>NC_143554.1:85775000-86975000 GCF_054136105.1 Typopeltis vanoorti
GTCATTTAAGGGAATACTGGTAAACAGTGAGGTGATGTCAAAGTTTACCAATATATCTGTATTATTTAAGACTACCATAGTAAATTCAAAAAGGAAAGACTGTTTTTAAAATCTGCAGCAGCACTCAGAAATCAACCAAATTTAAATAAATACAGATGCATAAAACCTCCCAAAGTTTGGGAAACAATTGTGAAAGGTCCTATTTTACATCCTAGGCCACCTACAAATGCCCATAGTGGGTGCACCACTTAGAACTTAGATTTCATCGTGTTTCATTTAGCATTGTGTTGTCTTTGTGTGTGTTATTTGTAATCCCTGAAGATGTCTCAGTGACTAAGAAGAAATATTGGAAGCATTAACATTAGTTTTAGTACTTTGCTAGTGCTGTAAATATTCCATTAAACCTCCTGCATACTATCATCTAACCTCCATGGAGTTGACTCATTGTGAGATGTCTATTGTTATATATAGCTCATCATACTATGCCTTAAATCACATATGGGCAACCCACGGGCTGGATCTGGCCCTCTACTTCTTTTGATCCAGCCCTAATCTATTTCAGCAAAGTTTGTTTGATTCATGGTGGGAGAAAATATGGTGTTCTACTAACTCACATTAAGCTGACATCATATGACTTGCACAAAACACTGTTTCTCCAACCAAGGTCTCTTTCTCACTTTGACTAGCAGCATGTGTGAAGTGTTACAATGTGTCAGTTCGGTACTTGCATTGGTATTGTGCTTTGTTCAGTGCCTGCATTTATGTTATGTTCTGTTCGGTGCCTGCGTTGATGTTGAGTTCTGTTCAGTGCCTGCGGTGTAGAAGACTGTTTTGTTTCACAGTTCTGAATATCGCTTATAAATTTGGAACAATGTCAGGGGTTATTGCAAAAAAAAGAAAAGTAGATGCAGAGAATCATCAATTTCAAGATAACTGGACGGAGGATTATTTTATTTTGAATAAAGGTTTGCCTGTATGTTTGCTGTGCAACGAATCCGTATCAGTCAACAAAGAATACAACTTGAAGAGGCACTTTATTTCGAAACATACGGATCACCCAAAAATTGATGGACAACTACGAAAAGATGAAATACAGAAGTTGAACTTGGATATCCAGCAGCAAATGTTCAACAAGCAAAGAGTGCAGCACCACAGCATTGTCAAAGCCAGCTTTGTGGTAAGCAAAAAAATCGCTAAGCATTCTAAGTCATTTGGTGAAGGAGAATTTATCAAAGAATGTCTGCTGGATGTTGCAAGTATAATATGTCCTGAAAAGAAAAAAAGACTTTGAGAATATTTGTTTGTCAAGACGTACTGTTGTTTGACGGATAGAAATTATGGCTGATATCAAAAAAAGTTTCAAAGAGAAGATTGCTAGATTGGAAGCATTTTCAATTGCTTTGGATGACAGCACCGATGCGCTCCGATACAGCACAACTAGCAATATTTATTCGAGGAGTTGATGCGGATTTCAACATCACAGAAGAATTATTTTAACGGCTTCGGCCGTTAAAAGGAACAACTACCGGTGAAGATATATTTGAAACAGTCAACACAGTCTTCAAGAGATTTGGGCTTAAATGGAGTTCACTCTCTGGCATATGCACTGATGGAGCCCCTGCAATGGTTGGTGCACAGAAGGGATTTATTGGAATAGTTCATGAAAGATCAATAGAACTACAGATCCATCCGGAAAATTTAACAAATTTTCACTGCATTATCCACCAACAAAATCTGTGCAAAATTGATTAAATTCACAAATGTTATGGAAGTTGTAGTAGCCAGTATTAACTTTATTAAGTCACGTGCACTTAATCACCGCCAATTTAAAGAGTATTTGGCAGACCTATTTTCGGATTATGAAGATGTCTTATTATTGTGAAGTGAGGTGGTTGAGTAAAGGTAAAATGCTAAAATGATTTTATGATCTGAGACAAGATATTGCAGATTTTATGGACATAAAAGGAAACACAATTAACCAAGTAAAAGTTGAGTGGGTGTGTGATTTAGCATGCCTTGTAGATGTCACCAGATACCTAAATGAACTGAATCTTAAATTGCAAAAACAAGGATAATTGGTACATGAACTGCATGGACATATCAAAGCTTTTTGTAATAAACTAAGATTGTTGGAAAGTCAGATAAGAGCTAAAAATTGTTATCATTTTCCTACTCTAGCAACTCGTAAAAATATCTCTTATAATTGTTATGGAGATGAACTGAAGGTGCTAATAGAGCAATTTGATACAAGGTTTGCCGACTTCAAAAACATAGACTCCACATTCGCTATATTTGTTCGTCCGATGGATGCTGATGTAAATAATGTGCCAGAAAACTTACACATGGAACTTATTGAGCTTCAGGTGGATTTAGTGCTAAAATCACAATTTAACAACATTGCTTTGATGGATTTTTATAAATTTTATTTGGCGGAAGAAAAATATACAAATTTACGTGCCTTTTCAAGAAAAATCATTTGTCTTTTTTGGCAGCACATATATGTGCGAAGTTTTCTTTCGAGGATGAAAATGCAATAAATCAAAAATTCGGACAAGAATAACGGACGAAAACCTAGAAAATTCTATGCGATTATCCTTAAGTAATATTAATGTCAATATTGATAGTCTCGTAGTTGAAATACAAGGCCAATCTTCACATTAAATTATGTTGTTCATTATATTATAAAATTTATGTAGAGCTTTATACCAAAGCATTATATTATAAATAAATGAAATATGAAGTAGCAACTTGTTTTTAATTTGTTTAATATTAATTTATTTTATTTAATAATTTGGTCCGGCCCTTGACTCGGAGACAGAATGATAATTTGGCCCCCGAACTAGGAAAGGTTGCCCATACCTGCCTTAAATGCATTCAACATCTCTATCTGAGGTAATGCATTTCAATCACCTACCACTCCATGCAAAAATCCTACTCCTCGCTGTCCCTGCTTGCATTCCATATACAGCTTCCAGGGATGGCTTCTTCTGTCTCCTCCCCACATTTTATAAACACCTCATGCACATAAATCTGGCAATAACCTCTCACCAATTGTCTCAATCAATCCCCCCCCCCCCATCTACAAGGCTCTGCAAATTGCATTTCCTCAGTCTTTCTTTCTTCATATTTAATGTTCTGAAGACCAGAAACCACCTTGGTCAATTGTCTGGATCCTTTCCAGTTTCTTCATCCTTTTGAAAACAAGGTGATCAAAATCTGTGTAAAATATATATGCAGCCTGATCAGAGCCTTGCACAATGGTACAACAATTTTAGCAATGTCCCAAAAGTTTTAGATCCTTATCCACAATCATCTCCAGATCCTTTATCTCCTCCATGGTATCAAAAATATTCCCACCAATTATATACTCTGCATCCCATCTTTGCTTCTCAAATTTTAAAACCTTACACTTTGCAACATTGAATTGGCTACCTCATCACTAGCTCATTCACTTAGTCTATTCAAGTCTTCTTTCAAAGCCACCACTGCTCTAATCTTTATAATTCTTCCTGATTTTGCATTATCTGAAATTAACTGCATATCACTATTCATTCGAACCTTTCATATCATTGCCATATAAGATAAACAGCAATGGCATTAACCAACTGCACACCACTGGTGGCTTTCCTCTTCTAGGGGTATTGCTTCCCTACACAACTTGTTGATACTTATCAATCACTAATCTACTCTCCAACTCTATCAACGTGTCAAATCTAAATGTACAACTGTATTGCAAAGTATTTAAGTATCTTGACATGATTTTTGTTTATGAAATATCATTGTTTAGTTAATTAAAAGTGGAATAAAAATTGTGTACAGCATATGTTAATTGTTAGAAGTCTTCTGTTGAAAGAAGAATATAAGCATACAGCAGTACATCTAGTTTCACTATCATTAGATAACTACTGATTTTCTGTTAAGCCTAACTGTGCCTCATGGTTAGTTACCAGTGGAATTATGATTTTTATTATAATTCAGGACTTCCATGGAGTCGCGAAACTCGTCAATGGGAGGCCCACCTTTAGAAAACAGTATCATATCACTTCTTGAGGTCATTCAGTTTGTGCTCTCAACACTATTAGGCAGTGCATTCTACAGTTTAAACACCCTCCATGCAAAGAAACCACTCCTTTATCCTCTTGCTCACAACTTCCTTTTGCAATTTCCAGGGATGGCTCTTGTCCTTGCTCCTTACCTGTGTTCCACCAAAAAGAACAACTCCTTAGTGTAAACTCTGTAACTACTTCTCAACAGTTTAAATGTCTCTATCACCTCTGCTATCTACCAAGCTTTATTCCACATTCCCTCAGTCTATCCTCAACTAATATTATACAGTCCTGATATTTTTGTTATCTATCCTCTGCACTCTTTCCAAAGTTAATTTATCTCCTTCAAATCCTTGGGACCAAAATTTTCAGCATAATAGTCCAGGTGTGGTCTGATTATAGCTTCATACAGTGGAATGACAACTCTTATCTCAGCAGGTCAGTATCCTTCTCAGTATTGCAGAAATCCTCTCGTCACCTTCTCACTACCTTTTTCAATACTGTTCCCTGAATTTCAGGTTTTAGTCAATTATCCCCCCTCCCCCCAATATCCCTTGTTTTCCCCCCAATTGCTCCAGTACAGTTCCTCCAACAGTGTATGCAGCTGCCCATTGATGTATTCCAAAGTTCATTATGCTTAAATTTAGCTGAATTAAATTGATCCCCTCTCCCTTTAATTTCCTCATCTGTTCAGTTTATTCAAATTCTCTTGAAGAGATACCACATCTTCACTATTACTAATAACCCTTCCCAGCTTTCTGTGTGTTGAGGCTTAAGTGCTATGAAGAATTCATGTTGGAGGTTTAATGGAATATTATTAGCACTGAGAAAGGATTAAAACTAATTTTAATACTTTCAATATGGTACTTCCCAAATGAACACTTTATTGGAGTATTTCATCCTGGAGGAGTCAGTTTTAATGCTAGAGGGTTAGGGCAGGTTCAAGGTTTAGAGGTACAAGAGGAGAGCGTTTCAAATACTGAGTACTCAGTAAATCTGTGGGACTGGATGGTATTTCACCACGAGTTTTGAGAGAATGTGCTAGAGAACTGACAGTGCCTTTGACCTGGCTTTTCAATGAAAGTCTGGCTGCTGGAAAGGTACCCATGGAAAGGAAGGAAGGTAAGATAGTACCACTGCATAAGGGCACTAGCAGACTGGAAGTGTCTAATTATAGACCAGTTTGTGTGTCATCAGTAGTTAGTAAGATCTTGGAGAAAGTAGTGAAGGACCATATACAGCATTGGGCAGATGAGGGTTATGTTATCTGTGAGAGTCAACATGGATTTGTGAAGGGGTGCTCTTGTTTTAGCAATATGCTAGCCTTTTATGATAAAGTTACAAGAGAATTAGATGAGGGAAAAGCATATACTGCCATTTTCTTAGATTTAGTGAAGGCATTTGACAGGGTGCCACATAAGCTGATATTTAAGTTGCAGCACATGGGTCTGGATGTCAGATTGGTCAACTGGATTCAGGATTGGCTGTTCAATAGGTATCAGAGTTGTGTATGGTGGGGCAGTTTCAAGGAAGCAGAGGATTACAAGTGGGGTCCCACAGGGCTCAGTACTGGGACCTATATTGTTTAACCTTTATATCAATGACATTGTCAGTGGATTGCAAGGGATATTCAGTTGTTTGCAGATGATGCGAAGCTGGGAAGGATTATTAGTAATAGTGCAGATGCGGCAGCCCTGCAAGAGGATTTGAATAAGCTAGATAGATATGCAAATGAATGGGATTTTGGTTTAATGCAGCAAAATGTAAGGTCTTGAGGTTTGGGAAACATCGATGGGACACTGCATACTCTATGGGAGGAGTTATATTGTAGGGGAGATGAGATCTGGAGTTGAAGATTAATAGAAACCTGAAATTTAGGGGACGTATTGCAAAGTTAGTGAAGGTAACACAGAGGATTGCTGCAATAATAAGAAGGACACTGACCTGCAGAGATAAAACAGTTATCATTCCGTTGTATAAGACCCTGATCAGACCATACTTGGACTATTGTTCTCAGATTTGGTCCCCAGGATTTGAAGGGAATAAATTAACTGTGGAAAGAGTACATAGGCGGATAACAAAGATTGTTTCAGGACTGTACAATGATAGTTATGAGGTTCGGCTGAGGGAATGTTTACTACAGAATTTGGTGAATAGAAGGAGAGATGATATGATTGAGACTTTTAAACTGTTGCGAGGTGGTTACAGGGTTGACACTGGGGAGTTCTTTCACTTGGTTGAACAGCAGGAATGAGTGATGACAAGAGACCATTCCTCGAAGTTACAAAAGGAAACTGTGAGCAAGAGGGTGAGGAGTGGTTTCTTTGTATGGAGGGTGGTTGAACCATGGAATGCATTGCCTGATGGAGTGGTATGATAGACTTGGTCTTTCTTAGAAAAGACCTCCCACAATGAGTCTTTTGACTCCATGGAGGCCTGAATAATAATATTTTGTCTCAGTCACAGAGACATCTTCAGGGATTACAAAAAATGTTTTGTAACAACATACAGAAATATAATACAATAGTGAGTGAAACTAATGTCCTATCTAGGTGGTACACCCTCTATGGGCATTTGTAGGTGGCTTCAGATGTAAAGAGGGATCTCTGATAATTAATGCTGCCCAAATTTTTGCAAGTTTTATGCAACCATATTTGTTTAAATTAGGTTGATTTCTGAGTGCAGATGCAGATTCAAAAAAGAAAGATTGTTTTTTGAATCTGCATCTGCACTCTGAAATCAACCTAATTTAAACAAATATGGTTGCATAAAACTTCCCAAAATTTGGGCAACATTAATTATCCGAGATCCCTTTTTACATCCGAAGCCACCTACAAATGCCCATAGAGGGTGTACCACCTAGATAGGACATTAGTTTCACTCACTTCTTCTTTCACTGTGCATTTATTCTCCACTTCCTAATTCAGGGTCCGTGTGTTACTTAGATGCAACTTCTTGTTAGTACCACTCCCAACTGACCTGGCGCTGACGGGGCAGGATAGCATATGTTCATGGGGCTCGTTTGCCTGCTTGTGGGATGAAAAACGCCAGATAAACTGGTGGAAAAACCCTACTGCCCTTGCCCAAGACCTGCTGACTTGGCTATGACTGAGGAAGATCCTCAAATTCCTCACGTCTTCAACGGGAATCAACTCCTTCCACAGTCATATGGTTGTGAAGCACAAAGCCACTAGGCTAACTGTGTGGACATTAGTTTCACTCACTATTGTATTATATTTGTGTTGTTACAAAAAGTTTTTCGTAATCCCTGAAGATGTCTCTCTGACTGAGACGAAATATTGGAAGTATTAAAATTAGTTTTAATCCTTTCTCAGTGCTGATAATATTCCATTAAACCTCCAACATGAAGCCTTCCCAGCTTTATATCTACAAACAACTGAATATCCCATTGCAATCTATTGACAGTGTAATTGATATAATGGTTAAACAATACTGGTCCCAGTGGGACCCCACTTGTAACCTTCTGCTTCCTTGATACCACTCCCTTATACACAGCTGATTAGCTATCCAACAGCTATTCCTCAATCCAATTCACTAACCTGAAATCTAAATCCATGTGCTATAACTTAAATATCAGTTTATCATATGGCACTCTATGAAATGCCTTTTATAATCTCCAAAAAAATTCCAGAATATGCCTTTCTCTCATCAATTGCAGTTTTTGCCTTTTATTATAAAAGGCAATCGGATTACTAAAACAAGGGCATCCCCTTACAAATTCTTGTGGACTTTCTTATATAAAAACATTAACCTCATCTGCCCAATGCTGTAAATGACCCCTCAGTAATTTATCCAATATCTTAACTACTGATGAAATACAAACTGGTCCATCCAGTTGACACATCCATTTTACTACCATCCCTATGCAATGATACTATCTATCTTGCTGTGCTCTGTTCCTTGGGTACCTTTCCTGTGTCGGACTCATTGAAAAGCCAGGAGCTGTCATTTCTTTAGTGTATCCAGAGTATTCAGTCTTTGAAATACTCTCTTCTTGCACTTTTAAGCATCAAACCAGCCCCATCCATTGAGTAGTATTAAAACCTATTTCCCAGGATGAAAGAACCTTGGTGTTCATTATGCTCCACTACTATATCATTTGCATCAGTCACTATGCTTTTTTTTTTTTTATCTAACAATGTCACTCTTCCACAATCATTCCTCTTCTTACTAGCCACATAAAAGAATTCCTTATGATTTTCTTTGGATCTCATGGCCAGTCTCTTCTCACATTCCAGTTTTGCCTTCTTTTACCATATTAGTTAGTCTCCTGGCCTGAGTGTTATATTCTTCATGTGTTTACTCTCCACTCCTCACCTTATTTCTTCCCTAACCTCTTTTTCACCTGAAATTCCTGTTTGATATTGTTTGTCATCCACTTTACACCAAATTGTGTTCTGTGTTTCACTTGTGGTATACAACTTTCCATTGCTACTAATAAAGGTTTCTTCACCATTTCTCAAGGACTGATGATATTTTGCCCTTCTAGTTTTTCCATCTACAGAACTATCTCAAGCTGATTTCTAAGATTATAATAATCACCTCCCTCATAATTCCACACGAATTCCTTTCTCTTTGATACTGTCTAATGTCCATCTTCCATCTCAAAACCACATCCCCACTCTCTCTAAGTGGGGAGAAAAGATGCCATCTTAGTTACAATCAGATCTGATACTGTGACCAAATATAAACTCTTGAACCTTGTGCTCTTTCTACTACATGCTGTCTAAGACATTTGTCCTCAAGACTTCCATTCTCCTGTTCCTAATTTATACTGCTGTAGTTAAATTCTCCCATAACGATCATTCTTTTTGCACTTGCCAATCCCAACTATCTAAATGTTTCCTACTCTTTGCTCTGTGCTCTCTGGCTTATTTCAACATCTCACTAAATATCCTGTCCTGGTCATCTCCATCTAACACCATATGCTCACAAAACCATTAGTGCTATTGCCTTCCAAATTCTCTACACTTGAGAGGACACACAACCCATCACTTACAAGCAGTACTCCACCATCATGTTTGTCCTTCCTATCCTGCTGAAAAATGATATACCTTGCTACTTCTATTTCTGTTTGTATTGTCTTCAGTCAGTCATGTCTCAATGATTCTAATCTTTGGACAGGATTAGAATCATTGCCACCAGTTCATCTCCTTTAAATCAGATACGCCTGGTATTAGCATAAAGCATCATCAATGCATTGTCAATGTTTCTATACCCATCACTATTCCCTCGAGTCCACCGGATTCAGCATTACATGATGTATTTCCCCTTCTCCCAAGTAACTATTCCCACAAGAGGCCACTGTGCTACCACCCACCCTGATAATTCTAGTTTCCTTGCATCAACACACTGACTTGCTTAGAGAACATGCTCCAGATGCCTAAATCCTTCCTCATTCAAATGCAAGCCATCTTTTGCATATGGGGTCCTTTCTGTCCTCGAATGGCTTTCAAGCATCCATGTAATCCAGGCCTCTTTCAACACAATTTTGGCTATCAATTGTTCATTATTGATGCTTTTCTCTTTAGCTGTGCATTATACCTGGGCAATATGCTCTTCCCTCTGTCTGCTTCATTACAACCTCAAATATTTTGCCACCTGATTCAGTGCTTTCAAGTCATTTGTGCCTACCATCACAATCATCTCATCCACTTTTTCACCTCGGTTAATTGCCATAGTCATACTATCTATTGTTCCTCCAGGCTAATACTCCTCTGGCATTCTATTGCACACCATGGATCATCAGTTGTACATGCATTGCACCTTGTACCACTCTTTTCCTTCCTTGCTCACCTGCATCCCTCACTCTCTCTCCTTGAACACTTTTCTTGTTCTCATGCTTACTTGCCATCCTATCATCTCTCCATTCCTGGTTCCTGCACTGTCTTGCTTTCCTCTCATTCTCCCATTCTATCATTCTCATAACTCTCTCTATATCCTACTCTAATTCACTTTGCAATCACTGTTTCTAGTTTCCTAATCTCTTCTTGCATGCTTCTCAACTCATTCCTCATACATTGCACTTCTTCTCTCAGTGTATCTCTCTTTGCAACATCATCCTCCAAGTCAACACCATCCTCCCAAACTAGTCTTTCAAACCTACTACACTCTCTAATTTTTAATTCTTTTGCATGCTGCTTATTTCTCTCTCCCTCGATTATGCTACTAGTAACTGTCAGTATTCACCTGTTTTTGGCATAACACTGAAGTCCATTATGCTAATTTCTAAATCACAAAGGTCTTATTTTCTACATTTTATGCAGACATGCACTCTTGATTTCTCACCTGCTACATTTCTAACTGCAGAGATAAGTACATGCTGCAAGCACTTCATACTACAAAATCTGGTAGTGTGCTGTGTAAAATCTAGTCCTTAAATGGTGGAGGACTTGGTGATAAGTCATTGGCAAACTGAATTGCCAGTATTGAAACGATATGAAAATACTATGTTTAAGTGCAAACTACCCACAGACTATGTTCTATCTAGCTTTGATTTCCCTGTAAATTTAAAGAAACTCTAATAAATTAAACTTTTTTTTTTGTTTTCGCTGCTACCAATACATCCAACTATAACCTCACCCCTAGTTTATCAATTTAGCAGCAACAAGAATCAGGAAGATGCACACATCTTCCCACGTCACTGGAATTAAAATACCTCGGCATTTGATACTGTGAAACTCAAGTGGAAAAGAAACTTCATTGCCCTACTAATGAATACTGCCTGCCATTACTGAAAACTTATTTTTTGCTGTTTTTGATACCATGATGTCATTCATGCAATTGCAAATTAAAGAATACGGTATGTTTCTACTGTGGAGAGCTGATGGATGAGAGAGAGAATTGTAAATGATTCCTTTATGAAAATAAGTATAAAGAATGTGTTGATTTTTCAGCGAATTTGACTTGTTAAGAAGTTAATACATCTCATTGTGACTTTTGTTTTTTGATTGAAAATTGGATGGAAAGCTATTTTGTGCTTATGCAATTGACAGTTATCAAGTAAGAAATAAAAGAACATTCCAAAATAATTGTATTCTGTTTCAGTGCTTGATAGTTGAAACTTATGAAGTAAACTGTTAATGTTTTTTGGTACTACTTGCCTTAAATAGAAACTGAACATACTTGCAATAAGGTATATATATTACAGATGATACAGGTATGAATGGTAATTTCCTGTGTGATTGAGTGCAAAGAAATTTGTTGCTGCTGCTTTCCTCTTAATAAAACTTCCATTAACTTAAAACACTTATGTCTGAGTCTCTGACTGAAATATGTTAACTTTTGTCAACATTTGTAGATATTTTGTATTTAATGTCAGAAGATTTGACCCACTAAGGTTATGAGTGTGTGTAGAAAGGTAACAATTTTATGTGTTGTGTGTATATACACTTTGGTTAATGAAGTGTGTGTGTGAAAAAAAAAAGTAAACATTGTTCTCATATATGTAACATAGTAAATCATCAAATTGTTAAAATTAGGTGAAAAGATTAGATGGCTTAATATATGACAAGATTAGTCAAGAATATTCAACAACTTAAACAATTTTAACAAAATAGTTACTGCTTTAAAAACTTCAATATTCATAAAAGAAAATATAATTTTCTGATGTGTAATAATAAACACTCATCCCACAAAACGGATTGATTATCCTATTATTGGAATGGATTTGCCATCTTCTGCCATGCATACAAGTGTTGGGTTCTCTCATCTGTAACCTGTCTGTTAGCACTCCAAGATCCTAGTCTCTATCAGCTTGTTCACTCCCATTTATAAAGTGACTATCCTACTAGGTTCTTTAGATTAAAATTCAGTGACCCCACATGTGGCAATGGCAACTATAGTCATTCAACCACATCGGTATATTCAAATTTTCTTAGAAAAAACATCAGGTTTGCAAAAGTTTCTGCCAATTGCACAGTTCTTCAGTAACCTATAGCTAGTATAATCAGATGTGACACATTCTACAGTACTGTGAAGAGAGGATGGGGGAAAAATGAGTCAAAAACTAAGGTTAGTTGTAGAATGATTTTAACTTGATTATAAATTATACTTACCAAGAAATTCTTGTTTAATCCTTTATTCAAGTGTAAGCAAACATGAAGAATATAACAGTGAAGAATTAATTCTTCACCGTTATATTTAAACAGAAATATTGACCTCTGCATTAATTCAACCTTGCTATCTTCTTGGCTCTTCTCTCTCACTGATGAGACCTTGTGAAGGTTTGAAACTAGGTGGTTAGTGACCCTTGCATAATACATAGTTTATGCACATCCAAAAGGAAGTGCACTTTGCATTATGGGATATTATGGCAATTGATGTGAAGTCATCTGTTTCTGTGTACAAGTAGCTTAGTCATGAAGATCCTTCATGTGCAACCTTTGTTTGCTTACACTAGGTTAAAGGATTAAACAAGAATATAATTTCTTAGTATAAAAGAGCAGGATGGAGATTTCAAAGAAATTATGAGGAGAAAATTCATATACAAGAAACTGATTAAATGCTTAGTATTGAGATTAGTAAATGATATAGGCCATTTTCATATCACCTTTCAAATAGTGTGCTTTTTTTATCATTTTAGCATCTTATTAATATAATCTTGGATGAATTATTTTAATAGCTTCTTTATTTGGAAGATCATAAGTTGATGCAGTTTTGTCTTTACAGTATACTGTCATTATGGATTCTTAGCAGGTAGATTAGAGATTAGCCATAGCTTTTTGAGTTGCCCATCTAATTTGCTGAAGATATCTGAAAGTTGAAATGATAAGATTGAAATGTTCTCTACTGTAGTAGTATTCTTATTGGATATAGCAACCACATGTTTATATGATATGCAATCCACTGAGTGGGTTGCACTCTCCCACAAGTTTTTCATAAATGTGTTTTGAAAATTATTTTAAAGTTAAGTAGAACTTGGTATATATTGAAAAAAAAATCTGAAAAATTTTCAGAAGTATGAATTATAAAAAAATTTCTGATTTTCTAGGAGTAGAAAATCTGGCTAGAGTATTCCAGGAAACTCCAAATTTTGGAGATGCTGAGGCTCAGAATGATGTCAGCGAAAAGCTGCAACATGTAAGTAAAATTTTCATGAATACCATGATTTTGACTGAGATGAAATGCTCTTAGAGAATTGATATCTGAAATAGCACTTTTAGTATAGTTCTGAAAGTTTGTCTTAGAAGCAATTACTAATGTTATGTGGCTTTTGGTTTGCATTTTTGTACACATTATTCTTAAATAATGCACGGAAGACTGTGTGTATTAATTTTGTGCCTAGTGTATAGACAATTTTGATGCATTTCATAATTTTAGCCACTTCATAAGATTAAAAGTTCTGATTACTTTACACTTTTAATGCAAGCTCGTAGAATAAATAATAGTTAACATTTGGTAATTCTTCTTCCTTTCCAGTAATAGGCTTAGTGGCCTGTTATGGTCTCTTCCCATTTTTTCAAAGGCCATCCTCTATTCCTTCTCCCTTGAGGTTGATATCTCTGTATCTCTCTGGGAGTCTTACTTCACTCATCCTTTCTGTTCATTCTAACATTTGTCATCTCAACCACTGAATACATCAATATGGGTGATTGGAATACCAAAATAGGAAAGGAAAGAATAAGTTCTGTTGTAGGTCCATATGGATATGGCATAAAAAATGATAGAGGTGATGTATTGAATTTTGTTTAAAACATAAAATGATAACTGCAAACACTTTTTATGAACAAAAAGAAAAAAAAAGTAGGGTATACTTGAAGATCTCCTAATGGTTCACATACTAATCAAAGATATAGAAACAGAATAACAAATTCAAAAGCTGTGCCAACTGTGGATCAGACCACAGATTTGCGAGAATTACAATAAAGAACTAACAGAACATTCAAGTGGAATACAGATAAACAAAATAACTAACACCAAGACTTTATTTCAGAATAACATAGCACATTACATTGAAAAGAAAGAAGATCACAACAAATGGATCAAGATAAAAGAAGCAATATTGAATGCAGCAGAAAAACAATCCATTAAAAAAAAAACATGGATGACTAAAGAGATACTAGAACTAAGGGATAAAAGAAGACTCTTGAAAAATAACCCCAATGGAGGTGAAGAATATAAAGGCTAAGATAGACAAATAAAAAAAAAAATACAAAGAAGAAAAACAGATGGATCAATAATAATTGCTTAGAAATAGAGAAATTAGATAAAGAAAATAAACTTGTAGATTTGCATTCAAAAATAAAATTTTTTAATAACCAAAAGAAAATTAGGCCAACAGTTAAAAGATAAGAACGTTGTTATAAATCCAGAGGACAAGATATACAAAGATGGAAAGAATACCTCGCAGAACTGTATGACAACAGGCCTGGCAAACCTATGTAGTGTTCATTCAAAAAATCCAGGTATACTTGAAGAAATAGTAAGCACAATTAAAAACTACATAATGGCAAAATGACTGGATGTGATGGAATATCAGCTGAGTTAATAATAAAGATAGGGGAAAAAGAAACAGATTTTTTAATAGAAATAATATAGAATATATATGATAAAAGCATACCAGAAGACTACATACAATCTATTTGCATTCCAATACCAAAGAGGAATAATGCAGCAGAACGTACAGATTTTAGAAGAATTAGTATCATATCCCATATTTTAAAAATACTATTGAAAATAATAAACAGAATGTTTATTAGAATTAAATGTTATAAGTGAACAAAAAGGATTCATGTCAGGAAAAAGTACAATTAATGCCATTTATAAATTAAAAACTATTATTAAAAGATTAATAAAAATAAATAACATAGCTCTTCTTTATAGACTTTCAAAAAGCACTTGATACAGTAAGCCATGAAAAGTTAATAGAAATAATGAGATATTCAAATTGATACAAAAGCCCTCAGGATAATAGAATTATACTGGAATCAGAAACGAAAAATAATGAAACAATAGATATCAAAAGTGGAGTGAGACAAAGGTGTATAATATCGAATACACTTTTCAATATATATATATATATATATATATATATATATATATATATATATAGTGAAAAGATAATGAAAGAATGCAAGTATACTTCAGAAACGGTTGAGAAGAATTGTGAAAGAAAAGCTTGGTGAAGAACAAGCTGGATTCAGGCCAAATAGAGGCTGTCAGGATCAGATCTTCACTTCTCGACAAATAGTCGAGAAAGCCTGGGAATATAACAAAGATCTGTATTTAAGTTTTGTCGATTTGGAAAAGGCATATGACAAGGTGCATATGAGAGAGAGAAGCTATTCAATACGCTGCAGTTATATGGTGTCAATGGGGCATTATATCAAGCAATACTTAGTCTTTATTTGAGTTGTAAGTCAGCAGTTAGAATTGAAGGAAGTACAGGAAGATGGTTTAATGTTAAATCTGGTATGAGACGAGGATGTACATTATCCCCTCTGTTATTCATTATCTATATGGATCACATTATGAAGGAATGTGGTATTAAACCTGATATCAAAATTGGAGATGTTAATGTCAGCTCTTTGCTTTATGCGGATGATGTTATACTTCTAAATAAATCCGCTACAAGTCTGCAAGATTCTCTGACTAAATTGAATAGCTGTTGTAATAGATATGGTATGAAGGTCAACAATAAAAAGACAAAGACAATGAAAATAGGCAGAATCATTGAAAATGTCAACTGTGTTGTGAATGGAGACCCTGTGGAACAATTAAAACATTTCAACTACTTAGGCTTGATTTTTACTGAAGATGGTAAATTAAATATAGAAATAGACAACAGAATCAGCAAAGCTGGTATGGTGGGAAGTCAATTGAATAAATTCATATGGAATAAGAAAGAAATTAGTCGGAACACTAAATTAGCTGTATACAAGACAGTGTTCAAACCAGTTTTAACTAATGGATCTGAGAGCTGGGTCAGAAGTAAAACACTTGACCAAAGACTAGAGACCGCAGATATGAGAGTCCTCAGAAAGATTAGAGGCGTGAACGGATGGCATCAATGGCAATATCATATTAAAAATGAGGATATTAGGAAAGAACTTGACATTGTCAGCATCCAGGAATGCGTTAGCAGAGCTAATCTCAGGTGGTATGGTCACTTAAATAGAATGGGAGAGGAAAGATTAGCAAAGCAAGTGTTCTCTGCCAGGTTGGCAGGAAAACGACACAGAGGAAGACCAAGATATAGGTGGATTATATAGGTGGATTGATACGGTACAAAGTGCCTTAGACGATAGAAATATAAGATCTGATAATGTTGGAGTCTTGACAAGTAACAGACTGATTTGGAGGAAAATTGTAGACAGGAAGTTAGTAATGATGTAATTTTTTCATGTAGTACTGTCATATCCTGTACACCCCTTGAGGGTACATGGCAGGAACTTGATGACGATAATGATAATTGAAATGGGAATAAAAATAAATGGTATTAGAATTAACTATCAGATTTACTGATTTGGTGTTCAGAGCAAAATCAAAGTTTAAATACCATCAAAAAGTCAGAATTATGGCTTAGTATTAAATACAGATAGCACAAAGTGTATGGTAATAAGCAAAAAAAAAAAAAAAGCAACAAAAAACAAATTTAAGAGGTATCAACAGGATTCATTCAAAATGTAAAGGCTTATAATGCCTTGATCAGGCCTCATATGGATTATTGTGCACAGATTTAGTCATCAGGTTTTGAATGAATCCTGTTGATACCTCTTAACCTCTATTAACGAGGCTACTCCACATTCCAAAGCTGGTCAGTGGTCTTTGGAATGTGGAGTAGCCTCGTGAATAGGAGGAAGGGGGGGGGGGATATGATTGAGACATAAGCTAGTCAAAGATTATCAGGTTGACATGGAAGATTTTTCATAGAATGGGAAAGGGGGGGTAGAACAAGATGCCATCACTAGAAACTATATAGGGAAGAGGAACGAGGAGAAGGTTCTTTGCATGGAGAGTGGTTGTGAGTGGAATGCATTGCCTGAGTGTGTTGTTAATGTAGACACATCAAATCAGTTTAAAGCATGGTTGGATGAGCATTGTGTGCAATAGTGTGTACCTCCCATGATGAGTCTGACTGTGGAGTTCAGATGTTATTAATTATATTTTAGGAGTAATGATTACAGAAGATGGAACAACAGTTATGGAAATAAAATCATAAATAGCAAGGCAAAAGAAGCATTCTGGAATAATAAATTACTAATGGACCTCTGGAATAAACAGACTAAAATAATAATAAAATCCTATGTATGGTCCACGTTGAATTATGGATGGGAGATGTAGACATATACATAATCAAGAAATTGCAGGCCTTTGAGATGTGGTGCTATAGGAGAGCACTGAAGATTTCTTGGAATGAGAAAAAAAAAACTAAAGAGGTATTGAAGTTGATGAGAACCAAAAGAGCACTCATAGAAGACTATAAAGAGTGCAAGATGACAGAACATATTAAGAGGGATCAGCAGAGAAAATGTTTCTGGAAATATTGGAGGGAAAATTAGAGTGAAGGAAGATTTCCTGGTAGACCAAGAACTTTTTGGGTTGATGATGTAGTGAGATGGATAACGAGCTATTATGAAATCAAAAAGATAGCAGAGGATTTGACACTCTGGCATACCATGATTGCTAACCTCCAAATTGGAGAAGCTACTTTAGAAGAATCTAAATAACTGGATATTTCAATCTTGAAACTTAGATATCATCTTTAGCATAATTGACAATTCAAATATGCAGAATAATGATTTGAATGGGAAAAGATCCACATACTGGTGGTTATAGTGAGTAGATGTGAAACATAATACATATGCAAAATATCATTTACAATTAATAAGACTTAAGTTTTTGGTAGGGGGGAACAGTCATTACAGTTGGTGCCATCAAAATGCTTCAGCACTCAAGTTTGAAATGGTACCTTTCATAAAAGGCAGGTCCTCAACTAAAAAATTCTGTGGTTAGTCTAATAATAATTCTGTGCCAAGTCTATTTTATTGTTATTAGACTTGGTAAGTTTTCTGTTTAAGGTAAGCTACAAGAGTTTATAAATTAAAGATACCAAGAAATTATATTTCTGAAACTATGTAGAGACAGCAACTTGATCCTCAACTGCATTAAACTAAAAAGGAACTTTACATCAGCTAAAGTGCTCCGTATTTATTCCGGGTTGGAAAAAGCGTTAAGGGAACAAATCCACGAGGCACAAAAAAAACTTAGTATCTGCCCAAGCCAGTTTTGCAACTAAAATTAGAGCTATCCAGCTATGTTAATCCTGAAATTTGGGATATTTTAGACAAGATCACAGACGATACGGCCAAGCACCTGTTAATCAAAAACAAGGAAAAATTAATAAAGTTCCAAGCATGAAAACAGCAAGAAAGCACAAGACAATCAGGATGCCATAACCAAAGGAGCAGCCAATCGCCCACAACTGAAGTTAGGAGCAACCAGCCACCATCAGACCATGGTCTGGTTATTAACAAATCAAACTACAACCTCCACCAAGGGGAACTCTCGCTACTGGAAAAAGGCCTAAACTACACCATTGTATCAAGGTCAGTAAACAAACTGGATATCATTTATCATATTGACAGAGGTCTAAAATCCCTCCCCACCAATCTAGCTGACAAAATACATATGGAAACATCATGCATACTAAACTCAAACGAAAAAAACTAAGCAGCAACCTAAACAAAATGGGGGGGGGGGGGACTGGCTGTCAAATCACTAATCATAATCATAAAAGATCACATAATCACAAAAGCAGATAAAGAGAATGGTACTATTGTTTTAGATTGGACAACCTACATAGAAAAAAATGAACCATTTGGTATCAGACCACAACACCTACCAAATGGTAAACTACAACCCCACGAAACGCATCAAAAAGAAAACAACTGAATTAATTAAATCAGTTAACACATGGCCAGAAGAAACTATCCAAAAACTAATACCTCATTATGCCTGCGTGCCCAGAATTTACGGCCTGCCAAAAATACACAAAACAACACTCCACTACATCCGATTGTTGAGGGAATCGACAGCCCAAATTACCACTTAGCCAAAAAATTAGCTCCCACATGCAAGGAATTGGTAGGTCATTCCCCTTCCTACATAAGAAAAAAAAAAAACACATAAGCAAAATTAAAAAACATTACACCCAACGACCAAGATTTATTAGTCAGTTTTGACATAACTGCCCTTTTTACCAATGTCCCGATCAATGAATACTATTGTGCTCCTACAGAACATATTTCCATAGGACATCACTGCCTTCTTTTTCCATCTACTCTGCTCCAGATATTTTGTGTGGCAAAACAATTTTTACCTTCAAAAAGAAGGTATAGCCATGGGCTCACCCCCCCCCCCCACTCCCAATAGCTAACTTTTATATGGAAGACTTTGAGCAACCAGCTCTAGAGTCAGCGTGCCTAAAGCCCAAAATTTGGCTCTGATACATTGATATTTTTGTCATTTGGCCCTGCACCCACGAAGCACTAAATACATTCCTTAGCCACCTGAACAAACAACATAAACATATCCAATTCACCATTGAAATATAGGAAAAAAAAAAAAAACCTTCCTTTCCAAGACACTTTTCACATGTCTTCCCTTAGGCTGTCTCTCCTTCTCAGTCTACTGCAAATCCACACACACACAGGCCAGTACATACACAAAAATAATTATCATCATCCAACTCAAATACTAGGTGTTATAAGCACCCTTAAACACAGAGCTCAAACTATTTGTGCAAAAGGATGAACACAAACGACACATTAAATACCTCAGTTTTGGAAAAACCAGCCTTTCAGACCATGCATTCCAGACATACCACAGAATTGATTAGGGGAAAGGTACCAAGTCCCTACACCGCACCAAAACCTGGTTCAAGAGGAAATTTAAAGGAGCATGTGAAATGCTCAAACACAATCCTAATCTGAACAAAAGTAATGGTCTAACCATCCCAAGAATGGGGAGGACCTATTTGCAGCCATTATAGCAACCGGGACAAGCCAAAGAAAAATCTCAATACAAGAAGACTTGAAGTGTTTTTTTTTTTTTTTTAACATTCAATAGCAACCTGAACTGTACAAGTCCGAAAGAAAAGCTAGGGAGGACTTTAGCAGGGTTTATTGTGGTGTTTTTTACTACTAGAGGTCAGTTAAAGTTATAAGTAAAAGATCAGTTAACAGCACAGATTCAATTTACCTTTGTAGAGCGCAAGAGCATGTAGCTTGTTTTCATATACACATGTATTTTTCTGATGATTACCTCAATACAGGAGTGGAAATATCAGTTGTTTTGACCCCTGTATTGAGATTGTATAAGATAATTTTCTTATAAGTGAAATAATCATTTCAATATGTGTATTTTGTGTCCCTAAATTTGAAAATATGAATAAGAAATTATATACTTACTTTAATCATTTGTCCCAAGTGTAAGCAAACAAGTTTGCACCTGAACTATTTTCCAAGTCCTGAAAATTGTTGAGGTGCAAACTTTTTTGCTTACACTAAAGGATTAAACCAAGTGTATAATTACTTGGTATCTTTTAATTTATAGTATAACCAAATGGAAAAACTTCCTACAAGAGGATTTAGTTTTTAAAATTTTTTTTAAAAAAATCCTTACTTTCACTAAATTCAAAGAAACCATTAGGTTCTCTAGTACTAGATTTATATGAAATCTGGTTACATCTGAGCTTCAAAAGACTTGCCTCCATTTTCAACAATACTGATTAGAAGTCTCCATTGCTTTTCTAGTAAACAGATTGGTGTCCTTAACCAAAGTTTTATTCCCTCCTGTAAAAATAAACCTGCATCATAACCCACATAGTCAAATCAAGAAATTAATTTCAATAATAGATGAGATTTTTTTTCAGCTCAGCTAGGATACTATCAAATGACTAATTTTGGTAGAATCCCTTGTTTCTGTGGTCAACCAAAAGTACATCTAAGGAGTTCCTCTTAGACCAGTCATAGATTATATTGATTCTCCTACACATAGTAACTTCTATCGGGGCTATTGAGCTCTGTCACTGGCTATTCCAGCTTTTTAATAATAAAAAAAAACATTTTAAAAATGGAATAAGAAATGAGTAAATGTTTTTTTTTATTGATTTTTACCTGGTTCAGAAATTTTGCTCTAAAGACCAAACATGGAACTTTTCAAGCCACTTCAATAAGCAGGATGGTAGTTTCACACTGGCAATGAAATTTGTCTACCACCTAAAGATAATATACATCCATGCTCATGGCAGGATTTGAATTTGCAGCCTGTTGGTTGGAGAAAAGGTACCCTAATCGGGCCAGCATTTATCAATGTTCCATTTTTGAAGCACTTCAAATGCTGTCATAAGTTTTCCTATTGATATAATCAGGCTAATTTAGCTGTAGAAACAAATTTACAAGAAGATTGAGAATACTGCTATGGGGAGTAGACTCCGAAAAGCAAATTTCTACCTCTGACTTTATGAAGACTGTTTGCCTCCTTACAGCTGCAATCTTCTTTTTGGGTATATTATATGAATATATTTGCTATATAGCTGTTCTAAAGCTGATCTTCCTTCATTCCTAACCAAGATCAAAGCCTATACTTTGTTATATATTTGCTGGAATCTCTCAATCAGTTGCAAGGATCTTGAAAATTGTGCATACTTTCTTTCTTGTCAAACTTCATGTTAATTTTTAAGGATAAGTAGTTTGTCTCAGCTCTCCCTATCAGGTGTTTACAAGGTCCTTCGTGATTGTCTTCTCATATTTTGGACCAACGGAATCTTCTGTTGAGAAAAGACTGCAGAAATATCAGTAATACAGCCTATATTAAAAAAAAAAGGTCTGGTCTAGCCTAGTACAGTGACCATAATTCTTCCAGTTGAGGATCTGCCTTTTATGTAGATTCCATTTCAAATTTGAGGCACTTCTACATTGCCTCAACTTGAACCATAATGATCGTTTCTCTCCAAGAATTTTGGGAGTTTTGTTATAAACAATTGTATATCAGTTTCATATATAATGTACTCAAACCACTCTAGCACATGGCTCATTTCTTGCTAATGAAATACATTGGTCAGCTTTTTTTTTGTCACTGAAGAATTTCCAAGTTTCAGATAGAAATATCAGATTATTTAAGTAAAACTTTCTTGTCCATGTCCATAGTCTGTAGTGTCAAAACTCGCCTGCCTCCACTTGGCAGAAGTAACAATGGGGGGGGTAGTGACCCTCATTCTCACCGAGCTTGGGTGATGGCCAGCCATATGAAACAAGGCAGATGATTATGGAATGCTTAAGTGATGGCTTCTAGCAAGAGCATGGAATGAAGAGTTGGATGGAGAGACCAGTATTAAGTCAGCACTGGTCAAGAAATATTTAACAGCACAGACTGTTTATATCTCTAAGATCTAAAGATTAAATAGTATAGGTGTAAAGTGGATAAATGATTAAGCAAGCAATATAAGTCATTATGACAGTAATATAAGGTGAGATATGATAAATCGGTTTCATAAGAAGTATGAAGCAGGCTACCCTGTACTCCTAACCTATTCTAGAAAGGTGACTTGGTTAATAAGCTAAGTGATGGTATGAGCAAAACTTAGCCAGACATACTAAGAAAATTGTTCTTTGTTATATAGTCAGAAAAATGATATTATTGATAGATCACATTGGTTGATGAAAATAGAGAACTCCTGCAGGAAATATCTCTTAATTGTTTCTTAAATCCTTCAACTATGTGTGAATGTAAAGCTTAGTGAGGAGGGACTGGTTGAGTGAGGTATTGAACTTAATGTGAAGAGATTAGATGACATATTATTAAAGGAATGTTTTAGGATATCAGTGACATTATGTATTTTTTTAAATAAAAGGTTTGCAGTGGGAAGGGTCCTGATGTAGGATAAAAATTATGCTAATAAGATGTCAAGATTACACTTTAATATTCAGGCTAGTTTGTACCTAGAATTATGATTCTATATTGCCTCAACTTAAACCATAAGTGATTGTTTCCTTTCCATAACTTTGGGAGTCTTGTTGTTATAAACAATTTTTTTCATATGTATCAGTTTCATATATACTGTACTCCAACCATTCTAGCACATACCATATTTCTTGCTAATAAAATTTCAAGTTTTGAAGATAAGGATCCAGAATTGACTGTCAGCCCAAGTTTATTATGGGGAGGGTAAGTAATCTAGTTAACTCTTACAATAGAGTAAGATATATTAGACAAATGAGTTTCTTATACAAAAGTATATTTAGGTTGTTGAAATCCTTTGGATTGTCACCTATCATGTAAATGTCACATATTATGATCCAAAGGAATTTAAATTGTGAAAGTAGTAACTCAATTTGAGTTACTGTTCTGTCTGAATAGCAATTTTGCATAGAGGAGCAGTCTCCTGGAAAAGACAGTCTTCTTTTCCAGAAGACAAGGATGGTGCGATTGCAGTGCACACATTCGATAAGGATATATTGTGAAGATGGTGATAAAAGATGAGTGACGAGGAGGATGTTGAAAGTTTTTTCACTTGGTTATACTATAAATTAAAGATCCAAGAAATTATATTCTTGGTTTTATCGTTTATCTAAGTGTAAGCAAACAGTTTGTGCATGAAGTCACTTCACGTGAAGCCCTTCCCATAATGCTTAGCATTATAGATGTCTGTAAGGATATGTGCTTTACATTTTGGGATACTAAGGCAATTGATGTGAAGTCATTATCCTCTATATACAAGTAGTCCAGCTGTGAAGTGACTTAATTTGCTAATTTTGTTTGCTTACACTTAAAGGATGAAACCAAGAATATAATTTCTTGTTTTCTTTAATTTATAAGATTTTTACATATAGAAATAAAAAGGTTAGTTTCACTGAGACTTTATCAGGCCACATGTGGACTATTTTTGGTCACGTGGGTTTCAAGGAGAGGTACTTTGGAAAACATGTAGAGAAGAGTAAGGTAGTACAGATATCTAGAATGTTAGGTATGAAGATAGATAGAATGCTATTTGCAGATTGATGAATAAGAAAGGGTAAGAATATACATTTGAGAGGTTTATTCCATATTAACAGTCATGAGACCAGGGAGAAAAGTGCAACCACCCTAGAAGTTGTATAAGGAAGAGATCTTTTTTTTTTTAAGCAGAAAATAGTTGGCAAACAGAATGCATCCACTGTAATAACTGGAAACAGTGAAAGAGTTTAAGGCATGATTTGAAAAGCATTGTGTGTGTATATCATTGACGACTAATGAATCATATCTACCTTTTGAACTCCATTAAGATTTGATGGTATTGATAATGATAATTCCAAGTAAAAATGTAATTGTCATTGCTAAGGCATTGATTAGTCTACATTCAGGTAATTGGTACATCTGGTCTCCTAAATATAATTTTTATTACATGACACCTCCAAAGACTCGCTGAGAGAGGGCACATACTCTACAACTATCTCTACCGAACTGCATCTACACCAGTGCCATCTATCCTCCACTAGTATTCTTACAGACAATTGCAAACATCCATGGTGGGATTCGAACCTGCAGACTTTTGGCTGGAGAGTGGATACTCTAACCACCTCAGCCAACCAGGCTGGAATATCTTGAAAACATGGTTACAGATGTTTGGGAGATATTGCATGGAAAGTAGATGAGGAAAAACAAGGTCATTCCAGGAACAGTGAATGAGAGTGAAAAGTAGACCCACAACTGACTTTACACTGTGTACTGACTCCAAAGAGGCCTAGAAATAATACTGATAAGTACATTTTAGTTTGAACATCATTCTAATAACTTTTTTTTAAAACTCCCCCTGCTTCTTTCCAGCTATTAACTGACATTTTTTCCCCACACCTCTAATGAATTTCTTAGATGCGTGCCATGCTTACATACTTGGAGGCAACTCGTTACAAACTCCAGTGTGCATTGTCTGAACTAGATGGTTGTGTAAAACCCACTCATCCCTTAAACAGTCATATGGAGTATCATAAAGATAAACAGGTATGTATACCATTGTTAATGAATTTACCAATTCTGTTCCTCTGAGTTTCTTGACTTGCATGATTTTAAGTATTATTGTTAATGAGACAGCAGGAATTCTTTAGTCAACTCAGTGAGACAAATGTAGCAACCACCTATCCACTTCTCATGCTAAAAATTGATTCCTTGCATTCTGTTAACTAATGGATAATCTTTATCTTCTGACATTGAAAAATCCCAAATTCTAATTGCTGTAAGTTGGAAACATTATTTAAGTTTTTTGTATGGATTCTTTTATTTTCCAAGATCTAACTCATTTTGCTCTGTCTTTATAGTCAACATTCCATAGATCTTGAGATGCTTCTGTAATTCATTTTCAAGGAAAATCTTGATATATCTTTCAATTGAGGCTGAATTTAACTACCTTATATAAAGTGGCAGTTTATTTTGCAAGAGAGGAGCAAACTGGCCTGAAAATTAGATAACGTTAGCTGCTTTGAACATCCCACATGCTGTAGTCATTAGTCTGAATATTTATATATTCATTTCTTTCTTTCAACATAGTTTAAACCTTATAAACTTGAATGAAACTTCATGTTTTATTATTTCTATTCCTTTTAATTTCATGTCTTGTTGCTGGCATCAACATTCTATTTCTATTTTTTTTTTAAATTGAACCATCTTTCACAGATTATCCTTGAAGTTGGATTTTTTTGCCCATTTTTTTGCTTTTATTGTTAGACCGATAGGTCTAATCACGCAATACTATTTTGAATGTTCCTTAAAACTAATTCATGAATGACTTTCAACACTTAAGCAATGCATTTTTTTGCACTCTCCAGCTCTTTTGCTCACCTTTTTTTATACAATTTCCTGTAGTGGCATCTTTTATTTTTGTCTTTTTCTGCCCAGAAAAAAAAATTCTTCCGCATAAATTAGGTATAAACCCTGTAATTAATGGCAATCTCTCAATAGCAATACCAATATACCAGTGGCTTGACACACCAGATTTGCCTCCCTCTGACTTCTATCTCTTTCCAAAACTAAAACTCTTCCTTGCTGGTCAGCATTTTTCTTCAAATCAAGAGGTGACTACAGCTGTAGAATGGTATTTTGCAGATCTTATTGAGAACCACTACAGGGATGGGATAATGGTACTGGAGCATCGCTGGAATAAATATTAGTCTTAAGGGAGATTGTTGAAAAATAAAAATTTTGAAATTATAAATTCGTTTTTTCATTGTTAGGCCGAGAACTTTTCAGACCACGTTCATATAATTGAGTCTCTACAATTATGTTGTAAGAACTGCTCAGTTTTAATTAATTTTGAATATCATACAGAAAAGAAGTTATTTTTTATCTTGCTTAAAACTAATTGATAATCATTTCCAATTTCAATCATTCTCCTCCACATTTTGTGGCCTAATCTGTGGTAAGTTAGATTTTGCAACCTTTTGTTGCTGGGTTAATTAATCGTCTGAGCATCTCTGTGCAACCCACAAACCTTCAACCTGCCATCTTGGTCATGTGTCTTGGTATTCTCTCTACCATATCCTGATCCCCATGAAATTTATATGAATGTCTGAGTGCGGAAGTCCAGATGTAGTCATATCAAGTTTTTCTGAAGAGAATATTACTCATCTTGTTTTCAGCATCCAGATGAGTCTTTGTGATGTTGTGCTTTTTCAGTATACCCATCACATTTAAGTGGGAGATAAATTTCATCTCTTGGTGTGAGACTATCACCTCCCCTTATTGGCCTAAAGTGGCTTGAAAAAATCCATATTTGGTCTCTAGAACAGGGTTTCTGGATTATGTAAAAAATAAAGAAAAAATATATAAAAACTAATTAAAAGAAAAATGAGAAATTCTTAGCCCATTCATTGTATACCATATACTATAGTTTTGCAAATAACCTTTTGTGGGTGGGAGGAACAGCATTAAAAAAAAAAAAAGAAATATTCCCAGATCCTCATCCTATATATCTTATAATACAATCCCATCAGTGTAATGCTATCTGCAATTTCAATATATAATCTTATATTTTGCTGATATCTTTTTTTCTTGGTTACTATGTATATTTGATGAAAAATTATATATTTATTAATCCTTTAAGCAAGCATATGCAAACAGGTTGTGCATGAAGGTATCTTTACGACTAATCTACTTTTAAGGTTACACGGTGATCAGCACTCATATTTATGAATTTAGGGACACAAAACACGTGTTGAAAAGATTATTTTACTGATTAATAATAAAATAACTTGCCGTTTCGACCCCTGTATTGAGGTCATTATTATTATTACCACGGGCTACTCCAGGAGTCCTTAGACTCATCGAGGGAGGCCCTAAACATCATGTTCACGCAGCTGTTCAACATTCTCACAGTATCTATCATACCTTGCCTTGAACTCGCTCACTGTCATAGCACCCACAACAGACTCTGGCAGCTTATTCCACTCATTTATCACTCTAAAAGTAAAGAACCCAGCTCTAACACCCCTGCTAACCACGCTCTTGCCCAGCTTCCATGGGTGTCCCCTAGTTCTCCCACCACCAGTCCTGATCTCAAAAATATCATCTGAATTAATCCTATAGAATCCTTTTAGCAATTTGAATGTCTCAATCATGTCTCCCCTTTTCCGCCTATCAACTAGTTTCTGCAACCCACAAATCTTCAACCTGTTCTCATATGGTTCATTCCATAGACCTGCTATCATCTTAGTCACTCGCCTCTGGATCCTCTCAACCTCCTCCCCATCAAGAAGGAACCGAGGTGACCAAATCTGGGCACAGTAGTCGAGATGAGGTCTTATCAGGGCTCGGTACAGAGGTACAATAACTTGTTTTTCTCTGCTCGTCAAGGTATTTTTCAACAACCAAGTGAGTTGATGAGCTGATTTAGCTACTTTCGCAATGTTCCCCCTAAACTTCATCTCCCTATCCACCAACACTCCCAAGTCCCTGGCCTCATCAATCTCTTGGAGTACAGTTCCACCAATGTGGTATACTGCTGCTAATCTTTTCACTCCGAAATGCATAACCTTACATTTTGTCACATTAAATTGACATCCATTCTCCTTAGTCCAGAACTCCAATCTATCTAAGTCATCTTGCAAGACTTTGACATCTTCTGCATTCGCTATCGCCCTACCCAACTTTGCATCATCAGCGAACAAATGAACTGTCCCACTTAGGCCCTTCCCTATATCGTTAATGAACAGATTAAACAGCAGTGGTCCAAGAACAGAACCCTGTGGCACACCACTAGTCACAGGCCGTTTTTTGGACTCTACTCCTGAATAAACTACTCTTTGATATCTCTCCATCAACCACCCAACTATCCATCTCACCAACCCTATATCCATTCCCATATGTTGTAGTTTACGGATTAGAATTCCATGTGGTATCCTGTCAAACGCCTTTGCCAGGTCCAGCAGTATCACTGTAAACCAATTTCCCTTATCCAGTTCAGCCGTCACCTTGTTATAAAACTTGAGCAAGTTACTGAGGCATGATCTACCCTTCACAAAGCCATGCTGTCCTCTGTACAGTATCTCATTTTCATCAATCCATTCCTGTATTTTTCCCTTGACTACTTTCTCCAAGACCTTGACAACGACTCCTGATATGCTGATCGGTCGGTAATTTGCAACCATAGTCTTGGATCCTCCTTTATGCAGTGAAACTATTTTCCCCTCTTTCCACACCTTCGGGACTAAGCCAGACCTGAGACTCAGATTAAACAACATGGTCAAGGGCACTGATAATTCATTAGCTGCTTCATGCAAGACCCGTGCTAGTATACCATCCAATCCCACAGATGTATTCACATTAAGGTTCTGTAATAGACTATTCACCTCCACTTCATTCATCACAATTCCCATATAAACTAATGGTTCCTTCATTTTTTCAACGTCACCACCTGGATGATATACTTTTGCAAAGTGCGCGCTCAGTAACTCCACTATATCGACTGGTTCAGTGAACTCTTCACCATCGTCATTCCTTAAAATCATTTTGCCATGTACAGTTTTTTTCTTGCTTGCAGCATATTGAAAGAACTGTTGGGGATTCTCTTTTGCTTGCATAGCTAGTTTCCTTTCATAATCGGCTTTTGCTGTTTTTACCACACTTGTTACCCTTCTGGCCTGTACTTTATACCGTTCGTGTGCCTGCAGGTCACCCCTTTCTTTAAATTCCCTCCATAGTTGTTTCTTTTTTTGCAGCTCAAGCTTAATGGTGTTATTCATCCATTTAACCCCTCCTTGTTTCACTATTCGGACCTTAGGTATACAATCAGCCATAACCTCCTGTAAATGCTCTTTGATCACTTCCCATGCTCTATCGATGTCCAGCCCTTGCAGTTGTACATGCCATGGCACTGATCCAAGCAATCTCCTAAGCTTGTCATACTTGCCAGCACTGTAATTCCACATATACCCTGTCTTAATCACAAATTTCGCACCTTTAGCCACCTCCCAGGTCAAGACCTTATGATCACTCTCACCAATAGGTGGCAACATGGTCATATTCATTACAGTCAAATTCTCAGATACTATTACCAGGTCAAGCACTCTCACACCCCTAGTATTTTCAATTACATGCTGTTTCAGATAGTTATCCCTTAATAATTGAATAAAATCAATTTCCTTCCTCACATGTGTCCTCTCCTCCTTCCAGTCAATGTTACCATAGTTGAAATCCCCCATAATAATTACCCTCCTTCCACTCATTTCATCAATTTGTTTATGCATACCATCTCCACCATCTATTCCATCACCTGGTCTATAGCAGCACCCAACTGTATATTTTATTCTGCCAGTATCAATCTCACACCAAACAGCCTCAAATGAGCTCCTTTCACTATCCTGCAGTACTTCAATTCTCCTTGGCTGCAGTTCATCAGCTATCATCAATAACACCCCTCCCCCAATTTTATTCTCTCTGTCCCTCCTAAACATACTATAACCTACACATTCTATCCCACTAACTATATCATCTTCCGTCAGCCATGTTTCACTAATGCCAATAACCTGTGGCCAGGAAGAGCCAATCAAGGCCAAAAATTCTTCTTTCTTGTTCCTAATACTCCTGGCATTAGTATACATGAATTGCAGTGTTCCCTTTGTCCCACCCCTATCTTGATGCGCTATTTTAAAAATCCCATTCCCATTTTTTGTCCTTATTGCTGGCTCAGGTACATTATATACATTTTTACACTCAACTGTCTCACTGATGTCTGGATATCCACTTCCCCCCCTCCTTGGTAGTTCTAGTTTCCCTGGTTCTGCACATCCATTTTCACTTCATTCAGCAACACTTTTTCCAGTCTCCGCACACCAAGTCCATTCAAATGCAGGTCATCCATCTTGTATAAGTCCTTTCGCCCATCAAACTCATTCCACACAGTCCGCATAACCTGCGCATAATATCATTTACCATTATGGCCCTCCTTCTAAACTCCTCTCTGTCATACCGTGGTAACAGACTCACCATTCTAACTCTGTCACTCTTTTCTTTCGCTACCTTTAACAATACTTTCAAGTCCTCTCTCATAAAAAATTTATCACCTTTCAATTCATTCGTACCAGCCACAATTGTTATTTCTTTCACCCTCTGTTTTTGCACTCTAATGCTCTCAATTACATCCTTAAATTTCGCACCCGGTAAGTACGATTTAGTTACACTCCCATCTATTACTCCTCTTAATAACGAGTCACCATACAACACTCTCTCCTTCATTTCGGAAACTCGCCCACGCTGTTTATTTACGTTAGCCGAATCACTCTGGAACGAGTTTTGCAGGTGCTCTAATTGCCGCTGCGCACAGCCTAGCGATCTCACTTCCTACAAATAATTCATTTTTTTTATCATTCAAACCATTTTCTCTTTCTGTATAATTGCTCTCGCTCTTTCTTAGATCACCGCTCACATTGCCATCTTGTACACCGCAATTCCCTATTGATCCACTATTTTCACTCGCATTCTGGCTTTCTTCAACCATAACTGTCTCACAACCTGACACATACTTCGACTCCTCACTTTGCATACACTTTCTACACATTCTCCCACCACTATTACTTTCAATCCATACTCCAGCCTCGTTCGGGAATGCATACATTCCACACACACATCACATTGGACAAATTCTCTCGCATTATAGTTTTTGAACAATGGCGTCGTATTTTTGGATGCCATTATCTTACGTCGCATTGGTGCCATATTCAAATATGTGAAACGTATCGTTAAAGACTAAATTAATTTACGGAATTTACATCAAAATCACACAGACACAACAAGCTACCAAATTTAGACAATATTATGTTATGATTTTTAACATATATTCTAATTTCCATTCAAAATTGTACTTAGCTTTCGGGAGCTCCCTGAAAACACGACCGTTCCCCTGGCCCTCTGTTGTTAACTAATCTTTTTTCTTAGCCTGTCCTCTAGTGATTAAAAAAAAAATTACCAATAAAAACTACAATAAACACTGCTAAAGTCCTTACATACTAGGATTCTTCTGGAATTATACAGTTTATATTGTTATATTAAGATTATCTTCTGAATTTCTATGGTACAGATTGCTATTGAATGTTCAGGAAAGGAAAAAAAAAACTTCACCACGAGATTTTTCTTTGTAGTTGCTATGAAGGTTGCAGATGGGTCCTCCACATTCTTGGAATGGTTAGACCATTTTTATTCAGATTTGGATCATGTTTGAGCACTTCACATGCTTTCTTGAATTTCTGCTTGAACCAGGTTTTGGTGCAGTGTAGGGACTTGATACCTTTCCAATCAATTCTGTGGTATGTTTGGAGTGCGTGGTCAGAAAGGCCGGTTTTTCCAAAATGGAGGTATTTTATGTGTCGTTTGTGTTCATCCTTTCTGATTGGAATGGTTCGCCCTGTTTCCCCTATGTATGGTATATTACATGTGCAGTCTATTTTGTAAACCCCTGGGTGGGCTAGGTGTAGCAGGGGATCCTTGGAAGAACTGAGTAGGTATCTTAATTTTGTTGAGGGCTTAAAGGTGGTTTTGATGTTGTATTTGTGTAGTGTTTTGTCTATTTTTTCTGAAATGCCTCTAACAGATGGTATAGCAATAGCATTCTTGAAATCTTTTTTGCTATTAGTGGTATCTTTGTGGAGGATCTTGTGAATGGTTTTTATACTGTATCCATTTTTTATAAAGGTATGTTTGATGGTCTCATATTCATGGTTAAGAGCTTGTTCATTTGAAATGGTTTGAGCTCTGTGTTTAAGGGTGCTTATGACCCCTAGTTTTTATGTTGGGTGGTGATAAGAAGTTTTGTGTATGTACTGGCCTGTGTGTGTAGGTTCACAGTAAATTGAGAAGGAGAGACAGCCTGAAGGAAGACGTGTGACAAGTATGTCTAGGAACGGAAGAGAGTTGTTTTCTATTTCAATGGTGAATTGGATGCATTTGTGTTGTTTGTTCAGGTGGCTAAGGAATGTATCTAGTGCTTCGCGGCCTTGGGGCCAAACGGCGAAAATATCGTCGAAATATCGTTTCATGCCTAAAGCCCAAATTTTGGGCTTTAGGCATCCGATTCTAGAGCTCGTTGCTCAGTCTTCCATATAAAAGTTCGCTATTGGCGGTGGGGGGGGGGGGGAGTGGTGAGCCCATGGCTGTACCCTCTTTTTTTTTTTTTTTTTTTTAAGGTAAAAATTGTTTTGCCACATGAAATATCCAGAGCGGAGTACGTGGGCAAAGAGGACCGTGATGTCATGTGGAAATATGTTCTGTAAGAGTAAGATAGTATCATTGATTGGGACATTGGTGAAAAGGGAAGTTATGTCAAAGCTGACTAATAGATCTTGATTGTTAAGTGTAATGTTTTTAATTTTGTTTATGAATTATGTATTTTTTATGTAGGCAGGAGAATGACCAACCAATTCCTTAAGTGTGGCCGCTAATTTTTGGGCTAAGTAGTAATTTGGATTGTCAATTCCTTTCACAATTGGACGTAATGGCATGTCTGTTTTGTGTACTTTTGGCAGGCCATAAATTCTGAGCACGCGGGCATACTGCGGTATTAATTTTTTAATTGTTTCTTTTGGCCACTTGTTAAATGATTTAAGTAGTTAAGTAGTTTTCTTTTTGTTGCGTTGCGTGGGGTTGTAATTTACCATTCGGTAGGTGTTGTGGTCCGATAACAAATGGTTCATTTTTTCAATGTTGTTTGTCCGATTTAAAACAACAGTGGCATTCCCTTTATCTGCTTTTGTGATAATAACGTCACTTTGTTTAGGTTTCTGCTTAATTTTTTGGTTGAATTTAGTAAACAGTCAATTTCCATCAGTATTTTGTCAGCTAAATTGGCGGGGAGGGATCTTAAACCTCTCTCGATATTATATCTAGTTTATTTATTGAACCTTGGAGCAATGGCGTAATTTAAACCTTTCTCCAGTAGCGAGAGTTCACCTTGGGTGAGGTTGTAATCTGATTGGTTGATAACTAGACAGTGGTCCGATGGTGGTTGGTTGCTCTTAACTTCATTTCTGGCTGATTGGCTGCTCCTTTCGTTACAAACCTATACACACAAAACTTCTTATCACCATCCAACACAAAAACTAGGGGGGTCATATGCACCCTTAAACACAGAGCTCAAATCATTTCAAATGAACAAGCTCTTAACCATGAATATGAGACCATCAAACACACCTTTATAAAAAAATGGATACAGTATAAAAACCATTCACAAGATCCTCCACAAAGATACCACTAATAACAAAAAAGATTTCAAGAATGCTATACCATATGTTAGAGGCATTTCAGAAAAAATAGACAGAACACTACACAAATACAACATCAAAACCACCTTTAAACCCCCTGACAAAATTAAGACACCTACTCAGTTCTTCCAAGGATCCCCTGCCACACCTAGCCCACCCAGGGGTTTACAAAATAATTGCACATCTAACATACCATACATAGGGGAAACAGGGCGAACCATCCCAATCAGAAACAATGAACACAAACGACACATAAAATACATCCATTTTGGAAAAACTGGCCTTTCTGACCATGCACTCCAAACATACCACAGAATTGATTGGAAAGGTACCAAGTCCCTACACCACACCAAAACCTGGTTCAAGCGGAAATTCAAGGAAGCATGTGAAATGCTCAAATATGATCCAAATCTGAATAAAAAATGGTCTAACTATTCCAAGAATGTGGAGGACCCATCTGCAACCTTCATAGCAACCACGAAGAAAAATCTCAATACAAGAAGACTTGGTGAAGTGTTTTTTTTTTCTCTCTTCTCCTGAACATTCAATAGCAATACCTGTACTGTACAAATCCAGAAGATAAACATAATATAACAATATAAACTGTATAATTCCAGAAGAATCCTAGTACGTGAGGACTTTAACAGAGTTTATCATAGTTTTTATTGGTAATTTTTTTTATCACTAGAGGGCAGGCTAAGGAAAAATTAGTTAACGTAGATCTAATTTACCTGTATAGAGTGCAACAACATGTAGCTTGGTTCTTATACACATGTATCCTTCTGATGATGACCTCAATACAGGGGTCGAAACGTCAAGTTATTTTATTATTAATCAGTAAAATAATCTTTTCAACATGTGTCTAGATTCATAAATTAAATTCATAAATATAATCTACTTATGACTTCATACACTTTGCCTCAGTATCCCACAATGCAAAGCACACTTCCTTTCAGACTTGTATGTTGCTATGCATCATAGGAAGGATCACTAGAATAGATGTGAAGATACTTCATGTGCAAACTTAGCCTATGTTTGGGCATAGGATTAAAACAATCTTGTCAAGCATAATATATACTTCATAACCAAGTGAACACATTTCCCAACTATCTGTGATCCAGAGTATTTTAATCGTGTGGTAATACACCATTTTACTACTTGTATATGGAAATTGCATGATTTCTGCATTGCATTTAACCTTGATATTTTTTTTTTATGTGTAGTTCCCACTGAGACCTCAATGTTAATCTATCTGGGTAGTGATTCTTTTCATATTGCATAGCAATATATACATCTAAAATGAGGTGTTTTGAATTGTGGGATATAGAGGCAAATTGATGCAAAGTCAACAGTCTCTATATACAAACAGACTACTTGTGAAGATACTTCAGACTGTTTGCTTATGCTTGGGTAAAGGATTAAAACAAGAATATCTTCATTTTAAGTATAATATATTTATTTACAAATTGATGGGAAAACACTTGTGGAAATTATTTTAATATAAAATTTTTGCAGGAGTATTGAAGTGAAGACATCGTCAGTATAATAACAATAGAACACAATTAAAAAGCACCATCATAGTGTAAGCAATACAACATTTTCTACATAGGGGATAACCAAAAGCCATCAGAATCTGTTTAAATTCTGGCAGTATTAAAAAAAAAAAAAAAAAAAGATCTGACATCTTTCTTTATATAAACATTCCACAAGGAGTCTACTCTTGTGTAAGAGCTTGATTTTCTTTCATACTATTTGAGATGCAATGTTCAGGTAAGCCAGAAATCACAGGAGCAAGAGCTCTGCTACATAACTGGAAAGTTAAATAGAGAAAGCCCATTTTTAGGTGAAAAAAGGATGGATGAAATTTTCCTGACAGGATGAAAGGATAAACATCACAATGTTGAAAGGACTTGGAACTTTAGTAATACATTCAGATATTCCTTTAACTTAAGAGATTTCTTTCTCAGATGTAGACTGGATGCATATAGCTGTTAAATGCTTTGTTAAAGACCTCATCGAAACCATGTTTTAGAAAGGCAGATTTCATATAATTCTTAGCACAAAGTCCTCTGTGGAACATGAAGTATGCATACAATGTCACAAGGTCTTAATGATTCAACATTTTTTACTTGGATTATGATGTATGGATATAACAGTGCATTTCTTTCTGAAAAAACTGAGGAATGCAAACTTCCATCAGGCCAGTGAAGAATCAGTAAATCCAGAAAGGCTAGCCGATTGTTTTTTTATCCTTTAGAGTAAATTCTAGGATGACTTATTTTTTTGAGACAAAAAAAACTTGAAATCAGATGAACCATTCCATGTTGCAAATATGTCTACATACGTACCATACTGTAGGTTTGGGAAAAATGTCAAAATGCTCCATAAAGTAGCTTGCAGATATAGGAGAAAGATGACTTCCCATGGTTGTACCTTCAATCTGCAAATTTTTTATATTACTGCCACCTACAAAAAGTTATTTGCAAATCTATAGTACATTTGTATGTGCAAAGGTTTTCTATTTTTATGAATTTAAAAATTTTATATATATACAATTCTTTGTATTTTTTTAAAATTTATTTTTACCTAGTCTAGAAACACTGCACTAGAGACAAAACGTTGAACTTTTCGGAGCCACTTCAGGCCTCCAATAATCAGGGCAGTGGTATCGCACTGGGCGATGAAATTCATCTTCAACCTAAGCACAATTGCAACATCCATGCCCAGAGCAGGATTTGAACCTATTGGTTGGCCAACAGGCCAGCTGATTTATCCTTAACACTAAAATAACTGGAATGGATAGCAAAGCTTCCTCTTTTCTAGGTGTCTACCAGATCCCTTGCTTCTGTGGATCATCATGCTTCTGACAATCTAGTAGATCTGTTACTATTTGCAATGAAGAACATAATTTTATATCCAGTACCATGGATCTGAGAAAATCTGTCTTGGCTGAATATGCCATCATTACTCAACAGAATATTCTGAAAGAAGATAAAGTTCTTACACAAGAGTAGATTCCCTATAAATCATTTATATAAAGAAAGCTGAAATTTATATACAGAAAGCTGTATAGCCTTCACTTTTCCCTTCGATGGGAAATAGTACTGTATCGATCTTTTTTTAAATTAATTAGGAATTTTCTTGTTCTTACGTATGCTATGATGGCAGTTAATGCTTCTGTTATTTGTATTTTAACTGTTCTGTTATCATTGTACTGAAGATTACTTCGATGCTAAGGTGGAAATTTTACATGACACGAAAATGACTATGTATCCATTTTCCATTCTTAGATAAATTATTACCATTATCACTACATGACTCCTTGAGGGAGGACAATTTACAACTCTACAAGTGCCATCATCTACAGATGTCATCTACTGCCCACCACCACCATTTATATTTAGTAAATATAATCTACTTTTTGCCACTTGGAACTGGGAACCATTATGCTTTGCCTACAGTATTCATCTATTCCAGATCCTCCTGTAGGATCTGTTCTCTCTCTCTCTCTCTCTCACACACACACACAAAAGTTTGTTTTTTAGTTGAGTGGAACTGAAATTAATGATACCAATATACTGAACATTTGTTAATGTTTTCTTAGCTGTCCCAAACAGCACTATAATCATTGCAGTACTACAGAAACCACTCAAAGTTAATGTAGCATTTCTTTCCAAGATCAAAAGTTAATATGGTAGAATTTGAAGAAACAAAAATAATAGTGGTGGTTAGCATATAAGATTTTTTTTTTAAATCTTGAAATATTCACTATCTTAATACTAGTTTGTTTTTCAGGGAGTTACACAAACTGTTCTTAAAGTTCCACAGTGGGTAAGAATGGAAAGGAGGTTTTCTGAAAGTAGTGGCTCAGGTGGCAGTGATATACCAGACAGTGACAGTATTATCCATGCTTCTCAAGATCACAGTAAGACCATTATATTGATATTAATTTTACTGTAAATGCATTTACTTCATATAAAATAGGTTACTAGTTCTTAGTGTTCTTATATATACTTATTGTTTTCTGACCTCCATGGAGTCAAGACTCATCATGAGAGGTCAACACAGTCTATCATACCACCCCTTAAACTCATCCACTGTCTGTTTGTTCATCACCATCTCAGTCAAGGCATTCCATGCTCCTACCACTCTCCACACAAAAAGTTTACTTATTACCCTTTCCCTCATCATTCCCTTCTGCAACTTCCAGGAATAGCCTCTTGTCCTTGCTCTCTCCTCATTTGCTTAGTGCTAACATAACCCTTCAACAGCTTAAATGTCTGGATCATATTTCCCCCTTTGTCTTATATCTACCAAACTGCAGTCTGCATGCCTTCATTCTGTCTTCATGATCAACATTGTATAGTCGTAATTTTTTTTGTTATCCATCATTCTCCTTCAAATCCTGGTGAACAGATCTAAGCACAGAAATGCAGATGGTCTGATAAATAGCTTTATACAATGGGACTACCATGCTTTTATCTCTCATGGTCAATGTCCTCCTGAACATTGCAGCAGTTCTCTGAGATCTTCACATTTACAATATGTCTTTGGAACATCTGCAATCATCCCAAGATCTCTTGCTTCCTACACTATAACCCCACCAAGTGAGTAAGAAGCATCCAATCTGTGGAACTCAAATTTTAAAATCTTACATTAAACTGACATTCCCCATTCATATTCCTACCTTTTCTAGCATATTCAAACCTTCTTGCAGAATCAAAACATCAGCACTATTAGTAATAACCCTCCTAAACTTTATCTGTAAACAACTGAATATCTTCCTGATAGTACTCTAACAATATCACTGACAGAAAGATTGAATAATAATGGTCCCAGTACGGAACCCTGTGAAACTCCACTTGCAACCTTCCTACACCTTGATACTGCTCCCTTATAACTTTTTGATATCTACCAGACATCCAATCCACTAACTGGATATGCAAACTCATATTGCAACTTAAAAATCAAATTGTCATGTGGCACCTTGTCGAGTGCATTTGAAAAATCCATAAAAAACGACAGTATAGACCTTACCCTCATCCACTGCTTTTTTTTACTCTACTGTAAAAGATTACAAGATTACTAAGAGTGCCTTTTAATAAATAGATGTTGGCCTACATAAATATTGCCTTATCTGTCCAATTCTGTATGAGTTCCTTACCATTTTCTCAAAAATCTTTACAACTACAAAAGAAATACAAATAGGTCTATAGTTTGGTACCTCCATTGTACTGGCATCTTTATTGCAATGATACTATCTTACCATCCCTCCACTCTCTAGGAGCTCATCCCATTGCAAGACTTTTATTAAACAGCTAAGCTAATAGCATGATTATATAAAGAAACCTGTGGAGAATTCATGACTAAATAAACACACCTAAAACCACAGTAATAGGTTTTTTAATACGTAAATATTTCGACCTAAGTGTCTTAGGAATCATCAGTATAGTTGGAAATAACGTGGTTTAGATTGGGTCTGCGAAGTATGGGTTCAGCACTTCCTTTATATAAACGTTCCTCTTTGTAGGAAGATCTGTGTAGATGTTTGGTCTTTTCCCAGTAGATTCTATGGTTTGGGTTTTCAACTCTGTGTTGGGAGAGGCTGGATTTCTGCAGTTTGATGAGAATGATGTGGTCTTGATGTTCAGAGATGCGTTTAAAAACAGATCTGCCTGTCTGTCCATAGTACGACAGTTTACAGGAACATGGTACCTCGTACATGCCAGGTAGTAACAGAGGTGGGAGTTTGTCTTTAGTTGAAGGTAACAAGCTGTAGATCTGGTTGATGGGTTTGTAGGTTACAGCAAGACTGTATTTTTTCATAATTTTTGAAAGTTGCTCTGAGATGCCGTTGACATACGGTATGGGAATCCTATGGGCTTGTTCTTGTCTAGGTTGATGTGTGGAGAAGTGGCTGATTTTTTGAGTAGTTTTAAGATTGTATCCATTTAGAATGGCTGTGTTTTTGATTATTTCCAATTCTTGTGTTAGAGATTAATCAGAGAAGCAAAATCTGTGTGCTCTGGTTACCAGTGATTTGATGATCTCACATTTTTGAGAAGGATGGCAAGCAGAAGAGTTGGATGTAGCAACCTGAAAAGGTCAGCTTTCGATAGAAGTGGAGATGGAACCATCTTCTTTTCTTTGGATGTGTAAATTCAGGAAAGAGATACCCTGTGGAGATTCTTTTTCTAATGTAAATTTGATGCGGGGGTGAAGGTTTATTTTATCTAGAAACAGATGTAGCTCTTGTTCGGAATGACCCCAGACTGCAAAGATGCCATCGACATAATGTAGCCAGATTTTTGGTTTGGGTTGAAATGCAAAAATTTTTCAAGATCTCCTATAAACAGGTTTGCCAAGTTAGGTGATAAGGGAGGTACCATAGCTGTTCCCTCCTCTTGCTTGTAGAATTTTTCTTTCCAAGTGAAGTAACCGGAAGTAATTGTGAATTTGAATAGTTCAACAATATCAGACGGATTTTGAGTTAACAGGTCCTCTGTTTCCTTATGAGGAATATTAGTGAAGAGGGAGACAATGTCAAAGCTAATTAGCATGTCTGTTTCCAACAGTTGAGTGTCTTTTATTTTAGCGTGAAGCTCTGTGGAATTTTTAATTGATGAGGCTGAGTGGCCAATGTGGGGACTGAGAAGGTTAGATAAGAATTTTGATAACTTGTGAGTCGGGCTGCTAATAGAATCGACGACGGGTCTGAGTGGGATGTTGTTCTTGTGAAATTTGGGTAAACCGTATATTCTGGGAGGTCTTGCATGGTATGTCTTGAGTTTTTTTACAGTTTCTTCATCTAAAGAAATTGTTTCATCAAGTAACTTGTTCAGTTTCTTGAGCTGTCTTTTTGTGGGATCATGATCAAGTTTTGTATAAGTATTTCGATCTCGGAGTAGTAAATTCATTTCTCGGTCATATGACTGAGTATCAAGAACGCCACTGGTATTTCCCTTGTCTGCTCTGGTGATGATTGGTTTTATGTTTTAAGGCAGTAAGAGCTTTCAATTCTGATGGTGGAATATTTAAGTCTGAAGGTTTGGCATCCAAAATTATTTTTGCTATTTCAAAACGAAGTTTATTGGCTTCAATACTGGAGAGGTGGCCAATGCTTCTTTCGATGTTGTTTATAAAATCTAGATACAAAAAGCATTTTGGAGGAATGGCAAACTTATGACCTCTTGCTAGAACATTTAATTCACCTTCTGTTAGAGGACAGTTAGATAAGTTAATCACCCATTTTTCAGATGGTAATTTGTTGGTATTTTTCTTAGAATGCTTTGACAAATTGAGGTATTTTTTATGTAGGTTAGTGTTACTTTTATCAAAAGCTTTGGTCCCTGAATTTTTTGAAACACTAATAATCACTTGTAGCAACTATTGATTTAACGTGTTTGACAATTCTGCTTCTAATTCTATAATTTTTAAATTATTTGTTGCCAATTCGTGTTTAGAAACTCGTAACTGATTAAGCAGAAGTGAATGGCTTGCTTTCTGATAGATTAAGTTAATAGCATGGTCAGTTCCATAGTACATTCCCTTAAGATGTGAAATTCAGTCTTGTCAAACTAATTTGCAAGTATATCTCGATCATAATTAGATCTTCTCTGATGCTGTGACCAAACTCAAAACTTTGATCTTTGTGTTCTTTCCACTACATGCTACCTGAGACAGTTTTCCCCTCAAGAAGTCTAAAAATATGATTCCTTTAGTAGTGCCTGCTTCCTCCTGTGCCCAGTTTATATTGCTATAGTTCAAGCCCCATTCCCCCTTTCTAGTTGGCAAACTAATTTGCCTAGACATTTTATGCTCAACCACCATCTGTGTTCCATAGTCTACAGAAATATCTTGTCTTATAAATGCCTGTCTCACACCATATATACTCTCAAAGGCAATTAGTATTATTTGCAATTTATCTTTTATAATGGGTAACATTACAACACTCCATGAGGGATCAAGTATGACATACTTAATGCTGTGACCAATCCAAAACTCTTCATCCTCGTATTCTTTCCATCACATGCTGTCTAAGACAGATGTCCTTCAAGAAATCCCAAAATTTAGTTCCCTTATTGATGCATGCTGTCTCCTTTGCCCAGGTTTTGTTATAGTTGAAGTTCCAAGTGCAAAGCACTAAGCAAATTAATTTGCCTAAACATCTCCTGCAAATCACTGTCATGTTCCCTGGTCTGTAGCAACATTTCACTAAATATCTTGTCTTATAAACATCTCGCACCATATAGTGTCAAAGCTATTAATTATTTCCACCCTGAGAGGGCATGATTCATCTCTTATGAATTGCCAGCCTGGCTGGCTGAGTGGTTAGCGTATCTGCTCTCCAGCCAAAAGGCTGCGGGTTCAAATCCTGCCGTGGGCATGGATGTTTGTGATTGTCTGTGGAAATACCAGTGGTGGTGGTCGGCAGGAGACAGTTGTAGAGCAGTTGCCCCCCCCTCTCTCTCTCTCTTGATGAGTCTATGGACTCCCTGGAGGTGTCAAGTAGTAATAATGACTAAACAAACACATAATAACCACAGTAATAAGTTTTAATAAGTAAATATTTCATCTAAGTATCTTAGGACATCGTCAGTACAGTTGATTCAAACAATACTAGGAATAACATACAATTAGGGTGCATGATTACAATGGAATCCCAATATGCGTGCAGTAGCATGTTATCAAATTAAAATATATCTGGAGGGGAAAAAAAAACAGTTTACGTTAAAATAAGATAACATATATAAAAACTATTTTACACAATTTTGTATAACAATTCCCCATACTTTAGGAATAGCAAGAACATCATTACGGTTAGATTTGGTCTGTGAAGTAAGGCTTCAGCACTTTCTTTATATAAACCTTCATCTTTATATAAATATCTGTAGAAGTTTGGTCTTTTCCCAATGGATCCTATGGTTTGGGTTTTCAACTCAGTGTTGTGCAAGGCTAGATTTCTGCAGTTTGATAAGATGGATATGGTCTTGATGTTCCAAAATGCATTTATGAACAGATCTACCTGTCTGTCCATAGTAAGACAATTTTACAGGAGCATGGAACCTCTTACATGCCAGGTACAGAGGTGAGAGTTTGTCTTTAGGAGAAGGTAACAAGTTATAAATCTGGTTGATTGATTTGTAGGTAGTAGCAAGTTTGTATTTCTTCATAATTTTTGAAAGATGTTTGGAGATGCCTTTGACATAAGGTATGGGAATCCTATGGGCTTGTTCTTGTCTAGGTTGATGTGTGGGGAAGTGACTGATTTTTTGAGTTGTTTTAAGATTATCCATTTAGTGGCTGTATTTTTGATTATTTCCAATTCTTGGTTTAGAGATTCTTCAGAGGAGCAGAATCTTTGCTCTGGTTACTAATGATTTAATGATGCCAAATTTCTGAGATGGATGATGAGCAGAAGAATTGTGAATGTAGCAACCTGAAAATGTCTGCTTGCAATAGACAGAAGTGGAGATAGACCCATCTTCTTTTCTTTGGACGCGTAAATCCAGAAAGGAGATACCCTTTCTGGATTTACATATGTTATCTTATTTTAATGTAATCTTTTTTCCCCCTCCAGATATATTTTAATTTAATTCTATAACACGTTACTGCACGCATATTGGGATTCCATTGTAATCATGTTATTGATTACAATGTTATTGCTAGTATTGTTTGAATTAACTGTACTGACGATGTTTTAAGATACTTAGGATGAAATGTGGGTTTGTTTAGTCATGAATTCTCCACAGGTTTCATTATACAATAAACTCCACCACCATGCATGCTTATCCTGCTGAAATATGCTATATCCTTCAATTTCTATCCATGTTAAAACATCATCAGTTAACCAAGTTTCACTGATACCAAACAATCCTTGGGAAGACTGAGTCAATCAATACAGCAATCTCGTTCCTTTTATTTTTTATTCTTCTGTGCATTCCAATATTCTCATGGCCATTGTTACTCCTTTTGTACTCCACCTTGCTCTGCAATATAGTGTACACACTTTCATTTCTGAAGTGACTATCTCCACATGAGGCCATCCCTGCTATATTCTATCTGTATAATTCTAATTTCCCTGCTCTAAAAACAAGGCTCCCCAAATGCCCTGCAAATACCCTTCTGTATTCCAATATAAACTATCTCTTGCATACAATTCTTGTATCCTCAAATACATTCCATGCATCTATATATTCCAGACCACTTTTCCTATACATTCTTGCTATTATCTCATTTGTTATTGCTGCTCTTCTGTCACTCTGCATTATCATACCCAGGACAACATGCTCGTTGTCTTTCCTCAGAAATGTTTCTGAGGAATTATTATTATACGGGCACCTCCATAGAGTCCAAAGATCATTGCAGGAGACCCAATCTATCATACCGCTCTTTGAACCCATTAATAGACAAAGCACTCGCAACTGACTCTGGCAGCTCATTCACAACACTCCAAGCAAAAAAATCTAGTCCTTGTACCCTTATTAACCACACCTTTATTCAACTTCCAGGGATGACCCATTGTTCTGGTTCCTCTAGCCAAGTGCTGAAATATTTCCCTTCCATCTATCCTATAAAGCCCTTTAAGAAACGTAAATGTTTCTATCATATCCTCTCTTTTTCTCTTATCAACCAACTTCTGCAATCCACACACCTTCAGTCTATCCTCATGGGGAACATTCCACAGGCCACTCACAATCTTGGTCACTCACCTCTGAATCCTCTCCACTGCTTCCTCATCCCCCAAGAAACCCAGGGGAGCAGATTCAAGCACAGTAATCTAGATGTGGGCATATCAAGGCCTTATAAAGAGGAATTACAACTTCCTTATCTCTACTTGTTAATGTGTTCTTCACTAGCCAAGTAATCTTATTTACTATCTTAGCAATATGTTTCTAAACTTTAACTCTGTCTACCACCTCCCCCTAAATCTCTAGCTTCATCTATTTTCTCGAGTACCTTGCCATCAATATGATACATGGCTTGTAATCTATTTATCCCAAAATGCTTAACTAGACATTAAACTGACAGCCATTATCTTTCGTCCATACCGGCAGCTTATTTAAATTGTCCTGCAAGTTCTCCACATCGCCTGAAAGTAAATAATCAGTTGTTTGCTGATGATGCAAAATTAGGTAGAGTAATAGTTAATCAAAATAAATAGATGGTCAGAGCACTGAACCTTGCCACACACCACTCACCTGTTTTTGTTTTGATTCTGCCTCTCCATATGCCACTTTTTGATATCTGTCCCTCTTATCCACTTAAGTAGTGTCATATCTATCCCCATTTATTCTAATTTGCATAACAGACTTCCATGTGGTATTCTGTTAAATGCTTTTGCAAAATCCAGCAAAATCATCGTGTAGCCATTTCCTTTATCCAACTCAGCTGTTAGTCTATTACAAAAAGTTAGTAAATTACTAAGGCATGACCCAACCACAAAGCCATATTGACCCTCATATATTATCATATTTTTATCTACCCATTTTTGAATTCTCTTTTTTACTGATTTTTCTAGTACTTTTACCACCATGCCTGAGATACTGAGTAGTCTATGATTTGCTACTGTAGTCTTGGAACCTCCATTATGCAAAGGAATTATTTTGCCCTCTTTCCACTCCCTTGGACTCTACCAGAGTTGAGACTTAAATTAAAGAGCCTAGTCAAAGGCATTGCCTAGGCTCTTTAAGGCCCTTGCACATTCTTGCAAAATCCTAGTTGATATCTCATCTAATCCCACAGCTGTATTTACACAGAGATTCTGTAATATCCTAAGAACCTCTAATTCATCCACCTCTGTTCCCACATTAATGTCTGTCACATAAGTTAAAGCATTAACTTCACTAGGATGATATACCTTTGCAAAATGGTCACTTATTAACTCAACTATTTTATCTGCTTCTGTCTCCTTGTGACTATCCTTACTCAATAAGGTTATTCTTCCATAGCGATTCTTCCTCTTACTTGCAACATGACAAAAGAACTCTTTGGAATTTCTTTTGGCCTGCTCAGCTAGATTCTTCTCATAATCTGATTTTGCCATACTTGTCATCTTTCTTGCCTGAGCCTTGTACTGTTCACGAGTTTGCTGGTCATCTTTCTCTTTATATACCTTCTACAGCATTTTCTTCTGCAGCTCATGCTTAATGATATTACTCATTCATCTAACTCCTACCTGATTAACCCTTTTTACTCTAGGTATACAATTTAATATAGCTTCCTCTAGATGACTCCCCCCCCATATCCATGCACTACCATCCTTACCCTGCAGTGTTTTATGCCATGGTACATATTTATAATGTATAATTATTTATACATTATAAATTAGTATGTTATAATTGCCTGCCTTGTAGTTCCATAAATGCCTCTTCTTGATGGAATATTCCTCATGTTTTACAATCTCCAAGTCAAGACTGCATAGTCAATTTCACCAATTGGAGGCAATGTTGTCACCTTCATTATTATCACGTGACACCTCCAAAGACTCATTGAGGGAGGGCAGCTATTCTACTCGACTAAACATACGTAACCACAGTAATAAGATTTTTAATAAGTATTTTGTCCTAAGTATCATAGGACATCTTCAATACAGTTAATTCAAACAACACTAGGAATTATATACAGTTGGGTGCATGCTTACAATGGAATCCCTCTATGCATACAGTAGCATGTTATAACATGCTCTGGAAAAAAATTACATTAAAATGAGAACATATAAAATTATTTTCACACAATTTAGGATGACAATTTCCCAGACTTCAGGGATAGTAAGAATGTCATTACGGTTCAAATTAGGTCTGTGACGTAGGGCTTCAGCACTTCCTGAGATGGATATGGTCTTGATGTTCTGAAATGCATTTGTTAATGGATCTACCTGTCTGTCCACAGTAGGACAATTCTACTTATTCTACAACTCTTAGTCTCCACTGCTCACAGTCTATCAACTACAGCGAATTGCATCATCTACACCAACACCATCTACTGCTCACTACCACCACTAGTATTTTCACAGACAATGACAAACATCCATGGTGGGATTCGAACTTGTAGCCTCTTGGCTGAGTGTTAGTGGATGCGCTAACACTCGGCCAACCAGGCCAGCTTATGGATAGCTCTTGTGATCCTATGCACAGGTCCAATACTCCATCACCCCTAGTTCCCCTCTATCACATGCTGCCTTAAGTAACTGTCTCTTAGCCGGTGTATAAATTCTATTTCCTTCCTGCCATGCAGATCTTTCTTCTTTCCAGTCTAGATCTCCATAGTTGAAGTTCCTATAATAATCAGTCGACCTATATTCATTGTACTAATTTGGCGATGCATGTCTTCTAGATCATCTGTGGAACTCCCTGGCCTATAGCAACAACCAACTGTATATTTTCTTATTGGCCTTAATCTCACCAGATTACTTCAAATGAACAGCCACCCTCCTGCCTATCTCCTATTCTTTTTGGTTGCAATTCATCTGCTATCATGATCAGTATGCTTCCCCATCCTATATTTGCTGAAAATACTAAACCTTTCACATTCAATTCCTGTAACTATATCTGCTATTAGCCAAGTCTCACTAATAATATTAATCACTATCTCTATCACATACATATTCCAGTCCTGCATCTGCAGCATTTTTAAACAATAAGATGCATAGCAAGTAACAAAATAAACTATGCTATGAATAATGTAGTCTTTAAATTGTGGTGGGCTGGGTGAGTTGCTAAACCTAGCATCTGCTGTGTTGAATACAATAGATACAGTTTGATATATTACTGAGACAATAAAATCCTAATGGAATGTCATAATAAAATTAGTTTAATCCTTTATCCAAGTGTAAGCAAACAAAGTTTGCACCTGAAAGTATCTTTAGGACTGGGTTAAGGTGGTACAACACCAGGGCAACTCATTGCAAAGGTGGAGCAAGATACCAACACTCCTATCTCAGTATCTCCTATAAAGCAAAACACATCTCCTTGCAGATATGTCTAATGTTATGCATTAAGGGAAGGACCACTACCCAGACTAGTTTCGACCTTTATTGAGGTCTCTTCAGTGGGAGCCAGGCCCAAGTGGAGATACCAGGCAGAAGCAATAACAGGTCAATAGTGGCCCTTCCCTTAATGCATAACATTAGACATATCCGCAAGGAGATGTGTTTTGCATTATAGGAGATACTAAGATAGGAGTGTTAGTATCTTGCTCCACCTTTGCAACAAGTTGCCCTGGTGTTGTACCACCTTACCCCAGTCCCGAAGATACTTTCAGGTGCAAACTTTGTTTGCTCACACTTGGATAAAGGATTAAACTAATTTTATTATACTCTAACTAATTTAATTAAAAAAAAAAAGTCAATTTTCAAACTTAAAAACCAGTATTGTGCAACAAAATAAGCACAGTATCTTTCTTTACTATTAATACTTATTTTTTTATTTTAACAGCTCTTGACATGTTACCTTGGTCTTTGTATGTTAACAGATGGGATAAACTTCCATAATTCTCTTAGAAAAATTATTTCACTGGAATTTAAGGGAAAGGGATCAATCAACAAATTTTTGTTTTGATATACAGATGCAGTATACATGTCATAATTTAAATTTCTGAATAAAATAGCTGAGGTAGCAACTGCTTACAATGTTTGTACTGTGGATTATTTGCATTAACCTTGACGTGGCTGTTTGTTTATGCAAACTGATAGGAAATATTTCATGCTGTCCAATTGTAATGCTAGACAATATTTTTGAGTGGTAGGGAGAACAAAGGCAGTAGAACCTATAATAGTCACTACTGTGACTAGACTAGTCTGAAGGGAAAATTAATTGTTTTAAGGACTGATTTTCCCAACTGTTCAGAAAATCTACAATTTCTTTAAGATATAAAATTCATTTTAGGTATGAAAATTAAAGTTAAATTATTCCCTTTTTCCAGATGGAAATTTATGCATAAACATGTAATTTACCTGAATACAAATGTGCTCGGCTGACTGTAATTGATTACATTTCTGATGCTTTATTTCAGTTGATGCCTGTTCACCCTTGCTTATATACAGGCAATAGGTTAATCTCTATTCATCCGCTTAATCCCTACTTGGTTTATCTCCGTGACCATTAGTATGCAGTCTGATACCACTTCCCATGTACTACTGACATTCTTTCCTTGTAGCTTCTTAAGCCATGGCAATGCTCCAAGATATCTCCTAAGTCTGTCTTAATTACCAGCTTTATAGTCAACATAAACCCTTTGACAGAGAATTCCACATGTTTAGCAGCTTTCCAGAACAAGAGTGCATGGTCACTCTACCCAACTGGAGGCAATGTTTACCAAGGTAAACATTGCCTCCAATTGTTTATGGATATCTTTTGATGCCATTATCAGATCCAGCACTCAAACTACTGGTCCCTCTACAACATGTTTCAGATAATTATCTCTTAGCAACTGTATAAATTCCACTGTGCATATTGACATGCCACCTTTTCTCCCCCCAATTTATGTCTCCATAGTTGAAGTTACACACAGTATAGTACGCCCACACTTTAGAGAGCTTTGCTTGGAGATTTGCCAAGAATAGTCGATTCATGCTGAAGCGGAGAAAGAATGAAGGACTTACGAATTGGTCGCCAACATGCAAAATCACGTGCTTTATAGGTAAAATTTTACAACTGTTATACAAACACATAGTTAACACTTTAAAAATTACAACGATCATAAAAGAGAAGTTAATTTTTCCAATGTGTAATAATAAACAATTCGTCCTACAATACACATTGCTTACCCTATTATCAGAATGGAGTCTCCTTCTGTTGACATGTGTCGAAGGGTCTGTGGGCGTACTGTAATTGTTCATCCTGCATTCATTGTGCTAATCTGCCAATGCATGGCATCTTGCTGTAGACCTTGTGGTCTATAGCATCAACCAACAATATATTTTGTCCTATTAGTCTATCCCACACCAGACACTCAATTGAACCATATACCCCAGACCTAAAATCCTTTAATTTCTAATTTTGCTAGTTGTAGTACTTAAGCTATCAGCAATATTCTACCTCCTGTCCTATTCCCTCTATCCTCTCTGAAAATACAATACCTTTTATATTCTATCACTGTAACTATAATTTTTCTGTCAATAAGCTCTCACTGATGCCTAAAACTTTTTCTAAGTTGAGCTGGCAAATGCAAAAAAAAAAAACTCCTCTCCCTTATTTCTGACATTTGTGTACATTTATTTCAGCATCTGCTCAGACCCACAATTATCCTTGTGTAACGTAATTATCAACCCACTTCAATCTGAAACCTGTGAAATTGCATTCAGCACTATATAATATTGCCGGCCTGGTTGGCCGAGTGGTTTGCGTATCTGCTCTCCAGCCAAAAGGCTGCGGGTTTGAATCCTGCCATGGACATGGATGTTTGTGATTGTCTGTGAAAGTACTGGTGGTGGTAGTCAGCGGTAGGTGGCGTTGATGTTAGATGATGATGGTTGGTGAAGTAGTAAGACAAAAAGTTGTAGAGTAGATGCCCTCCTTCGATGAGTGTTTGGACTCCCTGGAGGTGGGTGTGATGTAATAATAATTTCTGTACTTACTCATTTATTCCAGGGGTGGCTAGACACATGCTCGATCTCCCCCTCCCAATATCTAGTTTCCCTGCATTTGCACTTCCAAATCTGCACTCACTAAACAATTTTTCCAAACATCTGACTCAAAAACCATTCAAATGTAGTTCATCATGTAAGTCCTTTTGTGCATCAAATTCACTCTATATATGTATAAACTGCACACCATCCTCCTGCACAATGTTCTGACTGACTCATTAGCAATCATGTCCCTTAACTTCTCTATCATACCAAAGCAGTAGACTCATAATCTTTACTTTCTTACTCTTCATTTTTGCTTCTTTCAACAACTTTCATATACTCTCTCTCATTGAACATTTCTTCTCTTTCAAATTTGTTCCTGTCACTTCTTCCCTCTGCAAACTAGCAGCTTCACTAACATCCTTAATATTTGCATCTGATAAATGTGCTTTCATCATTTTCTGTAAGAGATGAGGTAGATAGGATATTTTATGGATGTTGCTATAAACCAAGTTACAGAATGAACAGGAACACTTGCCAAACTAATATAGTGCAGATTAGTTTGGAAAGTGTGAGACGACATCATGGGAGATTTTAATTGTAGAAATATAAATTGGGCAGCAGAAAAGAAACTGAAGTTTTGGAATTCTTAAGGGACAAACATCTTGGCAACATGTGGTTCAGGAGGATCAAGTTTTGGATTTGGTCTTAGCACCAGGGGATCTGATTGTAACTAAAATATCCTTTATTTCAGTTGGTGAGCATGACTGTGTACTCATCCTCTAAGTTAAGACCACAGAAGAAACTAATGTAGAATTATAAAGCAGGTGATTATAGTAGCCTCAGAAATCAGCTTGGGGCAGTTCAGTGGCTAGAAGAATTGGAAGGAAAAGATGAACAGTACAGCACATGGGAGCTAGATAAATATTTTATCAGCAACATTGTCAAATTGCATTCCTTGAGTATAAAGATAACAAGATTTGGTGCAAAGTGGATTACTAATAAAATCATTGGGAACTGCAGATGAAACAGAGGTTATAGATAGTGATGGAGAACAGTTCCGTGAGGAATATAAGACCCAAACCAGGAAAGTGACGAAGATTAAGAAAACAAAATTGGATTTTATCTGACCCACACATATGAAAGTTTAAAAGATCTATAGCAAATCAGTGCTGTATGTAGATAAGAAGAAAGGAGCAATCTGTTTACTTTTTTTGTATCACTGAAGGTTGTATTCTTTGGGGAAGGCAGAGTGGGAGAGGCTGTTCCAAAAAGTGTTGGTTAGCAGTGGCCTCTTGTTCTAATGATTTTGGAGGAATAACAATGGCCAATTTAGCAGAGCATTGTTCATGAAGGTCTCTGTAAGAGAGGCAGGAACTCAATGTCTGTGAGAGGGACTAAAGTGGATATGTGACAGCAGGATCACTAACCCGATCTACCCTCCTCTGGATAGATTCAAGCAATCTTAGACAGGATTTTGGTGTACCACTTCAAATAGGGGGACAATATTCCATTGTTGGGCAGATTTGGGATTTAATACAGTTAGCAGGTGTGAAGTAGTGTCTTTTGCAAAAAAAAAAAAAAGTTTTTTTTTTTTGGCAACTGCAGAAGCTATAGTTGAAATGTGCTTGTGCCAGGAAGGGCTGAAGATGTAAGTCAATATAAGAAGGGAAATCTGATCATGTTTGGATATCTGAGTATTATTGAAGGTAATGGAGAGGGATGGAGCTTTCTTGTGAGAAATCAGACAGGACTGTGTTTTGGTGGCCTTGAAAAATATAAGATTGTCCTTGCCTCATTGGGATATAGTAAGGAGATTAGACATTGGTTATGGTGTATCTTGCAGATTCTAATACTTGAGCACTGCAAGGTTTGTCTAACGAAAAGGAGGAATAGTGTACTGTCATCAGCAAATCTATGGACAGGATTGGAAGACTAAGCAAGTCATTTATATACATGAAGAGTGAGTGAAAGGATGGAACCCTGAGGTACTTCTGCATTGGTAGGAAAATCTGAGAGAAAGAAACCATCCACCATGACATGTAGTCAGTGACTAGTTTGGTGGTCCAGTTGTAGAATGTGGAAAGTAGACCATTGGATGGCATTTCAATGCCAAACTATATCAAATGTCTTTGAAATGTCAAGGCAACCACATGAGTTTCTCTGACTATCTTGTCTGACTTACTGGTGAGGTGACTACAATATCATCCAGATGTTGAGTGATGGAAAACTGGGTGAGCAAAAGTTCTGCCAAATGCTCTTGTTAAGGGACCAGAAGGAGAAAAGTTTATGGCATTTGGTCCTTTCAAAGTATGATTTGGATTTGGTGATGATTCTTTTAGTGTTGAGTAGCTGGAATTTTGGCCTTGCTATTTGTGCTATGCAGGGTTTTTCTTCTACTTTGTTGCCACCCTTTTAGAACTAAGGGTTAGACAGTGGCTGTGAATTTGAAGCAAATAAAGGATGAAGGCCTTAATTTCTGTTATTTGGTCTGAGCAGGTGTTTGAATTGGGAGAACCGAAGCAGTATTCAGACCATGGGAAGGAGGAATAAAGTCACAGAGGTTGATCCATGTTGCACCCTTGTAGTGTCAAAGGACTTGCCAAAGGTTTTTCTGTGGCAAAAGACTTGTATGAGGTTGTGATTTACCAAGAGGAGAACTAACATCGACAGTATACTTGGAAGGGGAGCTTTTTAGGAAGAAATAGTGTATTGGCAAATAGGAGGGGTTGGCAGGTATTCTGATAGGCAGATTAACGATTTGGGATAGGTTGTTGCTAATGGCAAACACATCAGCATCCCTTCCTACTTGATCGGTGAACCTGGAGAAGTGAGGATCATCCCAGGAGAGATGATCGTCATTATTAGAGTATTCTGACTGTAGAAAATTAAGCTATAGAGAGATAGCTGAAGAGGTCAGAGTGGTTAATGGAGTTTGGAGTCAACAAGACATTGATTGGAGAAATTGAGCCAAAGTAGATTAAACAAGGGGGGGGAATTCAAGGTTTTGATAACTGTTTCACAAAAAAAAAAAATTAAAGAAGCCTCACAAATGCTTAGGATCCCTACACAATGCAATAAAAATCTAGGCTTAATTTTATATCAAGTATGGTCTTTCATCAAAAATTTAACTGCCATGGACCTAGGATATAGCATGCATGATACCACTGAACGTGATAGCAACAACTATCAATGTTCCAACACACATACAGTAACGAATTTATCATTTGTATTCTGGTTTATCAATTTATTTACAGTTTTGAAGTTATCAAAGGTGGAAGAATGAGAAGGAAATCCAAAAAAATAAAAACAGCAATTCATCACTTATCAGGAGGTGAAAAGGCAATATATTACAATAGTGGTAGCAACATCTGATAAAACCTTTTTATGCTGAAGGCAGCAATAAAAAAAGTGTTAATAGGGATAGATCCAAATCCATATGTTGGTTCTGCCTTCTCACAATTATAACATCCCTGAATGATGTGACCTGCTTGCTATCTCTTGAATGAATGAAGACCAATCAGTATGAACCAACTCCTGAGGAAATGCCAAAGATGGTCCTGCTACATGAAAATCCACTAAAAAAAAAGATATTGGAATGTGCACTGCAGACTCTCTAATAGATGGGTCATTGTGATAGCTTGGCTACCTCAATATCTCTTGATAAAATAATTCATGTACCTAGTGTCCTAGAAACATAAAATATGATATTTTTCCTTATGAAGAAATAATGGATATTGGCTGTGCTCAAAGAAAAAATCCAAAACTAATGAAAACACAACTAGTCAACATAGAAATCCAGATGATACTACCAAAAAGACATAATGAAAACATTCTTACAATGGAATTATGGATTCCATGAAACCCTCTTGCAGAAGTATAAATTAGTATGGTTTTGTCTGCAGGAAACATGCCTAAAGCTGAGAGACTATCTGACATTACAAAATACCACCATTATTCGTAAGGACGGGAGATGGGCCTGCTCATGGAGGAGTTGCCATTCCTCCTTGTGGGCACCCATACCTCCTTCTGGCAAGTCTTACTCAATATAAACATGGAAGTAGTTGCTAACTCTCAGTTATAACTTGAATAGTATACTGCATAAACGTTTCTCCTGCCACTCGTCTCTCAAGATGATCTTGATGTGATATCATATTGCAGTTACCTCTTACTTTTAATGGGAGATTTAAATAGATACAACACTCTATGAAGTAGTGTTTAAACAAACATCTGAGGAGTTGTTAGTTTAGGAAGCAACAACTTCCTGCCTACCTGAACATTCACTGCCATAGACTTAACTATATGTTCACCTTTAGAATTGCATCTGAAGCATTTTCGCACATCATCTGTTCATAGTCTGTATGTTAAAGGTTGAAATATCCAAGTTGTATTTCTGCAAGAAAGAGATTAAAACTCTGCCAGTGTGTATCAAGACACCATGCTAGAACCTGTGATACAGCCCCTGAACAACCTTATTTAATGGTAGGCAGTGGACATTCCAAAAGGACTCTGCTCCTATACATAAGGTGAGGGCTACACAACAGGTTGGAGGCGAATATCTCTGACCACATATCACCATCTGATTGGCTGTCTGGAAGTCCAGATCTAATCTGTTGTACTTCAAATTATGGTTGGAGCTTGAAAGAGTAGCCTGCAAGAAATGATATCCCAGCGTTTCTAGCCTGAAGATGGAAAGTGTTTTGGAAGCGAGCGGTGGCAGTGTTTCTGTTGGATGTTGTACATGCTGCCATTGATGTGTACCCTCACAGACTTAGGCATGCATGAAGTGCTGCTATATGCACATTATATATGTGGTTATGTACTGTTCAATTTGCAACAGTATTTATGATTAGACTAGGTAGTATATTCAGCTTTAGTATGTGGAATTTGAGTGTACTAGTTTGTTCTGTCTGACAATACTTTTTTTACATAGTATAATTTTCCATACCTGATATATATTATTTTTTTTTAAGATGATACAGATTCTCTCTATGCCAATCTTCCTGCCTTAAACAATCAGTCACAGTTACAGTGCAAGGCTCTTTATAACTATGAAGCACAGCTGGATGATGAACTTTCTTTTGTTCTTGGTGAGTGATATTGTTTTAGAAATAATTATATCAAATTGGTTAGCAACAAATATAAAGTAATTACAAGAATGATTAATCAAATAATGTTTATTATATAGTCTTAAGTGGAAGACTTGCTCATTATTAAGTGAAACAAACTTAATTTCACTAGTTGAAAGTTAAACACTATGCAAAACATGAGAAGCAATTTCCATACACCTGCCTTTACTGCAGGATGTAACTTCGTGTTCTGTCCTTGATGTGCATGCTTCTCATGGCCTGTGTCTTGCATACTGGAAAAACATTTGCCAAAGGTGACTTGCAGCATCTAATAGTAGCACAATTGCATATGTATGTCATGAGAAGAACCTGAACCTTGAATGCTTCTTAACATCCCCAGCCAGCTTTTACAGATGACTGCAAGTTCTATCTCTTCCACCCATAAACAGTAAAATCTCACTTGTCCATTCCTCAACCTTTGAAGACCACATTGCCTTATATGCATTATTCCACTGGCCAGTTATTTTGGTCACATTTGAATCTTCTTAGCCAGGGGCTCAAACATACAGCCTGAGGGCTGAATCTGGCCTGCAGCTCAATTTTATAAAAAAAAAAAAAAAAAAAAAATTATTTCATTATTTTTTAAAATTTTAAATATTCTGTTAATATATACTTATTATAGAGGTTAAAAAACAGTTTATATTTAATTTTTAATGGTTAAGGCTTAACCTTTTGCTGCAGAGCTGTGTTTACACCATGGAACAAATGTGCTAACAAAGCTGCATTCAAGTATAGTAGTGGATGGTAAACTGATCTGCTTGATTTGCAATAAACAAATTTCTCTTGCTAAAGAGTATAATGTGCAACGACATTATAAAACTAACCATGAAAAGAAATTTAAAGATTATAGTGGAAAGAGTGAAGTGATATGAAGTGTGATCTAGCTCTTAAGGAAGTTTTCAAAAGTAGACATAAAAACATTTTATCAGTATTTGGAAGATAAATATCCTGAATGCAAACTATTTTTTGCAAGAATGTCTGGAAGTTCATATGTTAGCGAGCAGTTGTTCTCTCGAATGCACATAAATCAAAATATTGTTCACGAATAACTGATGACCATTTAAATGCGATTAATTAAAGTCTCAACCATGAAGTCCTGCTCTCCAAACTTTGATATTCTGGTAGAAAAGAGAAGCCATTTCAAGAGGTTGCAGAAAAAGTTAAGGTTAAAAAAAACAACTTTCATTTGGTTTCTTTTTGTTTACATAGAAGTTTTTGGATTTTTTTATTATTATTTTTTTTTTTGTCAAATTATGTACCACTATTGCGAATAGGGTTTATAGGAATAATTGTCCTCATCTGGCCCACAAGATCTATTTTATGCTTCAAATCCAGCATGCAATGCCCAATGAGTTTGACACCCCTGTTCCAAACTGTCATCTTCTTGTAATGCAGGTGACAATGTCTGCACATACTAATCCAGATGTGATCTTATCAAAGCTTTCTCATAGAACAGTTTTAGCAACATAATGCACCAGTGAATCAACCAATGCACAGTTTACATGAACTGTTTGTTAACGGTTGATTAGCTGATTACTGGGCTAATAAGTTGAATCTTTAACCATAATCCCTTTATTTAAATATTGTTAATAATGGTTAAAGTTGCTGTTGCTTCACCCTTTGAAAAGAAGATATTTAAACCTATTACATATTAAGATTAAAATTATTCATTTTAATGGCGATAGTGTATTGAATCCTAAGATAGACACACGCTAAACTTACCTATTAGTTTGTTAAAAAGAAAGATAAAGTGAAAAGTGTTACAGTAGTTAATACTACAGTTATCCATAAATGTAACATTCTTATTGCCGAAATGGAAAAACGTAATGTTCAAGTTATTCAGAATAACTTTCATTTGTGCAACTGATGTAAATTAATGCTTTGTTACTTATACAGTATGATGTCCATTTAAAAGTGCTATTACACCATTAATCTACAAGCAGTGTGTCGGAGGGGGGGGGGAATGTTTTGCTATATGACAGTGATCTTAGAACCTAATGTGTTGTATGATGAGTACACTTGTAATTTTTAGGTTCATAACATTAATACTAGGAATTCCTTGTTATTCCTGTTGCTTCTGGCATTAGTGTATATGCTTGATAGCTGATTACTGGACTATTAAGTTGAATCTTTAACCATATCCCTTTTATATTTCTATGTTTCTTTCTTGATAAAACTAGTCCTACATTTCTTGGGATCATACTTAACAAGCTATCATTCTCTCTCTCTCTCTCTCTCTCTCTCTGTGTGTGTGTGTGTGTGTGTGTGTGTCATCACACAAATTCTGCTATTTTATGTATGCATCCATGCTTTTGTGCAACCACAGGATATCTAGTTTTTCTGACAATTCATTAAACTCCAAGCACCTATTCAAGTGCACTTAATTTACGAAAGGAAACTGTGAGCAAGAGGGTAAGGAGTGGTTTCTTTGTGTGGAGGGTGGTTGAGCCGTGGAATGCATTGCCTGATGGAGTGGTGGGAGCGAGAACGGTCAGTGACTTTAAAGAATGGTATGATAAACTTTGTGTTTCTCAGGGGGGACCTCCCCTCGATGAGTCTTGACAGACTTTGTCTTAGGAAGGACCTCCCTCGATGAGTCTTTTGACTCCTTGGAGGCCTGAATAATAATAATAATAATAATAATAATTTTGAAAGTGTATATCTTAAGTGTCAGTTACCATATGTATATATACATATTGCACACTATTTATAGTCACAAGTTGCATTCTCAGCTCACTTGTATTGTTCTTACATTTGGGATGGTGCATTACAAACTACCCAAATGAGGGCATTTTGGTTAATTGATCTCCCTCTTGCTCTGACTCCAGTCATGATTGTGTTAACTGAGATGCTAGTATAAATCTTTAATTGGTTTTTGTGAACCCATGAAAAGCTGTTAAAGGGTTGGATAATATGGAAACTGTGCTTTAGAGATCAATTAAAGAATTTTCTCAAACCTCCAATAAGCAGAGTGGTGATCTCATTAACAAAACATCTATATTTACATTGAGATTTAGCCTATGGCGGTTTGCAGTTATGCTAACCAGTTTTTTGCATAAGAAACTTAGTTTTTGCTTAATGTCTTGGATTATTTTTTATTCAATTCAAAGTGGGGAAAATCTTCTTGAAAATTAAGAGAGAGTGCCTATAGTGGCTAAGCATACAACTGCAATCAAGATGTCACTAGATTAGAATAGTGTTACATTGTATCATTTGAAGCAACCATCAGATGTCTCTCTTTAAATAGATAATGTAGTAGATAAAATAGATAAAACCTCTTCAGTTGAGGAGGTATATACATTATATACCTCCTCAACTGAAGGTAGTTGCATTAATAGGCCATAAGAACTTTGATTTGCCAGATCCAGCAGTGTCCTCAGCACGCATGCACACACGTGCATCTGCTCGGGGATAGCTTTGTTACTGAAGCTGTACTATAAACTAAATTCTTAATATTATCCCATATTTTTAGGATGTTAATATTGAATGTCAGTACATAATACAACTGAAAATATCACAATTTAATTGATATAATCTTGCATTTGTTTTGTGTATGCTTGAAACCTTTTTCTAGCTGTTATGCTTAGTCTTAAAGCTGCTCAGTTGATAATCAGGTGCTTATGTAAATTACCATATTTGAGATAGTTCTAAGACATATTTAGAGGATGGCTGCACAGACTGGAAATTTATTGGCATACAGTTTTGTGATAAGTTTCTTTTTTAATCATTGTAATACCTATGTGAAGGCCATTTGCACTGAATCTGGTGGTAAACTATTCCTGAATATACACCTTACAGGATGCTTTACAAGATAAAAAGTAGTTGCTAGAACAAATCCAGCCATCTATAAGATTGAGGCTTGCCTGGAAAAGGAGGGGGTATTTCTGGTTGCAGACACAATGTTAATTGTGAATTAACTCTTAACTAATTTTATTTAGGTAAAATCCTCCATTGCTTAATTATTTAGCTACAGACTTCATTATGGTCTATGTAGATTATATGCTAAGTCATCTAATAATGCAGATGTTCAGAGATAAGGATGCTTCATAGCCAGAGCAAAGAATGTTTGCTAAGTGAGTACATTTCTGTGTGTGAGATATTGAATAAATGCACCAGGTGTTAAATTTATTGTGGAATTGGATGATGTATTGGTATGTAATAAAGTCAAAACAATTACTTTGGGACCATCCCTGTTGCAAGGCTCAAAGGAGTGGGAAGAGTACAAAAATAGCAACCACAAAAAGTGGTTCCAAGATGTTTTTAGTTATAGACTGGTCTATATATATTATATATCTATAGTTGTGAATAGAATGGAAGATTGAGTTGATAGACATAAACATTCTAAGTGCAAGTTGTGCATTGTAGCATATAGAAAGATGACTATATTGTATTGGTGGAACTGTGCTCAGTTGAATCAACTTTGAAATCCTGGACACTGTAATTAACAAAGGCCTTGAAGTTAAGTTCAAAGAACGCATACACTGCAACAATTAGTTACAATACTCTATCGCAAATACAGTACATACACTGCAACAATTAGTTACAATACTCTATCGCAAATACAGTACATACACTGCAACAATTAGTTACAATACTCTATCGCAAATACAGTAGCAGTGCTACCATTATAAGGAGGACACTAACACTTTGTACCACTATACAAAGCCTTTGATTACACTACACCCTTCATGTGCAGATTTGGTCAAAATGATGGTAGTGAAAAAATTTACTAGATGTCTGGAGATGAGCAATTAAGGTGATACTAGGACTCAAAATATTGTTTATGGTGAATTACAACAAAAGGGATAAGTGTTTAAGCAGGTGAGGGGATTTTGCAGGATTAATTTTTCTTTCTTAATCCTTCTCTTCTACCCCTTATTTCTTGCAACTGCAACTCGAGGATAAGGTGGTTAGCCATATGTCTCCCAATACATCTTATGTCTGTAGATGTGTGTGGTCATGGAGCTGGTTTGCCTGTTCTGGGGGACAAAAAAACCAGTTTCCAGGCAGGGGGGGAAACCCCATCCGAGACCAGCTAACTCACTTTTTATCGAAAGACCAGATAAAGGTTCCTCATGTCACTAATGGGAATCAAACCCAGGTCCTCTGACCAGAGGGCTTTGTCTATATCAACAGAGCTATGGAGGCTCTTTGTAGAATTAATATAGAGGAAATTATATACAAGGCTGAGAATGAAAGGCCATCCTCAGAAGTTATGAGGGCATGGTGAATAAGGAAGAGTGGAATGCATTACCAAAATGTGAATGAATGAATGAAAGATGCACCTTTCTAGTTGAGTACAGCCTCCAGTGATAAATCTGACTGGAAAGCATGTTAATGATATTCATTACTAGGTCTTCATATTTTATTTTTCATTATTCCACAGTTTCCATTATTTATATTGTATAACTTCTATTATTATTATTATTATTGCGGGCAACTCCAAGGAGTCCTTACTCATCGAGAGAGAGGCCCTAAACATCATGTCAAGAACTATTCAGCATTTTTTACTCTCCAAGTAAAAAACCTAGTTCTCCCACCACCACACCTGTTCTGAAAAATTTCCTCTGAATTAATCTTGTAAAAACCCCTCATTAATTTGAATGTCTTAATCATAACATCCCTTTTCCACCTATCAACCAGTTTCTGTAAATCATAAATCTTCAACCTATTCTCGTAAGGTTCATTTCATAGACCAGCTACCATCTTGGTCACTTACCTCTGGATCCTCTCTATCTCCTCCCCATTATCAAAAAACCCTGGTGCCCAAATCTGTGCATAGTAAAGATGAGGTTTTATCAAGGCCTGAAAGAGGAACAATAACCTGCTTGTCTCTGCTCATCAAAGTATTCTTCAGTAAGTGTGATTTAGCCACTTTTGCTATGTTCCCCTTAAACTTTAACTCCTTATCCATTAACTCTCCCAAGTCTCTGGCTTTGTCAATTTCCTGGAGTAGTTTAGTAGTTCCACTAATGTGGTATACTAATGATAATCTTTTCACCCCAAAATGCATAACCTTACACTTTGCCACATTAAACTGACATCCAGTCTGTGCCAATCTCTCCAAATCATCCTGCAAAATTTTGTTATGTGCATTCACTATTGCTCTACCCAACTTTGCACCATCGGCAAGTAACTGAACAGGTCCTCTCAGATCGTTTCCTATATCATTAATGAACAAATTAAATAGTAGTGGTCCAAGAACAGAACCCTGAAACACTACTAGTCACAGGCCTTCTTTTGGACTCTACTGCTGAATAAACTACTCTGATATCTCTCCATCAACCACCCTCCTCCTATCTCACCAACCCTATATCCATCCACCATGTGCTGAAGTTTACTGATTAGAATTCTGTGTGGTATCATGTCAAAGTCCAGCAGTATCACTGTAAACTCATCACCCTTATTCAATTCAGCTGTCACTGTATTATAAAACGTGACCAAGTTACTCAGGCATGATCTACCCTTCACAAAATAATGACCCCCATACAGTATCCCATTTCCATCTATCCATTCCTGTATTTTGCTCTTGACCAACTTTTCCAATACTTTGACAATGACTCCTGATATGCTGATCGGTTGGTAATTTGCAACAGCAGTCTTAGGGCCTTTATGCAATGAAACTATCCCCCCCCATCCTCTCTGGACTAACATAGAGCTGAGATTAAACGATATGGTCAAGGGTACTGACAATTCCTTTGCTGTTTCACGTAAGACTTGAGCTGGTATACTATCCCATCCCACAGATATATTCACATTAAGGTTCTGTAATATCACCGCCTGGATGATATACTCTTGCAAAGTGTTCACTTAGTAATTCTACTATTTCGACTGATTCAGTTACCTTCTTACCATTGGCATTCCTTAAAATATATACGGCAGAATGATTTTTTTTCTTTTACTTGCAGCACATCGAAAGAAGTGTTTTGGGATTCTCTAGCCTGTGCTGCTAACTTCCTTTCATAATCTGCTTTTGCTTTCCTTACCACACTAATTACCCTTCTGGCCTGTGCCTTGCAGTCACCTTTCTCCTTAAATTCCCTCCATATTTTTTTTTTTTTCTACTGCTCCAGATTAATGATGTTATTCATCCATTTAACTCCTACTTGATTTACCTTCCTGACTCTAGGTATGCAGTCAGCCATTACCTCCCTTAAACACTCCTTTACCCCACTTCCCATGCACTAGCAGCATCCAGCCCTTGCAGTTTTACATGCCATGGCACTGATCCAAGCAATCTCCTAAGCTTGTCATACTTACCAGCCTGGTAATTCCATATATACCCTGTCTTAACTGAAAATTCCACACATTTAGCCACCTCCCGGGTCAAGACCATATGATCACTCCCACCAATTCGTGGCAATGTGGTTCTATTTGTTATAGACAAATTCTCAGATGCAATTACTAGATCGAACTCCTAGCATTCCATTACATGCTGACTCAGGTAATTATCCCTTAGTAACTATATAAAATCCATTTCCTTTCTCCCATTTGTCCTCTCCTCCTTCCAATCAATGTTACAATAGTTGAAATCCCCCATAATAATTACCTGTCCTCCAGTCATTGAGTATTTGCTGATGCATATTATCTCCATCTATTCCATCCCCTGGTCTATAGCAGCACCCAACTATATATTTTGTTCTACTGGCCTCAATCTCACACCAGATAGCCTCAAATGGGCTATTTTTACTGTCTTACAGTCTAACTTCTATTCTCTTTGGCTGAGGTCCAGAAGCTATCATCAATAACGCTCCTTTCTCCATTCTTTTCTCTCTATCCTTCCTGAACACGCTATACTCTTCACATTCTATCCTATGGAATGTTCCTTTCAAGAACTTATTGGAGCACCAAGCGTATTTCAGAGCTTCAATGATATATAAATAGAGAAGAACACTGTGTAACAGTATGCTAAATAAATAATAATGGAATAACTCATTTTTATTTATCATAAAATCTTTGCTCTGGTATCAAAAGCATCCTCAGTTTATAGGTAGAAAGGACAACCAGATAAACTTTGACAAAAGCTTTCCAATTTAACAGTATTTACATTATCTTAATGTAAAATAACCATATGCATTAGCAATGTGATATCTCTCAAATGTGATGTTTCAAACTTGATTTCTAATAATTTTTTGATATGTCAGGAAGTCTTCATCCATTTTAAGTAATTTTTCTTTACACAACTCAAACTAAGTTTTATTTTTATTTTAGGAGATGTAATTGCTATTCATAAGAAATCAGATGATGGATGGTGGGAAGGTCAATTGCATGGTAAAGTAGGAATGTTTCCTTCAACATATGTGGAACCATTCTAGTATCTGCTCTGGAAGAATGGCATGTTACTACAAGAATGCAATAATACGTGGAACTTGTAGCTGAAGTTCATAGTTTCTGGCTAGTCAAAGAACATGCAGCTTCAACCTAAAGCTGCCAAAGAATTAACTTTTGAGACATTGTAAATACAGTATATATATACTAAATGTCTAAGCCATAATGAAATATACTACTGGACTAACTGCTATGCAGTCTGTGTGGGATGTGAGTGTTAATTTATGAACTACTGAATTATAAAAGTGACTATTGTACAAATGTAATATATGTTGTCTTTGGTTAAAAAACAGTTTGTACATTTTCGTGTTTTATAACTAAGCTAGTTACTATTCCTCGCAATACTATCTTAGGATTTGTTATGAATTAAATCTGATTAGAAACAAAATTATTACCAGAATAGGAAATGTGCAATAAATTATCGTATTATAAAATTTTATTATCTAGTTTTTAAATTTGTTACTACGGAATATTTTAAGTTGTTTGTTAATTAGTAAAGGCCACAAAAGTATTCATTACTTTCAAAATTCATACAAACAAATTTTTATATCAAGACTGCTTAATAAAGGACATTGACTTTTGAAAATTCATTTCCTTTAATTCTGTTTTGCATTTACTTCAAAATATTTTTCTAATGAATCAGTTTATCTAAAAGCTGGTAAAAAAATAAGCCTTACTCCTCCATGGCATCAAGACTCATTTTGGGAGATCCTCACTATGAAACAATGCTCCAAGCAAATTTTCAGACATGCATTCTGTTTATCATTAAATAAATTTGGTCTTACTGGGAAACCTTTGAATTTTTGGCAGACAAGGAGTCATACCAAAATAAGGATGCAACTTATACAAAGTATTTTGATGAAAACTTCAAGGAGCTTATTTAATTGTTTAATCTGCATTTTTGTAGGTATCCTGTAAAAGGCAGGCTATCTTCTCATAGTCAGCCTTATTAATTACTACTACAGCTTTTCCTTTATCAGTTTTTGAAATATATTTCATTCTTCTGTTTCATGTATTCAGTGTAGTACTGATGTTTTTTTTTTTTTCTTCCCCGACAGAGCAGCCTGTCTGCCCTATGGGAAAAAATTAATGAACATCAGTACTAACATTGAATACATGAAACCTCAAAAGTCTGTTCTGGCATAGCATGGTACTGACACTAAACATGGTATCCTGTGAGAGGAAGCTTGTTTTCTTCATAGTTTTAAAAAAGGTCTTTCAAAGAAAGTTGTGAGGCCCTCTTACATTGGCATTAACTGAACTGGAACAAATGTCTCTGGGAGATTCTCATTTTATATAAACATCAGAAATAGTGCTAATATTTATTAATATTAAATTCTAGCACATCGCAACCATTTTGAAATGGCAACCCAATTGTTGCATGTATACCTTGTATTCCTGTCCTTTGATTTGCTTGTTTCTACACACACTGATGTACTGTTATTTTCAGTACAAAATATCTGTACTTTTATTAAAAGCTTATTACTGTGGTTATCGTGTAATTTGGTTGTTTTATAGTTATGCAACAGGTATCTGTAAAGATTAGAAATTAAAAAAAAAGAAAAATCATTCTAATCTCTCGTTGCACAACAAACTACAAAACAATTCAAATGCAATCCATCAGCCACATAAAACTTCTTTCATATATCAAATTTACTCTACATCTATACCCTGGAGGAGACTATAGCTCAGAAGTGGTGTTTGCACTCTTTAGCATTAAACTGCCTGAAGAAAGTCATTAGTTCAATTCTAGTCACTGACTAGAACTAAGCTTTTTTTTCAACATTCCCAAGTTAGTCTATTTTTGGCATGGGCAAGCAGGTTTTTTTTGTCCCATATATTCAAGAAAATTACTGTAGTAGAACCCACACTACTTCATACATTAGAAAGTATATATTGTGACCACAAGATGGCAGCATCTGTTGAGACGTCTCTGCACTACCTCAGTGAAGAGTCAATAGGTGTTACAGAATTGTATCCAGATTTAGCTAGAAGTTTATAGATGCCATGGACAGTTGGGGGGGGGGGGGTAATTGCTTGGACCAAGTATCTGATTGACTAGCAGTGGAGTGAACTGCCTACTGAGTCTTCAAAAAGTTAAATAGGGCTAAAATGGTCTTGTCTACTTCCTTATAAAGGAATAAAAGACAGCTGATTTTTTTTTTTTTTTTTTAAATCTATATCCTGCACAATCTTTTCATTGACTCATTAGCAATCATGGCCCTTCTCAATTCAGTGCTATCATGCCAAGGCAGCAGAGTCGCAATCCTTTCTTTTCTTTTTTTTTTTGCTTCTATGAAAAACTATTTTATCTTCTCTTACTAATTATTTCTCACCTTTCAAATCATTTGTGGCAACCAAAAACAATCAATTCTTTCACTTCTCTTCTCTCCAAACCAATAGCTTCACATATACCATGCATTTATTGCCAATGGTACTAAATGCATGAAAAGTTTATAAGCTTTTATTCTCCTTTGGAAAAGGTTCAAAGAAGAATTATGACAACTCCAAGGAGAAGAACTCATTGCAGAAGGGCACCTACTTAATTCTTGCATTACACACACAACTACCATCTATGCCCATCACCAAACATTTGTCTGTAAGTTGCATGTGTTCTGATGGCTGATCTTGTATATAAGGGATGAAAAACTTGAGTTTCTGGGAGAAAAATCTTACCTCCATGTAAGATCATTAATGTTATATCAAGTTCTGGAATGTTGGTATGAAGATACAGAATACCATCAACAGTGCTTAAGATATCAGGGATAATATGACTAAGACAAGTACGTATCTAATTTAAGATTTTTTTCATAGTGGAGAGACAGATAAAGGAGAATAAGATCTGTTCCTATAAGTTTTATAAAAGGTTGCAAACCTATTGTGCATTTAATACCACTGCTAGACTAATGGTAAGATAATCCATTTCTGATCTAGAGACTGAATGTACAGTATTTTGAGTCACTTCAGGTCCTCTACTAACAGTAGCCTAGACTTTCACATTCATTCAGCAGTGAAATTCAACTCGTAACTGTGAATTGCATTAACTCTTCCACACTTATTAACCACCTGTATTGCAACTAAAGATAGAGGTGACCATTTCTTTTTGTAGATGGTAACAGATGAGAAATTTTGTTGATAGGAAAATGTGGGATTAAGGTAATACTACTTTAAGCTTCTACAAATAAACTCAGAGATAAGATACCAGAAATGTAGTGTGTGAGTCTGATTATTTATCAATAATTCCATACATTTTCTAAAAAATCAAGGATATTCAAATACATGAGTCAGATATGTTAGTTGGAAGTTTTTCCACTTGGTTATACTATAAAGATGCCAAATTATATTCTTGGTTTAATCCTTTATCTAAATAAATGTAAACAAAGTTTGTGTGAAATAACTTCAGGACTGGGCAACTCATATATAGAGCTAATGACTTCACATCACTTACCTTAGTATTCCATAATGCAAAGCACATATCCTTATGGACATGTATAATGCTATGCATTATGGGAAGGGTCCCATACAAATGACTTCTGCATTACTTCAATCTTGGTATCACTTCTGGGTCTGACTCCCACTGATGAGACCTCAATGAAAATTGAAGCCGGTCTGGGTAGTGACATTCTGAGAAACATTGGTCGACAAAGTACCAAAGGCTGTGCAAGTAAGGATGTCCAAGAATGGTAAACTACTAGCATTTTCTTTTTTCCATAGTGAATTGATGCATTGGTGAAGATTATCAGTCTGATGTAGAAAAGTGGAAAGTTCATTTATAGAATGAGGCCAAACAGCAAAAATGTCACTGACTTAACGAAACCCGGAGAGTTTAGGATGAATGGATGAGAACAAGGCATCTTGTTCTCTACCTTTTGTGCAGACATTCATCAAAAGTCTGCTCACCATACCCTTTAAAAATTGGTGTTATCAAGTCATTAATAACAGCACATAATGTGTGCTCCTTTCCCTTAAGCTTACAACAAGTTCTCGCTATCAAACATTTAATTGAATTACATGGTTGCAGCCCTCATCAAATCTAACAGATAATTGACTCCTATATTTTGACACTTAAGGATTCTTTGACAGACTGCAGAGTTCAGATTCCTTATTGCTGGTATCTCTGAGCTATTTGGTAGAAGTATGAGGATGTAAGGGATTGCATTCAAAGGGAAGCATGGAATAGTAGTAAAGACCATTATTAAGATTTAGAATTAAAAGGCATTAAATGGCTTCATTAGGGTAATTAAGTTATTGAACATATGTTCTGAAGTTGCTTCAGGACATATGTTCATATTAAGAATGGCTAGCTCACTCCAGTTTAAAAATATTTATAATTGTTTTGCATATCCTAGACAGAATTAGATCACAGGTTTTTCTTGGATTGCTATCAACAGGACTAGAGGATAAAATTTTTTTTTGATTTATTTATTGGGAACAGTGAAAGTTACGAACTTAGGAGCAAAAATACAGGAGGCAAGGTTGATGGTTTTGTCATGTGACGAGGAAGAAAGATCATGCAGATGTATAAGGGAGGAGGAAGCACAGGCAGCCAAAGAAGTGGAGGAAGACCTGAGGATGAACTTAGATGTGGAGGAGACTCAGAAAGAGTGACCGTACTTAAGTGGAATAAGCTGAAGATATTTTTTTATTGCACCGTGTATAGAATTACAAAATACAAACTGTCACCTCTATCTTTAGCTGGTATTTACCAGATCCCTTGTGAATGTAGTTTGACATACTTTGGGCAGACAGGCTGTTGTGTAGAAAAAAGAATGCACTGAACATGTGAAACATCAAAGGGCTGGCACAGCTATTGACACAATACGCAGTATCCAGTGGGATGAAGCTCTTAGAAGTATTTTAATGTGAAAACCCTTTCAAAAAAAAGTTGGGAAGCCCTTTTACATTGGCCTAATCTGAATTGGAACAATTCTCTCTCCCAAAAAGGTTGAGAGATTATCATTTTATGTAAATACTAAGTTCTAGCACATGGCAACCATTTTTAATTGGTAAACCAATTTTGCATGCACCTTGTATTCCAATCCTTGGATTTACTTTTTGTTTCTACACTAATGTACTGCTATTTTCAGTACAAAATATCTACTTTAATAAAAACTTATTACTGTGGTCGTAGTGTAATTTGGTTGTATAAAAGCAGGGAAACAAGAGGTAGTAGTCAATGTGGGTTTAGCCATCCTTGAAACAAATGTGTGTGTGTAGAAATGATTATGTAATGTTGATTCACAGGTTTCAGATCCGAATGGGTTGGTAATGACATTATGCAAGGGTAACTAGGTTTGAGGCAATGTTAAAATGCATGTACACAAATGGAAGTCTCAGAAATAAAGGAGAGGAGTTTATGGCATTGATTAGCTTGGTTTTGCCAAAAATTATAGACATTGGCAAGACTTGGTTGACAGAATGATAGTTGGAATATAAAGATTGTATGTCCAGGGAGGATAGCAAGAATAGGACAGTAAGATGAACTTGGGAGTATTTTTGAAGTTGAACTTCAACTGATAAATATGAAATAGGAAAAGGTTCAGGCCAAATACAGGTTGTCAAGACCAGATTTTCACTTTGACAAATAGTTGAGAAATCATGAGAATCTGACAAGGATCTGTACTTTAGTTTTGTGGATCTGAAAAAGGCATATGACAAAGGGTGGCAAGAGAAAAGCTTTTCAAAACAATACAATTATATATGGGGTTAATGGAACATTATAGACAGCCAAAGTCAGCAGTTAGATTTGAAGGAAATATAGAAAGATGGTTTGATGTAAAATCAAGGGTGCTGTGAAAACAAGCATGCACATAATCTCCACTCTGATTCATCTATAAGGATCGCATTATGGAGGTAACATTAAATCTGATATCAGAATCAAAGCTTCTGATTTCATTTATCAATACAGATAAGTGAACTCCTAAACACATCCAAAAGAGCCTCCATAGCTCAGTCAGTTTTGATGATGCTGTTTGGAAAGACCTGGGTTCAAGTTCTGTCTAGGATGCACAGAACCTTTGAGGGCTTTTCAACTGAAGTTGAGTTAGCTGGTCTCATATGGAGATAAAGGGTTTTTCCCTCCTGGAAACTCAGGAGGGAAAAACCTCATTCCTCAGACAAACTGGCCAAACTATGCAAGGGTAATTTTTCCTTGGCAAATTACCCTTGCATAATTGCTGGCCCCCGCTGAGGGACCATAGAATCGGACAAGAAACCAATGGACAAATTCAGCAGCACCCATAGCAGTGTACTGGTTAAGGGGCCAGCACCAGCTAAGGGATTTAAAAAAAAACATCCAGTGTTCTCTAACTAAACTACATAACTGTAGTAAATTTAGCATGAAAATCAACCAAAAGAAACCAAAACTATGAAAATAGGCAGGGATATAGGAAACCTCAGCTGCATTCTTAATGGAGAATCCATATATCAAGTAAAATATTTCGGCTATTTAGGCACGGTTTTTAATGAAGATGGCAAATTACATTTGGAAATGGACAACAGCATAAGCAAAGCTGGTATGGTGGGGAGGCAGTTGAATGAATTTACAAGGAATAAGAGAAATTAGTGAGAACACCAAACTAGCAGTATACAAGTGACTTGATCAAAGATATGAGTTCTGAGAAAATTATGGCAGAATGATACAGTGAATAGATGGCATCAATGGCAGAATCATTAAAATGAAGACATTAAGATGAGACATAAGCAGGTTACAAAAGCAATACTGGAAACAAAAACACATAGGCTAAGAACTAGAAAACAGTCTGAAAACTGATTAATTTGTACTTAATAGAGCAAGGGTGGCTAAGTTTCTTAGGTCCAAGAGGCCATACAGGATGATAGAGAGATGAGATCTACAAGATATTCTGTAAAAATTTAATTATTAAAAATAAATAGAATATATACAATAAAATAAGATTAAATGCATGTGTATTTATGTGTTTGAAAAATACAAAGGGGGGGGGGAACACAAACCAAACTTGCCTCCAGAGCTGTGGAGTAAATTCCTGACTTGCAAGTTGCATAATTGGATTACTGCTGTTAGAAGATGTAAGCACTGCATAGACTAGTGGCACCTGCAATCCATTGTAACAGTGCCTGAAAGAAGGCACAATTCTTATTTCATTTATTTTCTAACACACACACTCCCCCTCTCCACCCCATGGTTTTTAGGACCAGGTTTTTTCTTCATAATAGCTGCCTTCTCTAATAATTTCAAGAATTCTCCCACTTCTATAGGATTGAGATCAAAACAGCAGAGTAGGAATTGAATACCAGACATAGAAATGTGCTAAAAAAAAAAAAAAAAAAAAAGCAAAGCTAGCTAATAATAATGGTAAACACCAGATGGATTTCGGTTTGGGACATGAATTAGTTATCACTAACACCATGTGCACAAATTCACATGAAGAGAAGGTACAAGGAGTAAGAAATGTCTCATTGATTACATTATTGTTGATATATATATAGCAATATCTTCATTCTGGTTTAAAACAAGAGTACACAGAAGATCTAAAATAGGAAGTGATTATCATTCAAGTTCTGAGCAAAATAAAATTGAGCAGCTTTCAGAGGTCAACTGTTGACTGTAGTATAACTATTACTAGAGGAAAAAACAAAGGAGTTTGAAAACAATCAAAAACTAGGAGACTTAGTGGCAGACTTTGAATGAAACATTGACTTATTCACCGAGAGAGGCATATGGTGAGGTTATCTGCAAGGATAGAAAACTCAGAACTGCATGGTGGACTTAAGAGGTTAAAGAGGCAGTCACACGAAAAAGAAAATATCAGAAGTTCCTGGCAAGTAAGTAAACATGTAAATTGCTAACTGCAGAAAGGGGACACACCAATTTTTGAACTACTAAAATAATTTTCTAGAGCAAAATATCTTTATAATCCATCCCTTTCAAAAAAGGGGAACATGCCATTTTTTTAAAAAGTCTCCTTTCTGTAGTTAAAATTTATGTGCTCTGAGAGACTATAGAAGACAAAATGGGCAGTACTGTGGGGCACTGGAATGATGATGGGGGGGGGTAGTGGCCTCATGAGCGAAAGGGAGCACTGAATCGAAGTAAGTGGATGGTGAAAGCATAAAGAACAAAAATATTAGGTGATGAAAAAAATTTATCAAAAATTTTGATAAAAATCAAGCACATTAATGTGCTTGATTTGCCAAAAAATTTTTTTTCAACTAAATCTATGAAGCCTTCAAGACTAAAACATTTGACAAAGATTCATGCTGATAAAAAAAAAAAAATAAAAAAAAAAAGAATTTTCAAGCACTTAAAGAAAATTTTTTGAAACAACCAACATTGGCAAGTATGTTTTCAGCAGCATCCAAACTAGATGAGGGGGGGGTTGCACACCTCTTACATTTCCTTATTTATTGCAAAAACCACATGTTGGTGAAGAACTAATCCTACCAGCTGTTAGTGAGGTCATATGTACTGCACAAGCCAGCCTCTAATATTAAGGAAATTTCTTTCAGCAATAATACAGTGCAATGAAGAATTGATGAAATGGTCCAGGATCATGAAGACTTATGTATTTAAAAACAGCCCAGCTCTCTATACCAATTGATGAGGCTACTTTACCAGGAAATGAAGCCTTACTTTTAGCACTATGTATGATACATCAAAGAAAAAATTTGCCAAAAATTATTTGCTGACATTAAAGGAGAATCTATATTTCATGCATTGGAAGAGTTTTTTTTTAAAGAAAAAGAAATCCCTCTGAATATCTTGTCAGTTGCTACCTATGGTGCTCCAGTGATGGTAGGGCACTATTGAAGTTTTATTATGTTTCAAAGAGGCAGTGCCAAATGTATTCACTGTACACTGTGTGATTCATCGTTAACATTTAGTTGCCAAATACCCGAGTGATTGCCTACACAAGTCATTACAGTAGTCAAAAAATCAAGTCATTCATTGAACAACAAGCTTGTTTGGACAACTGGATCTTGAAAACTAAGAATTCAGTTGCTTTCTATATAGAAGTTCGTTGATGCCTGTTGGAATTGATTTTATAAACTCTTTGACTCAGTGCTTCAGAAGAGAGGCTCTCCATTGTGATTTCAACCAATGATTTACAATTACCAGAAGAACCAATAGAAGTGACAACAAATAAGGAATTAAAATTCAAAAACAGGCACCAAAAGCAGATGCTCATAATTTATCTTGAATTGTGGGTTCAGTGTGGTTAAATCTTTTAATTAAAAAAAAACAAAAAAAAAATTGCAAATACCTGATCGTGCTGATTTAAGAATTCAGCTGCCAAACATATAAAGTGGTAGCAGCTTATCTTTCTCATTCAGATTTTTAATATTACTGATCATTATTTACTGTTTTATGTGCAATTTATGTTTTCTTAATTTTAATAGTGTTATTAAATTTTCAGCTACAACTTGTCCTATGTTTACGTGCAATTTGTTCTTTTGTTGATTTCAATATACTTTTAAAATTTCAGTTCCAAGGTGTCTTATTTCCAAACTTCAAAAATCTCTACTAGATGCATAATAAAATGCAAATTTGTTCCTGTATCTATCTGTTTGTTCGCTTAAAACTGCTGATCCGATTTTCTTTTATATGTATCAGGTAGAGCTGGTCAGGTCTTACAAAGTAGGTTTTTTTGGAAAAGGTGTGGTAAGCCAAATAAGTTTGGAAACGAGTGCTTCAGAGGCTATTGAAAACTTAGAAATGGAGAAAAGAGTAAAAGGAATAAGTGACATGAAAACTAAAGATATCTGGAGTAATTAATTTTTGAAAGACTGTTAGGTTAGATGAAATAAGTGACAGAAAAGTGGTACAAAATATTCAAGATGAATAAAATCAAGAGTGTATATCAATGCTTAGAAAATGCCACCAAAAAATGAATGTGAGAAGGCAACTGGAGTAGATATTTGACTAGAAAGCCTGAATCCAGATGATTGGAGTACAGCTCTCATAGTACCTATTTTTAAAATTGGAAATAAAACTAAATGTGGAAATTCCTTTCAGGAGGATTTAAATGCTTTTAGCTTTGACATATGAGTGGAATCTTAGTTTTAATAAGTGCATTTTGGAGCACAGATATAAGGCTGTGTGTTACATCGGTGGAATGGTACTTCAGAAAGTAGATGAGATCTAATAGTTTGACAAGAAGTAGCCCGAAATTTAGAGGGATAAGGTGGTGGTGCAACCCCCCCCCTTCCGACATAAGTGCTAGTCATACCACAGTTGGATTATTGTGCTCGGATTTGGTCACCTAGTTTTCATTATGATATGGAAACATTGGAGAAGGTCCAGACGAGTGACTAAGGCAATATTAGGACTCTGGACTGTTGAATATAGAGAGAGAGAGATTAAAGGAATGTAAATTATAGTTTTAGTGGATAGGGTGAAAAGAGGTGATATGATAGAGATATTCAAGTCAGTGAGGGGATTATAAAAAGAGTAGGGAAGAAAAGTGAGAGGATTAAATTTTTTATATGAATTGTGGGTAAACATTACCATAATACTTTGTGAATGCAGAGTGTCAAGGATTTGAAGGTTCAATATGATAAATATATTGTTAGGTGAGTAAATGTTTCATGATGAGTGTGATAATCATAAAAAAAAAAAAAAAAAAAAAAGTTGCAAATTAGCAATTCGAATCAAAGGAGGTACAGGATGATTGTTTGATGTTAAATCAGGTGTGAGACAAGGGTGCATATTATCTCCACCATGGCTAGAACATTTGGGCACAATTTTTTTGTGCCCAAATGTTTATATATATCACTCTCACGCATGAGAAGCCACAAGTTTGCTTGGTCCAGGGACTACAACCTCCTTGACAAGGAGGTTGTAGTCCCTGGGGAATATCTTCATAAGAGAGAATGTGGAGACTGACTGTCTTGGTGGCTGAAGAGTATGAGAGATGGATCAACAATAAACCAAGTTCTCCTGCTGACAGTATCAAGAATTTTTAGATAGGTCTTAAGTGCACCACCTCCAAATGTGTGAAAATGCAAAATTAAATATGGAAATAGATAGGAATAAACAAAACTGGTATTTTGGAATGGAGGAGGGGGAAGAGAAGGTCTAATGAATAAATTTATAAAAAATGAGAGAAATTAGGCAAAATACTAAATTAGCTATATATGCAAGACTGTGTTCAAACCAGTTTAAACTTATGGGTCTGAGAGCTGGGTTAGAGATAAAATACTTGACTGAAGACCACATACACGAGAGTTCTGAGAAAAATTGGAGAAGTGAACAGATGGCAACAATGTCAGAATCGTATTAAACAAATATTAGAAAGGAATTTAACATTTAGCATTCATCTGTAAACAGAGCTTACTTTAGGTGGTATGATCGCCACCTTAGAAAGGAATGATCAGCAAAGTAAGTGTTTGATATCAAGATTGTAAGGAAAAAAGACTTAGAGGAAGGCCAAGATTGAAATAAAAGATCTGACAGTAATGGAGTCCTGGAAAATAAGACTAATTTGGAGGAAAATTGTCAATACAAAGAACAATCATGTAAACTTTTCATGTAGTACTAATCACATTAATGTTCAGGACTGCAGCCCTGAGCAGATGGCTACAGTGAAAATAAAGGCATAATGTTCTTGTTGGACCAGTTAAAAATAAGTCTTGAAGTGTACAAGAACTGTTTGATCAAACAGATATAATCACACAGAATCTGCATTTCATAAATTATACATTTTTATAATTTTTTTAAATTAAAAATAAAATAAAAAAAATTATTTCCAATAAACTTTGTAGCATATAAATTTTCCTGTTTATCCAACAGATGTATTTAGCACCATTCAAACAGTTCTTGTATACTTCAATACAAGTGTCATTTAACACTTGTGCATAACAGATAGTACCAGTATCACTAATCAAAAACTAAAAAAATTGCCCCAAATGGTTAGTATACTCATTCTCCAACTAATAAGCTGTGGGTTCAAATCACCTCAATGGGCATGGATGCTTATGTCTATAAGTCAGAGATATTTCATTCCCTAGTGTGAGATAACTGCTGTGTATGAAAACATTTAAGTGGTTTTAAAAAAAATTCCATGTTTGCACTGGAGAACAAATGAACTATTTTCTACATTATGTGAACAAAAAAAAAAAAAAAAAATCTTAGACCAATCCATGATACTAAATGTACTTGAGCAGGGATGGGGAGCCTTTAGTTATTGAAAAGCCACACACTTCATACATAATAAATTTTTTTAAAATTATAAAGGTCATATGCATATCAATATCACATATTAAAAATCTTGAAACTAAAGTGGGGTGCTTAAGGGTCAAAGCTGTATAACAAAGGAGACCTCCACATAGCCTTTAAAGGAATGCGGAGAACCGACCAGGCCTTCTGACCTAATGTCCAATTCTCACCTTCTGGTGGTGCACCCTGTTGGGTATCTACTTCGATACTGAACAAATGAGGATGGGCTGCCAATTTGGGATTTAGCCGACCAAAGTGTATTCTTAATGGTTAAACCAAATTAAAAAATGATAGTATAACATGAAAAAATTTCATGCCAGCTGGGGCGTCGCCCAGTTAAACAAGGCCCCATTGTTTTCGCCAGGGAACCAGGGTAAACAGCGAAAAGTCAGCTACTGGAACAAATCTGAAAACACACCCCAACTCAACATCACCACAGTTAAAGATCGGTACTATCAACATAAGAAGCCTGAATGGCAAAGAAATGGAGCTAAGTACCAGATCGACATAATAGGGATGACTGAAAACAAAAAAAAAAAAAAAGACAAAAACTGGTGATCTTTCTGACCGATAAATACAAACTGTTATATTCAGGCAATGACAATCAAGGAAAAGGAGTAGCCATAGTATTCAACACAAAATACGGGGCTAATTTTTTTGAACGGCAGTCGGTCTCAAGTAGAGTAATGTGGGCAAATATGAGAATGGGGAACTGGACAATGAAACTTATTTGTGCCTATTATTGCACAAAAAATTCTTCCACTTCTACCTTAGTAGAAGTGGAAGAATTTTTTGAGGCTTTAGAAAAAGCAACTGACACAATGAAAAAAGGAAAAGTTGGTCCTTGTGGGGGATCTAAATAGCAGAGAAGGAAATGATTGTGAGACATACAAAAATATTTTGGGAAAATTTGAAGAAAAGAGCAAAGCTAATAATAATGGCAAATATCTGTTGGATTTCTGCTCAGGACATGGACTGGTTATTACTAACACCATGTTCCAACATAAAAATGTGCACAAATTCACAAATGAGAGAAGAGGCAAGGAATAAGAAAAGTCTCATTGACTGTTTTTGTTGATAGTGATGTTTTCTCTCTAGTGCAGGACACCAGTGTGTACAGAGGATTTGAAATTGGAAGTGATCACTATTTAATCTTGAGCAGGATAAAATTGAATTTCATATTGAAAAGAAGACCATGTAAGAAAGTTTTAAAGCAAATACAAGTTGAGCAGCTCTCAAATGGGAACTGTAGACTAAAATACACAAAGATTATTGAAGAAAAAATGAAAGAGTTTGAGAACAGGAATCAAACACTGATTGATTCAGCTAGAGAGGCATGTGGTGAAGTTGTCTGCAAGGATAGAAAAATTAGAACTCCATGGTGGACACAGGAAGTTAAAGAGGCAGTAAAGGAAAAGAAGAAAGCATAACAAAAGTTCCTGTCAAATAAGTCAGCTTGTGCTCTTAGAGAATACAGAGACAAATGCAAGAATGCTAAACACTGTGTAAAACTAGCTAAACAAAAGTCATGAGAGGACTATGGCAAGAATATAGAAAATAAATATCAAGAAGGTGGTGAAATATTCTGCAGGTTGTTGAAGAAGCTTAGGAATGGAAGAAATAGTGCTATAAAAGGAGTTAGAGATGATAAAGGTGACATGAAAACGGAAGAAAAAGATATCCTTGAAGTATGGAGTAATTACTTTGAAAAACTGTTGAATGAAACAAGCGGTGATGACAGCACAGTGATAAAAAACACTTACCAGGCATGGAGTCAGGAATACATTTCCATACTTGAAGTAGAAAAAGCCATCAAAGGCTTAAAATGAGGAAAGGCAGCAGTAGTAGATGATATTTGACCAGAAATGCTGAAGTATGGTGGTATTAAAGTCTTACAGTGGCTGCACTGCATAGTTCAGAAAACCTGGCCAGAGGGACGAATTCCTGATGATTGGAGTAGAGTTCTCATAGTACCCATATATAAAAAGGCAAATAAAACTGAATGTGAGAATTACAAAGGTATTTCCCTACTGAGTGTTCCTGGCAAGATCTATGCAAGTATACTTGAGAAACGGTTGAGAAGAATTGTGGAAGAAAAGCTTGGTGAAGAACAAGCTGGATTCAGGCCAAATAGAGGCTGTCAGGATCAGATCTTCACTTCACGACAAATAGTTCAGAAAGCATGGGAATATAACAAAGATCTGTATTTAAGTTTTGTCGATTTGGAAAAGGCATATGACAAGGTGCCAAGAGAGAAGCTATTCAATATGCTGCAGTTATATGGTGTCAATGGGGCATTATATCAAGCAATGCTTAGTCTTTATTTGAGTTTTAAGTCAGCAGTTAGAATTGAAGGAAGTACAGGAAGATGGTTTAATGTTAAATCTGGTGTGGGACAAGGATGTACATTATCCTCTCTGTTATTCATTATCTATATGAATCACATTATGAAGGAAAGTGATATTAAACATGATATCAAAATTGGAGATGTTAATGTCAGCTCTTTGCTTTATGCAGATAATGTTACACTTCTAAATAAATCCGCTACAAGTCTGCAAGATTCTCTGACTAAATTGAATAGCTGTTGTAATAGATATGGTATGAAGGTCAGCAATACAAAGACGATAGGCAGAATCATTGAAAATGTTCAACTGTGTTGTGAATGGTGAACCTGTAGAACAAGTAAAACATTTCAGCTACTTAGGCACGATTTTTACTGAAGATGGTTAATTAAATATAGAAATAGACAACAGAATCAGTAAAGCTGGTATGGTGGGAAGTCAACTGAATAATTTCTCTCTTATTCCATATGAATTTAGTCGGAACACTAAATTAGCTGTATAGAAGACAATGTTCAAACCAGTTTTAACTTATGGATCTGAGAGCTGGGTCAGAAGTAAAACACTTGACCACAGATATGAGAGTCCTGAGAAAGATTATAGGCGCGAACAGATGGCATCAATGGCAATATCATATTAAAAACGAGGATATTAGGAAAGAAGTTGACATTGTCAGCATCCAGGACTGCGTTAGCAGAGCTAATCTCAGGTGGTATAGTCACTTAAACAGAATGGGCGAAGAAAGATTAGCAAAACAAGTGTTCTCTGCCAGGTTCGCAGCAAAATGACCCAGAGGAAGACCAAGATATAGGTGGATTGATACGGTACAAAGTGCCTTAGACAATAGAAATATAAGATCTGATAATTAATGATGTAATTTTTTTCATGTAATACTATCATATCCTACCATGTATCCCTTGAGGCTACATGGCAGTAATTTGATGATGATGAAACTCAAGTGTTATTTGTTTACAAATATAAAAAAAAATAATTCAAGAATGGAATTCTACAAACAACATCTCAACAGCTAATAAAACACTATTTTATTATATTCTAGGAATGCACGCTTTTTTCTTAATTTAACTAGGTGCATATTTGTGGTCCATATATGTACAATAATGCTGATGAGCATTGCATCTTTTCACTGTTAATATCACAAAGTAAACACATTTTATCTTTGATTGCAAGCATATAAAGAACTACAGTTCCCATTCTTCTTTAAATACTCTATTCTCCTCCTCAATATTTGGAAATTAGCAAATAACATTTTTAAAAATTAATGAATTAAAAACTTCTACTCGTCCAGCTTGCTACAAAACTACTATAACCACTGTAACATAGCAACATATGCAAAATTAAACTGTTTTTTTTAGAAGCAAGCTGATGTTGCAGCAGGTGCTCATAGTGGCCTCTAGTGACAAATTAATATATAATATGATAGTGTGCTAATCATTGCACAATGGATAAGGAAGAAACACCAACCATAAAACAGTGGATAGACTGATAATAGCAGTTGATATTTTAATATTGCACTTTAAAAATAATGATTTTTTAACTATAATTAATTAAAATATATGCCATTTGAGAATGTATAATTTGTAAATGAAGATACATAATTGACAAAATATGTGAAAAGACTGTGGCATTAAGGTCTGCAGGTTCCCATCCCTATACTGGCTGTTCACAACCTTTCTTGGATAGGCATCGCAAACTCCTACTGATACTTAAACAGAAAATTGGTAAGGTGGGGTGTCCACAGACCCCCAAAGATATAGAAAGAAATAACTGACACCCCCACCTTACTAACAGCAGGTTAATGAGACAAAAGTGAAACGATGTATACTGCTTCATTTTTTTTAGAAAATTTCCTAAATCATTGGTAAAATGTGTACAAAAGTTTAATGTTTCTGCAAATGAATAATTGTTCATACTTCAAATTAATGAAACAAACTGGCTTCGCATTTTTTTGACAAAATTTCCTAAATCATTAGTTTCCTGTAATTCTTCTACAAGAGCAGCCAAATCTGGTATATCAGGAATGCATCGAACCACTAGAAAAAAAATAATTATGCATACAAATGACACCTCCTTTTGGGAACAAATTAATATATGAAATATGGGACAAATTAAAATAATGTGAGGAATTCTTTTTAATAAAAATGCAACATGAATAATTTGACATGGGAATTCTAAGAATTTTAGTGCATACAGGTGTGAGAATTAGTTTCTAATGATTATCAAGCATGAGTATACAATTTACTGCACTGCCAATTTAGTAAGTGGATAGGACTGTGGTGTTCGTGTATTCTGTCTGTTCAGCAAGTTTTAAAAGTATGAAAAGATTCAACCAAATTCAGTTCATAAGTGGTATCACAACTTGAGGAGACTAACTGCATCTATAAAACAAAGGATCGTGACTGAGGAAGTGGATGATCATGTCTAACAATCATTTTGATCATGGGAGAGCCAAACTTAATGTCATTACAACCACAAGAATTGCAAAGCCTTGAGAGCAGCAACCTTTTTTTTGGGGGGGGGGGGAATCTTAACCATCAAATTCCTGACATGTACATTCAACAAGAGGTGTACAGGATATGACAGTATTACATGAAAAACTCGCATCATTACTAACTTCCTATCTACAATTTTCCTCGAAATTAATCTGTTAGCTGCCAAGACTCCAACATTACCTAATTCCTTTTACAGTACTCTTTCCTCCATTTTGAAGTTTTTTCAATAACCTCCAGAATATTTTGCCATCTTCTTGATATTTATTTTTTATATTCTTACCGAAGTCTTCCCATGACTTTTGTTTTGCTAGTTTTACACAGTAGTTAACTTTCTTACATTTGTCTCTATGTTGTCTAAGAGCACAAGCTGACTTATTTGACAGGAACGTTTGATATGCTTTCTTCATTGCCTCTAACTTCCTCTAAGGGCAGTAGTAGGTGGCCTGGTATGTAAGGTGGAACTCTGGTGATGAGTGTTTCCCAAATCTTACATCTTCAAGCACAACTATGGCCATTCAGGCTTGGCTGACCATGTTTTGGACACCACCCATAGGGTATCATGGAAGAAAACCACCATGCTCCACCACAGCAAATTCAAGAAAGAAAGACTTTTCTTAGAAGCAGCAGCTCTCAAAAACCAACCAAATCTCAATAAATATGGTTGCATTAAGCTTCCGAAGATTTGGGTCACACTCATCACCAGAGTTCCACCATACATACCAGGCCACCTACTACTGCCCTTAGAGGGCGCTCTACCTAGATAGGACTTTAGTGTCACCCATGTGGTTGGGCTTAGTATTTTTTGTTATTTGTGTATATGTTACATTAATTGTTTTTGTAATCCCCGTAGATGTTCTAGTGACTAGGACGAAATATAGGAAGTATTAAATTCTATTTTAATTCTTTTTGAGTGTTGTAAAAAATCCATTGTCTCCAACATGATGTCCTCACAGCACTTAAGCCTCTACACACGTATTCTAATCATTCATGGAGAAGAATTAGCACGCAAATCCAAGCAATACGGTAAGTCAAAACTACGACTATCTTGGCAACTAAATAGGCAGGCCTTTTTAAAACGATGTCAGGATAAAGAGTGATACCAAACTGCGTTAAAATGAAGATCAATTTCCATTCCAAAAAAGCACTTCGTATATATAACCGTGCCAGCCAGGCATTACTCTGCGAGCAAATCGCCTCTACACGTGCTACCCTCGTAGTGATGAATGCCGCCATTGGCTCCTTCCATTCAGAGCTCTCCACCGTTCTTAACCCTGAACTTTGGTCGATTCTCTCTGGAATTTCGGAAACTTCCGCACAGAGAATTCCAAAAAATAAAAAATAAACACATCAAGAAATATAGCAACCTTGTGAAAAACAAACCACAACCACAAATTCAACTGCTCCAGACAGTAATAAACCTCTCTTCCAAAAGGCTCAACGACGATGCCATCAGCACCCTTTGTCTCAGCCGTAATTTTGCCGTCGCTCCGAAGGAAGTGCCGGTGCTTGATGTAATGGTGAACATTGAACGTGGAATCGGTGTCGCTTACCGTCGGAGATAGCTAACAACATCAGACAGGACGTAGCCAACATCCTCACGCATTCTTCGCCACCCAAAAGTAATTTATCATATGCCCAACGCACGGCTCTCCTGAAACTACGTAAAGAAAAAAGTATCGTCATCACCAGAGCGGATAAGGGTAATGCCACAGTCGTTATTAATACCAGTGAATATAATCCTAAAATGAACATTATCTTCCGCAATCGCGCTACCTACATCCCGCTAGAACACGACCCCACAAAAACAAGTCAAGAAACTAAAAATTTTACTCAAAAAAAGTATCTTCCTGGCCCCCTGATGTCACGAAAAAACTTAAACCTTTCCACTCCCGTCCCCCCCAATATACGGTTTACCAAAAATCCACAAACCCAATTCCCCACTCAGGCCTATAGTAGATGCTACCAATGCACCTTGCTATAGACTATCTACAGCTGGCCAACTCTCTGATCCCCCTCACCGGAAGGTCCCCTTCCTATATAAAAAACTCGACCCACTTTAAAGCCCTCACAGAAAATTTAACCTTGAAGAACACAGACATATTGGTAAGTTTTGATATCTCCTCTTTGTTTACCAATATTCCCTTAATTGACACCTTATCTCTCTTAAAAAACGTTTTTCCCTCTGACTTCTTAGATCTCTTTTCCTTTGCCATTAACTCTGGGTATTTCTCTTGGAACAAAAAAATCTATAAGCAGATAGAGGGAACTGCCATGGGTTCCCCCCTCTCACCCCCCCCTTGCCAATTTCTATATGGAAGATTTCGAAAAACAAGCCATAGACTCAGCCCCACTCAAAACCTTCTATCTGGCTAAGATATGTAGATGATGTGTTCTCTATTTGGCTTCATGGCCCAGACACGTTACTCCTTCCCCAGTCATCTCAATAGTCTACATCCAAGAATCCAGTTCACTATGGAAAAGAACAAATGTTTACCCTTCCTAGACACCTTAGTCACATGCCTGCCTAATGATACACTTACCTTCACTGTATACAGAAAACCCACACACACAGGCAGATACATTCACAAACTCTCCCACCACCACCACCCCTCTCAACAATCTGGCATTATTAAAACTCTTACCAAGAGAGCCCACAATCTTTGTTCCAGTGGAACCGCCCTCACTACTGAGCTTAACCACATACACAGCACTTTCCTCTCCAATGGCTACAGCGATCACAGTATCAAAAAAATAATCAACTCCTTCCCCGTCCTTCTTGTCAACAAGATTTTAAAAATGCCATCACCATATCCTACATCCATGGCACATCCGAAAAAATAGCCAAGATACTAAAACAGTACAATTACACACAGCATATAAGCCCCACCACAAACTGGCTACCCTTATCCGTTCTACGAAAGATCAGCTCCCTCCTCTCTCTCTCTGCCTGGAGATTACAAATTACCCTGTTCCTGTAAGCTGGCATACTCTGGACAGACAGGCAGATCAGCATCCGTCCGTCCGTCTAGAGGAACATAAGTCTTACATCTTCAAACACAACTATGGCCATTCAGGCTTGGCTGACCATGTTTTGGACACCACCCACAGGGTATCATGGAAGAAAACCACCATGCTCCACCACAGCAAATTCAAGAAGGAGAGACTTTTCTTAGCAGCAGCTCTCAAAAACCAACCCAATCTCAATAAATATGGTTGCATTAAGCTTCCGAAGATTTGGGAAACACTCATCACCAGAGTTCCCACCTTACATTCCAGGCCACCTACTACTGCCCTTAGAGGGCGCTCTACCTAGATAGGACTTTAGTGTCACCCACGTGGTTGGGCTTAGTATTGTTTGTTATTTGTGTATATGTTACATTAATTGTTTTTGTAATCCCCGTAGATGTCCTAGTGACTAGGACGAAATATAGGAAGTATTAAATTCTATTTTAATTCTTTTTGAGTGTTGTAAAAAATCCATTAAGCCTCCAACATGATTAAACAAATGAGGCTGTAGAAAGGCAATTGAAGTCTGTTCTAGAGTTCCAAATGGTGCCTCCTAGTGGGCTAAATTGGGTTGTCTTTGGCTTATGATCTTAGAATATATGCTTCCCAAATTTGTTGAAGTTTGGGAAATTTTTCAGAGCTGAGGTTGATTCACGGAATAAAACTTTCCAAACCTTAACAAATTTGAGTACATGAGACTGCCCCAAATTTGGTCATTCTAACATCATTTGGCCCAACAGCCAAGACAACTCAATTTAGGACTCTAGGACCTACTTCTGTTGCCTTTTTTTTCAGCCTCATTTGCTTAGTGTGAGCGCCTGTCATTGTTTTGTGATCCCTGAAGATGGCAACATAACATTGCTAAAATACAGGTAGTTATTAATTAATAATTTAGTTTATGTTAATTTCTTAAAAAATTAGAAGTATGTCTAACCAATGTATAAGCTTATCTACAAGAATTACATATGCTAATCATTAGATCTACTGTTTTATGTGGAACTATAATCTGGAGAATATGGTTAAACAAGTGTTCAGGATGAGCCTTATGGAAGACCATAGGTTCCTCTCAGCCAAGTCATCATTATGCCTTGGCTATGATGAGAATCATGAAATAGACTGGATCAGCTCAGTGATACATCAAGTAAAGTAGCTAATTCAGAAATCTTGCTTTTAAAACGAAATATTGAAAATTTTTTTCTAGCCATTTCTTGGGCCTCAAATAAGCAGGGTCACAATCACACTGAAATTCATCTACTACTGAAAGATATTTACAAACATATTCACATGGAATTTGAACTCCACAGCACATTAATTAGAGTGGAGCCACTATCCATCATTTGGCCAACCAGGCAGGTCAACGTAACCTCCGTGTTCTTTTGAATGGATAAATGCTGTTCTATTCATTAGTATTCAATATTGATTTTTTTTTTTTTTTTTTGAGAGAGAGAGAGGAAAAAAAACCCACCACATTAAAGGAATAAGGAAAGCAGATTAATCTTCTTTTATCTATCTGTGATATCATCTTCAAAAATAACAGTGCTATGGTATCAACAACTCAGGATTCTGTGGGAATTTGCTCAGGGGATCACAAGTATCCAACACAAAACTTTGGCATAAGTGTGGAATAGAGCTCTCGTCTGGAAATTTCAAAATTTTCAGAACAAACAATTTCTTCTCTCTGCACTATGAAAGAACTACAAAAATATTTTGGCAATTTGATTGAAATAGTGTTTCCTGATATGCTTTAAAAATTGACTAATTTTTCCACATTTTTTGAAAAGATACTGAATTTTGAAAACTGCATACTTAGACATTGATCAGCCAGAGGGAAAAGGAACTAATTATGCACTCCATATTTTACGGGAAGCCAAACAGCAAATTCAAACTTCAACATCCACTGTTAATAAAATTCCATGATGGCTGATGAATCTAAAAGAGTAATTGGAAGTTTTTTTCCCCCACTTGGTTAGACTATATTTAATCTTTTATCCAAGTGTAAGCAAACAAAGTTTGTGCTTGAAGTATCTTCAGGACTGAGGCAACTCATGGTAAAGGTAGATCAAGCTGTACTAAGACAAGGAGTGATGAGAGCTTGGTCAACCTTTACCACGAGTTGTCTCAGTCCTGAAGATACTTCAGGTGCAAACTTTGTTTGCTTACACTTGGATAAAGGATTAAACTAAATTTACTAAAAGAGTAATGTTTTCAAAGTTTGATATCTTCATTAAAAAGGAGAGCACCAAAAAATAGTTTTTTTCATAGTCCATAGGAAAATGGAATTGCTTATTACTTGGAAAAGAATGCAAAAAAAAAATCCAAACCTTAGCTATTGTAAGTCACCTTCCAATCAACACCCGTCAACAAATCACAACTCATTATTTGAATAATACAAAGATTTCTGATTGTCTGATAAAAAATATAACCAATTAAGATTGAAAAGCATTACATCAACTTTCAAGAATGCTCTGAAAAACATATCAGAGCATTCTTCTAAAAAAAGAAACTCATAGGTAATGACTCCAACATTAGCATTACTGCAGAGAAAACGTATGTGATGCAAACATTGGAGTCAACATGTGGAAGGGGCTAATATTTTATTAAGAGGGTTTTATTATTACTTTTTTTTTGTTACAACTATTTTGTTTAAAGGCTCAGACTTCTGATAAACAGGTAGCTTGCCTCAGGCTGGTATGAGGCCATGATTTGCACTTACTGAGTGGGCACTTAATTCTTCTTGTAATGCTGCATTGAACTTGGCAATTTCTCTGGCCCTATTCCCCATGTTTCTTTTGTTTTCATAAGTTAGACATTACTTTTCCATAAATCTTGGTTAAAGAAAAAAAAGAAGAAGCTGTTCTCTCATATGAGATATCATCAGCACAATCGACCATATTTTTACAATACACACAGGCGAAAAATACATAGAACATAAAATAATCTGTCATACCTTTTTTAGACCTTCAAAAAGCTTTTGACCCAATGTGGTACAAGGCATTATGGGAAATTTTGGAACATTTTGGCCTAGACAATAACATCATTAGGATTATTAAATCTCTTTATTCCTCATCTGATATGAGAATTGAAATTAAAAATTACAGCAGTGAACTGTTTCGGGCAGAACGGAGGGTAAGACAGGGATGCATCTTGTTCCCCTCTTCTTTTTAATTGTTTTCTGGAATATATGTCATAGATGAAGCTCTTTATGAATGTTACAATGGAATCACAGTTGATGGACTAAGAATAAATAACTTACATTCTGCAGATGATATCAATCTCCTGGCAGAAAATGAAGAATTACAAGAGATAACCAGGCATGTTTTCGGAAAACATTAAAAAAAATATGGATTATACATTAACCTGCAAAAAACAAAAACAATGATAACCTCAAAATTTGACATTGAACTCTTAAAGATACAAATTGACAATGTAAACAAATTCTCTTACCTTAGAAGCACGCTGAGTCAAGATGGTCATTCAAAAACTGACATTAAATATCAAATTGCCAAGGCAACTGTGGCCCTACAGAAGCTAAAACCATTGTGGAGAGATAACAAAATAGCAATCACAACCAGACTAACTGACACTTTGATGAATTCTATCCTTCCGGTTGTGAGGCCTGGACTTTATTGAGGGAAGATGAGAGGAGACTTGCCTTTTGAAATGAAAACTTACAGAAGACTTTTGAAAATTTCCTATACTGCTCATGAAACCAATGAAAATGTCCAGAAATTGATTGATTCAATAGATGGGGAAAAAAAAAAAGGGAAAACATCCTGACAGTTATCAGAAGACACGTGGAAAGGACTAATGGCATCCCAAAGCAAGCACTAGAAGGAATCAAAGGTTAGGGGCCAACCCCAATTAAAATGGATTGATAACATCAAAAAATGGACAAGTTCCTCCCTTTCTCAACTAACATCAAGAACAAGGGACCGAGTTGACTGGAGGAGGCTAACAAAGAACACCATCTATCAGCCATGAGTGACCCAACGGTCCATTTAGGACTTTGGGAGAGAAGATTACTTTTTTTTTTGTTTGTTTGTTACAACTATTTTGTTTAAAGGCTCAGACTTCTGATAAACAGGGTAGTTTGCCTCAGGCTGGTATGAGGCCATCATCTGCACTTGCTGCACTTGCAGTGGGCACTTAATTCTTCTTGTAATGCTGCATTGAACTTAGCGATTTCACTGACCCTATTATCCATGTTTCTTTTGTTTTCATAAGTTAGACATTACCTCAGTTTGCCTCAGGCTGGTATGAGGCCATCATCTGCACTTGCTGAGTGGGCACTTAATTCTTCTTGTAATGCTGCATTGAACTTGGCGATTTCACTGGCCCTATTATCCATGTTTCTTTTGTTTTCTTAAGTTAGACATTACTTTTCCATAAATTTTGGTTAAAAAAAAAAAGCTGCTCTCTCATATGAGATCACATCACATCATCCAATGAAAAAGTGGTAATATTAACATGTATGCCAACAGGATCAAAGAAATCACAACTTCCAATGTATCATTACAATAAGTGAAATAATTACAAAATGGTTTTAACAGAAGTAACAAAAAAACCTTCTCTTAATTAGATATTAGAAATACAACTATACTCAGAATTCCCTCCATAAAAACTTTAGTTTGTTGACAGTATGACACTGCCCTATATGAGAGTCACCAATTGAAATATTAAAGATTTTTAAAGCATATCAGGAAGGATTACTACAACAGAATGGAGACCTATGGATTGCAATAGACAAAGGGGAAGACCAAGAAAGAGATGACAAGATAAAGTTGTTAGAACTGCTGGAATGCAATGGATGAGAAAAGCAGAAAATAGAATGGAATGGAGAAAATTTGGGGGAGACCTTTGTTCAGCAGTGGATCAATCGTGGTTGAAGATGATCAGGAATTATCCACAAACCTATGAAAAAATTTCTAAACTTCCTGACAGATTAAAGGTAGGACCTATTTTTCTTTTCTAGGAATACTGAGAATCATATATAAATGTAGTTTCTCCTACTAATTGAAAGTGAAATAGCATTTGTCCATTCAAAATAACATGAACTATTTTCCATCAAAGGTCTTGCCTCATATGCAATCAATGATTGCATGTGAGGCAAGACCTTTGTCTTTCCAATTTGAAAGAATGTTTCTTGAAACATCTGAGGTGGTGAGACATTCTAGGAACTAAAAAAAAATAAAAGATAGGAAGAAATTACCATAAATACAGTAAGCAAAAAGACAAGGAAAGATTCAAAACTGCACGAAACCAGCTTCAGAGAAGCTAACCACAGCACAACAGTTCTGTCCATCAAAGGAAGTATGCATTTAATTATTGATTGCACCATTATAGCTATGATTATTAGTGTGTTATCGTATTTGTAGTATAAATGCTAGTATTAAAATATCTAGCAAAAGTTGAGCTCTGTATCTTTTGATTTAACTTCCAATGGATCACTAATTTTGATTTAAAATTAATAACTAATTATACACCTTGTTTCTCAGTGATTTCGGCTCTGGAAATATTTTGACTTTATTTGATAAACCACAACTCAGTCTAGACAGTATTTTATATTACTCAAAGGCCAACTACTTCAGTGGTGGCAATTTCTTTGAATTGAGGGATGACTTCCCTCAATTCAAAGAAGAATACCAGGGTATGAATATAAGAAATGAATTTCTGACAGCCTTAACTTAGGTGTTATAAACCATACCAAAAAGTCAAGTGTCAACATAAACAACCAACACACAAATCTAGAAACAAAATAGTTATTTTATTTCTAGGAGGAAAGTATACTTACCAAAAAACTTATCATTATCATCTAGCGAAAGGTCAAATATGTATTCATGGTCTGGATTGTTCTTATCAATTTGTGTAAAGATGAAGGCAAGGGTGCACTCTGAAAAATATAAAAGATACATATAGTTATTCAACTACCTAAGTATATCAGTGACCTTAGGAACTAATTAAAATGATTTAAACACAAATTAACATAGACAAAAAGAGTTATATAAAAATTATATTTCTTAGTATATACTTTCAATTGGTACTGGACATATGATAAAATTAGTTAAAAAATAATTAAAACTGAATATGAAATTAGGATATATACAATTTAAAAAAAAAGAAAGATACCAATGAGGTTCTTTGGTTTCAGTCAAATCTCATTTTTTATTGACAAAATGATTCAAGTTCATTTTAAAAATGTTGCACTAACTTAAATTTAACGAAATAAGGGATTTAAGAGTTCTACTAAAATTTTCCAAATTGTTTTAATTAGACCTTTTGTAACAACAAAACCTGTCATTGTTATCATAAATTGAAGACTGCTTTTATATATATACACACACACACACACACATACATACATACACAGGGGAGGGGGCTCTGGGCAACTGTTCCTTGTTGTTGGAGGTTTTTATAAAGGTATTTGTTGATGTTTGTAGACAAAACCATTCTGTGATAGTGTCATAGCAATTTGAGAAAGTTCTGTCTGTACCACTTCTTCATCTGAAATAAACTTTTTGGCTCTGTTCTGTAACATGTGAATGATGCTATGTTTTTGTGATCTATGATGGTTAGAAGAATAATGTAAATAACGTCCAGTATCTGTAGGTTTTCTGTATATGGAGAGTTTAAAATTATTTTCCTGCCTTTTCACCAGTATCTAGGAAGGGGAGTTGTCTGTTTTTTTCAACTTCTAGAGTAAATTTAATTTTGTTGTGCAGTGAGTTTATTCTCTCTAAAAACACCTGTAGGTTTTCCATGTTTTCATTCCAAATGATGAAAATATCATCAACCTATCTCCACCATATCAATGGTTTAGGTGTAATTTTGATAAAAATTTCATTTTCCAACTTTTCCATGAATAGGTCTGCACAAGGTAGTGACAGTGGGCTACCCATTGCTAGGCCTTCCAATTGTTGGTAAACTGTGTTGTTTACTTTGAAGAAATTTGATTTCAGGCAGTGAGTGAACAACTGTGTAATGTCTGTAGGGAAGAGATCCTTAACAGTGTTAATGACCTCCTCCACTACATTCATAAATAAGGAAACTACATCCAGGTTGGCCATTATGTCCATTTGTGATGTCTTAACGTACTTCAGTTTCTCTACAAATTGTTGAGAGTTCTTAATATAGGACTCTGTCTAATTTTTCCTTTTAGTAGGTTTGCAAGGTGTTTTGTCAATAGTATGTAGGGGTGGATAATTAAAGAACCTATGGTCTCATAATCACAAAAAGTCTCGTTTTTTCAGTATTTTATGACCAAATATGTATAATTTAAGTATAAACAGATCTTCCCTATGGAAATTATTTAGACATTATGGACTCCCAGAAAAAATAATAAGAATAATTAAAAAAACGTATGAAGATTTTGAAATTAAAGTAATACATGGAAATACCTTCTGAGAGCTCTCTTTAAAACAAAGACAGGAGTAAGGCAAGGTTGTATACTCTCCCCTACAATGTTTTTAATTGTCATAGACTGGGTGATGAGAAAAGTATCTCGTGGAAATACAGGATTACAATGGTTACTTCAAAACCAACTCCACGATCTAGATTTTGCAGATATCTGCTTACTTCAACAGAGGAACCAACATATAGAACAAAAAACAACAACACTTGTAGCAACAGCCAAAAAAGTTGGTCTTAGGATAAATAAAAATAAAACAATGTTGATGAAAATAAACACCACTTAAAGAAGTAGAACAATTTATATAGTATCAATAAAAGGAAGAACCATTGAAGTTATAAATAGAAGGGAACAGCTGGCTTATTCAACTTTCAACCAACTTAGAAATATCTGGAAAAACAAGAATTTGTCTATAAAAACTAAAATGAGAATATTTAATCAAATGTAAAGGCAATACTAATGTATGGATCAGAAACGTGGATGCTAAACAAAAAGATAGTTAACAATGTCCAGGTCTTCCTAAACAAGTGTTTAAGAATGATAGAATATATTGGCCAAAACAAATATCAAACTAAGAACTATGGCAAAGAACAAACCAGAAACCCATGTTGCAACAGATACGTGAAAGGAAATGGAGATGGTTGGGGCATGTGTTGAGGAAAGAAGATAAAATAATGGTAAAACAGGCTCTATGGAACTCACAGGTTAAAAGAAGACGAGGAAGGCCAAGAGAAACATGGAAAAGAAAAATACCAAAAGAAATAACAAATATTAATAAAAACTGGAACCAAATAAAAGCAGAAGCAAAAAACAGTCTGGTGGAAAGTGGTGGTGGAAGACTTATGCTCCCAGGTGGAGTGAAGAGGATTAAGTAAGCATTTGTCATAAAGTGAAAATCTGATCTTGACAACCTGTATTTGACCTGAACCCAGTTTGTTCTCCTTCCACAATTTTTCCCAGCTTCTTGTCAAATATGCTTGCAGAAATTTTTACTGGGAACAGCAGAGAAATCCTTCTATAATCTTTGCGTTCAGCTTTATTCCCTTTTTTATATGTGGGAACTATGACAGCTCTACTCCAATCATCCATAATTTGATTTCTGACCATATAGAACTTTTATACCTCTATATTTGTTTATTTCTGGTCACACACATCTACACCACAGCTGCATTTTCCACATTTAGAAGATTTTTAAGGTTTTCTCTACCTCTAGTACTGATATGTACTCCTGTTTGCATTCCTCTTGAAAATTTTCTAATATTGTTTTGTCACTGCTTGTTTTGTTTCACAATCTTTCAAAATAAATACTCTAGACATCTAGGATATCCTTATCTTCAGTTTTCATGTTGCATTTTTCATCCTTGGTTTCTTTAACAGTACTCTTTCCCCATTTCTAAGCTTTTTCATTGCACCTTCCTGATATTTATCTTCTATATTTTTACCAAAAGTTTTCCCATAACTTTTGTTTTGCTACTTTTATACATAGCTTGATGCCTTATATTTTTTCTCTGTACTTTTATGGCATCTGCTGACTTGTTTGCTAGTAACGTTCTGTTTTTCCAGGACTACTTATTTAACTTCTTGTATCTACCATGGAGCTGGCCTGGTTGGCCGAGTGGTTAGCATATCCACTCTCCAGCCAAGAGGCTGCAGATTCGAATCCTGCCTAGGCATGGATGTTTGTGATTGTCTTCCACCTTCATACATTCACCCAAGTATAGATACACCATCCCAAGATGGACTGGGTCACTATGAGAGAAGTAGACTCAACCCGCCTGTAATGAGAGAAGCCTTCACCTTGTAGCAGGTTAAAAATACAGGCCGATCATCATTAACCATTATTTTTCTAGCCTTGCAGACAACTTCACCGCATGCTTCCTCAGCTGAATTAATCAATAAATGTTTTCTTCAGTTGTCACTGAGACTCCAAGATGAGGGTTCTTATTTTCAAACTTTTTTTTGTAGAAAGTTTCTTTCACTTGGTTATAAATTAAATTTGCCAAGAAATTATATTCTTGGCAAGTTTATCCAAGTGTAAGGAAAAAAAATTTCCACATGAATTATTTTCACTACTAGGCAATTTGTACATAGAGGCTAATGACTTCAACATTAATTGCCTTAGTTTCCAATAATGCAATGCTCACATCCTTTCAGTAGTAGCCTAGTTATGAAGATACTTAACAAATGGTTGGATAAAGGATGACATAAGGTTATAGTTTCTTTGCAAGTTTAATTTACAACCAAGTGAAAGAAACTTTCTACAACTATCCCTAATCCAGAGTATTTTAATAATAAGGTGATACACGTTTTTCCTACTTGTATATTGGAAATATGATTTATTTATGACTTCAACCTTGGTATCTCTTTTGTGTCTGATTTTTTACTAATGAGGCCTCAACAAAGATCAAAACTGGGCTGGGTAGTGGCCCTTTCCATAATGCATAGAGTTATATACCTACCCAAAAGAATATGTGCTTTGCATTATGGAATACTAAAGCAATTAATACAAAGTCATTAGCCTCTATGTACAAGTAGCCTAGTTGTGAAGATACTTCATCAGCAATCGTTGTTTCCTTACATTTGAAGAAAGGATAAAACAAGGATATACTTTCTTGGCAAGTTTAATTTATTTCATTTTTTACTTCAATAATATCTGTGTCATTGAGTCTACAGTTTACCTGTAAAAACTGCTCAATGTTAATTCTTCTTAAAACTTTCTTATGTACTGTTCTTTGCAATTGGATTTTCATTATCCTACTTAAAACTAAGTGATGGTACTTCAGATTTCAAACCCTGTACACTCTTATATCCTGAACCAGCATGAAGATATCACTATCAACAATGACATTGTCAATGAGACTTTTATTTCTTGTATCTTCACTCCATGTGACCTTGTGCACATTTTTATGTTGGCACATGGTGTTAATGACCAGTCCATATCCTGAATAGAAATCCAGAAGATATCATTATTAGCCTTGCCCTTTTATCCAAAATTTCTCCCAAAACATTTCTAGATGCCTGGCATGAATTGAAAAATTTCTCTGCTTCTTACTTAAGAGAACCTCTTATAGACCATAGGCACAAACAAGTTTCATTGTTCATTCCATATTTTGAAGTTTGGACACATAACTCTGCTCGAAACTACCTTCCAATCAAGAAGTTTATCTTCATGTTTGGTGTTGAATGCCATCGCCACTCCTTCCTTTCCTTGAACTGTTGCCCAAATATAACATCCTATACTTCATCAAATTCCTGATATACAGGGTGTTCGGGATAAATTTGACAGTTTCGTAAGGAAAAAGAAAATCTTCTTTGTATCTATTAAATTTAATGAATTGACAAAAAAACATTACAGGCAGAGTTGATTACAATACTATCAACAAGATTTACTCAAAATAACCACCATTAGCATCGATCACAGCTTCAATTCTGCTTCGGAACCTCGAACAAGCTGATGCTACAGTCTCCCTGGGAAGGGCCGCAAAAACTGTTTTAATTTTATCCATTAACTGGGCTTTTGTATTACTGGAAGTGCGATTGGTGTCTTTTTCAACTGCGCCCCATACAAAATAATCCATGGGGTTAAGGTCTGGGGAGTTTGGAGGCCAAACATTTGGACTGGTGAAGTCGTAGAAATTTTCAGACAACCATTTTTGACTTTTCCCAGAGGTGTGGCAAGGGGCCGAATCCTGCTGCCATACATACGGCCTACCATTGGCTACCCTTGTTATCCAGGGCTTGACTACAGTTAGCAACTCCACGAACAAAGCCCGAATTCCAATGCCAGGGTTCTTCAACACCTGTTCCTGCAGATTTGCGAGGAATTCTGCTGTACGAACGCAATCAGATCGTCTGCTAGGGATCTTTCTTCTTGCTACATCCTCGTAGTCACCATTGCAAGTCTCTAGTTCATGCCTGATTGTTTTTACTGTATTCAGGGAGCATTGGCAGCAGTCGTAATATCCTTATTTTGATGGCGGGCACGAATCATCATGATACAAATTATTCTCTTCCATGATTCAGGTGGGTTCCAGCTATCCAACCTTTCTGACATCTTGTATATGAATGAAGAAGGGTCCAAACTTTTAAATGAAGAGAAGTGTGTGTTAATACATGTAACTTACGGAAAAATATAATTAATTATAAATATGTCAAATTTATCCCGAACACCCTGTATATTCTCAAGGGGGTGTACAGGATATGATAGTATTACTTGAAAAATTTACACCATTACTAACTTTGTATCTATAATTTTCTTCCAAATAACTCTGTTACCTGTCAAGACGCCAATATTATCAGGTCTTTTATTTCTGCCTTCTAAGGCACTTTTTACTGCACCAATCCACCTATATCTTGGTCTTCCTCTGGGTCTTTTTCCAGCCAACAACCTGGCAGAAAACACCTGTTTTGCTAATCTTTCCTCTCTCTCTCATTCTGCTTAAGTGACCATACCACCTGAGATTAGCTCTGCTAATGCATTACTGGATACTGACAATCCAAGTTCTTTCTTAATATCCTCATTTTTAATATGATATTGCCATTGATGCCATCTGTTCATGCCCATAATCTTTCTCAGGACTCTCATATCTGTGGTCTCTAGTCTTTGGTCAAATGTTTTACTTCTAACCCAGCTCTCATATAAATTTATTCAGTTGACTTCCTACCATACCAGCTTTGTTGATGCTGTTGTCTATTTCCATGTTTAATTTGCCATCTTCACTAAAAATCATGCCAAAGTAGCTGAAATTCTACTTGTTCTTTAGGTTCTTCATTCACAATGCAGTTGATATTTTCAATGTTTCTGCCTATTTACATTGTCTTTGTCTTGTTATTGCTGACCGTCATATCATATCTATTACAATAGTTTTTTTACTTTAGTTAGGGAATCTTGCAGACTCATAGCAGATTTATTTAGAAGTATAACATCATGCGCATAAAGCAAAAATTAACACCTCCAATTTTGATATCGTTTAATACGACTTTTCTTCATAATGTGATCCATATAGATAATGAATAACAGAGGCGGTAATGTACATCCTTGTCTGACACCAGATTTAACATTAAACCATCTTCCTGTACTTCCTTCAATTCTAACTGCTGACTTACAACTCAAATAAAGACTAAGTATTGCTTGATATAATGCCCCATTGACACCATATAACTGCAGCGTATTGAATAGCTTCTCTCTCTTGGCACCTTGTCATATGCCTTTTCCAAATCGACAAAACTTAAATACAGATCTTTGTTATGTTCCCAGGCTTTCTGGACTATTTGTCGTAAAGTGAAGATCTGATCCTGACAGCCTCTATTTGGCCTGAATCCAGCTTGTACTTCACCAAGCTTCTCTTCTACAATCCTTCTCAACCGTTTCTCAAGTATACTTGGATATATCTTACAAGAACACTCAGTAATGAAATACCTCTGTAATTCTCTCATTCAGTTTTATTTCCCTTTTTTTATATATGGGTACTATGAGAGCTCTACTCCAATCATCTGGAATTCACTCCTCTGTCCAAGCCTTCCGAACTATGCAGTACAGCCACCGTAAGACTTTTATACCTCCATACTTGAGCATTTCTGGTCAAATATCATCTATTCCTACTGCCTTTCCACATTTCAGGCTTTTGATAGCTTTTTTCTACTTCAAGTATGGATATGTATTCCTGACTGCAAGCTTGGTCAGTGTTTTTTTACCACTGCACTGTCATCACTGCTTGTTTCATTTAGAAATATTTCGAAGTAATTACTCCATACTTCAAGGATATATTTTTCTCATGTTTTCATATCACCTTTATCATCTCTAATTCCTTTTACAGCACTCTTACGTCAATTTCTGAGCTTCTTCAACAACCTCCAGAATATCTTGCCACCTTCTTGATATTTATTTTCTATGTTCTTGCCAAAGTCATCCCATGACTTTTGTTTAGCCAGTTTTACATAGTGTTTAGTTTTTAACATTTGTCTCTGTATTATCTAAGAACAGGAGCTTTTGATATGCTTTCTTTTTTTCCTTCACTGCCTCTTTAACTTCCTGTGTTCACCATGGAGTTCTGATTTTCCTATCCTTGCAGACAACCTCACCACATGTCTCTCTCTGGCTGAATCAATCAGCATTTTCTTCAGGGCTTGCCACTGAAGGTTTGGTTCCTATTTTCAAACTGTTTCATTTTTTCTTGAATAATATTTGTGTATTTTAGTCTACGGTTCATATCTGAGAGCTGCTCAACTTTTATTCGCTTTAAAACTTTCTTACATGGTCTTCTTTTCAATATGAAATTCAATTTTATCCTGAGCAAGACTAAATGGTGATCACTTCCAATTTCAAATCCTCTGTACACTCTGGTGTCCTGTACCAGGAGAAAACATCACTGTCAATGAGACTTTTCTTATTCTTTGCCTCTTCTCTCCATGTGAATTTGTGCACATTTTTATGTTGGAACATGGTGTTAGTAATAACCAGTCCATGTTCTGAGCAGAAATCCAACAGGTATTTGCCATTATTATTAGCTTTGCTCTTTTCTCCAAATTTTCCCAAAATATTTTTGTATGTCTGACAATCACTTCCTACTCTGCTATTTAGATCTTCAACAAGGACCAACTTTTCCATTTTCATTGTTAGTTGCTTTCTCTAAAGCCTCAAAAAATTCCTCCACTTCTAGCTTAGTAGAACCTTCTGTGGGAACCATAGGCAAAAATAAGTCTCATTGTCCAGTTCCCCATTCTCATATTTGCCCACATTACTCTACTTGAGACTGACTGCCATTCAAGAAGATTAGCCTCATATTTTGTGTTGAATACTATGGCTACTACTTTTCCTTGATTGTCATTGCCTGTATATAGCATTTTGTATTTATTGCTCAGAAAGATCTCACCAGTTTTTGCCTTTTTTGTTTCAGTCATCCCTATTATGTTGATCTGGTACTTATCCAATTCCTCAGCTAGCTCCATATCTTTGTCATTCAGGCTTCTTATGTTGATAGTACAATCTTGAACTCTGGTGATGTTGAGTTGGGGTGGGTTTTAGGATTTGTTCCAGTAGCTGACTTTTCGCTGTTTGCCCTGGTTCCCTGGTGAAAATAACGGGGCCTTGTTTAACCGTGTGACACCCCAGCTGGCATGAAATTTTGTCATGTTGTACCATCATTTGATATTTTTGTTTAAGCCAATAAGAATACAATTTGGTCAGCTAAATCCCAAATTGCCAGCCCATTCTTGTCTGTTCATTATCCAGGTAGATACCTAACAGGGTGCACCACGAGAAGGTGAGGATTGGACATTATGTCAGAAGCCCTGTTCGGTTCTCCATATTTCTTTGAAGGCTATGTGGAGGTCTCCTCTCAGTTATATAGCTTTGACCCTTAAGCATCCTATACTTAGGATGTTATATTACATACACTCCTGTTTTTGTCTTCTCTGTCTGAGTAATGCGAATAATATCCATGTGGTACTTTTCTAGTTCTTCTGCAAGTTTGATTTCCTTTCCATTAATACTCCTTATATTGATGATTCCTATTCTTCTGATGTTGGATTTCTTCTTTCTAGTGTTGAGTTTGTTCCAATAGCTGAATTTTCACTGTCTATCTGATGAAAACAGCAGAAACCTTGTTTGACAGAGTGACATCCCAGCAGCATGATATCTGATTATGTTGGAATGTAGGATATCTGTATTAAAATTTACATATCCCACATGTTAAAAATATAAAAATTCATTAAAGTTAATAGGTTAGTAATATTGTATTGTTTTATAAAAGCATTAAATAACAGCATATTTATTTTAAATCTCAATTATGCAAAATAAATTTATTTAAATATGTTGTTAGAAAATAATTATAATTTTGTATGAGCTGTCAAAAGTTTTGTAATGTTGGTGCTGTTCACATTTTTTTTTGTTGGCATTTTTTTTGTTCACATTATATCAAGACAAACATTTATGAGATATGTTATCAACAGCAGGGAAGCGAAAGTTACTACTGTAATTCAGATTTCTTGAATAATTAAATGTACTTATCTTAATAGAAGATTGTGAAATTAAGAATTGCTATAATTTCTACTTGTTTCTTTTTAAAATTATAATTAAATACTTTTATGCACTGTTAAGTTCTTTAACTCTGTCATTTCAAGTCTAGTGCCGAAAGCAGTAATGGTTCACAACACAATGGTGGATTGAAAAGGAAGTAGCGCTAATGTATTTCCAAGAATGCCAGGAAGCAAAAAGAATGTTATCGAGCATTGCTAAGTGTTCAATTGTGGGGAAGTAGGAAGGAAAGTAACACAGCAGGAGAAAAACTGTGGAGTTTTTGTCTTCAATATATAAAGACAGCAGAAATCAGAAGAAAAGTTAGAAATGAAAAACAGAAAGGATATCCTTTTATGAAATGATAAGCAAAGTTTTTGTAGTCATTAATCCATATAGGATTTATTTCAGTTGAAGCTGAAAGGAACTTTATTTCTCTTCAGTTCACACAGAAATTGTTCCAGTAAAGTGTTTTATTTAGAATTCTCAGTCTGATAAGTGATTTCTAAGAGTTGATATGGTTTTAGTTATTTCTTCAGAAGCTTTCATACAGAAGGCAAATTTATTCTGAAGGTAAGGTTTTAAGAAGAATGTTGAGATTTTCATATACATCTCCAAATCAAAAAATTAGAATAATCAAAGAAAATATATTGAATGGTTTGCAATTATAATTTATTGCATAGAAAATAATTATTACCAAATATGAATTAGCATAATTAAATTTACATACTTTATAGATTATATAACCACGTAAACACATAAAAATTTAATATAAATTATAAGAAAATAGTCATTTGAAAACATTCACAAAATTAGAAGAATTTTTAACTTGGTTCAAAATATTAGAATGCAAAAATAAATGCACAAAAATTACAGTCAAAGGGAAACATGATAATTAGTACTTTGTTGCATCCCCCTTCGTTTTTGACTGTTCGTAAATGGTTGGGCATATTAGTTACTAACAGTTCAGTCTTTTTTTTTTTTTAATCAAAAAATGCTCATGTTTGCAGACTAGAAATAAGTTCATTTTTGTCTCTTGTGAAAACTTATTGAAGACATTTCTTCATAATTCCCCACAAATTCTCAATGGTGTTTAAATCTGGTGAGTTTGCCAGCCAAGGAATTACACTGATTTGCCTTTCTTTGAGCCTTCTAGTAGTTGTCTTGGAAGTGTGACAAGAAGCTGAATCTTGCTGAAAAAGGAAATTACCATCACATAAATCTTCTGATGCTAGTAACATCAAGTACTCAAGAAATGGTTCATGCATTCTTTATCAAATGCTTCTTGCTTAAATGTGTATCCCTTGATGACATGGGATACACAAAACATACTTTCATAGCTAAAAAATGGCCTTTTTCCAGTCCTCTTGACCGTGACATTATCTCACTCTAGCTGCCTTTGGCTTAGAAGTCATAAGTGGCTTCGTCTTAGGCACATGTGATTTAAAACCCAATTTGTGAAGTTGTCTCAATGTCTTAGATTTAGACACATTCACACCTAGTTCTTCCAGTCTCCTGTGAAAATACCTTACACTCCGGAAGCAGTTTTTTTTCACAATATTTTTCAATCTTCTCTCATCTCTGCATATTCCAGTTATTAGAATACTATCTCAATACTCTATTCACACTTGCTTGAGAACATTTCAATTCCTTAGCTATAAACTGTTGAGTTTGGCCTTCTTTGTGTAGAGAGAGACCAAAACTTCTTAGCTTCTGATATGTCACTCATTACCGACTCATGCTTAGCGAATGATTAACTGAAATCCAGGCACAAATGATTCCTCACACACGAGTCAGTACCACAGCTACTGAAATATACACTATTTCTGCTCTCCTCAAAACCAATTGGAAAAATTTGGAATGTTCTAATATTTTGAACCAAGTTAAAAATTATTCCATTCCAATTTTGTGAATGTATTTAAAAACATTCACAAAATTAGAATAATTTTTAACTTGGTTCAAAATATTAGAACATTCCAAATTTTTCCAATTGAGTTTGAGGAGAGCAGAAATAGCATATATTTCAGTAGCTGTGGTTACTGACTTGTGTGTGAGGAACATTTGTGCCTGGATTTCAGGTAATCATTCGCTAAATATGAGTTGGTAATGAGTGATATATCAGAAGCTAAGAAGTTTTGTATGGTCTCTCTAAGTTTTCTTATAATTTATATTACATTTTTATGCGTTTGCATGGTTATATAATCTACCAAGTATGTACATTTAGATGATGCTAATTCATATTTGGCAATAATTATTTTCTATGCAATAAATTAGAATTGCAAATCATTCAACACATTTTCTTTGATTATTCTAATTTTTTGATTCGGAGGTGTAGAAAATTAATTCATTCTAAAATGATATGGTTTGATAAAGTTTTAGTAGTTTATTCAGTGAAGTTCGTTGTTACTTTCATATGAAAGTAACATACTGAAATGCACCAGAAAAAGCCAAGTTTTCTTCAGTGTTCTATGATTTAAGATGCAAGAAAAAGTTTTGACTTATGCTGCTATCACATAGGGAGCAATTTTGTTTCATGTTAGTCTTCTCCTGTGTGAACTCAAGAAAGAATAAAAGTTTGGTAGGAGGCAAGAGACTAAGGTTCCATATAGGATAACTGTTGGTTTATGTGTTTGAAGAGAAGTTGCACACATTAATGTGTTTCTTATTATAATCTGAAGAATATGCTAGCACTTGCACAGTTCAAGTGATTCTTACAAATTTCATTTGTATATATTTATGCTTTTTGTAAATTATAAGTTTTTATTTGGTTACAAGAGTGGGAAGGCTCAATCTCTTAGGGTTTAATGATATCATTAATTCAGAAAATAAGATGTTTACATGAGATCCTGGGATACTAATCTGTATGCACGTTAGATCTGTAGTTCAATTTTTTTATTTTGAATTTAAGAGTTTAAACTTCTCCATAATGGCATCTCCACCTTGACATGGTAAGGAGACTTGTGTGCACCAATGACCTCAAGAGCTATGCCAGTGGTAGCTAAGCTACTGGTATGGCCTCCTTAAGTTGGACAGGTCAAGAGGTAGGTGCCAGACTAAGAGAGAGAGAGAGAGAGAGATATACCCTGGTCCTCCAGGTTGGGGGGTTTTGTATAAGGCTGTTTACCCTACCAAGTAAAAAAATTTCCTACAACTAAGATGCTTCAACTGAAAAATTCATCAAACAGAAACTATGGAAAACAACCCAAGAAAGGATAAACTATTAGGAATCCTGACATTTTAAAAGTAGCCACGTGGAATGCACAAAGCAAAACAACACAGGAATGAAACGCATGGATAGGCTTATATGTTCGTCACACATGTTGAATTGGATTTAAACGGTATTGATAAGAAAATAACTATTTATTGACTTAAAAGCTAATATTTTGCTGGTATTATATCCAGCATCTTCAGAGCACACAAACAAAGTTTGTTACAAATACAAGATAACCACAATTCGGTGTAGCAGTGAGGCTAGTATAAGTAATTGCAGCGTGCAACACAAAACTAAAGTTCTAATACGGCACCATCTAAGTTAAAAAAAAAAAAAAAAAAAAGTAGCAAAGTTTTGAAAAAAAAAATATAGTAGTCCAAATAGTAGTCCTTGAAAGTTTTGAAAAAAAAAAAAAAAAATTAAATTAAAATAAATAAATAAATATTAATTTGGTCTTAGGATGACTGTCTCCCAAATTTTTGGTAGATTTATATAGCCATACTTGTTAAGGTTTGGAGTATGTTTTAAGGCTTCTGTTGATTCCAGGAACAACCTCTCTGACTTATAGAAGCTTCTGTGCAGTACTTTTGTTTTTTTTTCCAATTGATCCTGTGTGCTGGGGTATCCAAAGCATGGTCTGCCAGATCCGACTTGCCATAGCAAATATAATAAATTTAGTTTAATCCTTTATCCGAGTGCGAGCAAACAAAGTTTGCGCCTGGAAGTATCTTCAGGACTGGGGTAATGTGGTACAACACCAGGGCAAACTCCTTGCAAAGGTGGAGCAAGCTACCAACACTCCTATCTCAGTATCTCCTATAATGCAAAACATCTCCTTGTGGATATGTCTAATGTTATGCATTAAGGGAAGGGCCACTACCCAGACTAGTTTCGACCTTCATTGAGGTCTCTTCAGTGGGAGCCAGGCCCAAGTGGAGATACCAGGCAGAAGCATTAGCAGGTCAATAGTGGCCCTTCCCTTAATGCATAACATTAGACATATCCACAAGGAGATGTGTTTTGCATTATAGGAGATACTGAGATAGGATTGTTGGTAGCTTGCTCCACCTTTGCAACAAGTTGCCCTGGTGTTGTACCACCTTACCCCAGTCCTGAAGATACTTTCAGGCACAAACTTTGCTTGCTCCCACTTGGATAAAGGATTAAACTAAATTTATTATACTCTAACCAAGTGAAAAATAAACTTTCAACATCTTTCTCTAAATCCAGAGTAATTTATTAAAAAAGGGTGGCACACCATTTGGCAACTCCTATAGGTAGAGATGTCCTGCTAATGCTTCTGCCTGGTATCTCCACTTGGGCCTGGCTCCCACTGAAGAGACCTCAATAAAGGTCGAAACTAGTCTGGGTAGTGGCCCTTCCCTTAAAGCATAACATTAGACATATCCACAAGGAGATGTGTTTTGCATTATAGGAGATACTGAGATACGAGTGTTGGTAGCTTGCTCCACTTTTGCAACGAGTTGTCCTGGTGTTGTACCACCTTACTCCAGTCCTGAAGATACTTTCAGGTGCAAACTTTGTTTGCTCCCACTTGCATAAAGGATTAAACTAAATTTATTATACTCTAACCAAGTGAAAAATAAACTTTGCCATAGCAAAACTTTGGACTACTATTTTTTAATACTAAAAATAGTATTACAAAATAGTATTTGTAATACTATTTTTCAAAACTTTTAAGGACTACTATATTTTTTTTCAAAACTTTGGACTACTGTTTTTTTTTTTTTTTTTAACTTAGATGGCGCTGTATTAAGACTTTAGTCTTGTGTTGCATGCTGCAATTACTTATACTAGTCCCATTGTTGCACCGAATTGTGGTTGTCTCGCATTTGTAACAAACTCTGTTTGTGTGTTCTGAAGATGCTGGATATACCAGCGAAATATTAGCTTTTAAGTTAATAAATAGTTATTTTCTTATCAATCTGTGTTCGCGTCAATACTGTTTAAATCCAATTCAACACAGGAATTAGTAAAATAACTAAAAATACTAATATAGCAGTGATAACAGAAACAAACAAACAAAAAAAAATTGATGGGAAGGGAAGGGAAAAAGGATACAGATGGTTTTACTGTGTTATATAGTAGAGTGGAACAATATATATCAATGCTTCTAGTGCCAGTTTAATAGATAACAAATGGAAAAACAGAATACAAAAGTACAATTTTGTAAATAATCGAATTATAACAGTTAAATTAAAAACAAACAGAAGTTACTTAAATATTATAGGAGTATATACCCTGAAGAAGGCAGAAAAGAGGAGTCTGAACAATTTATAAAGTCTGAACAGTTAAATAAACATAATAAAAATGACTATATATGTTAATATCAAGAGATCTTAATGTTAGAGTTAGAAATAATCCAATCCCAAATGCCTTAGGAAATAATATGGAGAAATTTACATGAATAACAATGGTCAAGAATTATTAGACTTCTGTATTTTCTATTTAAAAATAACTAATATGTTTTTCTCAAAAGAGGAATATAAATAAATATACTTGTAATGGCAGAGGAACATAATCTATAATTGTATAATATAATGTATAATTATATCATTTGATTATAACAGAAACTAGCTCTGCATGTGAGAGATGTACATGTTTACAGAGGAAATTAAATTTTTTTTGATCTTTACTTATTAGTTTCTAAAATAGAAATATGAACAAAATGGAGAAAGGAAGTAAGAAAAAAAAAATAGAACAGGTATACAAAGTATATCTATTACAGAAAGAAAGCATTAGAATGCTATATCAATCACAATTAACAGATTACCTATAAAAGAAGCCAAAATCAATGAAGATATAGAAGAAGAATAGAATTGCTTCTTCTAATGGAAAACTAATAAACATAATTCATAAAGCAGCCTCTGAAGTGCTTGGAAAGAAAAATAAAATATTAAGAAGAAATATATTAAAAATTTGGAACACAGATATAGAAAATACAATAAAAGAAAAACAAATGGCATACAAAAGAAACAGAAGAAATAAACAAAAACAAAAGAAATAGTTAAAACATAGTACAGAAACATCACGAAGATTCTTGGGACAGATTTATTGATAAAATAGAAGGCATAGCCTACAAATTATTAAGGAAATTGAAATGAAGAAAGAGATACAGTACAAATCAACACAATACAAGAAAAACAATGGATAGAACATTATAAGAATTTATGGTATGACCAAATTTAATTAACAGAAAATAATAACGAAGAAATCAGTACTGATATAGAACTAAAAGAAGTAATAAAAAACAGAAAATCAACTGGATTAGATGGCATAAATACAGAGCTTTGGAAATATATGGAGAATATTTACATCACAGATTCTTAAAATTAATAAATAACTGTTGGAGGAAATGTGAAGTTCTTCAGATTGGTCAAAAGCTAAGGTTACATCTATACTTAAGGAGACATAATTGTGGAAATTACAATACCTTTATTATTATTATTATTATCAGACCTCCATGGAGTCAAGCAGCTCATCATAAGTCAACTTAAGTGCATCCACTGTCCTTGCACTCAGCCGCATTATACATCTTTCAGGGATAGCCTCTCATTCTCCCCTTGTCTCCAGATATTCTATGAAAAAGCTTATCCACATTAATCTTGTTCCTTACCAACTTATATGTCTCAATCAATCTGTCCTCACATTCCAGAGACCAGAAGCCAACTTACTCAATCATCTCTGAACCCTCTCCAACATATCACCCTTTTGAAAATCAGGCAACCAAATCTGTGCACAATACTCATTATGCAGCCATGAAAGCCTTGTAGAATAGAATTCTACTCCGTATCATTCCCATAATCTGTGGTGTTGTCCTCACAATTTTAGCAAAATCTCCACGAAATTTCAAGTCTCTATCCACCATCACCCACAAATCTTTCATCTCTTCCACCTCCTCTAAAATATCCCCACAAATCCTATAGTCTGCATCCCATCTTTGCTTGCCAAATTTTAAAACCTTACACTTTGCTACATTAAACTGACACTCCCCCCACCACACACACACTTACCCATTTAGACAGTCTATTTAGGTCCTCCTGCAAAGCTATGACAGCTGCTCTACTTCTCATAACTCTCCCCAACTTTGCATCATCTGCAAACAGCCGTATATCACCATTTAAACCATATCCAGTGTTATTTACATACAAATTAAACAACAATGGCCCAAAACAGATCCCTAGGACACACCACTAATGACTTTCCTCTTCTGGGATATCACTCTCCCATAGATAACCTGTTGACACTTATCAGACAGCCAATTTCCAAACCACTAATCTGCTATCTAACTGCATTTGTTCCAGTTTAACTACCAGTTTGCCATGTGGCAATCTACTGAAAGTCTTTGCAAAATCTAAATATATTACTATATATATACACACACCTTGTTATAATAAGTAAGCAGATTGCTAAAACATGATTTTCCTTTAGCAAACCTAATCTGTCCATTAAAGAGAATTCTACTGTCAATTCAGTTCTGAATCCTTGTCCTCACTAGCTTCTCCAACACCCTGACCAGACAAGCTGATTGGCTTATAATTGAAGTCTCAGTTTTATCACTCCCTTTATGAAGTTGAACAAATTTGCCATCTTTCCATTCCTTTGGGACTTAGGCTAATCTAAGATTCATGTTAAAAATGTAAATTAAAGCTATTGTTAACTCTTTGGAACATTCACTCAAGACATGCAGTGATATACCATCAAGTCCCATTGCCTTGTTGACATCAACTTCACTCAATCCCTCATATACCTTCTGCTCATTCTCCATCATTGCCCCCCCCCCCATTCCCACTGTTCTCAAGTTCTGCATTATGTTACAATCACAAAGATGGAATACTTTAATGATGCTCATTGAACACATCTACTATATCCACTTAAGTATTTATCATTCTCCCATTATCACCAACCCAGCATCATCCCTCAGTAATCATTCTTTTTCTATGGGCCACATAAAAAAAAATTAAAAAAAAAAAAAAACTCCATAGGATTGCTTTTAGCTTCATTTGCTAACTGCTGCTCATATTGCATTTTTGCTACCCTTACCAAGCGAGTCACCTTCCTTGCTTGCTCTTTGTACTTATGTAACTGATTATCAGTACTCATCTTGTGCTACATCCACAATGCCTTTTTCACCTCTTCAGGCATCGATTTTACATCTACCTTAATTTAATCTCCTGACTTTTGAAATACACTCAGTCATTGCCTCTGCCAGATACTGCCTGAGTAAAGATGAAGTAGCATTGATTTCCTTCCCATCCAATTCCTCATTCCATGATAATGCTGCAAGCCACCTCCTGAGTTTGTCATAATCACCAACCTTATCTTTGGTTACTGATGTTGTCTTTTCGTTCCAGTCTATATTACCATAATTGAAATCGTCTATAATGATCACCCTTTTCTTATTAGCCAAACCAATTTTCCTGAACATGTCTTTCTCACTGCCTTCCAGGTTGCCAGGTCTATAGTGACACCCTACTAAACAATTCACCCTGTCCACTTCATACCATGCAACTTTAAAAAACTGTCAGTATTTGCTCCTTGCATCTCCAACCTAGATGGGTACAACTCCTCTGCCATCATCAATAACACCCTCCTCCTCCCTTTTTGCCTTGTCTGTGTTCACAAAAGACTACATCTCTATTCCTGTCAGAATGATGTTCCTTTTCATCCGTGTCTCACTTATACAATTTCTGGATGAATGATCTCTATAAATGCTACAATTTTATTCCCCTTGTTTCAAATACTTCTAGCATTTGTAAACATATACTAGTTAATTTATGTTTCTATAACAAGTCCCACTAACCCCCACTTCACAGATATGACTGTTCCACATCTCCCACTGTCATTTCTTGTCTATTATCACTGATATTACACCCCCCCCCAGGACCTAAATGCCGCTCCCACGTCTGACTATTTTAATTCTTTCTTGTGCACTCACACATCTGCTCCTGAAACCATCATCTACACTTCTCATGCATTATCTCCCTGCAAACCCTGTGCTCCTTCTCTCTTCTTTCATTCCCTTCACTTGTGCCACTCACCTCTCCATTTACAAACTTGCCTACCTTACTCTCCTGCTCTTCCACACTTCTTTCTTTCTCAGGTCTTGCATTCATTTCAGTTAGTTTCTCTTGCAGCAAGTTTCTCCAACTGGCTTGCACCAAATCAATTCAAATGTAGTCACCTCTTCAAGTGAATTTTTTTATACAGCTCTTTTTGGCCTCAAATTCATCCCACACATTCACAAAATGAACTCCTTTCTCCTGACAACTCAGCTAGCATACAATTCATAATCTTTGCTCACCTCAACGCATCATTATCATACCTGGGTAACATGCTGACTACCTTAGCTTGCCACACTTATCTTCCACTCTCCTTAATAGCCTCATGTCATTCCTTCTTACATTTTTCTTGTTACTAGTCAGATCATTCATGCCAACTATCACTACCAACTCTTTCGTTTGCATATTCCTCTTATCCAATGCGTCAATCTCCCTGCTGGCTCACTCTATCTCCTAGAAAACAGAGACCTTGTGCACCTTTTTACTCCCCACACCTATTATTAAATACAGGTTACAAAATTTAGTCAAATCTTAAATAAAAGACTTAGAAATATTGCAAACAATCTACTCTCAGAAGAACAAAATGGTTTCAGACATGGAAGATCATGTATAGACAATAGAGTATTTAGGTGTTAAAACAAATTATCGAAAAAAAAATGAGAATTTAATTTAGAGACTCATCAGATTGCGAGAAAAATTATGGAATATAATGAAAAAACAGGATATCCATTACATTTGGTACACGCTATACAAAGATACAAAAATACAGTTAGATAATAAATTAACAGAAGATACTGAAATTAATCAAGGTGTTATACAGGGATGTAGCTTATCTCCATCTCTGTTCAATATATATATATATATATATATATATATATATATATTGATCAGATTATTAAAATATGGAAAACAATAAAACAAGGTATTGGTACCGTCTCTACTGTCCTTCCAAAACTTGCTACCGATACCATAATCAACCTTTCATCAGTCACCCTGAAGCCTGAACCAATAAAACAAGGTATATAGTTAACCAGAAGAACTGTTATCAATACAATGCTGTATGTAGATGATCAGATTATATTACAAGACTATGAAGATGACCTTCAAAAATCAGTTTATGAATTAAATAAAATAAGTGAACAATACAATTTAAAAATTTCACAAAAGAAAACAAAAGTCATGGCATCTTAAGGTTGAGATCATGTTAAATCAAAATTAGTCATAGAAAATAAAATAGAACAGGTGACACAGTTTAATGATTTAGGCTGCATAATAACAATATATCTAAAAGATAGATATAGAAGAAAATAAATAAATTTCTGGAAATCTGTGAAATAATTAAAAGGATACTGAATTAAAAAAAAAAAAAAAAAGAAGAGAAACTGAACTAAAATTTTATAAAGTAACTAACGGTCACTCGCACGCTATTATATGATTCGTAAACATAGACAATTAAAAAGAAACATCAAAGTAAAATACAAGCTGCAGAAATTACATTTTTAAAAGCAATTAAGGGGTGAACAAAATTGGACCATATAAAAATGAAGATATCAAGGAATACAGAGAAATGGAAAGATATAAGCTTCCAATAAAAAAATACCTGATAACTATAAAAAGAGAGAAAGTGAGAGAGGAAGATTAGCTACAAGATAAAAAGACCAGTGAAGCCAGAACAGGCAAATGCCTAATCCTTGAAGAGAAAAAGAAGAGCTTAAACCACTAGGAGTGTAAGGGAGAAAGCAAAAAATATACCCCCCCCACACACACACACATATAGTATCATCATATGTATTTCTGGCTTAAGCCAACAGAGTACAATTTGGTTGGCTAAGCAAATTGCCAGCCCATCCTTGTTTGTTCAGTATCCAGTGGACATACCAGTGAAGATGAGGACTGAACTTTAGGTCAGAAGCCCCAGTCAGTTCTCTGCATTCCCATCTTCTATATTTTCCTATAGGGACATAAAATTGATCTGATGAACAGAACATGAAAAACAATGATTTGCTGTTTGAGGATAAGGATATCTTCAAAAGTATTTCATATATCATTGAGCAAATCACTATCCATTTTTCATGTTCTGTTCATGTTTCACAAATTTTTATATCTGTAAAGAGCAGATAAGAATTGCGAGATACATATAATTGTATTTTCATGCAATACCCAAAGAAGTTCATCTCCTTACCCTTCAAAAACAAATATAAAAATTGATCTAAGAGAATCATAAAAAAAAAAGGGGGGGGGGATTATTTGTTTATGATTTAACTTCTTTTTTTAATACCATGTTTGGTTGCTAGAGCAATTATTCACCTAAAACTTAGTCCACAGTGCTGATGGACAATTGGTTTACAATTTTTGTGAGTTTAAGCGACAAACAAAAAAAAAGGTAAAATAAATAATAATAATAATAATACTGCAGACTGCTGAAGACAAACAAAGATATTAACCCAGAACAGTCATGAGGTCCTTTTTTTTTCTTTTTGATACATACATGAAAAAAGGTAGGCTGTAGAAAAAATAGAAGTAATCATTTAATTTACAAAGTAGCGTTCTGGCTGAAATATGCAAAAAATTCAATGAAATGAATACCTGATCCTTGTTTTCGCTTAACAGTCATCGCAAGATATTTGCTGAAATGGGAAACAGCTTGTTTCACAATATGAATGAATTCCTGTTTCATTTGCTTGTGTTTTTTAATTTCTACAAAATAAAAACATTCATTACATTAGAAATAACTATTTAAGATGTTTATTAAATATTAAATAAATTTTTCCTGAAAATTACTAATTATTTCAGCTACAGAAGTATATCTCTCCACTACCCCACACCCACCCACTCTCTCTCTCTCTGTAAATCTGTTTTCAGATTTACATTGTTTTTAATTCCAAAAACACTCATCACCTTCTTTTCACTTTTATGAAAGCATATTTGTATTCTAGGTCAATTTACACATAAATTTCCTTACAGTGACTTGACACTTAAAAATCAATAATAAAACTTTTTTTCTTTCCTTTAAAAATAATATTTGGGAAAACAGTAAGAAAAATAATGAATTATATTTGTAGAAAAAAAGCTTTTGATCAACTTTCATAATACTACAATTTTTTTTTCTTTCTAAATTTCCTATATTTTAAAAACTTCATTTACTTCAGAAAACAAAGCAAAATTTTTCCATTACTATTGACATTCTTATGTAATCCTTGGAATAAAAATACACTGTTGAAGGGGGTGGAGGACTTTTCCATAAAAATTTGGATATGTCTTAAAATATCTTAAGCATAGAAAGTATCTCAATTACTTAATCTTCTAACAAGAGAGCTTAGCTCAGTCAGTATTAGTCCAGAGCTTAGCCCAGGCAGAAAGACATGGGTTCAAATCCCATGCAGGATATGAAGAATCTATCAGGGCCTTTCAAGTAAAGATGAATTAGTCTCAAAGTGGTAGCAGGGTTAAATCCTCCAGAAATGGTTTTTCACCACACAAACAAAACAAGCAAACCAGCCAGAAGAACACAGAAAATTTACAGACATAGCACATAATGCAGATAGGATTAACCACCCTTTCATAAACAATAAGCAGGTTTTAAAGAAGCTACATTACTTGGCAATGGCAGGCCATCAAGCATAATGTGAAAAGGGAAGATGGACTGTCACCACCAAATAAAGCAGCTTCTTAAGAAGCTACTATTCATAAACAATAAGCAGGTTTTTAAGAAGCTACATTACTTGGCAATGGCAGGCCATCAAGCATAATGTGAAAAGGGAAGATGGACTGTCACCACCAAATAAAGCAGCTTCTTAAGAAGCTACTATTCATAAACAATAAGCAGGTTTTTAAGAAGCTACATTACTTGGCAATGGCAGGCCATCAAGCATAATGTGAAAAGGGAAGATGGACTGTCACCACCAAATAAAGCAGCTTCTTAAGAAGCTACTTATTGCTTATGAAAAGGTAGTTAATCCTATCTGCAGTGTGTACTGTTCTTCTGGTAGGTTTGCCTGTTTTGTTTGTATGATGAAAAATCTCAGATTGTTTCTGGAGGATAAATCCTGCTACCAGTTTGTAAATTTCAAACTTTTCCATAAAAGTAACTCCATTTATAAGTCCATGTTTCCAAAGGTCAAAAGAAGCTGTACCGAAAGATTTGTGTTACAAATTTCAATAAGAGCAATTTTCAGTTTTTTTGAGTAACATTTTGCACACCTACATTATTAAATACTAGTTTAAATGTACAATATGCTTACCACTTCTGGAACAACTCCAATAACTGTATGCATCAGTACTACACATGGGCTAATCTAGAGATAATTTGAAGAAAGCAGAAGTTTTTAAAAATCAGAAGCAAATAACTTATCAATTTCCCGATAAGTACCCTCGAAGAAGTGTTCAGGCTATTATGTGATTAAGTTTATATTATTATTAATATCCTATCAACAATTTTTCTCCAAATCTATTGCTAGTCAGCACTCCAATATTGTTTTACCTAACATCTCGCTTCTAATGCATTTCTGACTGAAACAATCCATTCACCTAGCCCTTGGTCTTCCTCTTGGTCTCATTCTTATCATCAAACATTCTTTTGCTAATCTTCATCACCCATTTTACTTAAGTGCCAATACTACCTTAGATTAGCCTCACCCCCCCCCCACATTCTTGAATGCTAACAATATCAAGTCACTTTTTAATGATTCTGCCGCTGATGTCATCTATTCACTCCACTAATTTTTCTTAGAACTCTCATACCTGCAGTCTAGTTTTTGATGAAGTGCTTTATTTCTAACCAAACTATCAGATCCCATTACTTAAGTCAGCGTTTCTCAACCTTTCTAAGCCCAAGGACCAGTAAAATGCCTAAAACAATTTTACAGACCACTATGTAATTTTTTTAAAAAACCTACGTGGGGATTACCAACATTTGGGAAAAACTGTGCCATTTATAACATAATAAATCTAAAAGCATGTTTTGAATACATATGGAAACATAATTAATTAAATTGGAAGTAAATGATTAAAAATGTATCATCATTGAACACCATTTTAATTTTTATTAAACAAATAAATAATATGATATGATATAATTATGTTACTACTTACTTTTAATGAGATGGTTGAGCTTCTTGGCCCTTGCAGAGTTGCTGGATATCCGGCTCATTATTGGTCAATTTCAGTCGTAGATCAGCACACACACTAAGACAATTTCTGTATTTTGTTTTTATTTGAAGGAGCAATGAAAATCCTTTCTCACAAAGATAGGTTGTAGAAAACTGCATGACCATTTTCAATGGTTCTTCAGCTAATTCGGGAAATTCACTTCTCAATGAAGGCAATAGCCAAACCAAGATCATGGAATTGCATTTTAAGCTGACTGTCACTTAAAAGCTCAGTAAACTGTTCTTTTTTCGATAACGAAAATTCATTCTTGTGACTGTAAGCCTGAAATGGATCGTGAATCCACAGAAATTTCTAATAAAAGTTTTTCAGAAAATATGTTTCAGAGTTTTGAGGTGGTCACAAACCCTATCCAGAAACTCAGAATCAACAAAAATATCATTTTCCACTAAAAAGGATTCCAATGTTGGAAAAGGTGCAAATTGTCTGTCTTTTACATAACTAATCCATAACACCAGTTTGTATGGGCACGAGCTCCATCCGAATAGAAACCCATACATTTTTCCACCTGGATACCTTTGTGTATCATGTAATTATTGAGAGTGTGAAATATTTCTTCTCCAGTTGTTCGGGATGACAAACTTCTACAAAACAGAATGGCGTCATGCGCATATTAACTGCGCATCATTTGTAACATCAGTAGTCTCATCTATTTGTAACACGTAATAAGGGCTCTTCTTAACTCTTTCGATTAACTAAGATTCTATGTCACCTGCCATATAATTAATTCTGCAACTGACAGTGTCATTTGAAAGAGGAACTTGCTGCCAAACATAGTTTTTACTACATCTTTTATAGCTGAAAGTAGTAAATTTTCCTCAACAGAATGAGGTTTCCCTGTTTTTGGTATGTGCAAACTTAAGAGAGAGGATACTCCCAGTGCCTTGCTATTGATCTAATCCATGGACGAAACTATATCTTTCTCATGATTTAATGTTCCTAAGCATTGCTGAAAAATTCAGCTGGCTTATTTTTCACATCACAATGTTTAGTTTCTAAATGTCGGAATTTCGCAGGTTTCATGCACTAGTTCGACAACAGTTCATAACACAAAACACATTGACGTTTCTGTTCACTTTCCTACCGTATTTTTTTCTTTGAACTGCTTGTTTCTTCTACTTTAATAGTATCGGATTTACTCGCCATTACAATGCGTGTATCACAATTAGGATTAGCATCAACTGTTTCATTTGCTTTTCTTTTCAAAGTCCTAGTTCTAAGCCACTTTTCCATTATTAAAAAACGTTTCCGAAATTTATATAACTACTGGGGGTTAACTCATGATACACTTTGTCCAAGTATCACTCAGCACTTCTGAAGATATACTGAGCCTTGGTTGAAGGAGGAAAACCTTCAATCATAAAAATCAATAAACAACAAGCAATTAGTTGAAATGTGGATGACACGTTTACTTCAAATCTGACAAAACAGCAAGGGAAGGCGGAAGTGATAAAACCATATTGTTGTTCACTTCGCCCCTATTTTATTACAAATAGGGGCGAAGTGAACAACATTCTGCCACTACAAATTATTGTAGTGGCAGAATGTTCATTCCACGAACATTCTATCGCTATTTGTTGGGGTTTTTTTTAAGTATTCATTTTATTTCAATAATTTTTACTTACTTATTCAATTTTAATTTTTGTTTGGATAATTAAAATATATTGGCTATATTTATTTATTTAATTTAAGTCTGCCTGCAGACCATCTGTCCCATTGTCGCAGACCACAGGTTGAGAAACACTGACTTAAGTGGTTTGAACACTGTTTTGTAAGTTACTAGTTTCTTATTCCATATAAATTTATTCAACTGGCTCCCCACTATAGCACTTTGTTCATACTGTTGTCTATTTCCAAATTTATTTTGCCATCTACACTAAAACCTGTGCTTAGATAGCTGAAATATTTCACTTGTTCAATAGATTCTCCACCGAAAATGCAGCCAAAATGTTCTATGTTCTTGACTATTTACACAGTTTTGGTCTTTTTTTTTTTTTTTTTTTTTTTTTATGGCTGATTTTTATGCCACCAAATTTGTTACAGCTGTTATGCAATTTAGTTAGAGAACTCTGAAGATTATTCCACTGACCAACCACTTTCCAAGCAAAGTATCTACTCCTTACGCCTCTGCTCACACCCTTCTTATACAACTTCCAGATATACAACTCCCGCTTGTTCTACCCCATTCTCCCATTCTATGAAATATCCCCTCTCTTCCTTATATTCAGAAGCTTTTGCAAACTGCATTCCCTCAATCTGTCCTCATATCCTCCATCCCAATGACCAGTTACAAAATTACTCAGTCTTCTTGGAATTTCCCACCATATTCTTGTATCACTATCTGTGCACAGTAATCCATATGAGGCCTGATCAAGGCCTTATACAATGGAACTAGAACTTTTTATTTCTACAAGTTAGTCTTCCACATTGTTGTCATAATCTGATGTGATGTCTTCAACTTGTGCAATATGATTTCCAAAATTTGATAGTATCCTGTTGTTGCCTACCAAATTTCAGAACCTTACACTTGGCAACACTGAATTGACAGTTCCATGCTATGCTCACTCATACAATCTATTCAAGTCCTGTAAGGCCACAACATCTGCTTGATTCCTCATCACTCTCTCCTAAGTTTTGCATCATCTGCAAACAGTTGTATATCACCAGTTAAACCTATCCCAATATCATTAATATACAAATTAAATAACAGCAGTCACAAAAACACCCTTGCAGCACACCACTAGTGACTTTCCTCTTTCGAGATAGTGTCCCCATACACAACTTGCTGACACCTAGCTGATAGCCACTCACCTATCCAACATCCAATCCATCTGCTTCAGTTTAGTGACCAACTTATGGTGTGACAATCTATCAAAAGCCTCTCCCTGTATATGCATTTCCCTTGTCCAATATTCATCACTTTGTTACAGTACCCAACCCATGCTGACAAGCACAAAAGAATACCACTATTATCAACCTACTTTTGTATCCTATATCTCATCAACCTCTCCAATACCTTAACTGCAACTGCAGATATATAGAGTGACCTATAATTTGTCGGCTTATCCACTTTTGTGAAATGGAAGAATTTTGCCTTCCTTCAACTCCTCTGGGACTGGTGCTGTTGCAAGACTCTTGTTAAACAGGTAGGCCAAGGCTCATACCAACTCCTTGGAACATTCCTTTAAGACATATGGTGATATGTTATCAAGTCCTATTGCTTTATTGACATCTAGCTTACTTAACTCCTTGTATACCTCTTGTTCACTCACCAAATGTTCTTTCTCTTTCATTGCATTCTCTACACTTGAGCTGATTTCAGTGCTCACTGAACATATTAACTATGTTCTCTGCAGCAGTCACCAATCTCCTACTTTCATCCATTAACATCATCTTACCATAATTATTCTTCCTTCTACTTGCCACCTATCAAAAAAATTCAAGTTTTTCTTGACCTGATTCACTAATTTCTAATTGCACTGCTTTTGTTGTCCTTACCAACAGAGTCACTCTCCTAGCCTGTCTTTATACTCTTCACGCAACTGATTATTACCATTATTCATCTTGTGTGGCTCCACAGTGCCTTCTTCCAGATTTCATGCTCAATTCCCTGATTCATCCATTTTACACCTACCTTATTCAGCCTTTTGACCTTTGGAATACATTCACACACACTGATGATGTTATGTATTTCTTTGTCAGTTCCTAAGCAGCATTTTATTTCCTTACCACTCAATTCACCAGCTTTGTACTTTCACATACTGTAAATCCTTTCCTCACAGAAGTCTTTCTATGGCTAGCCACAATTAATGTGATCACCCTCACCACCTGGAGGTTAGTGTGAATCCCCCACTCACAATTAAATCTTCTGATACAATGATCAGATCTAAAATTTTAGATCCTCGTATGCCCTCCACATACTGCCTGAGATAGTTCTCGAAAATTCATTTTCCTTATTCTCAAATGCTATCTCTTCATTCTAATCTATACTGCCATAATTAAAATCACCAATAATCACTCTTTTCTTATTCACTAATCGAAGTTATTTACACATTTCTTCATCACCACATTGTCTGGCCTATAGCAATATCTAACTAAATATCTCTTCCTGTCAACCTCTGCCTCCCACCACACTGTCTCAAAACCATTGTCACTATTTCCATCTTTCATGTTACTTTATGTGGACATAATTCCCCTGCTGTCATCAGCAGTACCCCCCCCCCCTTCTTAACCTTTCTATCCTCATGAAAAACACCATATTCTTCAATTTCTATTCCAATCAGGATCTTCAATCAACCATGTTTCACTTCTTCCAACAATTTTGGGATGAACAAATTTAATCAGTGAAGCAATTTCATCTCCCTTATTTCTGATACTTCTGGCATTTGTAAATAAACACAGCAGTTCACTTTTAGGTCTAGAACCAGTTCTACTCAAGCCACTTATTGGTTGCGATTTTCCCACCACGCCTACTCTTACCCAATCACCTTTATTACTGTTTATCACATATATCCACTCATTCTCAAGTAACCCCCCTCGCATCCTAATCTATTCCATTTCTATGCTGATCATCCCTACACATGCTTTTATTATTAATCTCTCAACTATCTGTCGTAAAACAAAAATCTAATCTTGATAACCTCTATTTCGCCTGTACCCAGCTTATTCTTCTCCAAGTTTCTCTTTTAATTTTTCCCAGCCTCTTTTCAAGTATGTTTGTATAAATCTTACCTGGAACACTTAGTAGACAAATTTCTCTGTAATTCTCACATTCAGGTTTATTACCTTTTTTATAGCTGGACTATAAGAGCTCTAATCATTTGGAATTCGACCTTCTACAAAACATCAATATTTCCTTTGAAACAGCAATATTAGAAAACCAGAATACAATTTTAAATCATCTCAATTAGTAGTATATTTTCCTCCATCACTTTTCTTCAAGTTTGCCCTACAATCTCATATCTCACATAATCGTGACTTATGTTCATTCTTTACAGTATTGTGTATATTGAATGAAAATTTCATAAACATTTAAGTCTCACTGTATGACACAATTTAATGTGTGCATTAACAATGACTTTACTCCTGAGAATTACCACAATTGCCATGTAGTTACGTGGTAGAGAAAAAAAAGGAAACAAATGCATTTTAAGTAGTCTGTTTGCTTACCATAATATTGTGATCCTTAGGGATTCACTCAGAAATGACACTATCACATACTTCTACAAGTAACCATTGTAGTAATTAGTTGTAGAAGTAATAATGACAGCCATGTTGTCACTAGAGTTTTCCTTTGAATCTTGGTAACGAACATGAATGTTAGTCGGAAGTTCTTAGAACAGCTGTTGCTGAGTAATAGTAATGCTAGCAAGAGAGGAAAAAGGAGATGAGCTGGAAAGCATGAGAAGAAAAAAAAAAGTTTATATCGATACAAAATTAATAACGGAAAAAATTCACGTACAAAAATTATTTAATAGTATAATTTTTGCCTGTGTGTCACAGGCATCTTCAGTACATTAAGCTCAAATTAAACAATAACTGACAATTCCAAAAAAGTGCCACCTAAGTTTAGGAAAATGAAGTAGAGTTTCACATGTTTCTTTATAAAGGCGTTACATGAGAAACTGACTTTTGTGAAGAACTCTTATCTTTCTCCAATGAACTCTGTGTCCAGTGAAGATGGCATGTTCTGCAAGTCCAGACTTTTCAGGTTTAAAGTATTCAATATAAGATTGGTGTTCTTCTAGCCGAATAGAGGCAGATCTTCCTGTTTGTCCGAAATAAGATAATCCACAAGAGCACGGAATCTGGTAGACACCTGGATAATCAAGATGTGGAGGCTTGTCCTTAGAAGTGAGAAAGGTGGAGATTTTTCTAAATGGTCGAAAGGCAACAAAAATATTCAGTGGTTTTAAAACTTTTGCTATATGTTCAGTGATGCCTTGTACAAAAGGGATAGTAATGCGTGTTATTTCTTCTGTGTTTGAAGAGGAAGACATATTAAAACTATTCAAAGTTCTTTTAATGAAGCAATTCTTATAACCATTAGATAGAAAGGAAGAAGTTATATATTATAGTTCTTTCTGTAAAAGAGCGTCCGAAGAACAAAATGAGTGGGCCCAATGAACCAGTGTTTTAATAGTTCCTGCCTTTTGACTGGGATGGTGATGAGATATACCGCATGGATATACTGGCCTGAATGAGTCTTCTTTCTATAAACTGAGAAATGTAGGTTACCATCTGGTTGGCGAAGAATTAGAAGATCTAAAAAGGCTAACTGCTTATTTGATTCTACTTCTAGGGTAAACTTGATCCTAGGATGAAATGCATTTAACTTAGTGAGAAATTGTTGAAGTTCATCCGAAGAGCCATTCCATACAGCAAAAATGTCATCAACATATCTGAACCAATGAGTAGGTTTGGGAGAAATGTTGTCAAAGATACGTTGTTCATAATGTTCCATAAAGAAATTGGAGATAGTAGGAGAAAGAGGATTACCCGCTGCTGTTCCTTCAATTTGTTGATACAACTTATTTTTAAAGGAAAAATAACCAGAATTTATTACAAAATCAAATACGTTTACAATGTCTGAAGGAAATTCCTGTTGTAGTAATTCAATGCTTTCTGAAAGAGGCACATTTGTAAATAAAGAAACAACATCTAAACTGATCATGATATCAGAAACGTCCAAATGAAGATCTAAAATTTTATTTTCGAAATTCAAAGAATTTTTTATATAAGTATCCTTCTAGTTGAAGATAAATTTGATAAAAATTTTGAGATTTTGTAAGTGGGGCAACCTATACAATCTACGACTGGTCTTAACGGAATGCCTGGTTTATGAACTTTTGGAAGACCATACAATCTAGGTGGATGACTGAAGAAAGTTGTAAGTTTTTTCTTTTGATCTTCATTCCATGTAGATACATTATCTATAAGAGAATTAAGTCTCTTCAATTGACTCCGGGTAGGATCCGATGTAAGAGGCCTATAAGTTGAACAGTCACGAAGTAAAAGAGACATTTTTCTCTCATATTCCTTCCTATCTTGAATCACTACAGCCTTCCCCTTATCAGCTTTCGTAATAATTAAATTATTGTTATTCTTCAGTGATTTCAATGCTTTAAACTCAGAGTAAGAAAGATTAGGACGAGGAAGCTTGGCATGAAAAAGAATTTGTGTACATTCAAAACGTAATCTGTTGGCTGTTTCTTGGGATAAGGATCGAATACCCCCTGTCTGTGCTATGAAAATAAAATCCACAAGTGGCACCTTATTTGGCGTAACGGCGAAATCATGTCCTTATGTCCTTTTGATAAAACAAAATGTTCACAGTCTGTTAGTGGATGTCCAGAAACATTTATAACTACTTTATCTATATCAATAGTATTATTACTGGATCTAGGTATGCTGACTCACAGGCCATTATATCCCTGCAGAATCTCATCACCATCCCAGTCAAAAGGCAGGAACTATTAAAACACTGGTTCATCGGGCCCACTCCTTTTGTTCTACAGATGATCTTTTACAGAAAGAACTATAATATATAACTTCTTCCTTTCTATCTAATGGTTATAAAAATCGCTTCATTAAAAGAACTTTGAGTAGTTTTAATATGTCTTCCTCTTCAAACACAGAAGAAATAACGTGCATTACTATTCCTTATGTACAAGGCATCAGTGAACGTATAGCAAAAGTTTTAAAACCACTGAATATTTTTGTTGCCTTTTGACCGTTTAGAAAAATCTCCACCTTTCTCACTTCTCCTAAGGACAAGCTTCCACATCTTAATCATCCAGGTGTCTACCAGATTCCGTGCTCTTGTAGATTATCTTATTTCGGACAAACAGGAAGATCTGCCTCTATTCGGCTAGATGAACACCAATTTTATATTGAATACTTTAAACCTGAAAAGTCTGGACTTGCAGAACATGCCATCTTCACTAGACACAGAGTTCTTCACAAAAGTCAGTTTCTCATGTAACGCCTTTATAAAGAAACATGTGAAACTCTGCTTCATTCTCCTAACTTAAACAGATCCGACAGCTTACGTCTATCCCCTTTATGGTAGATAGTACTTTACAAATCAGCTAATCTTTCCTAACTTTTTATTGTATTATTATTATTATTATTATTATTTTTTTTTTTTTAGGAAATTTATTGACCTTTTTTGTTATCTTACACCAGCTACTTAGGTGGCGCTTTTTGGAATTGTCAGTTATTGTTTAATTTGAGCTTAATGTACTGAAGATGCCTGTGACACACAGGCGAAAATTATACTATTAAATAATCTTTGTATGCGAGTTTTTTCCATTTTTACTTATGTATCGATATGTCTACTCATGGCATACCTCTTTTAAAACTTAAAAAGTTTATATGCATCTTTATCTACTCTCCAGGGGAAAACTGTGCAATGTTTCAATTCTTTGTATATTAATGAGAATGTCAGGTGCCTGATGAGAAGTAAGTAGTATGTTCCATGAAGCAAGATGGAATCTGCAGTAGGGTCATTTTATTGGAAGTACTTTTGGAACTGTCAATTAAATGGATTCCTATTCCAACGTAATTATCTTGATTTATAAATGAAGGAAAGGTGTATTTAAAGAAACTTGCTTACCAGAAAAAGAAGATATGTGCTATTATAATAATAACCACTTTTATTGTGACTTAGGAATTTCAGAGATAAGGCAGAATGAATGAATAGAAGCAATAAAAAATAAATAAAACACAATAAGGTAAAGAGGACAGTGATGAAATAAATGCTGCAGAAGAAGTTCCTATATAGTCAAGTGAAACTTGACTATATAGGAACTTCTATAGAACTTGTAGCTGAATGCTACATTAATTTTTGTGTTTGATATTTGATGTCATTCCTCAAAAATGAACTTAATTGAGAATTTTCTTCAGCTCAAATTACGTAATTCTAGAATGGATACAAGGGTTGTAAATAAAGTATGGCAACATGTGCACAAAATGTAAAAGAGTTTATTTATTATCTATACAATTACATCCCTTCAATGTAATCTCCTGCCATGTTCTGCACCTGTTTCCAAATTTGTAGGAGCTGCTGGATATCATCAGCAGAGTGTTGCCTGTTGATATTAGTGATAGTGCAACCTATTGCTAGAAGAATCTCTTGCACATCACAAAACTGCAGACCTCTGAGGAGTTCTTTCATTTTCAGAAACAAGTCAAAGTCGCAAGGACTCAAATCCAGTGAATACAGATGTTCCAATACTTGGGGCTGGATTGATTCATGTATCACTCTATCACCAGTCACAACACATGATATCGTGCATTGTCATGCAACAAACATGGATAACCCATGAAAAAAATGTGATCGCTCCCTCCTTAAAGCTGGATGCAAATTGTGCTCCAGAAATCGTTGATAGTACTGTATGTTAACCATTTATGTTAACATACAGTTAACAAAAAGTTTGTGTTAACATGTCATGCTCCAAGGGGGATGGCATGAAGAAGAATGACACTTTGAACATCGTGAGCGATTATAAGCATGACTTAGTTTGCTGGGTTCCTGGAAAAGTTTCTTTGGATGGGGTGATCCTGAATGGTGCCATTCAGTGAATTGTCTTTTCAGTTCATGCTCATAAGCCTTTGCCTAAGTTTCATTAATGGCTACAATATGATTCTAGAATGCATCTCCTTCATTTTCATACCATTCCAGATGGAGACAAGCAACCATGCACCAATGCCATTTTTGCATCTCAGTCAAGTGATGTCAAGGAACCCAACAAGCTGAAATTTTGTACATACTGAGCCCTCTCTTTTTGGATGTGCCAAACACTTTAGTGGCTTATCCCAGTTTCCTGGGCCAGTAGGCCTTTACTGGCATATAGCCCGTTACCAATCAACTGTGAGGTGTTGTCCCTGAACAAGCTCAATATGTTCATCCAAAATGGTGGGTCATCCTGCACAGCAATTATCTAGGTGATCTTGTCCCACATGAAATGTGCAGACCTATTTTGCAACAGTCCAGTAGGGTAGGGTGATGTTGCTACAGGCTTCCCAAAGGCCATGATGACAGTTGCTCGCAGTTTTGTCTTGTGCAACCTGGACCTTGATCCAGGATCATTGTTCTAATCTTGTGAGAACCTTAGCGTTGCACACTGAGAGGTTAACTTTAACCACCACTCCCACTCAAGGACACTTGTTAGAATGGGCTTTGTCACGCCTCTGTCAAGAGTGACATTTAAGTTACCAACTGCATCTCCCGACAGTGTTGCCACTATATTTACAGCTCTCATAGATATTTCTTAATATATAATAAGAATTTCATATATGAAACAAGTCTAATAACATTTTCCGTTGCTACGATGAATTAGAAAGGAAGATAATAGAATCTAAAGAAATCATTCTCAAACCCCTACATCTCAACAACAACCTGAGTTACAACCTTTCAGGCTGTCATTGTGCTACGATCCAATACTGGCATTCACAAGATGCTATACGCATGCATACACCCAACAAAGAAGCCAACGAGAGAACAGTTTTGACTGCACAGACTTCAACGTTGAAATATATACACACTAAATTTTGGTGGTGTTTATAGTTATTTCCTCTATGTTTTTACTGGTTATTTCTTTTTAATGTGCACCTGAAGAAGGCTGATACAAGCTGAAACTAGTCGTGCTATTAAACTTTGTTTTCACTTTTCTCAGTTTCTAGCCATTCAAATTTTTAATATATATATATATATATATATATATGTGTGTGTGTGTGTGTGTGTGTGTGTGTGTGTGTGTGTGTAGAAAGTATTTTACCTTGGGTATAATAGCTTGGCATCTTTAACATATATATGTAGAAAGTATTTTACCTTGGGTATAATAAATGTTAAAGATACCAAGCTATTTTAAACCTGGTTTTACTCCATTTCCCAAGTAAGCAAACAGACAAATAAGTCAAGTTTGCGCCTGCACGTAATGCAAGTCTAGCTGACCCTGCAGATAGTGCAAGACCAAGGTAACTCATGGTAAAAGTAGAATAAGCTCTGATCACTAATCTTAATATTTACCCATAATGCAAAACACATCTCCTGGAGGAGATGTATGATGCTTTGTATTAAAGGCAAGGGGCCACTACCCAAACCAGTTTCGATCTTTATTGAGGTCTCATCAGTGGGAGCCAGGCTAGAAATATCAAGATTTTAGTAATACAGAGCTTATAAGTATTTTACCAGAACAAGTTACCATAAGGTGTTTTAACCTTATTAAATAAAAATCTCAGGAGGAGATATAAATGTAGAAAGTATTCCTTGGGTATAATAAATGTTAAAGATACCAAGCTATTTTAAACCTGGTTTTACTCCATTTCCCAAGTAAGCAAACAGACAAATAAGTCAAGTTTACGCCTGCACTAATAAGGTTAAAACACCTTATGGTAACTTGTTCTGGTAAAATACTTATAAGCTCTGTATTACTAAAATCTTGATATTTCTAGCCTGGCTCCCACTGATGAGACCTCAATAAAGGTCGAAACCGGTCTGGGTAGTGGCCCCTTGCCTTTAATACAAAGCATCATACATCTCCTCTAGGAGATGTGCTTTGCATTATGGATAAATATTAAGATTAGTGATCAGAGCTTATTCTACTTTTACCATGAGTTACCTTGGTCTTGCACTACCTGCAGGGTCAGCTAGACTTGCATTACATGCAGGTGCAAACTTGACTCATTTATCTGTTTGCTTACTTGAGAAATGGAGTAAAACCAGGTTTAAAATAGCTTGGTAACTTTAACATTTATTATATCCAAGGTAAAATACTTTCTACATTTATATCGTACCGTACATTAGTTAAATCGATCACAACACTCAGAGACAGAGGAATAGCAATCCTCACACAAACCCAAAGCAGTATACTGGGATTTCTTCCAACTTTCCAGGCGTGATACACCCAATCTCAGTAAAAATAATGAAATTCTCTTCAGAAATATCAAAAACAGCTGGGGACAGCCTTTTCATCGAGATCTAGCCTGGAGAATAGCCTACGGGCGGCTCCCGGTGAAACAGGTGAAATCCCGGTATGTACCTAGCCCGTGCGACCCCTTCTGTGATGTCTGCTGGGACGTGGAAACGGTGGACCATTTCTTTTATTTTTGCCCACCAGCCCAAAGCATCTGGCGGAGACTCAGCACAGCATTGGGAATCCCCATGCTGACAGTAGAAGAGGTCGTACGGCTACAATTCCCCCCACCAGTCCAAAAAACCCAAAAGTTTGCTATCTTCCTAATCAACGTGTTAAAATATCACATTTGGAAGGTGCGGAAAAAATCCCAGGTACGAGACGCAAATTTAATGTATGCAAGAATAAGGAAAGGTTTCTTTTTCTACCTACCCAAATTTCTTGCACAAGAAAGGCACTTACTAGGAGATTTTAAATTTGTGAATCAATACTGCAAACTACCGACAATATGCTTTCTTATACAGGGACACATCAAGCCCTGTATATCTCTTTAGAACCCACAAAACCCTACCAACCCCCCCCCCCTAGGAAAAAGAATAACCACTCTGTCTTCCCTAGCCACAAAGCTTTCGCTGGCACGGTTTCTTTTACTCCAAATAAGGGGGTAGAGCTGAGAACCCGGGCTGCGAAGGCTTACAGCGAGGCGGTGCCGCTCCTCGCGAGCAGCATCTCCCGGGCCAGTCTCTACCCCATTCTAAGTCCCAATGGTATCAGGTCTATAAGTCCCTATTCATTTCAACTCACTGGACCTTAAGTCCTGTTATTTTATTATTTGAATTTTTTTAAATTTAAATAATAAAATTTATATTTTAAATGTATTCAAAAAAAAAAAAAAAATTCCTTTTTTTTTTTTTCTCTCCAGACCTTAAGTTCGACCTCTATGATCAATTCATATATTTAGCCCGGACCATAAGTCCTCAGTTTCTCAATAACAGCAGTAAAATTTAATTACCCGGAATACAAATAAGGATATTATATTTAGTAACACAAAAAGATCCTCTAAGTAAATTATTAATTTGGATAAAATCATGTGCGAACCCTAGACAAAAGTCTATGTTTAACCTTTTTTGTTTCTGAACAGATAAATGGAGATTATGTGTTACAAAACAATTAGCCTAATACGGCTAAACAGGTTGATTGAGGCCTCTTTTACCTCTTACTATCCTACTCTATCTTACATCATACTCCTCTCTTACTGTCTGCTGACCCTCAGCACGCTTTATTCTCCAAAGGCCAATGATGAGAGATATGAACTCCCATTCTACCTCAATAAAGGTCGAAACCGGTCTGGGTAGTGGCCCCTTGCCTTTAATATTTCTAGCCTGGCTCCCACTGATGAGACCTCAATAAAGGTCGAAACCAGTCTGGGTAGTGGCCACTTGCCTTTAATACAAAGCATCATACATCTCCTCTAGGAGATGTGCTTTGCATTATGGGTAAATATTAAGATTAGTGATCAGAGCTTATTCTACTTTTACCATGAGTTACCTTGGTCTTGCACTACCTGCAGGGTCAGCTAGACTAGCATTACGTGCAGGTACAAACTTGACTTATTTGTCTGTTTGCTTACTTGGGAAATGATGTAAAACCAGGTTTAAAATAGCTTGGTATCTTTAACATATATATTTTAGATATATCATCTCAGGGGCTCACTTTAGTGAGTACGGGCATGGCAAACCCGAGATACATGATGCTGGACCATGCCTTATATCATGTAATATACATCTGTTATATTATCTGTAGACTGGTTCCTCCTCTTCCTTCCTTGCTTCTTTCTTTCTTCTCTTCTTGCTCCCCCCCCCCCGAATACTATTAGAGTATTCGAGGGCTAGGGGTGAATCTTTCCTATTTTGCTGTGTCATTTCGTCTTATGCTAACAGGGCATTACCAAATACTGTAACATGGTTAGGTTATCACACAATGGCCATACTGCATCGTCCAACATGCGGGATACCAAGGGACGCGTTCGGGTTTTAGGCAGAGGGACCTGTTCGAAAAGTATGTTACAGTCTCCCTTAGACACCACTCCTCAGCACTCTGCTAGAGGAAACTTCATTAATGGGCCCACTACCTGTTTTTAGGGAGGTGTTTATGGGCAGCACAAAGAAATGGTTCTGCAAAAGGACGGAAATGGCAACGACAACGGACACCAGACTATGGCTTTAAGCAACTGACAATCAATCTTCTCTCTGACAGGGAAGGAGAAGGAACTGGTAGAGGAAGCCAAGCACTACCAACTAGATTTAGTCGGGCTTTCTTTGACTAAGAGGAAAGGCTCTGGAACTGTCACCTGGATGAGGGGTGGAAGCTCTACTACTCTGGTGTGAGCCTGACAATGTCTGCTCAGGCAGGTGTGGGGATACTCATAAGCTCCCAGCTGTCAGAATGTTGCTGAGTGGATCCCATTGGGGGGGGGGGGGATGTGTGTTAAGGCTCCAGATGAAATACTACGACTTGGCTGTGGTGAAAGCCTATGCACCAAATCTGGAGTCAGAATACTCTGCCTTTGTAGAGGAAGTGGATGCTGCTTTTGACAGAGTGGCAGACATGGAATCAGTCCTGCTAATGGGTGACTTCAATGCACATGTTGGAACAGATGACCAGACTTGGAGGAGTGTGGTTGGGAGGAATGGAGACCCTGACCTTAATGCGAATGGGTTGAAATTATTGGACTTCTGCTGTACTAACAGCAGCTTGTCCATAACGAATAGCTTCTTTCAACACCGAGAAGTCGATAAGTATACCCGGTACAGGGATACACTTGGACAAAGGTCTCCGATTGATTTCTTTATAGTCTCAGCAGACCTATTTTCTTCAGTGCTGGATGTTTGTGTGAGGAAGAGGGGGCAGAATTGTCAACTGACCACCACCTTGTTGTCTGTACTCTACGGCCTCAGAAACCAGATGCTACCACCATCACTGTTAGGCCTAAGCAGCTATACTGTGTGAAATGGGAGGCACTGGAAAATGAGGATGTGTGGAGGAATTGTGCAGATGACATTTCCTCCAGGTTCAAAGAGATTGCTAGGCATACTGCAGATGTTGAGGAGGAGTGGGGAGCTGTTCAGAACATCTGTCACTGCCTCTGCACTCTTATGCTGTGGAAGAAAGTGGAGACGGGAAGTGAGAAAAGGACACCTTGGTGGAACCAAGAAGTTCAAAAACCTGTCTGGGCAAAAAAGGAGGCCTACCTAAGATGGCTTAGGGTCGGGTCACCTGAGATGCGTTTCTGGTACACTGAGGCGTGAAAAGCTGCTGCTGAGGCAGTAAAGACAGCAAAGCAGAAGGCTTGGGAATCCTTTGGAGAAAGATTAGACTCATCTTATGCAAATGTAAACAAAGTATTCTGGCAGACCATCCGCCGCCTTCGAGGGAGGAAATCATGCACAGCAAGGGCAATTAAAGCCTCTGATGGTGCAGTGTTAACAACCGAGAAGGATGTCCTCCACAGATGGAGGGAATACTTTGAAAGCCTTCTTAACCCAGGTGGCCCAGCAGTTATGGACATCCAAGAAGTGCAGATCAGGTCGATGACTAGTCTCACAGCAGAAGAGGTCCATTTAGCAATAAAACATAATTTGGGGAAGGCTGCTGCTGCTGATGAAATTCAGCCCGAAATGCTAAAAGCCTTAAATCAAGACGGTGTTCTCTGGCTGACTCGAGTGTGTCAGGCTGTTTGGATATCTGGGCGAGCACCAAAGCAATGACAGACAGGCATAATAATACCAGTCCTCATGAAGGGAGACCAGAGAGACTGCAACTATCGTGGCATCTCTCTCTCTCTCTCTCTGCTCAGCCTGGCTGGGAAAGTATACACTAGGTGCTTGGAAAGAAGGTGCAGGAGCATAGTTGAGTCAAAGTTCCAGGAAGAACAATGTGGCTTTTGTCCTGGTAGAAGCACAACTGACCAAATCTTCACTTTAAGGCAAGTCTTTGAGAAATCTTCGGAATATGCCAAGAATGTCTACATATGTTTTATGGACTTGGAGAAGGCATATGACCGGGTTCCTCAGGATAAGCTTCGGCAAGTAGTACAGGAGTATAGAGTGAATAGTCAACCATTAGCTGCCATCAAGTCCCCATATGAATGCCCGGAGTTTTGTGTCAGGGTAAACAGCACACAGTCTGAACCTTTCACAGTCTCCGTTGGCCTCTGCCAAGGGTGTGTTCTGTCACCCCTCCTTTTCATAATATTTATGGACTGGATTGATAGGTACAGCTGAGGCAGTGAGTGGGTCAGAATTGGAAGATAGCATTGGACATCTGCTTTTTGCAGATGATCTAGTTCTGCTCAGCTCTTCCATAGATGACCTCCAGCAGACCCTGGATAGGTTTATAGCTATTTGTGCAGAAGCCGGAATGAAGATCAGTGTGGCCAAAACTGAAACATTTGTGGTCTCAAGACAACCATCCCAGTGCACTCTACATGTGAGTGGAGTCCCACTGAGGCAGGTGGAGAAGTTTAAATACCTTAGGTCCATATTCACGATTGATGGAAAGTGGGACGTAGAACTAGATACTCAGATTGGCTCATCAAGCGCAATATTGGGGGAGCTTGGCCGTTTGGTAGTATTGAAGCAGGAGTTAAGCCAGAAGGCAAAGCTGGCTGTCTTCAATACAGTCTATGTCCCCCATCCTCACCTATGGTCATGAGAGTTGGGTAATGACTGAAAGAATGCGAACACGAATCCAAGTGGCTGAAATGAGGTTCCTTCGAGGGGCTGACAAGACTCGACAGAGTCAGAAGCTCTGCAATTCAGGAAATCCTCAATACTCAACCGCTGCTTCTCTGTGTTGAGAGATCACAGTTACGTTGGTACGGGCACCTGGTCGGAATGCCACAAGAGAGGCTTCCCCCAGCAGGCCCTCTTTGCCAAGCCAGAGGGCAGGAGGCCACATGGAAGGCCAAGGACTTGCTGGATAGATTATATCCAAAACCTCAGGTGGAAACGTTTGGGAGTCTCACCAGAACTTGATGGCGGAGGATCATGACCACTGGAAGTTCCTCTTGCAGCTGCTGCCCCCGCAACCCAATTAGGAAAGGTGTGGACCTTGAAGATGAATGAATGAATGAATGAATTTTAGATAAACAGAGTCATTATAAAGTCCTTGTGCAGTTTAAAATTTTTATAACTTCTATTCTATACACAATAAAATCTGTGTAAAAATATTAGAAATGTAATATAGTGAAGTTTAGTGTGTACTAAGAGTGATTCATTTACTTCGCTGTAGTTTAGCAAAAGATTGATTTTTTGTCACCAATTTTCACCAGTCCTCCATGTTCAGATTGAACCACACTGGATTCTTTCTATGGGGACATGTTAAGACTTGTTTATTCAACAAACCCTTGCTCTTTAGATGATCTGTGGATAAGGATAACTAATGCGATTCAGGATATTATTGAATTGACTGCAAAACATATTTGTAGAACTTTAGAATCATGTTTCAGTGTGTATCTAAGTAATGATATTACGAATTAACAATCCCAAGAATAAATTATTATTATGGGCAACGCAAGTCCTTACTCATTGAGGGAGGCCATAAACATTAAGCCAACACCATACAACATTCAAACAGTATCTATCATACATTACTTTTAAATTATTCACAGTCATGGCACCCACAACAGTTCTAAGGTGAATTTGATTTTATGGTGAATTTGATTTATTGCGATGAAATGGAAAAATCTACTAACAACTTTCGAGCCTCGCAATGGAAAGTCCTCTATCTCCTCCTTGTGTGGACTTATTCATGAAAAAGTTTGAAAATGATATCTTGTTATCTACAAATCCTAAACCATCAGTTTGGTGGAGATATGCAGACGATATATTCATAAATAATATGCAAACACAATGCAGCTGAGTTACATGATTTTCTGGCATCTATTTAACTCCTTCCATCACAAAATCAAATTCACCTTAGAACTCGAGAATGAAGGAAAATTACCTTTTCTAGATGTTTTAATTACGAAACATGCAAACGAACGCATGTTTCATAGACGACTACAGCTCCCGCAACATAAAAGAGGCTACAGTAGTAATCCATTCACAATGTACCATAAACAGAAATCAAGGGATGATTCTGTGTGACATTTGGAAGTCACTTATCAGATCTCTAAACACATCAGAGTTTAATTTCTCTGCTATCAGACACACCTGCTGAACAATGACTGACCATGTGCCAGCATCCATGCTCTACGTGCTTCTATTGTACTTGTGTAACGATTCCTATGCATTTGGTATTGTTTTTAGTAATGTGTTGATTCATAATCAAAGCTTTTTGTTTATTTATATTTGTATTCATCCAAACCCAGATGAAGCCACTAGTTTACATGGCAAAACTAGTAAGTGACTAGTAGTATTAAATCTTTATGACAAATAAACCCAGTGTTAGTTATTTTTATTATAAATTTATTTAGTTAACTTCCTACCATAGTGGCTCTGTTGATTCTGTTATCTATTTCCATATTCAATTTACCATCTTCGTTAAAAACTGTGCCTAAGTAGCTGAAATGTTTTACTTATTCTATAGGTTCTCCATTCATGATGCAGCTGATATTTTCAATGCTTCTAACTATTTTTATTGTCTTTGTCTTTTTATTACTGATTTTCATACCAAATTTATTACAATGGTTATTTAATTAAGTCAAGTAATCTTGCAGACTTGTACTGGATTTATTTACATCCTTGTCTGATCCCAGACAAGGATGTAAATACTGACTTACAACTCAAATAAAGATATTAATTTTGCTTGATATAATGCCCCATTGATACCATACAACAAAAGTGTATCGAATAGCTTTTCTCTTGGTACAGATGGCTTTTACAGGTATACAAAATTTAAACACAGATCTTTGCTATATTCCCATGATTTCCCAACTATCTGTCTTAAAGTGAAAATCTGATCCTGATAGCCTCTATTTGGAATCCAGTTGTTCTTCACCAAGCTTCCCTTCAACAATTGTTCTCAACCATTTCTGCATAAATCTTACCAGGAACACTCAGAAGGGAAATACCTCTGTAATTCTCACATTTAGTTTTATTTCCCCTTTTCTTATATGGATACTATGAAAGCTCTACTCCAATCATCTGGAATTGGTCCCTCTGTCCAGGCCTTCTGAACTATGCAGTGCAGCCATTGCAAAACTTTTATATCTTCATACTTAAGCATTTCTGGTGGAATATCATCTACTACTGCTGAATTTCCACATTTCAGGCTTTTGATGGCTTTTTCTACTTCAAGTATGGATATGTATTCCTGAGTGCATATGTGTTGAGTGTATTTTCCCCACAGTGCTGCCACTGTTTGTTTCATTTAACAATTTTTTGAAGTAATTACTCCATTTATCAAGGATATCTTTTTCTCCAGTTGTCACATCACCTTTATCAACTCTAATTCCTCTTATAGCACTCTTTCTTCCATTTCCGAGTTTTTTCAACAGCCTCCAGAATATTTTGCCACCTTCCTGATATTTATTTTCTATGTTCTTCTCAAAGTCTTCCCATAACTTTTGTTTAGCTAGTTTAGATTTTTTAACATTTGTTTAGTGTTTTATCTTTTTTACATTTGTCTCTGTATTCTGTAAGGGCACAAGCTGACTTATTCACCAGGAACTTTTGATATGTTTTCTTCTTTTCCTTTACCGACTCTTTAACTTCCTGTGTCCACCATGGAGTTCTGATTGTTCTGTCCTTGCAAACAACCTCACCACATGCCTCTGGCTGAATCAATCAATGTTTTCTTCAGGGCTTGCCATTGAATCTCCAAGATTTGGTTTCTATTTTCAAACTCTTTCATTTTTTTCTTGAATAATGTTTGTGTATTTTAGTCTACAGTTCACATCTGAGAGCTGCTAACTTTTATTCACTTTAAAACTTTCTTACATGTCCTTCTTTTCAATATGAAATTCAATTTTATCCTGCTCAAGATTAAACGAACCACATAAAACATATATTGTTATATTATATTGTGTACGCACACATACCTGCCTTCATTACCATCATATTTATCAAATGTTTCAGATTATCAGGTAAATCTTAATCAGTTCTCTTCATCTCTACTTACGTAACCTAATATAAGGCCTCTCATTCCTTTTGCTTACTTTTCTATCTTTCTTGATCTGATCACGCCATCTCTTCTTTGCTCTTCCTCTCAGTTTTTTCTATTATCTTCTTCTATACATCCATTCCTCAATCATTTTCATATGCTTGAGTGACTTTATTCTTGATAGTTTTTCAATCACTCTCTCTTTTAATCCTCCCCAGGCAATTCCTTATAGTAAGAAACTGCAGCTATAATACATGCGTAACTATGATTCTTCGTGGCAATTCCTTTTTAATCATGGACAGGTGCAAAGTATTTTTCTTCCAGAAGTTAAAAAAATGGAATGTATAATATTATTATGATTATGGAATGATACGATTACTGGTCATGCTGTGCTGATGCTTCTTAAAATTTAAAAATATGTGCAAATTATGAAAAACTTATTTTCAACATATAAATGAACAATAGCATTTTACTTGAGTGGAAAATTGTTCTTAGTAAGATAATTTTTTTAATAAAAATTCTTTCAATGTAATACTGCAGAGCATCCATGTATTTTCCACCCCCCCTCCCTCAGTTCCAATGGTATAGCTGCAATTTTATGTTGTTCCTACTTCCATAAGTATTTAGCTCATATGAACTTTAAAAGGCTCGTCTAGAATTTTCCCAAATTCCCTTAGTATGCATTCGATGTACCACTCTTGTATTGGGTGTTTGTCACATGATAATTACTAGAATGGATATTTGTTCTTTTGGATCCCACTGCAATGATGAGAATTGCTGGAAAATGAAACAAGTGAACTTTAAGAAATAAAGATAACCAACAGGCAACCTGTAACCAAACTTTACAGACTCTGGAAAATAACTGTTAGAGATATATAGTCACATCACACAGCAAGTATAAAAAATGTATAACTTCATATCATCATCAAATTCCTGCCATGTACCCTCAAGGGGTGTACAGGATATGATATTACTACATGAAAAATTTAATCATTACTAACTTCCTATCTACAATTTTCCTTCAAATCAGTCTGTTACTTGTCAAGACTCCAACATTATCAGATCTTATATTTCTATCGTGTAAGGCACTTTGTACTGTATCGATCCACCTATAATCTTGGTCTTCCTCTGGGTCGTTTTCCTGCCAACCTGGCAGAGAATACTTGTTTTGCTAATCTTTCCTCGTCCATTCTGTTTAAGTGACCATACCACCTGAGATTAGTTCTGCTAACACATTCCTGGATGCTGACAATGTCAAGTTCTTTCCTAATATCCTTGCCAATGATATTGCCATTGATGCCATCTGTTCACGTCTCGAATCTTTCTCAGGACTCTCATATCTGCAGTCTCTAGTCTTTGGTTAAGTGCTTTACTTCTGACCTAGCTCTCAGATCCATAAGTTAAAACTGGTTCGAACACTGTCTAATTTAGTGTTCCAACTAATCTCTCTCTTTTTCCATATGAATTTATTCAATTGACTTCCTACCATACCAACTTTGTTGATTCTGTTTTCTATTTCCATATTTAATTTACCATCTTCACTAAAAATCATGCCTAAGTAGCTGAAATGTTTTACTTGTTCCATAGGTTCTCCATTCAGAACACAGATTTTACCTATTTTCATTGTCTTTGTCTTTTTATTACTGACCTTCATACCATATCTATTACAACAGTTATTCAATTTAGTCAGGGAATCTTGCAGACTTGTAACAGATTTATTTAGAAGTATAACATCGTCTGCATAAAGCAAACAGCTGACATTAACATCTCCAATTTTGATATCAGGTTTAATACCACTTTCCTTCATAATATAATCCATATAGATAATGAATAACAGAGGGGATAATGTACATCCTTGTCTCACACACCAGATTTAACATTAAACCATCTTCCTGTACTACCTTCAATTCTAACTGCTGACTTACAACTCAAATAAAGACTAAGTATTGCTTATAATGCCCCACTGACACCATATAACTGTAGCATATTGAATAGCTTCTCTCTTGGCATCTTGTCATATGCCTTTTCCAAATCAACAAAACTTAAATACAGATCTTTGTTATATTCACATGATTTCTCGACTATTTGTCGTAAAGTGAAGATCTGATCCTGACAGCCTCTATTTGACCCGAATCCAGCTTGTTCTTCACCAAGCTTTTCTTCCACAATTATTCTCAACCGTTTCTCAAGTATACTAGCATAAATCTTACCAGGAACACTCAGTAGGGAAATACCTCTGTAATTCTCACATTCAGTTTTATTTCCCTTTTTATACATGAGTACTATGAGAGCTCTACTCCAGTCATCAGGAATTCATCCCTCTGTCCACACCATCTGAACTATGCAGTGCAGACACTGTAAGACTTTTATACTACCATACTTAAGCATTTCTGGTCAAATATCATCTACTCCTGCTGCCTTTCCACATTTCAAGCTTTTGATGGCTTTTTTCTACTTCAAGTATGAATATGTATTCCTGACTGTATGCCTGTTGAGTGTTTTTTTATCACTGCTTGTTTCATTTAGCAGTTTTTCAAAGAAATTACTCCATACTTCAAGGATATCTTTTTCTCCTGTTTTCATGTCACCTTTATCATCTCTAATTCCATTCACAGCACTCTTTTCTCCATTCCTGAGTTTTCCAACGACCTCCAGAATATTTTGCCACCTTCTTGATATTTATTTTCTATGTTCTTGCCAAAGTCCTCCCATGACTTTTGTTTAGCCAGTTTTACACTGTGTTTAGCTTTCTTACATTTGTCTCCGTATTCTCTAAGAGCACAAGCTGACTTATTTATCAGGAACTTTTGATATGCTTTCTTCTTTTCTTTCACTGCCTCTTTAACTTCCTGTGTCCACCATTGAGGTCTGATTTTTCTCTCCTTGAAGAACAACCTCGCTACATGCCTCTCTGGCTGAATCGATCAATGTTTTCTTCAAGGTTTGATTCCTGTTCTCAAACTCTTAATTTTTCCTTCGATAATCTTTGTGTATTTTAGTGTACAGTCCACACCTGATAGCTGCTCAACTTTTATTCACTTTAAAACTTTCTTACATGTTATTCTTTTCGATATGAAATTCAATTTTATCCTGCTCAAGACTAAATAGTGATCATTTCCAATTTCAATCCTCTGCACACCCTGGTGTCCTGCACCAGGGAGAAAACATTACTATCAACAATAACATGGCCAATGAGATTTTTCTTATTCCTTGCCTCTTCTCTCCATGTGAATTTATGCACATTTTTATGTTGGAACATGGTGTTAGTAATAACAGTCCATGTCCTGAGCAGAAATCCAACAGGTATTTGCCGTTATTATTAGCTTTGCTCTTTTCTCCAAATTTTCCCAAAATATTTTTGTATGTCTGACAATCGCTTCCTACTCTGCTATTTATATCTTCAACAAGGACCAACTTTTCCTTTTTCATTGTTAGTTGTTTTCTCTAAACTCAAAAAATTCCTCCACTTCTACCTTAGTAGAACCTTCTGTGGTACTGTAATCACAAATAAGTCTCATTGTCCAGTTCTCCCATTCTGATATTTGCCCACATCACTCTACTTGAGACTGCCTGCCATTCAAGAAGATTAGCTTCAAATTTAGTGTTGAATACTATGGCTACTCCTTCTTTCCTTAATTGTCATTGCCTGAATATAACATTTTGTATTTATTGCTCAGAAAGATCTCACCAGTTTTTGTCTTTTTTGTTTCTGTCACCCCTATTATGTCGATCTGGTATTTATCTATTTCCTCTAGTTTAATTTATCTAACTCCATTTCTTTGCCATTCAGGCTTCTTATGTTGATAGTACCAATCTTCAACTCTGGTGATATTGAGTTGGGGTGTGTTTTAGGGTTTGTTCCCGTAGCTACTTTTCGCTGTTTGCCCTGGTTCCCTGGCGAAAACAACGGGGACCTTGTTTAACCGAGCGACACCCCAGCCGGCATGAAATTTTGTCATGTTGTACCATAATTTTGTATTTTTTTTAAAACCAATAAGAATACAATTTGGTCGGCTAAATCCGAAATTGCCAGCCCAACCTCGTTCGTTCAGTATCTAGGTAGATACCCAACAGGGTGCACCATGAGAAGGTGAGGATTGGACATTAGATCAGAAGCCCTGGTCAGTTCTCCGCATTCCTTTAAAGGCTATGTGGAGGTCTCCTCTCAGTTATACAGCTTCAACCCTTACTTTGCACATATTGTGTAGTTAACGTCTTGCAATGGGTAAGAAGTGACTTTAGTTAATAAATAGGAAATTATTTAGCAGTGTGGAAACATTAGTGGATTTTTTAAAAAAAAACTGTTTTAAAAATATATACGATTCTTCATTAATATTTTTAAAGTTTGTATGAATACAGTGCAGAGAATTGCTTTTCCTAATGCTGTGAATGCAAAGAGAGAAAGAAAAATTTGCCGGAATTGTTTTTCTTGGAAAGGTCAAATGAAGTCAATACGAGATGGCTTGGCTGAGAACAAGTAGTAACTGTTATGAGAAGTTGCTGTTGTAATGAAAAGAGGTACACTATCTCACATAAAAAATACTGATAGGAGAAATATTTTAAGATAGAATACCATCTACTATCCTTTACTCTATCCCTCAGAACATTACTTCCTTACTATTTTAGCATAATGCTGTCTGAGTAATAAGTTCAGCTGAACTATTACCATTTTATAATCTTTGTAGGTTTTAAGACATAAGATATAGCTAACCCAAACATGTCTTAATTTCTCATAGTAATTTACATGCTAACCAGAGAAAAAACAAAACCAAACAAATATGGCTTTGTGTAAGTAAACACATTTATTTGTATGGAATAATCAATAAAAATTTAAATGTTTTCATTAAATATCAATTACTCTGACTCTCTTCTGTGATTAACTCTGTCATATCTTTTACTTCCTTTTCTTTTTCTTCTTTCTCTATCAAAATTTTTTCTAAATCCTGTTCTATGGCCTTTAGATTTTCATTATGTGCCTGTAACAGTGCTTGTTTCCTCTTTACCTCTGAAAAAAAAAAAATAAAAAATAAAAATAAAAATATATACAAAAAATATAAGAATGCATTTAGCTACCACACACACACACACAATTGGTATGCCTATTAATCGGGACAGCTTTTTTTTTTTTTTTTTTTTTTTGGGTGGGAGAGAGAAGACGAAGTCTAGAGGAGCAAAGGCAAAATAAAAGTATAACAAGAATTTGCCTCATTTATTTGTTACACAATGTCATCTAACTGAGCCAGCAAAAGTAGCCTTGACAAACAAAAATGCATGGACGATGCCTGAAATTTTTAACAAGTGGTTTATGAGTTGAGACACAGAACAGCAACGGATATTGAAGAAAACTTCTTGATATTGTGCAGTACACCCTCATTTAGATTCTCTGAAAAATATTCAACTGGAATTTGTATCTCCCAATGCTAAGAAAAGAGCAGAACTGACTGGTTTCTCATAAGGTGAGATATCACGGGTGTTTAATCAGTGTAAAAAAACCCATATTGCTTGTGTAAGAGGAATAACTATGGTCCTAAGACAGTGTTAGGAATGTGATCGCTTGTCTGAGAAGGCTTATACAGACCAATTGAGCTTCCTGTGTGCAGCAATTGACAAGCATTTAATGAAGGATGTTTCTGACCCATATCTCACAAAGCTATGCACAGGGAATTGAAGAGAATCAGTATTGGCAATCACATGCCTATAAGGAAGTCACTGATTTCTGGGAAGAACTGGAAAATTCATCTACAGTGGTGTCAGGAACACCTGGATTGACACCACTGACATTTTCCAGTGGTGTCAGTCCCTGGTACACCTTGTTCTGCACTGACAGTAGGCAAAGAGTTTGGTGAGAGCTGCATGATGCAATGAACCTAACTTGCCTGCTAAACACAACTTAAGGTTCTAGAGGTGGTGACATGGTGTGAGGCACGTTCTGTTGTTATGGAATCGATCCTCCTGACATAGCTGGAAGGAAGAGTGTTTTCCAAGGAATATCTGAACATTGTTGCCAATCAAGTTCATCCTGCAATGTTGACTTTTTATCTAGCAAATGACAGCTGTTTCATGGATGATAATGCTACCCATTTCCTGGCCACCACAAAGCCCAGATCTGACTACATTTTTCTCTAAAACTCATTGAGAATGTATGGGATGTATTAGAAAAACAGATCCAGGAACAAAGTCTCTTCTGTCAAATCTGAGCCACTTAAAAGGCTGTCTGGTGAATGCCTGGTATACTGTAGACGTAGATGCAAATCTAACACCTTGTGGAATTCATGTTAGAGGTTTAATGGAATATTAACAGCACTGAGACTTGATGTAGCCAACATTCTCTCCAGTTCTTCAATTCCTAAAGTTAATTTATCTTCCAGTCAACTCTCTGCCCTCAAAAAATTACGGAAAGAAAAAAGTATTGTCATCACCAGAGCTGATAAGGGTAATGCCACTGTTGTTCTCAATGCCTCAGAATATAATCGGAAAATGGATATTATTCTCCGTGATAGCGCTACCTACATACCACTGGAACACAATCCCACAAAAACTCAAGCTAAAAAACCTACTTAAAAATGTTTCTTCCTGGCCTCCTGACATTGCAAAAAAACTCAAACCATTCTCTTTTCATCCCCCCCCCCCGGATATACGGTTTACCCAAAACCCACAAACCTAATTCTCCCCTAAGACCTATAGTAGATGCCACCAATGCACCTTGCTACAAATTATCAAAGCAGCTAGCTAACTCTTTAACCCCCCCCCCTCACTGTTCTTACCTCACCTTATGTAAAAAACTCCCCATTTTAAAAACTTAATTGAAAATCTTACTTTAAATAATACAGATATATTGGTCAGCTTTGACATCATCTCTTTGTTTACAAATATTCCCCTAATTGACACCTTAACACTCTTAAAAAACGTTTTTCCTTGATATCTTAGAGCTCTTTTCCTTTGCCATCAACTCTGGTTATTTCTCTTGGAAGAACAAAATCTACAGACAGACAGATAGAGGGAACTGCCATGGGTTCCCCCCCGTGCCCTCTCACTCCCCTCTTGCCAATTATTACATGGAAAATTTTGAAAAACGAGCCATGGACGTTTTCCCTCCAAAAACTTCTATCTGGCTAAGATAAGTAGATGATGTTTTCTCTATTTGGCCTCATGGCCTAGACACATTAGATTCCTTCCTCAGTCACCTCAATAGTCTACATCCAAGAATCCAGTTTACAATGGAAAAGGAAAATAACAATAGTTTACCCTTCCTAGACACCTTAGTAACATGCCTTCCTAATGGTAACCTTTCTTTCTCTGTATATAGAAAACCTACTCATACAGGCAGATACATTCACAAACTCTCCCACCACCACCACCCCTCCCAGCAATATGGCATTATTAAAAACTCTGACCAATAGAGTCCACAATCTTTGTTCCAGTAAAACTGCCCTTTCAACTGAACTCAAACACATACACAACACCTTCCTTTCCAATGGCTATAATGACTACAGAATTAAAAAAATAATGAAAAATAAAATAATGAAAAATAAAAAAGAAAAATAAAATAAACATTCCCCGACCATCTCTTCAGAAATGTCATCACTATTCCTTACATCCATGGTACTTCAGAAAAAATAGCCCGATCACTAAAAAAGTACAACCTCAATACAGCTTTTAAGCCCCACTGTAAACTTGCTACCCTTATCCGCTATCCACTAAAGACCAGCTCCCTCCTCTTTCAGTGCCTGGTGTATATAGAGTACCTTGTTCCTGTAAACTTGCCTACTTCGGACAAACAGGCAGGTCCACATCCATCCGGTTAGAAGAACATAGTTCTTACATCTGCAAGCATTATTATGGTCAGTCTGGCCTTGCAGACCATGTTTTGGATACTTCCCAGAGGATCTCCTGGGAAAAAACTACCATGCTCCACCATAGTAAATTCAAAAAAGAAAGACTATTCTTTGAATCTGCACTCAGGAATCAACCTAATTCAAACAAATATGGTTGTATTAAACTTCCCAAAATTTGGGAAACTTTAATTATCAGAGATCCCTCTTTACATCCCAGGCCACCTGCAAATGCCCATAGAGGGCGCACCACTAGATAGGACTTTAGTTTCACTTTGTATTGTATTTGTGTGTGTGTTGTTACAAAAAGTTTTTGTAATCCCCGAAGATGTCTCTGTGACAGACGAAATACTGGAAGTATTAAAATTACTTTTAATCCTTTCTTAGTGCTGTTAATATTCCATTAAACCTCTAACATGAATTCTTCACAGCACTTAAGCCTCCACACACGTACCTTGTGAAATCTATGCCAAACTGCATATGTGCTGTAATTCAGGCTAATGGAGGTCTAACTTGATATTAAATAAAAGTTTCTAAGTTTCTAGTATGTGTGTGTGTGTGTGTGTGTGTGTGTGTGTGTGTGTGTGTGTGTGTGTGTGTGTGTGTGTGTAAGAGCCGTATACATGTTTAATATCATATGCATTAAATTATTTTTATGGCAAATGTTTTACTTCAATTAAAGGTAAATTGTTTATAAGTCAGTAATTTTGCTACTCATATGAAAAACTGTCTAAACTTAGTTCTTTTCTTAGGTACATACATCCTTTAAACAACTCTTTAGTGCAACTTGATGTAACTGGAACAGCCACTTACTTGGTCAAATTAAGCTATTCTAATATGATCCAGTTAATTGGAATCCATAGTATACAGAGTGGCCCATAAGTCACGAAGGGATTTAAATATTTAATAACTTTTTTATTTATTAATTATTTTTATTCTTTTATTCTTGTTAATGAAATACAAAACTTGGAATTTTTTTTAAGTTATGAAAACCCATATCAACATAAACGCATTCCATTTTTGGCTTCACGAAGACAGGCTCTTTCTACAGCATGTTCCATGACAGCTGTTAATGTTTCTAGCTCCAGTGCCCTAATTTCTGCATGAATGTTCTCCTTCAGCTGTTGAATTGTCTGGAGCTTATTCACATACACCTTTTCCTTCAAGTAATCCCATAGGAAGAAGTTGGGAGCCATCAGATCTGGAGAACATGATGGCCAATTAATTGAAGATCTTTGTGAAATTATTTGCTTGTCAAAAATGCCGATTTTCAAAATAAAATTGCACAATTTTGGTTCGTTGTTTCATTGTGAACATGATTAATTTCCCAAATGCTCCTTAGAATATCTGAAAAAAAAAAAATAAAGATAAAAAAAATTAATAAAAAAAGTTATTTACATTTTAAACCCCATTGTGACTTATAGGTCACAGTGTATAATATAAACACACACACGCACGCACGCACAGTTGTTCATTTTCAATCAGACATTTTCAGATAAGGTATTAGCTAAAACTTATGAAGTTTTAGTAAATACCTTAGGAATATCAGAGAGCTATCATATACAAATGAAATGTTTTTAATATCTATCAAGCTCCCCCCCCACACACACACATATACTTAGAAGCATAATGTTCTAATATATTTATAGAACAGTCTGTATATCTGGAAGTTGTGGCCAAAGTGTTGGAAAAATTGGTTAGAAATAGAATACAGGATTGGACTGATGAACATAAGATTCCCTATAATGGTCAGCATGGATTTGTGAAGGGTAGGTCTTGTTTTAGCAATGTGCTAACATTTTATGATAAGGTGATAAATGTGTTGGATAAAGGAGATTCATATACAGTGATTTTCATGGACTATGCAAAGGCATTTAATAGATTACTACCTGACAGATTGGTACATAAGCTGCAGAAGATGGGATTAGATAACAGATTGGTTTTCTGAAAGATGCCCACAAGTTGGGTATGATGGAGCAGTACCTCAGAAAAAGGAAGGTAACCAGCGGTGTACCTCAAGGTTCTGTTCTTGTGCCCCTACTGTTTAAATTATTTCTTAATGATATTTCACACAGATTGACTGGGGTTCTTCAAATGTTTGCTGATGATGCAAAGTTAGGTAGAATTATCAAGAGTACTGCTCATGTTAATTCTCTAAAGGAAGATTTGAATAGACTTTGAGCTTAGATAAATGAGAGGGGTAATAGTTTTAATATTAATAAATGCAAAGTGTTACACTTTGGAGTACAGAGCAAAATCATCCCACAGAATGGGAGAGGGGATAGAACAAGAGGCCATACATTGTATAAGGAAAATGTGAGCAGAGGAGAAGGTTCTTTGCATGGAGAGTGGTTGGTTAGTGGAATGTATTGTGAATGAAGATACATTCAGGGCTGTCGCCAGATTAGATCGTGTCCTGAGGCAAACAATTAAATATTGCCCCTATTGGATTATAAGACAAAAATATAAAAAAATCTCCAATTGCTATTTTGTTTTTATTATAAGAGAAACATTAATGCAAAACAATTATATAATAATATTAATCAAATGTTTGCTCTAAGGTGATATTGCAAAATAAAACTGTTTATAAGCTCTTCTAAATTTAAATTATAAGCTATGTCCACCCTCTATCAATATAGTTGCTAGACCAACCAATCTTTTATGGGTCATTGCTGTTTGCAAATAATTTTTAATCAGTTTAAGCTTGGAAAAACTTCTTTCCACACTTGCTACACTAACAGCAATTGTTAGCATAGCGATGCCGCCTAAACGAGCACCCTTATTAAGCCACGCCGTGAGGCAGGCTGCCTCTATGTTACACCCTATTGACAGTACTGGACACACTGAATCAGTTTAAGGCACAGTTGGTTAGTGGAATGCATTGTTTGAGTGTGTTGTGAATGTAGACACATTGAATCAGTTTAACACAGTTGAATGAATTTTGTGCATGATAGTGTGTACCTCTCATGATGAGTCTCTGACTCCATGGAGGTCAGATGTTAATAATATTAATAATAATAATAATTCCCTCAAAGTAGAGAGAAATACAATCCATCACAAAAGCTCAAAATTATAAAAAAAAAACTTACCTATCCAATGGATTTTAATATCTTTTAGATAATCAGCTGCATTTTGTAATTCTGCAAGACAATATTTCTCACCAGCATGGATTTTCTGCTGTGTGTCACAAAGTTGTTCAGTGTATTCTTGGAATATTACTGAGAGACTAGATGCATCTTCAAATTTAGACATATTAATATCAGAATAGAAATCCTATGGATGAGGAAGAAAAAGACAATTTTTTTTCAAGATTTATTTAAAAGCTTTAAGATGCTATGCTTTGTAAAGGATATAAAATATGAAACAAAAACAAACTCTGCATAACCTGTTCATTAATTTATTAAGTGAATTATTAATACAGTTGCTTTCCTAGTTAGCGACTAAGATACAAAAATGTTTTAGGCACAGTGTTAAATGGAATTTTCATAACTAACCAACCTAAATAAGATTTGGGATGGCTGTTGGATAATTAACTATCAATCAACACAGAAAGGTAGAAGAAAAAGTGTAAATGTCTACAATCCAGCAGTTATTATAAAGTTATTATAAATTGTAATATAAATTTTGTTTTCTAGATATATGTAAAAGCTTTAAGATGCTATGTTTTGTAAAGGATATAAAATATTAAACAAGAACAAAATCTGCATAAACTGTTCATTACTTTATTAAGTTAATGCTAAAGTATGACAATGATGAGTTGAGATGAAGAGCCAGATTCATGAATGGTATACTAGCAGAGTTGTGTGAGGAGAAGGGAGTACAGTTCATGGATGTATGGCATGTATTTGAGGGAAGAATAAAGTTATATGGATGTGAATGATTGCATTTGAAAGGTTTTGGAGAGAGTGCACTGGAGAAAGTGTTGCCAGATGGAAGTGCAATGTGTGATGCAAGCAAAAGATGAAAGTGAAAGATCAAGAGAGTGGTAGTAAAGAGACAAGTGTTTGGCAATGGAAACAGTGGTGTGTGTGAGAGAGAGAGATGAAGAGAGAACTGGAATGCAAGAGGAACCGGGAAATGGGGGGGGGAATCAAGATGGACAAGGACACATGGCAGAGGGAGATTGGTTGCTGGAAGTATAGGGTGTCCCAAAATTCACGTAAGATTTAAATTTAGCGCCATTTGTGCGGTAAAGTGTTGCTAATAAGAAAAAAAGACAGCGTGACAGCTGACAGTTCAGGGTTATTAAAAATGGAGCGCTACACAAAAGAACAACGCATTTTCATTGTTGAGCAATATTTTAAAAATAATGAAGGTTTGGCAGCTACAGTTCGCAATTTTCATACAAAATATGGTCAGAATAGTGATTTAGCTTCATCAACTGTGAAAAGATTAATTAAAAAATTCAAGAAAACTGGATCAATTAGTGATCTTATACACTCTGGCCGTCCTTCAACAAGTCGTTCAACAGAAAACATCGAAGCAGTTCGTGAGAGTGTTGCTGAGAGTCCAGGAACATCAATTCGGCACCGTGGTCTTGAATCGGGCATTTCGAGAAGCTCTCTACAGTGTATTCTCATGAAAGATTTGCATCTTGCTTACAAAGTCCAATTGACTCAAGAACTGAAGCCTACTGACCACACAGAGCAAAGAGAGTTCGTTGAATGGATTATGGAACAACAACAAGTGGATGCTTATTTTTCGAACAAAATCATCTTCAGCAATGAGGCTCATTTTCATCTTGATGGCTTCGTTAATCGACAAAATTGTCACATTCGGGGTTCAGAAAATCCACGAGTGATTGTTGAGAAACAAATGCATCCACAACGTGTCACTGTTTGGTGCAGATTTTGGGCTGGAGGCATCATCGGTCCATTCTTCTTCGAAAATGCGGCTGGTAAGGCAATAACAGTTAATGGTGCTCGCTATCGCGACATGATAATCCAGTTTTTTGTGCCTAAATTGCAAGATATGGATGTGGACGACATGTGGTTTCAACAAGACGGTGCCACATGCCATACAGCCCAAGAAACAATTCAATTACTGCATGAGTCATTTCCTGGTCGTGTAATTTCCCGTTTTGGTGATCAGAATTGGCTGCCCAGATCATGTGACTTAACTGCGTCGGACTTTTTTCTTTGGCGTTTTTTGAAGTCTAAGGTTTATGCCAACAAGCCCACGACCACCCATGCCTTGAAGGAGGAAACTGAACGCTGTATCAATGAAATTCAGCCACATTTATGCAAAACGGTCATGGAAAATTTCGACAAAACAGTGCGTATATGGCAGCAAAGTCATGGAGGCCATTTACCCGATATGCTATTCCATGCATAACCCTATACTGTATACTTTATGAATCAATAAGAAATTACAATTTTTAATTAACACCTGTGTTTTCTATCAAAATTACTTCTTGCATGAATTTTGGGACACCCTGTAGTAGCAAATGTATGTATGGAAATGATCAGCAGAGAAATGGAATAGATTAGGATAAGACTGAGCAGATATATGTGGTAAGTGGTGATAAAGATGACTGAGCAAGGGCAGGTGTAGAGAAATCACAACCAACTAGGTGGATTGGGTAGAACTGATTACAGACCTAAAAGTGAACTGCCGTGGTTATTTACAAATGCCAGAAATATCAAAAATAAGGAAAATAAAATTTTTTCACTGATTGAGTTTATTCACCCAAATGCTATTATGGAATTCCAACATGATATACAGCTGATTATTACAGTTAATATTTCACTTAGTTTTTTTAATGAAGCCTACAACCCACACAACAGGTGGCAGAAACTATAGTACACTAGTGCCATGTATAGGATGTGAGAGTTTGGAAAGAAAGAATTTATTAACTTTTCTTTAAAAAAAATAGAGGTTGTAGTTGCTGAGGAAAACTTCATGAGGAAGGCTGTTCTACAGAACACAGGTTCATGGAATAAAAGAAGAGAAGTGGGTTTAGTGCATGTGAAATTGGAACATAAAAGGATGCTGGGTAGCTGCTACTTGTATGTTAATAGATCCAATGGAAAATAAATGAATGATTGATGCCAGTTGTAAGAGTGTCCATGGAAGTACCTGTCAAAAGACAGAGCTGAAACAGTGGTTCAGCTCTGAGAAAGAAAGATAAACTATCAGCTGGGCAGCATCTTAAATATTTTTGGTTCATCATTCCAAACATATAAACAGCAACCTAAGGTTGGGTAGATTGAGCATTTGTATTATAACATTAGTAGATGGATGGCTGAAAGGTAGCTTCTTAGGTAGACAGGAATATCTACATTTTCAAGGCTGAGGAAGCTATTGATATAACGTGTTTATGGAAGGAGAGATCAATGTTAGTCCTAGAAAAAATCTGATTTTGTGTGGTGATTTACGTATTACTAAAGGTAAGGGAAGCTGAACTGAAATTTTTTATTTATTTATTTTTATTTTGTGCAAGAAAGAAGGCAAAATTACATTTGGGTAACATTAAAGGTTACCAGGTTAATCTTTGCCCCATTGAAAAATAGTAAAGAAATTGGTGTTTAAGGTGCTGGTTGCAATCTTGAAGTTTGGGATGCTGTGCACTAGTTTACTGAAAGGGTAGGAAGATTGGGATTTACTATCAGCAAAACTATGAACATGGTTACTGGTCAGTAAGTGAAGATCATTTATACAAGGGAGAAAGAGTAAGCAACGAACAAAACCCTAAAGCACTCCTGCATTGACAGTGTTCAACGAGAGAGAAAGCTGGCTACCCAATTACAGAAGATGGAAGGTATATGAGCAGCTTTAAATGCCAGCATGATCTAGAAATGCCATGAATAGCAAAGTTTTCTCCAAACCTTTCCATGGTACTTGATATGTGCTGTAGGCTATATTAACCACTAATGGATAACAAATGATAATGGTTGGGTAATAGATGAGTGGCAGAATTTATGCAGTCGTTGTTAACTGGTAAGCCTCTAGTTGATGGAGGAGTTGACTACTGGTAACCTCTTATTTTGGAAAGGACTAAGGTGAGAAGCAATGGATCAGTAGTTTGCCATCAGACTTATTCCCCCCCCTTTTTGGTGGGGGGGATGAACTGAATACAGGCTTGCTTCCATGTATTGAAACAGATGCCAGCTGAATACAAAAGTGTAGAAATGATATAGGGCAGATGGTAGTTCCAGAACATTTTTTAGTACAATTGGTACTATCAGTATCAGAAGAGTTTTTTGGTATCTAGATAATTTAAAATTCTTGTGATATCTTTCAAAGTCATTGAGATTTAATGATGGCTGCTTTAAGCATGAAGTTGGAGTTCTTGTCATGTCACCTAAAATAAGCTAAAAACTTGTTTCTGAACTGCCTTGGTACATATGTTGTTAAAACCATTGTTTGGATGGTGGGCAAGAATTTTAAAAGAATGGAGTGGGAAATGAAGACCTGTATGCTGGTGAGAGTAGGTTCTGAGTTGAAGATGTTCTGCAAAAGAAGAGAGAGAGCTGATCCTTATAGTATCCTGAAGGAACTGGTAAAGAGGAGATCAAAAGGTGTTGTGAGAGAGTGAAGAGTTATCTGATATTCCTGGGTAGAAGGATGATTTGTGTCAGTTCACTGATTACAGCGAATACTTCTGTATTTCTTCTGGGTTGGTTGATTAATGGAAGAGGGAAGTCAGCTGGAGTTGTGGGTATTGAAGTAACCTTGGAAGATAATTTCACTGTTTGCATAATCAGACTGTAGAAATCAAGCTTCAGAAATAAGATGCTGAAGAGGTTAGTGATTTTCAGAATTTGGAAAGAAGCAAATACAGCAGATGAATGTTACTGAATGCACCAAGAGAATGAGCTAGAGGTTTAAAACAGAGAATTCTAGATTTGGTATTCTCTGTCAAGCAATATCAGATTTCATAAACGCACAAATACCAGGCCTTTGTGGCAAAAAGAAATCAAAAATATGAAGTCAGGTTTAGATGTCTGTAATTGATGAAAAATACAATACTTTTTTTGGTAACATGTATGCCAGGAATGCCGATGGATGTGAATGTTTTTAATTGCAGTGACACCCACTGATCATTTGCTACACTCTTCATGGTTTACTTTCAGGAACAGTTGAATAGAGATATGGAGTAACACAGGACTCTTGGACATGTCACTCATACAGACAGTACCTAGTTTCCTTGCTATGTGGCCTTAACTATTCCCACATACCATTTGGATTCCCTCTCCACGCAAGATGTAATAGAGAATGTTGCAGCAAGATAGTGTGCTAAATGATCAAAGCTAATTAATGTGTTATCATCAGATGCAATATGGCAGCTAACCTGAGGTACTGCAGTAACCTCAAAACAAAGGATTTTGAGGTTACTAAGCATGTTTTGCATACCCTTGAATTGTATTTCATCTCTGACCTAGCTGCTCTTATACAAAATCCATGGCTATGCAGCTCTTTAGTATCTTACTACTAACCTAAATCCCCTATACTCTTTGAAATTCACTAACATGGCATTTTTAATAGTAACATATCTTTCAAAATCTGCAAGTATTTTTTTTTTTCATATCACTGACAGTGTGCAGATACAGTCAAGTACATACACCTTATGTAGCAATAGTGATAACAGGAATATTGGCAAAACAGTGATAACAGGAATTCTAGGAAGCATTCCTTACTTCTTTTTAACAAACTGTATGTCATTAAGTAATTATGACATTATCCAAGATCAGTGAATGTAACTATTTTACCAGAAACCTTGTAATGTGAAGTGAAGAGGGAATGAGCACTTATATGGTTAGAAGTTAGATTACTTATGTTTAGGTCCCTTCTATATAAAGATTTATTGGAATCAGAATATGTTTACTGAGCCCTCAAGCAGAACCAAAAAGCTTCTTTGAAGATCAACATATGTATTTATGGCAAATCTTCAGAAAGAAGAAGAGTATAATGTTCGAACCAGCAAGAAGACAAACTCTTGAATTTCTTCATTTACTTTTAAGATTGAATCACAATTAAGTAAACCTGTACATCCACAGCATAACGAGTTACAACACCTTTTTGGGTATAAAAACACATTCAAGTAAAGATTTATTGAAAAGTTATTTTGCTAATTGAAAATTAGCAAAAGTTATTTTGTACTGAAAATAACAGTACAAGGTTTTGCAACCTATAGCACATTGATGTTATGTGTTGACAAGAGTAAGAAGAATGAATCTGTTGAACTATTTCAAGAATAGCTGAAGTTTAGTCTCTGGGAAAGGCAAGATGGAAGTTAAAAGGTAAGAAGAATGAAAAAGAAGGAAGACAAGTTGGTTTGGTGAGTTTGGAGAGGGAAAGTAAATGGATGTTGACCAGCAGCTGCTCAAATTATTACAGTTTTAGTAAAAAGTGAAGGAGTGACCATAACCAGTTCAGAAGAAATATGCCCATGGAAATACCTAGAAAACAGAAGAGACAAAGCAAAATGATTGGAGAAAAGAAAGCAGAGTGATTGGAGAGAACCTGTGTGAGAGAAAGAGAGAGAGAGAGAGAGAGATATTCAATCACATTACCCTTTTCTGGAGAGCAATCAAAGCATTTTTAAGGATGGCGAGGCACCACCTCAAATGTGTCAGCAGTATTTCAAAGTTGGGCAGATTTGGGATTTATACAGTGTTAGCAGCTGCACAAGATATAAAATATGAAGTCATGGCTGAAATGTGTTTCATGCCAGGAGGGCAGTCCATTCCATACAACTCCTTATTTACGTTAATCTACACACTATACCACCTGGACTGACATACACTACAGCTAGAAGTTTCAGTAAGTCCTAGAAGAGAAATATGATTCTATTTGGAGTTCTGAATATTATCAGAGATATGGATAGGATCTGAGATCAACGAGAGAAAGTCATTATTATTATTCATGACACCTCCAAGGAGTCCGAAGACTCACCACGGGAGGACACCTACTATTTATACAACTTCTCTCAACTACTACACCGAACCCCTACTACCAATCATCTCCATCAATGCCATCTACCACCCACCTCCACCACAATTTTTTTGTCTGTAAATTGCGTGTGTTCGGAAGAGCCGATTTGTTTGTATGCGGGATGAAAAACCTGAGTTTCCGGGAGAAAAAACCCTGCTACCTCCGTATGAGATAGGCTAACTCACCTTCGATTGAAAATCATCCACATAAGATTCCTTCCGTCGCCTACAGGAAGATGTGTGGATAAAAGTACAAAGTTCTTGTACTTAAGCATTGATGGAGAAATCGAAAATGAAGACACTATCAATTATGATAGCTGGGTGAATAAGCAGGAAGGAAGGTGGCAATTCATTTGCAACGAAGAGACTGCAGATCACAAAACAATAGTTTACTGAGCAAGTCCCACTGGAAAACCTTGTCAAATGCCCTGCAGATGTCAAGAGTGAGCATGTAAGTTTCTCCAAACTATTCTATAGCTTGAGTCCAAGGGTGGATGGCAATGACTAGGAGTGGCTGTGAATTGATGATTCAGGCGGTGAAGGAAGTGACTGGTGATGAACTTCTCCATAATTTTAGAGAAAATTAAGTAAAAGCAATTGAATGATAGTTTGTCAAGCTGACTTATCACTTATTTTTTCTTTTTTCTTTTTTTTTAAAGAATAGGTTGAATATAGGTTTGTTTCCAAATGCAGTTGGGTAAATGCCAGTTTGGTAGGAAAGATTTAAAAAAAGCAATAAATTCCAGATTTTCCAAGTTTCAGTGATTGAGTTTATTCGCCCCAAAATAAATCATTGGAATAAGAGAAACATGATTGAATGAAAATGATATCATAATGGGAATAGAAATGGAAGGATACAGTATTTTTTGTGAAGATAGCAAGGGCAAGATGGGTGGGGGAGCACTGCTGATGATAGCAGGAGAATTAAGTCCACATAAGGTAGATATGAAAGAGGGAAATAGTAGCACTGGTTATGAAGCAGTGTGGTGTAACATGGAAGTTGACAGGAAGACATTTAGTTGGATGTTGCTATAGGCCAGGGAATGTGAAGGGTGGGTGATGAAGAAATGTATAAACAGCTTAGATTAGTGAACAAAGGAAGGGTAATTATTATGAGCAATTTTAATTATGGCAGTATAGATTGGAATGAAGAAATAGCACTTGGGAATAAGAAAAATGAATTTCTTGAGTTCTTGAGAGATATCTCAGGTAGCATGTTAAAGAGGGCACATGAGGATCAAGAGTTTTAGATCTGATCATATCATCAGAGGATGTAGTTGTGAGTCAGGTTTCACACTTTCCTCCATTTGGCAAGAGTGATCATGAAGTGATCACTTGAGTTATGACTTGCCATATGCAGACTTCTGTGATGAAAGGATATATGTGGAATTATAAGGCTAGTGATTATGACAAGCTTAGAAGACAGCTTGGAGCTATAGCATGGAATGAGGAGTAAAGTAAGGAAATAAATGCTGCTTGGGAACTGATAAAGAAATACATAACAGCATCAATCTATGAATGCATTCTGAAGGCCAAAAGGTTGAATAAAATAGGCGTAAAATGGATGAATGAGGGGCTTAAGCATGAAATCCAGAAGAAGGTATACTTTGGAAGCAGTACAAGATAAATATGGTAATAATCAATTTCATGAAGAGTATAAAGAACAAGCCAGGAGATATCAGTAAGGAAAACAAAAGTGCAGTATTAGCAGAAATTGGCAAATCTTGCAAAACAAAACCCAAGAGAGTTTTTTTAGATATGCGGTAAGTAGAAGGAAGAATGATCATGATAAGATTATGTTAATGGATGAAAATGGTAACTGCTGCAGAAGACATTGTTGAGACATTCAGTGAAATTTAGATGTTTCATCCTGATCAGGCTGGAATCATGAGTGTAGAGGACATAGGAGAGGATGGCTTAATTGTGAGTGAGCAGGAGGTATTCGAGGAAATAAATAACCTTAATTTATTTTATTAATAAATAACCTTAATTAATTTTAGAGCTTCGTATCCAGATTTATCTGGACGTCTATAGACGTCATGGCCAGTTGGGGGGGGGGGGTTAAAGAAATGTTCCAGGGAATTGGCAATAGCATCGGCATACTTGTTTTAATGTCTTACAAAAAGCACAGAATTCCAAGGGAGTGGAAAGAAGATAAAATTGTTCTACTGCATAAAGGTGGTGAATTGGCTTATAAATTGAGGCTGCCGCTTCAATTTATAAGCCAATTCATATATCTAAAGTTGTGGTGAAGGTACTAGAGAGAGAGAGATTGGTGAAAAGTAGGATACAGAATTGGATTGAAAACAGCAGTATTGTTTGTGGTTATGAGCATGGGTTTGTTAAGGGGAGAGATCATGTTTTACTAACTTACTTAAGTACTATAACAAGGTGACAAATACCTCGGACAGAGGAGATGCATATACAGTACTGTACTTGGATTTTGCAAAAGCTTTTGATAGGCTCCCACACGACAAACTATTAAATAAATTGAAACAGATGGGATTGGATAACAGACTTCTGAGCTGAATCAGTGATCGACTCTCAGATAGATATCAGATAGTTGTATATGAGGGTGAGATATCCCGTAAGATGAAGGTCACTAGTGGTGCAACGCAGGAGTCATTTTGGGACGATTGTTGTTCAATTTGTATATTAATGATATTGGGATGGGTTTAACTAGTGATATACAGCTGTTTGCAGATGATGCAAAATTGGGGAGAGCAATGCAGAGTCAAGTAAATATTATGGCCTTGCAGGATATTGAATCATTTTAAGGCATGGTTGGATGAGCATTGTATGCAATAGTGTGCACCTCCCATGATGTATCTGACTTGAATAGATTGCATGAATGGGCAGGTAAGTGGAACTATCAGTTCAATATTGCAAAGTGTAAGGTTTTGTAATTTAGTAAGCAATGATGGAATGAAAAGTAAACAATTGGTGGAAAAACTTTAAAGGAGGTAGAGGAAATGAGAGATCTGAGAGTGGTGGTGGTGGATAAGGACCTGAAATTCAGGGGCCCACATTGCACAAGTTGTGAAGACATCACATCGGATAATAGCAATGATGCGGAAGACCCTGACATGCAGAAAGAAAGAAGTTATGATGCCACTGTGTAAGGCCTTGATCAGGCCTCATATGGATTATTGTGCACAGATCTTGTCAGGTTTTCATAGTGATGAGGATAGGTAGGAAGAGGTCCAGAAAAGATTCACAAAGGTTGTCAGTGGTCTTTGGATTGTGGAGTATGAGGACAGAGTATGAAGAGCATGTAAACTGCAAAAGCCTTGTGAATAGGAGGGGGGGGAATATGATTGAGACATAAACTAATCAGGGGTTCTTATCAGGTTGACATGGAAGAGCTTTTCATAAAATGGGAGGGGGGGGTAGAACAAGAGGCCATTGCTGGAAACTGTATAAAGAGGATGTGATCAAAGGAGTGAAGAGTACATTCTTTGCATGGAGAGTGATTGGTCAGAATGCATTGCCTGAGTGTATTGTGAATGTAGACATGTTGAATCATTTTAAGGCATGGTTGGATGAGTACCTCCCATGATGCATCTGACTCCATGAAGGTGAGATGTTAATAATAATAATAATGGATAAGTATAAATTCTGGGGTGCAAGATTTTATCATGACAAGAGGGATATCATCAACACTAGCTGACTTGATGCAAAAAGTCCAGGTTTCTTCTGATTTCTTTCTGATGAAATACAAGGGGAGCATTCAGTAAGCAGTTTTTGTCAAATCATAAGTACTCTGCCATGGTCATTGATGCAAGAGTTGAAAGAGAAGAATGATGCCAGTAGGTCAACCTTATCTTCAGGTTATGTTAGTTTCCACTTCTCTCACCTGGATATGAAAGTTAGAAGAAACATACATGAGCAAAATCTGTGCTCAATGGCTTTTGGCAAGGGGTTTAGCAACTGAGCTATCTGCAACAGATAGCTCAGTTGCTAATTTTAAGGTTTAATGGAATAAAAGCAATGAAAGAATTAAAGACATTTATGGGTTGCTAGATAAATCATCTCTGTCACACTTTTCATTATTGATCCTATATATGAGATGCAGAAGAATCTATAGCACATCGTGTGTGAGAGAGAGATTAACGAAGTGGAGGAATGAACACCTACCAGTTCAGTAGAACAGTCACCATGGAAGATACAGAGCTGAAGCAGTGCATCTGTAAGATAAAAGATAATGCGAGTCCGTGAAGGAAGGGATCACCTATGAGCCAAATTGCTTCTTCTGGACAGCAAGAATATTTAGGGAGGTTTTATATGTATCACCCTAAACATGCAGACAATATTCTAAGGATGAGGAAATTTTTTGATTTGTAAAATCTACAGCTGAGTGGGTGGATGAAAAACAGTATCTTGAGCAGAAAAGAAAATCTAATTTTTTTAGAGGATGAGAAAGCTATTAATGTGACGTGTTTATGTTTGCAGAGGCCAAAGGCAAATGTCAGTCAAAGGAGTGAGGAGGGAGATAAGTCTGATCCTGTCTGTTAATCTGAAGGAAAGCTGAGCTGAGATTCCTTTTCCAAAAGGCAAGACAGCATTTTAGTGGCATTGAAGGTGATCAGGTTATCCTTGTGCTACCAAAGAATGGCATGGAGATCACTGTTTAATGGAGTGGTTGTTGTAGATGATCTTGAAAACTTGAGATGCTGGAGCACTCAATGGTTTTTAAATTGGTAGGAATGGAAATGAATGGAATGTGCTATCATCAGCAAAGCTGTAGATAAAAATGAGTGATGACTAGGAGGAGGTTGCTTGTGTATAGGAGAAAGAGTGGAGAGAGACCAGAGCCCTGAGGCACTCTTGCAATGGTGGTGAAGCACAAAGAAATAAAGCCATCCACCATGTTACATAGTGAATGACCAGAGAGGAAGCTGGCTAACCAATTACAGAGGGTGATATGTAAGTTGAAGAAAGGCAATTTACTTAGGAGGCCTTGATGCCAGACATGATCAAAAGCTCTAAAAATGTTAAGAGCAACAACAGATTTCTCCAAACCCTTCCATGACATGACCCATATCTTATGGCGGGTGTGTAGACTGAGGTCAGTCATGGATCTAGATTGGCAGAATTCATACTGCAATCAACGATTAACTGGTAGGAATTTAGGTAGTGAAGAAGTTTAGTGTTGATGGTTTTCTCCATTATTTTAAAAAGGACTGAGGCAGTAGTGCTCAGCTGGTAGTTTGATGTGTGGTATAAGTGTCAGCTGTAAAGCATAACACTCAATATAATCAGAGAGATACCATTGGGCTCAGAAGACAGTTTAATATCTATGTTGTTTACTATTCTTCCAATGTCCTTTTGCTAAAAAACCACAGTGAGGCATACACACTCTTTGTGGTGTGGTATGCAATTTGCCTTAGTCATCCATGTAGTTTTTGGAGGAAAAGAGTGATGCTGTAACATTGGTGCCATCTCTATGAGAAAGGAAACGAGAGAAGTAGAAGCACAGGTGAACAGAAGCTGTGTCCAATGTCCTTTGCAAGGGACAGGAAAGCATGGCCTCCATTTGGACAGAGGGCAAGTTTTCTGCTACTGGCCTTTATGAAGTCCGATTTGCATTTGTTGATGGCTGTTTTGCATTTATTACATGCTTCAACACAGGCTGAGTACAAAGTTGCAGTTCTTGTTATAAGCAACCTCCTTGAAGTGAGCTGAATGTTTTTTTTCCCCTTCAACTGCTTTAGTACCGCTTCAAAAGGAAGAGTAAAAGTGCCACAGGTCATCCCACTTAGTACCTTTATGGTGCTGGAGGACATGAGGTTAGAAGTGATTGGAGGGAAGGCATTCTATGGGAGAGGAAACTTCAATAAGATAGCAATCTGAGTTGCAAAGAGAAGAGATGATCTCAGTTTATCTGGAAAAAGTAGTTAAAAAATATATATATCAAATGTATTTGGGAAAGTGATCATCAGGAATTCAAATAGGAGATATACAAATTACATTAAATCATTGCTTATAGCAAAAACTCCTGCATCTTGGCCAGCTAGGGCAGTGGTGTGAAAAAGGGAAGCCAGTTAGAGTTGTGCACATTAAGATCACATACGAATGACTTTACTACGTGGATAGCTGGACTACAGAAAGTGAATTTTCATGGATAGGTAGGTGAGGTCAGAGTGGCCTATGGAATTTGGAGCAGTAAATACAACAGATGAATGTTACCGAATTGGGCAAGGAAAACTTGAGCCAGAGGAGAACACAAGATTTAGAGGATTCTAAATTAGACATTCTCTGGCATGCAAATCTCACAAAGGCACAGATGTCACCCATGTTAAAAGGAATCATGAAGTGTGTAATTTGGACAATGATGTACTGTGATTGTTGCTGGTGCAATTTGGATTTATGTCAGGAATAGGATATTGGCAAGTGATGATATATATGATTTATGCCATGGATGTTGATAAAGTGGATATGAAAATGAGTTTTTTTTTAAAGAAAATCTGGGATATAATATGAGAACTATAATAACATATATAAGTGACATAGAAGCGACTGTAAACTTAAAGCCCTAAGAGGGATACCCCTCTGTGAGAGTTGGTAAGCAGCCTTGGCTGTTAGGCAGTAGGTCTAAGAATTATTGTTTTTCAAATCTTGGGAAGTTTCAAGCAACCATACTTATTACAAATTGGTTGGTTTCTTATATCTGCTGATGACTCAAAAAAATTCAACACTGTGTCAAAAAAGTGTCATGTTTGTATTTGCTGCAGTAAAGCATAGTAGTTTTTCTCCATTTGATTCTGTGCAGATCTTAGTGAGACAAATGGAATAATATTATTATCCTAAGACCACCATGGAGTCTTAGACTCATTCAGGAGGTCATACCATGCCTTAAACACATTCAAATTCTCTGCAGACACCACATTATCAGACAATGCATTCCAATCATTCACAATTCTCCATGAAAAAAACCTACTTCTCACTCCCCTGCTCACACCTCCCAGGAATGACCTCTTCTCTCCCCCAATTTCCCACCATTTTATGAAAATCCTCTTCAACATTAATCATATAACAATTCCTCACCAACTTGTACTTCTCTATTATTATCACCCCTCTTCCTCCTATCCACTAGACCGCAAATTGCATCTTCTCAACCTTCCTTCATATTCTACATTCCAGAGATCAGAAACTATTTTATTCAATCACCTCTGGACCCCTATCCAACATCTCATCCTTTTGAAAAACAGGTGACCAATTCTGTGCACAGTAGATCATATGTGGCATTATATAACATGAATCTCCTTACTTTTACAAGTCAGTGTCCTCCACATCGCTGCCAGAATTCACTGTGTTGTTCTCACAATTTTGACATGTGTCCTCTAAATTTTTGATCCTTATCCACCATCATCCCAAGATCTCTTATTTACTCCACCTCTAACAATATATCTTAACCAAGAGTAAATTCTATATTTCATCTTTGTTTTCCAAATTTCAAACTTTACACTTAGCAACAATGAACTGGCATTCCCACTCCCATGCCCATTCACTCAGTCTAATCCAGTCTTCCTATAAGACCACATCTGCTCTACTCCTCATAGTTTATCCTAACTTTGCATTATCTGCAAAATCTGAATATCCCCCATTCAAATCTTCCCCAATATCATTAATATACACGTTAAACAGCAATGGCCCTAAAGCAGACCCCTGAGGCACACCACTAGTGATTTTACTCTTCTGTGATATTGCTCCCCATTCACAACTTGATACCTATCAGACAGCTAATCTCCAATCCAATGTGCACTAGTCTAATATCCAACCCATCTGCTCTAGTTTGACTACCAATTTATCATGTGGTAATCTATCAAAAGCCTGTGCCAAGTCTAAGTATACTACTGTGTATTCATTTCTCACAGCCAATGCTGCTGTCACCTTATTGTAATAAGTAAGATTACTAAAACATGACCTCCCTTTAGCAAATTAGTGCTGTCCATCAAAGATAATACCATTGCTGTCAACCCAATTCTGGATTCTGATGCTCACCACCCTCTCTAATACTTTAATCATAAGACCTGACTTACAGATTGGCCTATAATTTGATGCTTGAGTTCTGTCACCTCCTTTATGAAACAGTACAATCATGCTTTTCTTCCACTCTTTTTGAACGTAACCAATGTAAGACTAATATTAAACAAGTATGTCAAGGCAGATGTCAACTCCTTGGCACATTTTTTCAAAATACATGGTGATATAACATCAAGTCCCACAGCCTTATTAACATCAAGTTTGCTGAATTCCTCATATACCTCTTTCTCACTCACAGTCAGTCTCTCCTCCTCATCATCCACTGCTCTCAAACTCTCCACATCACATTAACAAGGATAAAAGACTTTTAGAACTCATTAAATACCTTAACTATATCCTCACAGCAGTTGTGTTTATACCATTTTCTCCAAATAATGCTATCCTCCTATAATCTTTTTTTTTTTTTTTGCTGGTTACATATCAAAAGAACTTTCTAGGATTTTTTTTTTTTTTTTTGCTTTATTAGCTAATTGCTGCTCATACTGAACTTTTGCCACTTTTACCAACTGAGTGATCCTTATTTTTCTGTTCTTTGTATTCCTCATAGAATTGATTGTTACCCTCCTCCCTTATGTTGCCTCCCCAATGTCTTGTTTCTCTGTTTTACATGATTATTCTCTTCATTCATCCATTACCTTATTTAGCCTTCTGACCCTTGGAATATATTCAGACACTGCTTCTACCATAGTTATTTAGTATCACTCAAGCAGTATTGCTCTCCATTCCACTCAACTCCTTATTCCATATTGCAGATATTAAACATATCCTTATATAAACAAACTCTTGCACATCTGTACATCTCGTGCACCACTTATATCCTAAATAAACTGAAAAAAATGACATCATTGACAGAAGCAGCACATCCAGTTTATTATTATTTTATTTATTTTTTTAAGGTGGAAGGGAAGATGACAGGCATTTGAGGAGGGACTTCAAAATATTTTAACATTTCTTGTTGACAGATCTGCACAAAACACCATCATGCAGGGAGTAGCATAACAATACAGTCAAAGCACATTACATCACTGAACATAGCAGAGGTGGGACAAATAGATGAGTTGTTCGGAATTATGGCACCAAAGCAATTAGAGCTATGAGGCCAGTGTACTACTGCATATTTTCTCCAACTGATTAGTTTTGTGGAATGGAGAAGATTTTCTGGGAAGAGATACTTCAACAATTATCATCAGCCAATAGGCCTTAATAAAAGCATCCTTTGATATTACATGTTCAGTCATTATCAGGGCTGGACAACTTGTCCTTGGAGAATAGATTTTGCCAGCTGGCCAATAGCTACAGCTCATAAAAAAACTTTCTAAAAATTTTTTTATTAAAAAACACATGTGGCACATTCAATCAGTTTATGCAACTTCTATTAAATTATTTAACATAACTAAAACAAAAAAAAACGTCTGTGTGTGTGTGGGGGGGGTCCTTGGGCGAGTACAGTTTTTGCGTGGTATGTGTAGGATTTCGTACAATTTGTGGAGCCTTGATCATTATTATTGCAAAAGTACTAATTATTATCATTTTGATCAGGTAATCTGATTTCTTCACTGTTGTACCCAATACCGCTACTAATTTGCCACAAAATTCAACAGACATGTCGCCTAATGGTTTTTCGTTATTTTTATGGTCTGAACACTGCTTTCAATGCTAATGTTTCAATCTATATATGTCCAATGAAAAAAAAGCAATAATCATTCAAAATTTTGTGATAAAATTGTTAGTAAGAATGTTTATTAATTATACTTTCCATGTTTTAAATTCTTAATGGCTTTTCATCCTACTTTATTACGATGATGAAATAAAAATACGAGTACAAAAATATCATAAATGTAAAAGATAACAGCTGGTAACTGGGGAAGTTTATGTATACCATAATAATGTATCTAAATTAAAGGGATATTAAATCCCACTGTGGGATTTAATATCCCCTTAATTTAAATAACGTTTATATCGCCGAAATGAAGCCTATTGGCTCTTTATATTTAAGTAACATAATAATGTAGTTTTTCCGAAAGGAATATTTTGCACACTAAGATGATAAAAACTCCAGTAATATCATCGACTATATATTTAATAAATTAATATAAGAAAATAAGGTTAGAAACACGAAAAGATTACCTATAGTCATATCTACAGTACTGATATATTAATTTAAAAAATAAAAATAGACACCGGAGCAAAAAGCACATTAACAAACAAATACAGCAAAACAAATTACCCGCTGTAGCATATTATTATAAGCGCCACATCGCTATTCTTAACTTTTTGAGATGAAAAAAGTTGAGAAAGAGAAAAGCTGCAACCTTGCTTTTTTATTAAAAAAAAAAAGAAAAGAAAATCAGCTAACGCCTTTTTTATTTTAATATTATTATTTTGATTAAATGAAGGATTTTCCTATATAAAATTTTGAAGAGAGTGCTTAAGTGCAAAAAATTTGTACTTAAAAGAAACACGTATCTTCTTCAAACATTTGAATTTTTTTTTTTTAAAAAGAATGACTGTTTTGTTTAAAGTTGCAAGGAGAATTTATTTATTTTCTTTGAATATTGTTTCTCCTCCACCTTGTACCATGTGGAGTCGCTCCTTATCGACTCAGTGATGGAACTACTGCCACGATCCCCAGTGTAAGAGATTATGAATTAAGCGAAATCATGTTGCAATGAAAGAAGTGGGGTTGTAATTTTTTCATCTCTCTCTCTCTCTCTCTCTCTCTCTCTCTCTGTGTGTGTGTGTGTGTGACTTCCCTCCTTATGGAAGCGTATTTTTTAGGCTATTTTCCGTCTTACTATTACTTCTAATATTATTATCATTATCTGAGACCACACGGGAGTCAAGAACTCATCGAGAGAGGCTATAAATCACCCAAACCAACTGTCATACCTTCTTTTTAAATTCATTCACACTAGATAGACTCACTACCCCTAAAGGCAAACTATTCGCTCACTCACTCACTGCGCTGTTAGAGGAAATCTTTGCTCTTATTCCTTTCTTCACTGCGAAGAAATTTAACTTCCATGAATGCTCCAGTTCCATGTTCTCTCCCCACTTTCCATATAACGAAAATTTTTCATCAGACGACATCCTATAATACCCATGCAAATGCAAGCGTTTATAGACTTCTATCATATCACCCTTCTTTTTCCTGATAATAGAGTATGTAATCCACACACATGCAAAATATCATCATAATCTCAATCCCATAATCCGGATATAATCTTTATAACTCATTTTTGCAACCTTTCTACAGCTTCTTTATACCCTTGGAACCTGGGATACCAAATCTGCAGTTCAAGGCCCTATAAAGATGCAAAATGACTTCCTTATCCTTACATATCAAGGTTCGCTTCAACATCGCAATTGCCAGCAAAGGTTGGTCGGTTGGTAGAGCCTCTGCTACTAATGGCTCACGCAAAAAGTTAAGCAAATTTGAGCGCGGTTAGTAGTAGAAAGGAGTTCAATCGTTCGATGCTGTTGGCACAGTCTCCCTCGATGAGTCTTTGGACTCCCTGGAGGTGGCAAATAATAATAATAAATAACAATCCTCTGAGCTATATTTGCAACTTTTGTTATGTGACCTTTGGACTTCCAAAGTGCCACCCATCATTACCCAAGATCATTAGCATCATCAGTTTCTTGTAGCATAACTCTGTTAATATAATATGCCACTGGAAATCTCATCACGCCAAAGTGCATACATTTACACTTATTAGCATTAAACTGACAGCCATTTTCGTTCGCCTATATTGCCAGCCTATTCGCATCATTTTGTAAGTGTTGGATATAAGTAGTATCCCTGATTGCCATGCCTATCTTCGCATTATCATCGGTATACAATTGCACATCTCTTGTTAGACCCTTCCTAATGCCTAATTGGTAAATTGAACAACAACGATCCAAGGACTGAACCTGAGGTACACCACTGGTCACCTTAAATCTGGCAGATTCACACCCACTGAATACTAGTGTTTGTTATGTCATTATGTTTGAATGTAGGACTGGAATTTATATTCCAGTCCTACATTCTCCAGTTTATGCAACATTGTTTCGTACGGTATCTTATCAAATTACTTTTGCAAAACCCAACATTATCATAGTATATCCATATCCTTTATGCAACCGAAACATTTTGAGCGAATTGCTAAAACATGATCTTCCTTTAGTAAACTCATGTCGCTCCCTGCAGGTATATATTTTGTTTTTCTACCCATTTCTGTATGCAAGTTCTTACCAACTTTCCTAAAATCTTCACCACCACATCAGAGACACTGATAAAGTGGTAGTTCGAAACATAAGGTTTTTGTATCACCTTTGTACAATTGAACTTTCATACATTCCTTCCATTTTTGTGGTATCATTCCTGAGCAGATCCAAGTTATACAAACAACTGAAAGGCCTAGCCAATTCGGTTGAACATTACTTTAGCAATGGTGCTGATATTCCATCTATCCCGATTGACAAATTCTTATCCAAGTTATGCAAGCTCATTTTTATGCACCACTAACTCTTCATCCTATATAGCAGTAGCACCGTACACCATGTTAATACACCTGGTTAATATATCATAGCAAAGTGAACACTCATTCATTGAACAATCTCATTAACTTCTGACACTAGGGTACCATGTGCATTCAATAAAGTTATTCTTCTATATTTATTCTTTCGCTTGTGGATAACGATAAAATTCTTTTGGATTGTCTTTAGCCAACAGAGCCGATTTCTTTTAGAACTGCGATTTAGCTTTCCGCACAATATTCATTATTTCTTACCAGAGCTTTATATATTTCATATATTTTTATATATATTATTCTCTTGATATTCTTTCCACATCATCTTCTTCTTCTTGTCGATCCCCTCCTAATAAGGTTGCACATCCACTTTACTCCCAACTATTTATTATTCGAACACTAGAAATACATTCAGATGTCTCATTTTATCACTTTTTCAATGATTCCCAAGCATTGATGACATAATCCCTGATTTTTCCAATTTATCGGAAAACTGGAGACAGTGATCTGCAGATGTCAGTAAGAGAAGAAGTGATGATATTTATGACATAATAAATTGCGCTAACGCCTTTCTTTTTCATAGGGAGTAGGTAAGATCGTTTTAGCCATATGTAACTTTTGTAGCCTGAGGGGGTAAATGAAACTCGACCATAAGACAGAGGGAGATAGCTGGTCCAAGACGATCATTAATTTTACATATCATCCGGTGAGGTAAAATACGGCAGCCAAGTCTCGCCATCTTACAGGCGATAATCCTAACATAGTATATTATTGTCTGAAATAGTGTAGATTTTGTGGTCAATTTTTTTGAGTTTACTAGACAAGAAACTTGAGTCTCTGGGGGGGGGGGAACCGGCTTGTAGGAATATCAAAGATCGACTAACCAAGGAACAAGCAGAAGAAAAGGGTATGAAATATTCCGCTAGTTGCTAAAGAGAATCGAGCTTTTCAACGTTTTTCTTCACGCAGCCTATAGATATGGATGAAAACGTTATTTTCAGAGAACTGTACAGACCTGTTGATATGTTAGAGATATTATTTCTGAAAGGGTTTATCTGTTTTTGAATTTTTTCATTATATGGAAGTTGGTGAGTGGACATGGTATGTTCCATGGAAGCTGAGATTTTTGTGTAATTAAGAAAGTGGTGAGATGCATTTTCCTCTGAGAGAGCAGTGAGTGCGTGAGCAAGGGAGGGAGGAAATAAATGAAGGACTGAGTAGAATAACTGGCATTAATGGTGAATACATCCATAGCAAGATGAGATATGATAGCTGATGTGGATGCTGTATGGCATCCTCGATAGTCCTATACTTTCCACATGTCTTTGTTAATAATAATAATAATAATAATAATAATAATAATAATAATAATAATAGTTTCTAGGTGAAAAGTTCTACTTAACTGTCTCAAAGTTCGTCGAGCTTCGCAATCGCGAGGAGAGAGAGAGAGAGAGAGAGAAAATGAGAGAGACTAGAAAACTTCTATTCTGACTGTCTATGATTATTGAGCCAGAGATGATATCATAATATTACAGACAGTGATCATGCATCTATATTTATTTACTATGTCAGTGCCTAGAAGAAATGCACTAAATCTGCTTTTATGACTTAATTGATTTCTGTAAGCGACCACTCGTAAATCACTCCGTAAATTCTCGTAGGCTCATTGTCATAAATTGAAGTTATGTTCTTGAAAATACAATTTGATCTTTATAATACCACAACCAGAAAGAAAGAAATCTATTTATTTATAATCAAAAAAGCGAAACTACTGTTATAGGATATACACTTTCGAGATCCGTAAATTAAAAATCTACACGTAAGTTTTTTTCTTAACTAAACATTGGTATCACTCCTCCCTTTATTGACAAAATTCGGTATAGCATTAAAGACAAACAGATCTTGGTTAAGATCTTTTAGCTCTGCTTTATTGAAAACTGGATTATTTAATTTCCAAATTTTTCTGACAAGAGCGTTTTTAAAAAGCCTCTGTAAGTCTTTAGTCAGGGTTGGATTAAGCTTTCTAGTCTCATCTTTCTCAGTAGTTTCTTGCTTTCCATTTCGACAAATTTCTCATTTGTATGTCGATTTTCAGCTAGTTCAGCAAATCAATTATATCTCTAGAGGAAATTTCTACAGCCAATCAGTTTGCTACCTCAGCCATAGCCGTGGCCTTTTCCAAAGAAGATGCAAAACCCTCATAGTCTTCAATTAACTTTCCCTTGGGCCGGACCATCGCCAGAGTAGATCGTGCCCTGAAGCTAACAATTAAATATCGTCCCTGATGGTTTATAAGATAAAAATATAAGAAAACCTCTAATTGCTATTTTGTTTTTATTACAAGAGAAACATTAATGCTAAACGATCGCACGATAATATTAATTATATATTTGCTCTATGGGATATCGCATAATAAAACTGTTTATAAGCTCTTCTAAATTTAAATTTAGAAGTTCGCCATTATCGATATACAGTAGTTGTTAGACCAACCAATCTTTCTTGGGTCATTGCTGTTCGCCGTTCCTACGCTAACAGGAATTGTTAGCGTAGCGACTGCGCCTACGGCGATATGGCTGAACGAACGCCCTTATTAAGTCGCGCCGTGAGGCAGGCTACTTCTATGCCACATCCTGTTTTACGGTACTGCACTTGGGATTGGTTTTGGCGAGAGTATTGTAGACATATCTAACGGTGTCAAGTGCTGGATTATTTTTCGCAAAACACTTGAAAATGGGTTACATTCATAATCGAGTACTTTCATCTAGGTACACATTTTTTTATAACAAAAACAATAATCTTTTTTGACATTTTGCCAAGGCATTTGACAGAATACCACATGGAAACTACTACCAAAAACTGGAGAGGATGGGAATGGATATGAGGCTGGTAGTATGGAATCGGGGGATGGCTGACGGACAGACACCAGATTGTAGTATATGGTGTGGTTGAGTCTAGGAGAGTGATGGCGAGTAGTGAAGTGGCTCAGGGTTCATTCTAGGGCCAGTAATATTTAATTTGTGTATCAACGACAAAGGGAAAGATTTAAGAGGGATATTGAGTTGGTGATGATGCAAAACTGGGGAGAGCAATAGTTGATAAAGGTGATGTAGGAATTCTGCAGGATGATTTAAACAAATTGGAATTGTGGGCAAAGGACAATGGTTGTCAATTTAATGTTGTTAAATGTAAGGTAATGCACTTTGGGTTGAGGAGATTACATACTTCGTATCATATTGATGGTACTAGTTTACAGGAAATTGATGAGTCTAGGAACTTGGGGACGATATGGACAAAGAGAAAATATTATTTACTTTATTTGTACCACACAATCTGACAAATCCCGTGAAATCTGGGGTAAATGTTGAAGCGATGGCGCTTTATTTCAGCGCCTCTGTAGCGCAATTGGAAGAACTATGGTACGTTGCGCCCTTCAATTGGAAAAGGCATAAATTCGAGTCTCGTCATGACGAGGGAATCATTATATGGACTTTTTCAATGGAAGGTGAGTTAGTCGATCTCATACGGTGGTAGCAGTTTTTTTTTCTCCTGGAAACTCGCGTTTTTCATCCCTCAACAGACAAATCGGCCCTTCAGAACACACGCAATTTACAGACAAAAATACTAACGGTGATGGTGGGCAGCAAATCGTGCTGATGTAGACGACTGGTAGTAGATGTTCGGTATAGGGGTAGAGACAGAGAGTTGTACAATAGGTGTCCTCCCGCGATTATTTTTATTATTATTCGTGACACTCCCTTGGAGGTGTCACGAATAATAATAATAATATTGCAAAAGTGGGTAAAATATCTGAAAGAATTACTTGAATTTTGAAAAACACACTAACAAGTAAAGCTAAAGAAGTTATTATCCCTCTTTATAAAGCTATGCTTCGGTCACATCTTGACTAGTGCGCACTGATTTGGTCATCTGGGTCTCTTGTGAATGATAATAATAATAATGATACGAATAATACTAATACTATTAATAGCCTGTGTAGCTCAGTGGATGTGGCGTTTGCACACCACCGCGCTAGGCCGCACGAAGGAAGTCTTGGTTTCGAGTCTAGTCGGCGACTAGAGGAAATTTTTCTAAGCCTTTTTTCGACCGGTTCCCGAGTTAGTCGATCTCTGGCACGGGCAAGCAGGTTTTTCCTCCCGGAAACTCGGGTTTTTCGTCCTGTAAACTCAAGAAAATCGACCGTAGAACCCACATTATTTCAGACATTAAAATATATTGTGTTAGGGTTAGAGACCACGAGATGGCGGCACATTTGAGCCGTTTCTCTTCACTGGTACCGCTTAATTAGTGATAGCCTTGGGCCATCTGTCTCTGATTGGGTACCAGTGGAGATTGAACTGCCCACTCAGTCTCCAAAAGTTAGATAGGGCTAAATGGCCTCGCCTACTCCCGTATATACGGGATTAAAAAGGCGTTAGCTGATTTTTTTTTTTTTTAATAATATTGCAAAAAAGCTTAGTTCAAGCCCCTCTGTACCAAAGAAATCTCCTCTTGTCGATCCGAATCAGATAGCTACTAATATTCTTTCGCTTTATAGAGCTCCGATAGAATATTAAAAATTTAAAACGCAAACTAAAGGCTATGTAGTCTGCAACTCAAACAAATCAACAATTCTCTGTGCTTTTTTCCCGTGAGGAAATATCCTCGGCGCTTCAAAATATCAAAATGGGGAAGGCTCTTGGATTTGACAATGTTCATAATGAATTCCTGATGTGCTGTGGACTTTATGCAAAATCGTGGCAGGCTAAGTTCTTTAACGATATACTTGAAAGTGGCTGCATTCCTAAAGAATTTAAAATGACAAAAAATCATTGCTGTATTAAAACCAGGTAAGCCAGCAGACAGAACTGAAAGCTATCACCCATAGCCCTTTTAAGTCCAACCTACAAATTGTTGGAGAGACTAATATTGAACAGGGTCAGTGATAAAATTTAAAACGTGTTCCAATAGAACAAGCAGTGTTCAGAAGAGATCGCAGATCAAGTTCTCAGCTTAACAATCCGACACCTAAATTCGACGCTGAAATCCATTGAAGCAGGATTTCAAAGATGCCTGAAGAATTCTGCAGTCTTCATTGACTTAACAGCGGCTTACGATACTGTTTGTAGGGAGGGACTCATATATAAATTTCTTAAAGTCATCCCATGTAAAATATTGGGTCATCTCCTAAACAACTTACTGTGTGATCGATATTTCAGGGTAGTCACTGGAGGAAGCATCAGTAAACAGAGAATGCTTAAGAATGGATTACCTCAGGGCTCAGTGCTCACACCACTGCTTTTTAGCCTTTATATCGCAGGAATTCCTGAAACAGCGAGCAGAAAGCTTGCTTATGCAGATGATCTAGCTTTGGCGATCAGCGACAAGTCTATCAAAAGAACTGAAGAAATATTGACAAATGATCTGTCTGCTTTATGGCAGTTCTATAAAAAAATGGAGATTAACACCAAATTTTGGTAAAACCGAATGTTCTGGCTTTCACCTGAACAATAGTCTTGTAAATCAAAAACCAGAGATATATGCTGATGGATCTTAATTTCGTTTAATCCGACACCTAAATATCTGGGAATAACTCTGGATAGAACTCTGACATATAAACAGCATATGATTAATATCGCTGCTAAAGTCTGCACCAAAAATAACATAATTCAGAAGCATTGTGGTACTATATGGGGCTCAAGTGCCATAACTCTGCAAGTGCACTGCAGTGGGTTTAGTTTATAGTGCAGCAGAGTATGGTGCTCCTGTCTGGCTCAATAGTTATCATGTCAATAAACTAGATACTTAACTCTACTCTGCGTTTAATAACAGGTTGCATTAGGAGTACACCCAAACACTCGCTCCCCACTTTGAGCCATATTGCTCCTCCGGAACTGCGACGACAGGAAGCCTTGCTTCGTGAATATAAAAGAATTTTAAATAGCCAAAATCTCCCAATATATGAAATTATTCCAGATGCTTTATCCAATAGACTAAAATTTAGAAGACCTACCATAAAAATTGCCCATAATCATCTTAGCCAGAATGAGAGTATGGTGAGTAGGTGGGATGTACTGTGATCCCAAGCAGTATCATCAGAAGTTCGCAATCACATAAACATCTTCCAAAAACCATCTGGACTTGACCTGCCCAGGAATATATGGATGACGGCTAATAGGATTCGTACAGGCCATGGTGTATGTGGAGACTTACTTTCAAAGTGGGGTAAGATACCAATCCCCATTGTCCCTGTGGAGCCGAGATCCAAGCCAATTACCATATAGTACAGGAATGCTAGCTGACAGCATATCCATGACTTTAAGGATATCTTTGACCTATTCTTTGCGTGGAGGGTGGTGGTGGTGGAACCGTGGAATGCATTGCTTGATAGTGGTGAGAGCAAGAACGGTCGATGAATTCAAGGAGTGGTGTGATAGATTTTGTGTTTCCTAGGAAGGACCTCCCACGATGAGTGTCTTGATTTCATGGAGGCCTGAATGATAATAATTTAGAAAAAAAAGTATTATGTGTTGCACCCATATAAAGCTATTGTACTGCTATTGTAAAGCCATATAAAGTTATTGTACTACCTTCAAGGAGTATAAAATAGTTGAGAAGAGTTGTTTGCAATCTTATCTATGGATAAGATTGCTAAATATCAAAACTGGAAATATACGATAAGACCATCAAAGATCACTCACACATGCTTACAGCTTCATCTTAATACTTTGGGCATTTTTTATTTAACTTATTTTAGTTCATCTGCAAAATATTAAGAATGGATGGATATACTGTCTGGACTGTTAATTTCACAACTAGAATTCTGACACTTACATTAAATTATTTAAGATTACATTAAGACAAAATGACAGTATAGCCAATGTTGGAGCTTGCCAAAAATAGTATTTCTTAGCAATATCTTAAATGTACACAATAATCCATTTGCTTCATAAAATCATCTGTTTTTTTTTTCTTTCTTTTTTCTCAAGGTCAGCGGGTGGAGCTTCTTTAGCCCTAACGCTGTTGAGATGCAGCTGGTCTCTACTCTTCAGCTATTGCTCATGGTGAGCTCAAGGTATAAGTAAATGAAGGCTTTCATTTGAGAGATTACGGCAGACAAGTGCCATTCGGTTGTATAAGACCCTGATCAGACAACACTTAGACTATTGTTCTCAGATTTGGTCCCCAGGATTTGAAGGGGATAAATTAACTGTGGAAAGGGTACAAAGGTGGATAACAAAGATGGTTTCAGGACTGTACAATGATAGTTATGAGGATCGGCTGAGGGAATGTGGACTGCAGAGTTTGGTGGATAGAAGAAGGAGAGGCGATATGATTGAGACTTTTAAACTGTTGAGAGGTGGTTACAGGGTTGACACTGGGGAGTTCTTTCACTTGATTGAACAGCAGGATGGAGTGATAACAAGAGGCCATCCCTGGAAATTATGAAAGGAATCTGTGAGCAAGAGGGTGAGGAGTGGTTTCTTTGCATGGAGGATGGATGAACCATGGAATGCATTGCTTGATGGAGTGGTGAGAGCGAGAACGGTCAGTGAGTTTAAGGAGTAGCATGATAGACTTTGTGTTTCTTAGGAAGGACCTCCCGCGATGGGTCTTTTGACTCCATGGAGGCCTGAATAATAATAATAATAATAATAATAATAATAATAATAATAATAATAATAATAATAATAATAATAATAATAATAATAATAAATTAGGGTTAGGGACCATGAGATGGCGGCACATTTGAGCCGTCTCTCTTCACTGTGTACCGCTTAATTAGTGATAGCCTTGGGCCATCTATCTCTGATTGGTACCAGTGGAGATTGAACTGCCCACTCAGTCTCCAAAAGTTAGATAGGGCTAAATGGCCTCGCCTACTCCCGTATACGGGAATAAAAAGGCGTTAACAGATTTTTTTAAGATAATAATAATAATAATTCCCAGAGGAGATCAACTGGATGAAAAACCTAAATGTTAAAATATGACTAATCTTCTGTCTAATGCTTGTCATAAATTTCATATTTGTATTTGCCTCAATGTAGACCTTATTTTTTAATCATATATGTGTAGCTTATCTATACTCATGTGTATTATATCTTATTTTCTTTTAACCATGTGTACAAGCCATACGATAAATAAATAATAAGTAAGTGGGTAAAACAGCTGAACGAAATACTTGGATGTTGAATAACATACTAACAAGTAAAGATAAATATGTGGCCAAAGCATAGCCTTATGCTATGCTTTGGCCACAACTTTACTATGGTGCACAGAGTTGGTCACCTGGGAACAAGGAGGTGATCGAAAAGATTCAGAGACGAGTTACAAAGGTGGTGACAGGTCTATGGAATACTCCCTGCGAGGATAGTTTGAAAGTTTGTTGATTACTATGTTTAGTTGGTAGGTGGAAAAGAGAGGAAGTGATAGAAACTTTCAAGATATTAAAGTTTTTTTTATAAAATTGATGCAAGTGAAATGCTTCAATGATGAGTCTTTGACAAATAGAGAACTAATGACTATCCATGGAAGTTATGTAAGAGTGTGCGGACCATATTTTTTTCTTGGAGAGTGGCTGATTAGTGAAATGGATTGCCAGAATTTTTTGTGCAGCTCACTGATGATGAATGGATTCGAGGAGAGGTATAATAGGATTTGTGTGCATGATGGTCGATTTGGATCTCCCGTAATGAGACTCCATACTCCATGGAGGTGCTGCAAATAATAATTAATATTTTCAACAACAATTAATTAATAATAAATTATTATTAATAATAATAAATATTATTATTATTGTTAAGAGAGACCTTCAGGGAGTCAGGGACGCATCGAGGAAGACCATATCACCCACCATCTCTCATATTTATTCTTGAATTTATTCACACCGCTTGCACTCACAACATCCAATGGCAATCCATTGCAATCACATACCACCCTATGAAAGAAAAATCTAGCATTTGCCTCCTTCTTAGTGGCATTCATTTTCAGCTTCCAAGGATGCCCTCTTGTCATTTCTTCACCCTCCATAAATTGAAAATTTCCTCAAATGAAATCCTGTATGACCCTTTCAGAAGTTTGTAGGTTTCAATCATATCATCCCTCTTTCTCTTGGTTGTTAGTGTCTGTAATCTACTAATTCTCAATCTGTTTTCATAATCAGTATTCCACAATTCTGATATCATTTTTAACACTGTCTTTGCACTCTCTCTCCAATACACTGACACCTCGATATATAAAGGACTAATTCGGACGAGGGGTGTCCATTAAATCCGAAAGTCCACGATGAGTCTTTTGACTCCATGTAGGCCTGGATAACAACAACAACAACAATAATAATAATAATAAGTCCGTTATATAATAAAGTAGATTTTCCGAATGTGTATGTTAAAAAATTGACAAATTAGCTAATTTACATGTTTTTACCTATGTAGAAACTTTTATTTAATTATAATTAAAATACTATCTATGAAAAGTTTAATTTTAAAGAAGAGTTTTCTATATGTGTTATACTTTTGAGACTCTAAAAAACAAGTCTGCGATCCTCCTTTATATATCGAAATAAATAAACAAACATTTTCCGGAAAATAAATTTAATTATATTTAAATAAACAATGTTCTTAAAAACAAAAAAAAAAAAAATATTTTTCCTATTTATTCGTCTTCGGATGATGATATATCCAGACACTTCCGTCGGCCGGCACGGGTTAAAACTGCCGCAGAAAGTCACGCCATACGACAAAAGACCCAATTACTACCTGATTGATGTGATCACGTGCTAATCATTCGCCAACGTTTTATGAGCGGTGACTCTTTTATGTCGGCTAAATTACTACAGTGTTTTTCCAAGATATGATGGCCTATTCGCCAAAATTTGTTAAAAATAACAGGAAATTAATAACAAAAACAATTCATTTAATTATAAGCAAATCTTGGTTAAGAGCATTTTAAAATTAATAGGGTGTTCATTTTCAGATGTGACATACAGAACGGAAATTTTCTTCGTCAAATCTGAAGTCTAAAATCGATGGTTTACTGTATATCAGAATCAAAACGGAAACAAGGAGACCTGACCAGCGCAAATAATCCAAGTGAGGATTTGGCCTTGTAAAGAGGAAAAATGACATTCTTATTTTTTACATGTGAACGTTCGTTTCAGCATTGCAATTATCTTTTGAGTTGTATTGTTGTATTTGCAGTCTTTGCTGCATGGCGCTTGAACCTCAACTTCCTATTACTAACACTCAGATCCCTAGCCTCATTAGTTTCTTCTAGCATAATCCCACCAGTATAAAACGACATTGGATAGCTAATTCTTAATACCGAAGTGAGTGACTTTACATTCAACAACAACAACAATAATACTAGTTAAAATAGTTTTTGTCTTTTACACTGCTGTATAAGTCAGTTGGTAGTCTGCTGTTGTATCTCCATCGTTTCGCTTATGTGGCCTACATTTTAGTTATAATAATAATAATATATTATAGCGCCTGTGTAGCTTCACTGGAGATGGTATGTACCTTCAACAGCGCTAAATCGCTCAAAGAGAGATCGTCGTAAGTTTCATTATAGTCGTCGACTGGATGGACTTTTACTTAGCCTTTTTGTGACCTGTTTTTGAGTTAATCGATCTCTGGCGGAAAAGCGGGTTTTTTTCGTGAAACTCGGCTTTTTAATCCCGTATACTCAAGAAAATCGACCGTAGAACCCACACTTTTTTTCAGACAGTAAATATAGTGTTAGGATTAGCGACCACGAGATGGCGGTACTTGTCTTGGTCCAGTTATCTCTGATTTGTACCGACTGATATTGAAATCCACTCCCCCCCCCCCCTTAGTCTTCACAGGTTAGATAAGGCTAAAATGGCTTTTCCTGCACTCTATATACAGGAATAAAAGGCGTTAGCTGATTTTTTTTTAAATAAAAAATGTATACCATCGTAAGAGGGAGGGGGGTCGTTGTGAGCACAGGTATTCTCTAATGCCGCGCGTTTTAAATATTTTGAAAAAGTTTGAAAACACTCTTTATGCCATTATTAAATATCTTTGATCAAAATTCATATAGACATCACCAGTCGTAACACCAGATTATAGAAACCTGAAATAACTACGTAGTTTCGTTACATTTGATCTGTAGAAAAAAAACAAAAAAGCTCCGTCTGAACTAGCATACGTTACTTGTACACATTTTATGTAGTAAATTTATTTTCCACTGACTAATTTGCCCTCCAAAGGAAACTGTCAATGATTATCTTCTAACGTGACCTTGACTAAAGAAGCCCGTTTTATTATTTTTTTTATCTTCAGTTATCCGCGCACAAGTTAGGTTGGTTATCATTACGTACTACTTCAGCACGTATACCGACTTCAGTTTTTAACGAAGTAGTTGAATATCATGGCAGCCTCAAGGATTGCAGTGGTAAGGTTCAGAAGTTTGTTCAAAAATCCATTAAGATTTAAAAAATATATCTATGAACCTTAAAGATATGCTTAAAAAAAACTTGCGATATTTTGATGACAAAGCATTTTCAGACTTTTCTCTTAACAGTAAATATTACGGATCTATTGGAAAATTGCGGAATGTTCCTTAGTAAAAACAATTTTAAATTTCAGGATAGAATGAAGTATTCAGTGTGCATAAATTTTATTTCGTATATGCATTATTTGTACCATGCAGAATTAAACTTTGGCACTTGTTACTGCATCAACTATCAGCATTTAATTAAATTTAGAAGGTGCTTATTGAGTAGAATTTCTCGTTTCAGCTCTGGGTTAATAGAAGAAATTAATTCTGATAATATCGATATGTTACACTGGATGATTATCAGTATAGTGTAAAAGATAAATGTGGACTTACTAGTGAAGTCTTTCAAAATATGTCATTAATTTAGGTGGTTTAGTATACTCTTAGGAATGGTTATCAGGTTTCAATTTATTCAAGATTAATATATTTTTTAAATTAACAAAAAAAAACAACGTTGTAGAGAATTTTGAACATTGATAATATACTTCATGTTAGAAGTTTAATGGAGTGAAACAGCACTGAGAAATGATTGAAAGTAATATTTCATGCTTCCATAAATTTATCTCAGTTACAGAGATATTGTCAATGAGTACAGTATAAGACTTATACAACACATACTAATTCCTTCTGCAATGAATTATACAAAAAGTTAGTGAAATCTCATCTCCACCCCTTACTGGTCATACTACATTCTATATAAAAAAAAGTTCCCATTTTAAAGATTCTTGCAAATAATACTGATATCCTGGTGAGCTTTAACATTACCTCACTGTTCACTAACATTTCCTTAAATGACACCTTATTATTTTTTTAAAAAAATTGATTCTACTTGATGTCATAGATCTTTTTTTCCTTTGCTATCTATTCTGGTTATTTCTCTTGGAAGGACAAAATTTATAAACAGAAGTACCTATATGGGATCACCCCTTGCCAATGCTTTCATGGAAGGTATGGTAGGATGTCAAATGAATAAATTTATATCAGGGGCGAATGCTGGTCTTGAAATTCACGCTTGTTCTTGTTATCATTCAGGGAGTGATTGAAGTCTGATTAGCGTAATAATGAATTACTGACCATTTAAAAGTATATATTTAGAAATTTATGTACATTTAATCATACAAATACACCATTTATTTTACAAATGATATTTTATCTTTTTCAATTTAGCTACTTGAATACAAATTCTACCCTACGGTTCTTCTTTATGAACTGGTCAATAACATCGTTCATAAAAAGTTGGTTGCAACTTAATTTTCCTAAGCAACACACACACACACACACTTGTAAAGGCTGGCTGAAGCTCTCTGGCTAGAGCTACTTTGACTGTGTATGGCCTGTGTTTAAGAAGGGAGCGGAAGATCCTACCTATGACATATCTATGACATGAGTATTAGTTACGTAGTACGTAACTAATACTCATGTGGTATTAGTTACGTAGGTCAGACCTCTAGAAGCTTTGAAACGAGAAAGAAAGAACACATAGGATATGTCAGAAATAACAGACAAGACATTTCAGGCCTTTCATGCCACTTTGCCTCTACTAACCATCACATTGAGTGGGATAAGAGCCTTATGCCATACATAGAAGATAACTACCATTCAAGAACCTTTAAAGAAACAGCTACAGTCGCCCGTAAAACTGAAAACCTAAACAAGAATCGAGGTCTAATTTTACCAGAAATTTGGAAAACTTATCAGATCATTAAACATCAAAGAAATGAACTTTCATAACAATTACGTCATGAGCCATAACGAATAAATCACGTTAACGAGACACGCACATTGTCACGCACGATACCAATTTTTTGTATGAATTAGAACCATCAGTTATAACCTAGTCTGTAACCTTCATTTTAGCTTACTAGTTTGTATCCCTGAGGATGCCAATAGAAAAATTGGCGAAACATATAGGAGGATAAAATAAAGCTACTTGACAAAGATTATATAAAAAAAGTGTAATAGTCTAATGATGTGACTTTTTTCATGTAGTTCTATCATAATATCCTATACATTAGGTGGGAGATGAATATCATTGCCTTGTCCGTGTGTAGAGGCTTAAGTGCTGTGAGGGCATCATGTTGGAGGCTTAATGGATTGTATACAGCACTTAGAAAGGATTAAAACAGAATTTAATACTTCCTGTATTTTGTCTCAGTTACTGAGACATCTTCAGGGATTAAAAAAAACTAATGTAACATATGCACAAATACCATACAATGCTAAGCCCAACCGCGTTGTTAACTCTAAAGTCCTATCTAGGTGGAGCACCTTCTAAGGGTGGTTGTAGGTGGCCTGGAATGTAAGGTGGGATCTCTGATGATAAGTGTTTCGCAAATCTTAAGAAGCTTAATGCAACCGTATTTATTAAGATTTGGTTGATTTCTGAGAGCTGCTGCTGATTCTAAAAATAGTCTCTCTTTTTTGAATTTGCTGTGGTTGAGCATAGTGGTTTTTTTTCCATGAGATCCCGTGGGTTATATCCAAGACATGGTCAGCCAAGCCCGACTGACTATAGTCGTGGTTGCAGATGTATGACGTGTTCCTCCAGGCAGATGGTTGCTGATCTGTCTGTCTGTCTGTCCAAAGTATGCCAGCTTACGGGAACAGGGTACTTTATAAATTCCAGGCACTGAGAGAGGAGGGAGCGGATCTTTTGTAGAATGGATAAGGATAGCAAGTTTGCGATGGGACTTAAATGCTGTGTGTAGGTTGTACTTTTTTTTAAAATCTTGGCTATTTTTTCTGATGTGCCATGGATGTGGGGTAGGGTGATGGCATTTCTAAACTCTTTTTGAAGAGAAGACCGGGAAATGGGGAAGGAACTGATTATTTTTTTAATACTGTGATCGCTGTAGCCATTGGAGAGGAAAGTGTTGTGTATGTGGTCAAGCTCAGTTGTAAGGGTGGTTCCACTGAAACAAAGATTGTGGGCTGTCTTGGTTAGAGTTTTAATAATGCCATATTGTTGAGCAGAGGTGGTGGTGGGATTGTTTGTGAAAACAATCTATGCCTGTGTGCATAGGTTTTCTATATACAGTGAAGGAAAGTGTACGGTTAGGAAGGCATGCAACTAAAGTGTCTAGGAAGGGTAAACAATTGTTCTTTTCCTTTTCCATCGTAAACTGGATTCTTGGATGTAGGCTGTTGAGGTGACTGAGGAAGGAGTCTAATGTGTCTGGGCCATGAGGCCAAATAGAGAACACATCATCTACATATCTTAGCCAGATAGAAGGTTTGAGAGGGGGTTGAGTCAATGGCTCACTTTTCAAAATCTTTCATATAAAAATTGGCAAGGGAGGGGGGGGAACCCATGGTGGTTCTCTCTATCTGCTGGTAGATTTTGTTCTTCCAAGAAAAATAACCAGAATTGATGGCAAAGGAAAAGAGATCTAAGATGTCAAAAGGAAAAACGTTTTCTAAGCGTGTTAAGGTATCAATTTAGGGAATATTGGTAAACACTGAGGAGAAGTCAAAGCTTACCAACAATATGTCTGTGTTATTTAAGATTAGATTTTCTGTTATGGTTTTAAAATGCGTACCCATCTTACCCATTTTACTTTGGCCAGACAGGCAGATCAGCAACCATCTGCCTTGAGGAACATGTCATACATCTGCAACCACGACTATGGTTAGTCAGGCCTGGCTGACCATGTCTTGGATACAACCCACAGGATCTCATGGGAAAAAACCACCATGCTCCACCACAGCAAATTCAAAAAAGAGAGAGACTATTTTTAGAATCAGCAGCAGTTCTCAGAAATCAACCAAACCTTAATAAATACATAGACAAGCTTATATATTGGTTATGCATTACTAAATTACTTAAGGAATTGATGATGTAGATAAGAATATAAATTAATATAACTAAAAGGACTACACAAGTAAGCTTAATGCTCTTCTATTAGATCGGGCTACTTACCTCCCTATCGAATACAATCCCACCAACTCACAAATCAGAAAACTTCACAGGCTCCTTAAGAAAGTCACTTCTTGACCTGTAGAAGTTACTAACAGATTAAAACCCTTTAACTCTATCCCCCCCCCTCGTATTTAAGGACTCCCAAAAATACATCAAGAAAATGTGCCATTACGTCCCATAGTGGATGTCATTGATCCCCCCCCCCCCCCACATACAAATTAGCTTTGGCCAATGCTCTCACACACTATACTGGCAACACACCATCACACATAAAAAAACTCAGCCCACTTCAAAGCCAGCATAGAAAACCTTACACTCCAACATACTGACATAATGGTCAGCTTTGACGTCTCCTCCCTATTCACAAATGTCCCACTCAAGGAAACTTTAGAACTAATCGAAGCTAAATTTTCTCCCGATATCTCAGCCCTATTTCAGTTCATAATGAACTCGGGCTATTTCGTTTGGGCAGGAAAAATTCTACAAACAAATAGAGGGGACAGCCATGGGTTCACCACTCCCTCCCACCTTTGGCCAATTTCTTTATGGAGACATTTGAAGAAAAAGCCTTATCCTCTGCCCCACAAAAGCCAACCATATGGCTTCGCTATGTTGATGATGTGTTCGCTATTTAGCCACATGGCTCTGATACACTCCTCTCCTTCTTAACACACTTAAACACCCAACACTCCAGAATCAAGTTCACTCTGGAAAAAGAGGAAAACAACAGCCTCTCTTTCCTAGACACACTAGTCACCTGCCAGGCTGATGGAACCTTGGTTTTCTCAGTTTATAGAAAACCCACCCATACAAGCAGGTACATTCACCAACAATCCCCCCCCCCCCCACAACAATATGGAGTGGTGAAAACATTATACAACAGGGCTAAACTAATCTGTTCTAACGACAAGGCCCTAAACACTGAACTAAATCACATCCTCAACACTTTCTCAGCCAATGGCTACCCCTCCAAAAAATCCAAAAAATATTGAAACCAACAAACCACAATTCCCCCCACCACCCCCCTTTCACAACAAGGATTACTCTAAATCCATCACCAGTCCCTATATCCGAGGCACCTCGGAAAAAATTACCAAAATCTTAATAAAACATGACTTGACCTCCTGTTACAGGCCTTACAGAAAATTGGCATCCCTTATCTGCTCCACCAAAGACCAACCACTTCCCCTAGACCTACCTGGTGTATACCAGGTCCCTTGCAGTTGTAAACTGTCGTACTTTGGCCAAACAGGCAGGACAGCGAATATCAGAATTTCTGAACACAAGGACTACATCAGGTTTCACAAGTACAGTCACTCTGGTCTTGCAGACCATGCTCTGATACACGCCACAGAATATGGTGGAAGAAAGCTACAGTAATACACCGTATTACTGTAGCTTTCTCATACAACCATACAACCAAATACAAATTTGAAAGACTATTCATGGAATCAGCCTCAGCCCTAAGAAACTCTCCAAACCTCTGCAAATTTGGTTGTATGAGACTGCCCCAAATTTGGGATGCTTACATCAGCAGACCTTCAGCCCAAAGCCAAGAACACCTACACAGCTTGTTAGGGGATACCACCAGGACTTTTAGGAGAACAATATCACTTCATTCTCAGTTACCGTGTTGTAGTGCCTACGTGCACGTGCCTTGTTTTTTTTTGTAAGTTCCTTTTGAAGATGGCAACGTAACGTTGCTGAAATAATGGATATATTTATTAAAGTGTAATTTAATTTATATTCTTATCTACATTGTCAATTCCTTAAGTGATTTAGTAAAACTTAATAAATATGGTTGCATTAAGCTTCCTAAGATTTGGGAAACACTTATCATCAGAGATCCTGCCTTACATTCCAGGCCACCTACAACTGCTCTTAAAGGGGGCCCCTCCACATAGATAGGACTTTAGAGTCGCCCATGTGGCTGGGCTTAGTATTGTATAGTATTTGTGTATGTGTTACATTAGTGTTTTTGTAATCCCTGAAGATGTCTCAGTTACTGAGACGAAATATAGGAAGTATTCTGTTTTAATCCTTTCTGAGTGCTATATACAATCCATTAAGCCTCTAATATGACATTGCCTGGTGCGAGACCACTGCCTTATTGGAGGCCTGAAGTGGCTTGAAAATGTTCCATGTTTGATCTCTATAGCAGGATTTCTGGAGTATATAAAGAATAAATGAAGAATGCAAAATATATAAAAATTTATGAAAAATAGAAAAAAAAAATCCCCAGCCTGCTCACAGTACAAAATGCATTATCATCATTGCACGGTCCTTCAGTCCATGAACTGGTAAGCTGTAGCACACCAATCCTGCCATTTATTCTTCTCTTCAGTGATTCTCTTCATTTATTCATATCTTATTCCCAAATCTTCATGTAGTTGTTTGATGAAGTTCATTATTGGTCTTCACCCCTCGTTCTTTTACCCAGGATTTTCCCTTCTATTACAGTTTTGAGGAAATTGTTATGCCTTAGTAGATGTCCCATCCATTTGAGTTGCCTCTTTATGGTCTCGAATATACTTCTTTCTTCTCTAACTTCTTTGAGAACTTTGTCGTTGCTTTTCTTTTCTTTTCTACTCGCTTTCATTAATGGTCTCCAGTACCACAACTCAAAGAACTGTAGGTATTTCCAATAAAGGTCTTTACTAATCTTTTTCTTAGTTCAATGTCAGTTTGCTTTGATGTGAGTATGTGATATTTATTGTAAAATTCTTTTTTTGCCTGTAGAATTCTTGATTTCACTTCTTTTGGGCAATGTGCATCTTCTGTGATCAATTGTCCCAAATATTGAAAGGAAGTTACTTGTTTAATAGGTTTATCTTCTGATGTTCACAGTATGGGATTTCTTTCCTATTATCATTGCCTTTGTTTTCGTGAAGTTATCTCATGCGATATTGGGATGTCTTGTTATTTATTCCTTTAGCATATTCTCATCCTTTAGAGCAACCTGGTATTATTGCTTGGTCATCTGCAAATTTAATAACATTTATTCTTTTGCCATTTATCACAGTTCCATACTCTTTGTTTAAAGCTTCCCTCATCATTTTGTATGCAACAGTGTTAAAAAGGATTGGGAGAGTAGGCATCCTTATCTTATACCTATCTCAATTTTATCTGGTTCTGATCATCCCTCTTGTAGAGACACTACTGGAGTTTGCTGTTTATACAACCGCCAGATCAACTTTATTATTTGTTCTACTCATCTCTCTCAGCAATGGGAAGAGTTTATGCCATGAAACGTCAAATGCCCTTTCGTAGTCTATGAAGCATATATGTAGGTGTCATCCTTGTTCTATCATATGTTCACCGAGATGCCTTAATGCCAGAATTACGTCCTGGTTCATCTTCTTTTCTGAAACCAAATTGGTTTCCAATTTTGATTCCAGTTAGTCTTATATTATTTTTGGAGTATTTTTGATGTATGACTTACTAAGCTTATTATTCTGTAGTGAGTACATTCTATTGATTTAGTCTTTTTAGGGATGGGTATACCATCAGAGAGTGTAAAAAGTCTTCTTGCCATGTTCCTTTTTCAAAAATATCAGTGATCAGTTGGTATACTTTGTCTTTTACCTGTTGACTTGCTTCCTTAATTAGTTCAATTAGTATGCAATCTGTGCCTGGTGCCTTAGTCATTGCAATAGTTGTGCATTGTCAAATTCATCACGAGTAATTTGCATTATATTATTTATGAGTTTATCTTTCTTTTCTGGCAATTTCAGAAGTGATTTTGTTTCTTTATACAGTTCTTGTACATATTCTTGACATCTTTTCTTTTTTATCTCATGATCTGTTATTGGGTTTCCCTGTTTATTGTTTAGCACAAAAGTGGTTATACTTCTGTGTTTGTGTGTAACATTCTTTTATCTTCCCGTAGGTTAAATCACCTCTTCCTAGTTTCTCTGTTTCTTCTATTTCCTTGCATATAAAGCAAGGAAATATTTCTGCATTCTCTTTCCACTTCATTTTTGAGTTTTTATACATCATTAATCTGCTGTTGTGTTAATATTTTTCCAATTTTGTCTTCCATTTTGCTTAATATTTTAGTAGTGTGATCCATGGATTTGTCGCTTCTTGTGGCTTTATTCCTATGCATTCTTCTGTTGCGCCATTTATTATTGTTTTCATGTCTTTCCAGTTGGTATATGTAGTTCCCAGTTTTTTTTTTTTTTTTTTCCTTGTGTGAGCTTGTTTATATGTTTATTGGTGCAAATTCTGAATTTTTTTTTTTTTTTTTAATTTCTATATTCCATTTCTTTGTAGCTTTGGGCTTGTTTTGGGGATTTTCCATTATAGTTGGCTTTTAGGTTGTGATCAGATCCTTTATCTGCACCTAAGAAAGCCATAGCTTTTTTAACTTGGTTCTGGTACTGCTGTTTTACAATGATATAGTTGATTTGAAATTTTTTTTGTTCCCCTGGACTCTTCCAAATGTATCTTCTCCTCTTGGGGACTTCTTCTTCCTAACATGGAATTTAGGCCAAGTGGCCTGTTCCAGTCTCATGCCATCTCTTTCTTGGTCTTCCGATTCTTCTTTTCCCACTTATTTTGTATCTGTATAATATTTTTGGTAGTCTGCTGTTGTCCATTCTATTTGAATGTTCTAGCCATTTTTCTTTATACTGTCTTATGTAGTAATTAATTGGTTTTATTTTCAGGGATTGTAAGATTTCTTCATTTGTTTTGTGGTCCCACTTGGTATATCCAACTGTTTTTCTGAGGAACTTCATTTCTGCTGTTTGAATTCATTTTTCATCTTTCCTTTTCATGGTCCATATTTCACTTCCGTATAGTAGAGTTGGTTTTGACAAGACATTATATAGTCTGATTCTAGTGTGTGTTTTTGTACTAGGGATGGCTTAAATATATTTATTATGCCATTTACTTTGACAAAGTTTGATATTTTAGTGTCTGTCTTTTTCTTCGTATGATAGATCGCATCCCAAGTATCTGAAAGTATTCTTGTTCTAATATTTTATCATCTATCACTCTTTTACTTCTTATTGGGTTTTTTCCTTTGAATGCCATTATTTTTGTTTTTTCTTTAGATATTGTCATAATTGTCATATTATATTGCTTTGAGATATCATTTAATGATTTTAATGATCTTCAAACTTCAAACCAGATGTTAACGATCATAAGGTTTTCTTTACAGAAGTCTATTCATCACGATCCTCTTTCGTTTCATGTTCCAAAGCCAAAATTTTCACTGATATCAGGTGTTTCTTCTTCTCCAACTGTGGCATTCTGGTCTCCCATTATCACTACATTTTCTTTTGTTTTCATCTTTCTCAATAGTTCTTTGATTTGTTCATAGATTTCTTCCACTTCATTATGTCTTTATGAGTTGACTACTATGTCATCTTTTTATTCTCTCCTATTCTACTGATATCTATCCTGCTGCCTGGAACCTAGTCCATATTCAACGCATATCTAAGAAAATTAACAGAACTTTACAATCAAATTATCAGTTTCACTTTAGCTTGTTTAAAGTCATGGAGAAAACCATTAACATTTACATTCTTTGGATATGTGCACTCATATCCATTATGTGTATATGCATGTAAAATTAAAATGTTTTGATTTTACATGCATATAAATTAAATCAAATTAGTTATTTTGCCATTTTGAATATTTTATTTCTACAGGTAACTGGTGGAAATAAGGGTATTGGTTTTGCAATCACCAAAGATCTTTGTAAAAAATTTGATGGAATTGTATATTTGACAGGTAAGTTTTTCATTTTCTAGAAGCTTTTAATTTTATAATATAATATGACTCTTTTGTGATATACATATATACACATACAGGATGGCCATAATTAATGAGGAAGTGTTCAGAGCCCTGTAACAAAAAATGTATTGGACGAAATTCAACCAAACTTGGTGTAAGTACATTCTGGAACATGGAGTTTTGATTTATATAGATATATAAAAAAAAAAAAAAAAAAAAAGTACGAAATTTTGCAACCAGGCAACATTTGGCACTATAAGTGCATGGTTTGGGATTAAACAGTAATCGCTAGAAGAGACACAACAAATCAATTTTCATGTTTGTGTAACTTACAGATGTGGTTCAATAGCAGCAATTGTGTGAGTTAATGTTACTGTTCAGATAAAAATGTGCCTCTTCACTCTGTTCTTCTACTGAAATGAATCATCCACCTCCATTCGAGCTAAGAATGTCAGGACGTTCTGCATCACCACGAAGCAAAGCTTGAGTATGGGAGATCTTGTAGGGAGAAAAACGTCAGCATTTGACCCAGGATTTTCCACACAGTTGAGTATGGCATGTCCAGTTGCCGTGATATTGCCCTATCTGCAACTTTGTCAAGTAAAGTTTGACTAGCAATGCACGTTCCAGTAAGGTGAGATCCATAGCAATTCAGTCTTATCAGAATGATGTAAATCCATTTTGGTCTTCCTTATATATCCACCAACTTGTCAGTAGAAACAGTGAGATTATCCAAATATCAAGCGATTCTAGCTCCAATTGTCTGCTGGTGGTAGAATTTTATACTTTTTTTTTCCTGTAAATCAAAACCCCGTGTTCTAGAGTATACTTACACAAAGTTTGGTTAAATTTCATCCAATGCGTTTTTTGCCACAGGGCTTTGAACATCTCCTCTGAGATGTTCAAAGCCCTGTAATTATGGCCACCTTGGGTGTGTGTGTGTGTGTGTGTGTGTGTGTGTGTGTAATGTATTTACTCGACTATAACTCGCACTTTTTTCTCCAAAAGTAAAGTTAAAAAAATCTTGGTGTGAGATATATAAGGGGATTTTTGGAAACTAAAGTTTTTCAGGAAAAAACTAAATCAACATTTATAATTACATCCTCAGTATTCATAATTTATAATTGCTCAGATTGTTTACGAAATGAATGCATTTAAATTTTAATTATCAACGTTATTTATGTGATCAATCGCTCGCCTTCATCATGCAGTATATTTTAATCTTTAGCAAAAATGCTTCTTGTAATTAAATTAAAACAAACAGTCATCTACTGAAATAGTGTCATCTTTGCTCCCATCCAGTGCATTAGAGATGGCGGTTTTTAAAAAAAATTCTTGGCAATTATTTCTGGGGGAATTATTCTCTCCATATAGAACCTAAACCTCACCTCATTCACCCCCCCCACACACACACCCAATCAAAGATCAAGTAGAAATCAATGCTCACTCCGTATTTCCTCTACTGATTGCTTCCATCTCTATGCATATGATTGGTGCGATATTAGCAAAGGATCATGCGACTCACCGACAAATGCGAACCCACATTTGTTGAGTTGCATGATCTTTTCTATTCGATGCTGATTCTCTTCAACCGACTTCCAAAATATCTGAAACTGCCATACCAACATTTATTATATATTTGTTAAAGTTTTAAACTTTTTTTTGTGTGCGAGGTATATGCGAAACATTTTAATATCTTTTTCCATAAAGTAAAATTAGGGGTGTGAGATATATGCAAGTTATATTCGAGTAAATACGGTGTACACACACACACACACACACATACACACACACACTGTTTGGAAAGAAGTGAATGGATTCTGGGCAAGGTGCAGTGTGCCATGTAACAAGTCGTGTTTATAGCTGGTATAAATTGGAGGAAGAGCCTGTGTAGCTCAGTGGGTGTGGCATGTGCACACCACGACGCTTGGCTGCATGAAGGAAGACTTGGTTTCGAGTCTAGTTGGCGACTAGATGAAATTTTTCTAAGCCTTTTTTCGACCGGTTCCCGAGTTAGTCGATCTCTGGCACGGGCAAGCGGGTTTTTCGCCCTGTAAACTCAAGAAAATTGACCGTAGAACCCACATTATTTCAGACATTAAATATATTGTGTTAGGGACCACGAGATGGTGGCACATTTGAGCCGTCTCTCTCTTCACTGTGTACCGCTTAATTAGTGATAGCCTTGGGCCATCTATCTCTGATTGGGACCAGTGAGATTGAACTGCCCACTCAGTCTCCAAAGTTAGATAGGGCTAGATGGCCTCGCCTACTCCCTGTATACGGGAATAAATAGACATTAGCTGATTTTTTTTTTTTTTTGATAAATTGGAGGAATATAACGCTTCCAAGCCAGTGCAGCTGTGTCTGGGTGAAATGTCTGTGAGAAGGGAACTGATGGAGTTTGAAAGAGCTATTGTGATAGATGCCATGTTGCAGACCTATGCCATATTTGGGGTAAATTGTTAACAAATTTGGCCATCCCAGGCAGAAATATAAGATCTGATAATATTGGAGTCTTGACAGATAACAGATTTATTTGGAGAAAAATTGTCAGAAGTTATTAATGATATAACTTTCATCATCATACTATCATAATATCCTGAGCCCCCCCCCCCCATAACTTGAGTTATGGGAAGAAAAACCCTGCATCTTCCATATAAGACTGGCTAATTCACATCAGGTAAAAAGCTCTCATAAAGGTTCTTGTCATCCTAGAGGAGATTCAAACAAAAGGGCTTTCCAACCAAAGGGATTCATCGAAATTGAAGAAATACAGAGGCTCCCAAACAGAATGTAATTGGTGAACAGTACTTGAAAAGCTGAATTTTGAGTTTTTGTTATGAAAATTATGTGTGATTTTGCAGACTAGAAGTAAAAATGAACATTATTGAGGTTGGAACTAAAAAAAAAACATATTGGTGAAGTGAATCTAGAAGGCTTGGAGATGGGGGGGGGGAGACTTTTCCATATATACTCTCTTGTCAAATCAAGTGTCTCAGCATCCTCCTGCTTGATCTGTGCAATTGCAGAAGGAAAATAGGTGGAGTTGGGAACATTAAAATATCAGAGAAAATTACCTCATTATTAGGAGAATTTAAGCGAAGCAAATCAGCATTTTAAGAAAGGAAAATCAAAAAGTGTAAGGTATGGGTAGTAGGGATATCACCTCTGCTTGCTCAGCAGTTGCATCAAAATATTTGGTGGCTGGGCAGAATTGGTCTCCACTGCTCATGCAACTCTCACTTATGGCTCTAAGTAGCTGGTAGAGTGCACCAACGGCCACACCCTGCGACCATGCCTCGACTGGCATGCAAAACTAAGTGAGGGTATCAGCATTTTATGCTGTAGTGAAGGAGAGTGTTTCCTCCTTGTTGCACTTGAAGACTGAAATGGCTGAGTTAGCCGATGACCAAAATTTAATTTGACAATGGTAATGAAGGCATGACCAGCAAACTATGTGACATAGTCCAGGCACACTCCGAGACAAAACAGATGTGGCCAGTCACCATGGAAGAGACATGAACCTCACCATGTAACCTTCCGTAGTAAACTACGAAACAGAGAATCATGTCGGATTTAAGCAATAGAGACAAAGTTGGACCCTCTGTAACTTTTGTCTCTTGGAAACATTATATGGAAGAAGAGAAAGAAACTTGGACTTAAGATGGATACAATGAAATAGCATATGACGAAGATACCTTAAACCCTACAGGGAGGGTATCTCCTTATCTTTCATGTCTGAAAACCAAGAATCTTCTCTTAAGGCTTGCAACTTGGAATGTAAGGACCTTATACGAAGCTGGGAAGTTAGATAATCTTATACAAGAACTTGAAGCAATGAAAATTGACATTGCTGGTATCAGTGAAGTCAAATGGACCAATCAAGTGGAAAAATAAACAGAAAGAACCATTCAATTATATACTCATGTGGAGAGTCATAGGAATGGAGTAGCATTTGTACTAAAAAATAAGATTGTGCAATCCTTACTTGGCATGGTCCCAGGATTTGGAGCCATAAGTGAGAATTGCATGAGCAGTGGAGACCAATTCCACCCAGCCACCAAATATTTTGATGCAACTGCTGAGCAGGCAGAGGTGCAATCCCTACTACCCATACCTTACACTTTTTGATTTCCCTTTCTTAAAATGCTGATTTGCTTCACTTAAACTTTCCTAATATTTTTATTGTCCAAATATATGCACCTGCTTCTTATTACCCAGATGAAGATGTAGAATGTTTCTATGAAGACATTCAAAATGCATTAAACAACACTAAGCTATTTTAAACCTGGTTTTACTCCATCTCTCAAGTAAGCAAACAGACAAAAAAGTCAAGTTTGCGCCTGCAAGACCAAGGTAACTCATGGTAAAAGTAGAGTAAGCTCTGATCACTAATCTTAATATTTACCCATAATGCAAAGCACATCTCCTAGAGGAGATGTATGATGCTTTGTATTAAAGGCAAGGGGCCACTACCCAGACCGGTTTCGACCTTTATTGAGGTCTCATCAGTGGGAGCCAGTACTTGGGAAATGGAATAAAACCAGGTTTAAAATAGCTTGGTATCGTTAACATTTATTATACCCAAGGTAAAATACTTTCTACATAAACAACACTACATCAGATTACATAACTATCGTTATGGGAGATCTAAATGCTAAAATAGACTCAGAAAAGAAACCAGAACCTGGGACATAGAAATCCAAGAGGAGAAAGATTAATACAGTTCTGTGAAGAAAACAATCTGGTAATAGCAAATACTTTATTTAGCCACCCTCCTAGAAGACTTTACATATGGAAAATCCCCGGACACAGCTATAGGAACCAGATTGACTATATAATGATTAAAAAAAGATTCCAGAATAACATCTTGCAAGCCAAAACATACTAAGGGGCTGATATTGGATCAGACCACAATCCTGTGGTCATTAAAGCAGCAATAAAATTAAAGAAAACAATGAAACCTCTAAACATAGATAAATATGATCTTGGCTTCCTTAAAAATCAAGAAATACAAGATAAATTTTTAAAGGAACTGACACAATCCACTGCTGTTAATGTTCTGATCCCACCAAGTATCCTTACCCTAAAGATGAGATTGAGGATAGATGGCAGAAATTTAAAGAGGGCATAAAAAAGGCAGTAAAACAAACAATTCCCAAATTTGAGAAGAAAATGAGTAAACCCTGGATGAATGACAAGAATGTAGGATTGCAAAGGAGCTATGGCTCAACAACAAATGCAAGGAAATTGAACTTCTGGACAAAAAGCACAAAACTAGAGAACTTAATGAAAAAAAAGTTAGGGAGCTAACTAGCAAATCTTGCAAAAGGGTAGGCTCTCATTGCATTGAGGATATCAGTGGAAACATCCTAATAGAGGAAGACAAAATAAGGGCTAGATGGGTAGAGTATTCAAAGGAACTCTACAATCATGATAGAATAGATAAGCCAATGCAAGAAGATTTGGAGGGGGCCTACTATCCTTACCTGGGAATTAACAAATGCCATTAGGAAACTGAAACGAGGAAAAGCTCCAGGAATGGATGGAATTATGGCAGAATATCTAAAGGCTTTAGATGATAAGGCTATAAGATCACTGACTGACATATGTAACAAAATATATGAAACTGGACACCTGCCAAAAGATTTTAAGCACTCCGCATTCCTACCAATAGCTAAAAAATCGAAGACAATCAAATGTGAAGAGTACAGAACAATCAGTCTGATCAGTCAAATAGCAAAAGTTATGTTATATATCATCCTAGAAATAAATAAACATAAAATCAAAATGGAAATTAATGAAACATAATCTGGTTTCCAGGAAAATGAAGGAGCTAGAGAAGGACTCTTCAACATTAGAACTATTATAGAAAGATATCTAGAGAAGAAGTCTACTTATGTTTTATTGACTACACAAAGGCCTTTGACAATATACAACATGAACAACTAATCAAATGCATCAGAAATTTAGGAGTAGATGGTAAAGATACCAGATTACTGATAAATCTATATTGGGAGCAAACTGCCTCAATAAAAATATCAGGAGAAATCTTGGAGGAATTCCCAGTAAAGAAGGGTGTCAAACAAGGATGTGTTCTTTCTCCTATATTGTTTAACCTCTATACTGCATTTATCTTCCAGTAGTTAGAAGAATTTAAAGGAGTCAGCATAGGCGGCAGGAATATAAACAACTTAAGATATGCAGATGATACAGTACTGCTAACTGAAAATAAAAAATATCTTCAAAACCTACTAGAAGAGACGCTGAAGTTAAGTGAAAAAAAAAACCCAAAACCATTCTGGTACCAAGAGAAAAAGGGAAAATACCCGATATAAATATTAAGATCAGGGGAAATACTTTAGATCAAGTAGAGGGTATATTTGGGTCAACTAATTACAGAGAATGGAAAGTGTGATAAGGAAATAATAAGACGAACCGAAATTGCTAGATCAACCTTCATTAGCATGAAAAACATTCTGACCTCAAAGGAAATTCACACAAAAACAAGAATTAGGCTGTCAAAATGCTACGTGGTCAACACTGCTATATGGAGCAGAAACCTGGATAATATCAAAATATTGTGAAAATAAACTAAAAGCCTTTGAGATGTGAATCCTCAGAAGAATTCTTAGAGTCCCATGGACTGCCAAAAAAACTAATTTATAAAAATATTAGAGATGATTGGAGAAGATAGGAATCTGTTGAAAACCATTAAGAAAATGAAAACCATCTACCTTGGTCGCATACTAAGGCATGAATCCCTACAAAAAACACTTCTAGAAAGAATGATACAAGGAAAAAAAAGAAGAGGAGGAAGACATTAAGGACTGGACCTTTTTGTCCTATGAGGAATGCAAAAGAGAAGCACAAAACCGTACATGGTGGAAGCTCACGGTAGTCAACCTCCTGGAAGGAGATGACATCTTGTCAGATGTGAAAATGAAGTTCAGAATGGCTGGTGGCATTAGGAGAGTGATAGAGACAAGAAATGAAAACTTCTCAGCCCCACTGATAGAATGGGGATGAGAGATTTTCAGCAAAAGAAACTCAACATAAAGAGGAAATTTTAAGTTGAAAACTTGGATGGTTTTACCAGAGCAAACATATATGCACCATATTACCTTTGAAATGAAAGAATCAAAGAGAGCAATTAAGAAAAATGGGGTAAATTGGTAGTTCTAATAGTTCTTGAAAAAGCTGAAATTTCAGTTTCTGTTAGGAAAAGTATGTGTGGTTTTGAAGACTAGTAGTGAAAATGAGCATCACTGAGGTTGGAATTAAGATAACATATATACACTCATGAGCAGTTGAATTGCCTGCCGTGTTGGCGAAATGGTGCTGTGGTCGCCCTGGCGAATGGAATAGTGGCGTATGACGGAGATGTCGTCAGAACTTGTACTGGCTGTCTGAGTAATAGTCGAGCACAGAATGGGGAAGACTCGAGATCTCCGCGAATTCGATCGTGACCAGATAGTCGGAGTCAGACGTATGGACACTCCATCTCCGAAGTCGTGCAGACACTGGACTTTTCACGGGACAAGTGCAGGAGACCTGTACCTACAGCAAGACAATGCACCAGCCCACCACTCCCGAATTGTGGCCGAGCGGGTAGATGAACACTCCACAGACATGAGGATGCTTGGCTGGCCCCCGAGGTCCCCTGACCTCAATCCTATTGAACACATCTGGGATGCTGTCGAGAGAGATATACGCACCCTGGACCCTGCTCTGACCAATCTCTGTGCATTGTGGGAGACTGTGCAGTGGTCATGGATCAGTTTGACTCCCCAACTGCCGGTGTCTTGTGGAGTACCTGCCATGCCATGCCGCATCGCCGCCATCATCGAGGCAAAAGGGAGTGCTACCTGCTACTAGGCAGGTATCTTTAATTCAACTTATATGTGAAGTGGACCTGGAAGTCTTTGGGAGGTTTGGATTTATCCACACACCATCTATTTCTCTCTGCTTTGGTTTGAAAGTGGGAGGGACATGGAATATGCAGTAATCGATTCCTTATTGAGCTGTACATATGGAGGATTTCACCAAATCCTCTGCAAATTATGACCTCAGCAGTACCCTCACATACTGCTATTACCTGGACTCCCTCCATGCACACCTGGTAGAATAGTGGCAGTAAGGGGTTCTTTACTAGGTGACCTGAAAGCATCCTTTTTATAGCCTCTACCATTATATTGTCCAATTCAAGTGCTTTGTTTTTGGAGTTTTTAATGCAGTTTCAAATCCTCACATTGTAAAATTGTTTCACAGAAGAAGTCTTTTTGGATTATTATGTTTGATGTATTAAGGATGTGTGCAGACTAAATTTTTTTGCTCATAAAGTGGCAAATGATGAATAAATTAACAGAGACAGTTGTGAGTACCCTGATAGTGAATGAGTTTAAGGAGTGGTACAATGAGTATTGTGTGAATAATAATAATTATTATTATTGAGTCAAAGCTAAATAACTTGGAGGAGACCTCCACATCGCCTTTCAGGAATGCAGAGAACCTGGGGCTTCTAACCTAATGTCCAATCCTCACCTTCATGTGGTGCACCCTGTTAGTAAGTGTCTACTGGGTACTGAATGAACAAGGATGGACTGGCAATTTGGGACTTAGCCAATCAAATTGTTCTCTATTGGCTTAAACCACAAATGTATATGATGGTACAACATGATGAGATTTCATGCTGGCTTTGGTGTCGCCCAGTTAAACAAGGCTCCTGCTATTTTCATCAGGGAACCAGAGCATACAGCGAAAAGTCTGCAATTGGAACAAGTTCAAACTCAACATCTAGAAGAATAAATCCAGCATCAGAAGAACTGAAGATAGGAACCATCAATGTAAAGAGTATTAACCACCTCACCGGCCATTATGGATCAAATACGCATCCTCATCGCTTCATATCCATCATATATTTCAGTGGTATTTCAATTTTAATATGCACTTCTTATCCATGATAAACTTGACATCTATAGACGTCTTGGCCGGTAGCATGGTTAATGGAAAGGAATTCAAGCGTGCAGAAGAATTGGAAAAGTACCACATGGACATAATTAGCATTAATAAGACAATAATGAAAAAACTGGTGAGATCTTACTAAATAAGTACAGGATGTTATTCTCAGGCAATAATAATCAAGGAAAGGAAGGAGTAGCGATAGCATTCAACACCAAACGCGAAGATGAACTTCTTGATTGGAAGGCAGTTTCAAGTAGCGTTATGTGGACAGACTTCAAAATGGGTAAATGGACAATGAAACTTAATTTTGCCTATTGGTGAGGGTTCTTTGAAGGAAGAAGTGGAAGAAATTTTTGAGTCATTAGAACAGGCAGCTGACATAAAAAAATGGAAAAAGTGAGCCTGAGATCAGAGTAGGAAATGAATTCCACGACATATAAGAATATTCTAAATGGGAAGTATTTACTGGACTTCTGCTCAGGACAGAGACTAGTCATTACTAACACCATATTTCAGCATAAAGATGTGCACAAGTTCACATGAAGAGATGATAAGAGATAAGAAAAGCCTCATTGACTACGTCTTTGTTGATAGTGATCAAGATACAAGAGTGTACAGAGGATTTGAAATTGGAAGTGACCATTACTTAGTACTAAAAGGATAAAAAGAAAGTTTTGAAAAAGAATTAAAGTTGAGCAGCTTTTATAGGTAAACTGTAGACTCGACTATAGAAACATTATTGAAAAAAAATTATACAAATTGAAAACAAGAACCAAAACCTTGGAGTCTCAGTGGCAAACTCTGAAGAAGACATTAATTTATTCAGCTACAGCAGTATGTGGTGAAATTGTGTGCAAGGAGAGAAAAATAAAAACACCATGGTAGATACAGGAAGTTAAAGAAGCAGTCCTGGAAAAGAAGAAAGTATACCAAAAGTTCCTAGCAAATAAGTCGGTAAATGTCCTAAAAGAATACAGAGAAAATAATGTAAGAGAGCTAAGCTATGTGAAAAAGTAGCTAAGCAAAAGTTATGGGGAAACTTTGGTAAGAGTATGAAAAATAAATATCAGGAGGGGTGGCAGCAAAATGTTTGGAAGGCTATTGAAGAAGCTTAGAAATGGAGGAAAGAGTACTCTAAAAGTAATCAAAGATGATAAAGGTGATATGAAAATTGAAGATAAAGATATCCTAGATATCTGAAGTCATTACCTTGAATTACTGTTAAATAAACCAAGCAGTGACAGAACCATACTAGAAAAGTTTCAAGAGGAGTACATATAAATATTTCAGGTAGAAAAAGCCATTAAAAAACTTGAAATGTGGAAAGGAAGCTGAAGTAGATGATATTCGACCAGTATGGAGGTATAAAAGTTTTGCAGTGGCTTCACTGTAATTCAGAGGTCTTGGTAAGAAGGTCTAATTCCCTGATTGGAATAGAGCTTTCATAGTATATATAGTATTCTATAAAAAAAAAGGGAATAAAGTTGAATGTAAGAATTACAGAAGTATTTCATTACCGAGTGTTCCAGGTAAGATTTATGCAAGCATACTTGAAAAGAGGTTGAGAAAGATTGTGGAAAAAAAACTTGAAGAAGAACAAGCTGGGTTCAGTCCAAATAGAGGTTGTAAAGATCAGATTCTCACTTTAAGACAAATAGATGAGAAATCATGGGAATATGACAAGGATCTGGAAATGGCATACAACAAGGTGCCCAGAGAAAAGCTTTCCAAAACACTACAGTTATATGGGGTGAATGGAACATTATAGTTGTTAGTCAGCAGTTCAAATTGAATGAAATACAGGAAGATGGTTTGATGTAAAATCAGGGGTAAGACAGGGATGCATATTATCTCCACTGTTATTTATCATTTACGTATTACATTATTAAAGAAAGTGTCATCAAGCCTGATATTAGAATTGGAGATGTCAAACTTAGCTCTGTTAGTTAGTGATAAAGCTCTTAGCTTTATCTTAGATATAAAAGTATATATCTTAGATATATATAAAAGGAGCATAGAAAACTTCAGTTGTATTCTGAATGGAGATCCTATAGAACAAGTAAAATATTTCAGTTATTTAGGCATAGCTTTTAGAAGATGGCAGATTAAATCTGGAAATAGACAACAGAATATACAAAGCTGGCATGATGGGTAACCAGCTGAATAAATTCATGTGGAATAAGAGAGAATTAGACAAAACACCAAACTTTGATTAAGTGTAAATAAAGCACTTGATCAAAGACTAGAGACCACAGATACGAGGGTTCTGAGAAAAATTAGGGGTGTGAACCAGTGGCATCACTGGCAGAATCATATTAAAAATGAAGATATTAGAAAATAACGACATTATTAGCATTCAAGGGTATGTCAGTAGAGCTAATCTAAGGTACTTAATTTAAGGCCACTTAAATAGAATGGATGAGGAAAAGTTAGCAAAACAGGCATTTGATGCCAAGATGGCAGGAAAGAGACCATCAAGAACCCTTTCTTGATGGTAGATTGAGGGAGGAGGTGGAGATTGCAAGGGAACAATTTGGCTTCATGCCTGGTAGATCAACAACAGATGCTATCTTTGGGTTACGACAGATGATGGAAAAATATCGAGAGAAACAAAGGGAACTACATCTGGTATTTATTGATCTGGAGAAAGCATACGATAGAGTGCCAAGGAAAGAAGTCTGGAGGTGTCTGAAGGAGAAGAAGGTGCCGGAGAAATATGTCAGGTTGGTGCTGGAAATGTATAGAAATGTGAAGACAAGTGTTCGGACCTGTTTGGGACAGACAGAAAGTTTTCAAGTAACAGTTGGCTTGCATCAAGGGTCAGCATTAAGTCCGTTTCTGTTTAATATTGTGATGGAGGTGGTAACAGAGGAGGTGAGAGAAGATGCACCTTGGACAATGTTGTATGCAGATGACATCTTGCTGTGTGTAGATTCAAGAGAAGAAGCGGAAACTAAACTGGAAAGATGGAGAAAAGTACCAGAAGAGAGAGGTATGAGACTGAGCAGAAGTAAGACAGAGTATATGTGTTGCGCAGTGGGCGGTGGCCAGGAGACAGATCTGGAGCTGGAAGGAAATGTCATCAGGAAGGTGAGAGACTTTAGATACTTAGGTTCAACAGTGGAAGAAGATGGAGGAGCTGAGAAGGAAGTGGGATGCAGGATACAAGCGGGTTGGAGGAACTGGAGGGAGATGGCTGGAGTGTTATGCGATAAGAGGGTGCCGATCAATCTGAAAGGCAAAATTTATAGGACAGTAGTGAGGCCAGCTATGACATATGCTATAGAAACTGTGGCCCTGAGGAAAAATAACATCAGCAGGATGGAAGCAGCAGAGATGAGAATGCTTAGGTGGATGTGCGGTATGACCAGAAAGGATCATCTGAGAAATGACTATGTGAGGGGGAACAATGAAAGTTACGAACTTAGGAGTGAAAATACAGGAGGCAAGGTTGAGATGGTTTGGTCATGTGATGAGGAGGGAGGACGAATATGTGAGAAGAAGGGTCATGCAGATGGATGTGCAAGGAAGGCAGAAGCATGGGCGGCCAAAGAAGAGATGGAGGGAGCTGGTAGAAGAGGACTTGAAGATGAAGAACTTGGATGTGGTGACAGCCCAAGACAGGAAGGTGTGGAGGAGACTCATAACAAACAGTGACCCCACTTAAGTGGGAGAAACTGTAGAAGAAGAAGATGGCAGGAAAGAGACCCAGAGGAAGACCAAGGTCCAGATGGATTGATTAAGTCAGAAGTTCTTTAGAAGCACGAAATGTTAGATATGACAATATTGGAGCAGTCACAAGTAATAGATTGATTTGGAGGAAAATTTTTGATAGAAGATTAATAATAACGCAAACTTAATCATGTAGTGTGTGTCATAGTAACCTGAACGCTCCTTGGAGCTACATATCAGGAAATGGATGATGATTATCATGATGATGATTATCCTAAGACCTCATGAAGTCAAAGACATCTAGGAGGTACCTTTGTCAAACACATAGCTCATCACCTTGCTTTAAACATATTCAAATTCTCTGCAGACACCATGCTTTTAGGCAGCGCATTCCATTCATTCACAGCTCTCTATGAATGAAAAAAAAAAAAGAAAAGAAAAAAAAAAGCTGCTCACTCCCTTACTCACACCCTCCTTATACATCTTCCAGGGATGATCTCCCCCCAATCTCCCACTATTTTATGAAAAACCTCTTTAATGTTAATCCTATAGCAACCTCTTACCAACTTGTCTCTTTCATATCACCTGTCTTCCTCCTATTAACTGGACCCTCCATGTGGGGCACCTGTTCGTGTTGGAGGGGACCTCCCAGTGATGGTACTGGCCCTTTGCTTTTCTTCCCATTTTCTTTGCTCTACTTCTCCTGAGTCTTTTTCATTATCCTTTTTCCAGATCATTGGGATCCAATGCCCTGCTGCTGTGTTTGCCGTGCAGTGCGACCCATGGACATCTGGAAAGGGGGGGGGGGAATCCTGGTAGTCTTGCACTACTTTGGCCCCTGCTTCGGCAAGACGGGTGGTCCTGGATGGCCCAGCCAGGATCAATCGACTAGTGGACTTGCCTGCAAGTGTCAACAGTGTTGCAGTAAGTCTCTCACCCCATGGTCTGGAGTCGGGTTCCTAGACCTGCTGCAGTGCCAGTATAGCGTCCAGGGTAGCCCTGGCATTCCACTCCTGAGCACAGTCTTTGCTTGCCGGGGTAGTGGCATGGTGGGTGGGGAGCTCTGGCGCTGAATTAAAAATTCCTTAAATATGAATTCTTCATCCTCAAATTTTTCAGGGACCCTAACACAGTCCCACCAAGTACTGATAATATAGACACAGCATATGGAAACAGAAGTAAGAAACAAAATATATCGGATACTAACATAAATGTACCAACCTTTTTAATCATTCATGCAACAGGTGAAAAAACAATTGAGAAATGTCACCCTTCTTTATCCAAAAAGGTTTAGAAGGACTGGCAGGACCTCCCAAAACTGTCAAGAAATTGCATTCTGGTGATATCCTCATGGAAACAATGTGCAAACAACATTCCGAGAAACTACTGAGAGCAACGACAATGGGTGGAATACAAATTGCAGTAACACCTCACAGAACACTCAATTCCAGTAGAGGAGTGATATCAGAATGGGATCTCCTTGATGTTCCTGATGAGGAGATATGTTCAGAGCTTAAAGATCAAGGAGTGACAGGTGTGAGGCGCATCCTGATACGCAGGGATGGTCACCTGGTCTCAACCAAGAACATCATCCTTACTTTTGATACGCCTGAGCCTCCGACATCTGTAAAAGCAGGGTATCTCAGCTGTCCTGTTAGAATGTACGTCCCTAACCCGCTGAGATGCTTTAAATGTCAAAGATATGGACATGCCCAAACTGCCTGTCATGGTTTTACTACCTGTGCCTGATGTGGTAGTAAAGAACATGATAATAAATCTTGCTGTGAAAAAAAAAAAAGCTGAATGTGTCAACTGTCAGGGAGATCATCCAGCATACTCTCGTGCATGTCAGAAATGGAAAGATGAAAAAGAGATACAAAAAATTAAAACAGGATAAAACATAACATATCAGGATGCAAAAAGAAAGTTGGCCACCATTACACCTGTTCTACGATCCTCTTATGCTGAAAAAGTAACAATTAAAAAAGTGCCAACAGCAACTCAAACATGTATGTCTATTCCACCATTTGATAATTTCACCATACCTGAACTTTATGATCGCAAGTGCTTCTCTGTTGAGCACATTAATCACCTGTCAAAAAAATTATGGTGGATAAACCACCAGATAAACCACTCAAAGATAAACCACCAGACACACACACACAAAAAAATGGATACCTCGATACACACTGAAAGCAAACTAAACATACCAACTGACCCTAACACATTTGATGTTTTGAACATTCTACCAGAGGAAAAGATGGACACTGGCCATCCATACTTCCCTAAAACAGTGGATAAATATAAATCTGACAAAGGTAATCCCTCAACCTCTCGAAAACCAGACAAGTCAATAAAATCAAGACAATAAGAAAATTTTTACAATGGAACTGTCGTGGGATCTGCCAGAAATTGACGATATCAAGATGTTGTTGCAGAAACACAAACCTTTCTGTTTCTTTCTACAGAAACTAACTTAAGACCCAATGAGGACCGTACCTTTAGGAATCTCACTGTTGTACCTAAGGATAGAACTGAAGGTGGTCCTGCTCATGGAGGAGTAGCTATCCTAGAGGGCAGTCATATTCCTTTCCATCAGGTCCAACTTAATACTTTTCTGGAAGCAGTTGCGATTCGCTTCTCTGTGGGATTTCTTATTACAGTATGTTCGATGTATTTACCACCAGATGCTGAGTTAAATGAAATTGATCTTGATAACCTTATCTTGCAACTGCCTGAACCCATACTTTTGATGGGTGACTTTAACGGTCACAATACTCTGTTGGGTAGTGCCAACACTAATAGATGAGGTTGAATCATTGAAAAAATTCTTGATAATAATAACCTTTCCCTTCTACATAATAAACTCAATACTTTCTTCCATATGCCTACCCACTCATATTTTGCAATTGATCTTACAGTCTGTTCCCCTTCCATTCGTTCACTGCTCATGTGGGACGTTGAAGAGAACATATATGGAGGTGATTACTTTCTTGTTCTTTGTACAATGTCTTCACAGGAACCATGTTCACCCACATGGATACCTATATGGAAAATGGACCAGGCTGACTGGAACACTTTCTCTTTACTCTCATCTTGCAAAATTTAATGCTAATGCCATCAGTCAAACACCTATCAACGAAGAGCTATAAAATATATAACAGAATGCATTGTCCAGGCAGCAACAACCTCCATCCCAAAAACATCATCTCGATTTCCAGTCTATCCAAGCCTTGGTGGAACCCAGAATTTCAGGCAGCCAAAAAAAGATCAACACAGAGCATGGAGCATATTTCATAGATACCCCACCACATCAAATTTAATAACTTTCAAGCATGCTCGAGCCAAAGCACGTTATGTAAGACATCAGACTCGAAAACAATCATGGATTCAATTTACATCAATTAATCAAATGACCAGTCCAAAAATTGTATGGGATAAAATCTGGAAAATGAAAGGCAGATATAGTACACATTGTTTGTCCACCTTAAACTATAATGGAAGTGTTCTTGCTGATCCCAAAGCTATTGCAGATACTTTGGAAGAAACTTTTGCTAAAATCTCAGCAACAGCTTCATATTCTCCGAAATTTTTAATACTGAAAGAGTAGCAAGAGAAACAAAGGCTTAATTTTTCTACCAACGTTCTTCAGCCATATAATCAGCCATTTGTCAAAGAGGAACTAAAAAGATCTTTCCTACAATCTCACCCTAGTGCAGTAGGACCTGATGACATCCATTATGAAATGATAAAACATCTACCATCATCTTCTATGGATCTTCTTCTCTTATTATACAATAGAATACTTGCAGAGGAAGAGTTTCCAAATTCTTGGCATAAGTCAATTGTCATTGCTATCCCAAAACCGGGAAAAGATCCAACACAAGCAAATAATTATCGACCCATTGCTCTGACTAGCTGTCTTTGTAAGATACTAGAGAAAATGGTTAATGCTAGACTTCTCTGGTATTTAGAAAGCAACAGGCTTCTCTTCAATACACAATGTGGTTTCCATAGACATCGATCAACTTTAGACCATTTAGTTTGGTTAGAAACTTGTATAAGAGATGCATTTCTGAAGGTGAGAACATCTTGTCTCAGTTTTTTTTGACATGGAAAAAGCTTGTGACACAGCCTGGAGATATGGCATATTAAAAGACCTCTATAACCTAGGTCTCAAAAAGACACCTTCCTATATTTATTAAAAACTTTCTGTCCAGGCGAACTTTCCAAGTCAGAGTGGGAAGTACGCTATCTCGACCATATCATCAAGAACAAGGTGTTCCCCAAGGCTCTGTCTTAAGTGTAACCCTTTTTGCTATTAAAATTAACCCAATCATTGAACAGCTTCCTCCCACTGTAGACAATGCTCTATATGTTGATGACTTCACAATTTACTATAACAAATTTAGTTTAATCCTTTATCCAAGTGTGAGCAAACAAAGTTTGTGCCTGAAAGTATCTTCAGGACTGGGGTAAGGTGTTACAACACCAGGGCAAATCATTGCAAAGGTGGAGCAAGCTATCAACACTCCTGTCTCAGTATCTCCTATAATGCAAAACACATCTCCTTGCAGATATGTCTAATGTTATGCATTAAGTTAAGGGCCACTACCCAGACTAGTTTCAACCTTTATTGAGGTAGAATGGGAGTTTATGTCTCTCATCATTGGCCTTTGGAGAATAAAGCGTGCTGAGGGTCAGCAGACAGTAAGAGAGGAGTATGATGTAAGATAGAGTAGGATAGTAGGAGATAAGAGGCCTCAGTCAACCTGTTTAGCCATATTAGGCTAATTGGTCTGTAACACATAATCTCCATTTATCTGTTCAGAAAAAAAAAAGGTTAAACATAGTCTTTTGTCTAGGGTTTGCATATGATTTTATCCAAATTAATAATTTACTTAGAGGATCTTTTTGTGTTACTAAATATAATATCCTTATTTGTATTCCGGGTAATTAAATTTTACTGCTGTTATTGAGAAACTGAGGATTTATGGTCCAGGCTAAATATATGAATTGATCATAGAGGTCGAACTTAAGGTCCGGAGAGAAAAAATAAAAAAAAAAGAAATTTTTTTTTTTTTTTTTTTTTTTTTTTTTTTTTTTTGAATACATTTAAAATATAAATTTTATTATTTAAATTTAAAAAAATTCAAATAATAAAATAACAGGAGTGTTGGTATCTTGCTCCACCTTTGCAACGAGTTGTCCTGGTGTTGTACCACCTTACCCCAGTCCTGAAGATACTTTCAGGCGCAAACTTTGTTTGCTCACACTTGGATAAAGGATTAAACTAAATTTGTTATACTCTAACCAAGTGAAAAATAAACTTTCAACATCTTTCTCTAAATCCAGAGTAATTTATTAAAAAAGGGTGGCACACCATTTGGCAACTCCTATAGATAGAGATGACCTGCTAATGCTTCTGCCTCTCAACTTGGGCCTGGCTCCCACTGAAGAGACCTCAATAAAGGCCGAAACTAGTCTGGGTAGTGGCCCTTCCCTTAATGCATAACATTAGACATATCTGCCGCAAGGAGATGTTTTGCATTATAGGAGATACTGAGACAGGAGTGTTGGTATCTTGCTCCATTTTTGCAACGAGTTGTCCTGGTGTTGTACCACTTTACCCCAGTCCTGAAGATGCTTTCAGGCACAAACTTTGTTTGCTCACACTTGGATAAAGGATTAAACTAAATTTGTTATACTCTAACCAAGTGAAAAATAAACTTTCATCACAATTTACTGTCACTCACATAACATGAGGGTAATTGAAAGACAACTTCAGCAAGCAATTGATCATGTCTCTCTGTGGGACCTTAATAATGGGTTTAGGTTTTCAACAGAAAAAAGTGTCTGTGTACACTTCTGTCAAAAACACACTCATTCCTAGATCCTGAACTAAGAATGGGACATACTGTTATTCCAGTAGCTACAGAAACCAAGTTCTTGGGACTCATCTTTGACAGAAAACTTACATTTCTAGCACACATTCGTCAACTAAGAGAAAAGTGCAGAAGAACTTTGAACCTCCTTTGCACTCTATCCTTTACTGAGTGGGGTGTTGATCAAGCTTCATTGCTCCATCTTTATCGTGCACTTATACGTTCAAAGCTGGATTATGAGTCCCAAGTCTGTGGTTCGGCAAGACAGAGTAACCTACGATGGTTGGATTCCATCCATCATCAGGGTATACAGATAGCTACTGGTGCCTTTCGCACCTCACCCACTCAAAGTCTCTATGTTGAAGCAAATGAACTGGCTCTATCACTTCGACGGAAACAGTTGTCTCTTAATTACGCCCTAAAAATAAAATCTCTCCCAGATCACCCTACATGGAATAGTATCTTCTCTCTGCATTGGGAAGCTCAATATCACACATCAAACTGCTATACATCCTTTTGGTATGCGTATTAAAGAAACTGTGCAAGCTGTTAGTATAAATATTGATAACATTAGCTACACTAAACATAACAGCATTCCTCCATGGCAGGTTTGCACACCATCCTGCAACCTCTCACTTTGTCAGCTACAGAAATCTTATACCCCCATCATCTATTTACCTGCAATTGTTTAATGCACACAGAGCAGCACATGCTGATTTCTTACCCATCTATACTTGATGGTTCAAGAACTAACACGTCCGTTGGCTCTGCTGCTGTGTTTCCTGACATTATTATCTCAAATCAGATCCCACCAGACTGCAGTAATTATACAGCAGAGTTACATGCTATTCAGCTTGCACTTGTGCATATAAAAGAAAACTGCTACCAAAAGTGTATAATTTATAAGACTCATTGAGCTCTTTACAGGCTATCTCCTCTCCTATGTATAATCCACATCCAGTACTTTATGAGGTGCTACACCTGCTCCACAAAATGAAAATCCTTAATTTCGATGTTCAGTTCTACTGGATTCCCAGCCACATCGGAACCAAAGGAAATGAGACTGCAGATGCAGCTGCTAAATCAGCTCATACCATTTCCACATACTGTTTGACAGTTCCATATACAGACTACAGACAACTTCTAAGATCAAAGCTAATTGCTCAGTGGGAGTTAACATGGCAAGAAGCATCAACAAACAAATTATATAACATTAAATCTGAAATTAAACACTGGCATTCTAGTCAACGTACAAAGAGAAGGGATGAGGTTGGTTCTTGCTAGGCTCTGCACAGGTCACAGTCACCTTATGCAATCTCATTTACTGAGAGCCGATGACCCTCCCATATGTGAAAAATGCAATGCGCATCTCACTATTCATCATATTCTGGTAGATTGTCAAAAATTTGCACGAAAGAGGAATGAAAATTTCACCTATCTAACCAAGCCATATACACGCAGGGCACTGCTAGCAGACTCAGGCAAATTGCACGATGTTTTTAATTTTTTAGGAAGAATTAATTTGTACAAACACATTTGACCATAAATTTGTTTATATGTAAATACTTTTTTTGCTTAACTTAACTTTTATAAATACATATTATTCATTAGGTTAAATCTCACCAATTATGTATTACCATAGGCCTTGATCTTGTATATTTGTATCACCCTGCTGTAATTTTGTTAATATGTAGATACTGCATCACTTAACATACATTTTGTGTATGTATCTTATTTACTACTTCATTTTTCGAATAATCATGTAGTGCTGTAGGACACCTTGCCTATTTGTGTACTTTCTAGTAATTCTGTTTAGATGTATTGCTAAATTCTGTTTATACTGCATTGCTAAATTTAATTTTCATCCATGCATATTGTATAAAAACCCCTTTTTGCCTACTGCTATAAAGGCATCTATTATAATTTTACATATACGTAGATACTACATTCCTTGGCTTAGTGTTTCATATCATCATCATCAAATTCCTGCCATGTACCCTCAAGGGGTGTACAGGATATAATAATACTACATGAAAAAAATTACATCATTATTAATTTCCTATCTACAATTTTCCTCCAAATCAGTCTGTTACTTGTCAAGATCTGATAATGTTGACAGTTACTTGTCAACATTATCAGATCTTATATTTCTATCGTCTAAGGCACTTTGTACTGTATCAGTGTTTCATATATTATGTATTAACCTATATTGTTAACTATTTTTGCACTACTGTAATAACCTCTGACCTTGTTAACTGTGTTGCTGTGCCCTCTGTAGCAGTTCTGTTTACCTAGAGATGCTGCTTTGTGAAACTAGATTCTTGTACAGACATCTTGTTTACAATTTTCTGTAAATGCTAATGTTGTAACCTTTAGTATGGTACAGTATGACCTTTGTAGTTTTTGTGCCAAATAAACTATAAACCAACTAACCAATCCTATCAACTAGACTATGTAAATTGCATCTTCTCAACCTTTCTTCATATTCAACATTGGAGATCAGAAACTACTTTAGTCAATCACCTCTTGACTCTTTCCAACATCTCTTTATCCTTTTGAAAACCAGGTGACTAGATCTGTGCACAGTAGTCCATATGTCACCTAAACAAGGCCTTATACAATGGAACCAGAATCTCTTTACTTCTACAAGTCAGTGTCGTCTACTTTTACACATAAGTACTGTGTATCCATCTCCTTTGTCCAATGAAGCCGTCACCTTGTTGTAATACTAAAACGTGACCTCTCTTTAGCAAATCCATGCTGTCTGTCAGAGATAATACCACTGTTATCAATTCAGTGTTGGATCCAGGTTCTCACCAGCCTCTCTAACTACACTTTAACTATAAGAACTGATACACAGATAGGCCTCAAGGTTGAACTCGCCTAAAGTGCAGAAGTTCTGTCACCTCCCCTTATGAAGCTGCCCAAACTTGTTTTCTATCCACTCCTTTGGAACTTGACCCAGTGTAAGGCTCATATTACACAAATATGTCAAGGCAGATGTCAACTCCCTGGCTTATTCCTTCAAAATACATGGTAATATATCATGAAGTCCCATCCTTATTGCCAGAATTTGTTGTCTTCACAACAAATCTTCACTCTATCACCTCAAGATCTCTTATTTCCTCTACTGTTAACAATATATCCTCACTAAACATAAATTCTACATCCTATCTTTGTTTCCCAATTTTAAACCCTCTACATTTTGCAACTTTGAACTGGTATTCCCATGCCCGTTCACTCAATCTGTTCAACTCTTCTTGTAAGGCAGAACCTCTGCTCTACTCCTCATAGTTCATCCCAACTTTGCATCAGCTGCAAATAACTATATAACCCCCATCCAAATTTTCCTCATTAGCATACAGCTAATGAGGAAAAAACTTCACCTTTTTTGGGTGCATGAGACTGTCCCAAATTTGGGAGGCTTGCATCATGAGAACTTCAGCCCAACAGCCAAGACAACCCAATATATATCCTGCTAGAGGGCAGAGTCCTTTAGGACTCTAGGAACAATGTTAGTTTTCTCTCTTCTCCCTCATTTGCTCTTTGTAGTGCCTGCGTGCACATGTCATAGTTTTATGTTCCCATGAAGATGGTGATGTGACATTGCCAAAATATAGGAAGTATTTATTAAAGTTTCTTTTAATTAATATTCCAGTATACGTTGTAATTTCCTGAAATAATTTAATAGTCATTCATTAGCTAACTTCTGCTCGTCCTGCACTTTTGCTACCCTTACCAACCATAGGTTCTAATTTTTTAGGAAATGACACTGTAAACTTTATTAATTATAAAAACTTTAATTAACAACTACCTATATTTCGTCAATGTTACATTGCCATCTTCAGGGAAGGCTGAAGAAAGTCAACAGAAGTCAGTCCTAGATGTCCCCTAGTGGACTAAATTGGGTTGTCCTGGCCATTGGGCAGATGATGATAGATTGTATACTTCCCAAACTTGGGGCAGTCTCATACACCCAAATTTGTTGAGGTTTGGAAAGATTTTCAGAGCTGAGGGATTCAAGGAATAATCATTCATTCTTGCTGCAGTGTAACAAAGTGGCCTTTTTCCAGTGTATCCTGTGGTGGGTGTCCAAAAGCATGGTCAACAAGTCCTGGATGTTTGTATGACTATAATCGGATGTAGTACTTGTGTTCGGATATCCTGAAATTGGCTGTTTTGCCTGTTTAGCCATAGTAGGAGTTTGCAACTGCAAGAGACCTGGTATACTCCAGGCTGGTCCAGGGGAAATGGCTAGTCTTTGGTGGAGCAGATAAGAGCTGCCAATTTCTTATGTGGTTTGTAACTGGTTGTGAAGTAATATTTCCTTAGGATTTTTGTTAATTTTTTGGGTGCACCTCAGATATATGGAATGGGGCTAGATTTAGAGTAATCTCTGTTTTGAAGGGGGAGGGAGTGGTGGTTACCTGGTTTTAATATTTTTTGGATTTTTTTGAGGGATTGTTGAAGATGTTAAGGATATGATCAAGTTCAGTAGTTACTGCATTGTTATCTGAACTGATTAATGTTGCCCTGTTGTATAGGGTTTTTATAATCTCATATTATTGGGAGGCAGGTGTGACTGCTGGTGAATGTATCTACCTATATCTGTAGGTTTTCTGTAAATGGATAAAGCCAGGGATCCATCAGGCTGGCATGTAATCAGAGGCAAGACTATTCTTTGAAAAGGAAAACAACTGTTGTTGTTTTCTTTTTCCAAGGTAGACTGGATCCTGGGGTATTGATTGTTTAAGTGTGTTGTGAAATTGTGGAGTGTATCCAGGCCATGCGGCCAAATGGAGAACACATGGCATAACCAGACAGTGGGTTTATGTGGGCTAGAGTTTAAGGCTTTTTCTTCAAAGGTCTCCATAAAGAAATTGGCCAGGGGTGGAGAGAGTGGAGAACCCATGGCTGTCCCCTGCATCTGTTTGTAGAATTTTCCTTATCGAACAAAATAGCTGAGTTCATGATGAACTGAATAGGGCTAAGATATTGGGAGGAAATTTGCTTTGGATGAGGTATAAGGTATCTTTAAGTGGGACATTGGTGAATAAGAAGACATCAAAACTGACCATTATGTCAATGTGTTGGATTGGGAGGTTTTCTATACTAGCCTTAAAGTGGGCTGAGTTTTTTTTGTGAAGGTATGTTGCTAGTATATTGTGTGAGCACTTTGGCTAAATGTTTGGCTAATTTGTATGTCAGGATATCAGTGCCATCCACAATGAGACGTAATGGTACATTTTGCTTATGGAATTTTGGTAGTTTATATATCCGGGTGTGGGTTAAAGTTAAAAGGTTTTAGTCTGTTTGCCACTTCTACAGGCCAAGAAGTAACCTTCTTAAGGAGCCTATGGAATGTTCTGATTTGGGTACTGGTGTGATCATATTCTATAGGAGGTAGGTAGAACAATCTAAAAGTAAAGAGGCAAGCTTACCTGTGTAATCTGATTGGTTTAGAACCAATGGCATTTCCCTTATCTGCTTTAGTAATTACTATTTTTCTATTGCTTTTCATTTCTTGTAGAGCTTTGAATTCTTCTTTTGATAAACTGCTTTTTTTTGGTGGTTTGGCTTGGGTACGAACACGGGCTACATTCAGTCTGGTATTGTTGACAATATGGTTGGGAAGACTGTGGATACCTCATTCTACCTGTATCATTATTTCTTCCGCAGGGATCGGCAGCCTTCCCAACCATATTGCCAATAACATCAGACTGGATGTTCCACATACAGTTTATATATCCATAAATACATACACTATCCATATACAGTTCCACATACAGCCACTCAGGACTTGTTGACCATGCTTTGGTCAACAAGTCCACCACAGGATATGCTGGAGGAAGGCCACTTTATTACACTGCAGCAAGTGCAAGTATGAAAGACTATTCCTTGAATCAGCCTCGGCTCTGAAAAATTTTCCAAGCCTCAACAAGTGAGCTGGCCTGGTTAGCCGAGTGGTTAGAGAATCTGCTCTCCAGCCAAAAGGCTGCAGTTTGAATCCCGCTGTGGGCAAGGATGTCTGTGATTGTCTGTGAAAATAGTGGTGCTGGTCGGCAGTAGATGGTGCTTGTGTAGATGATGAAGGTAGTTACGGTTAGTGGAGTGGTGGAAACGGAGAGTTGTAGAGCAGGTGCCTTCCCTCGATGTGTCTTTGGACTCCCTGGAGGTGTTATGTAATAATAATGATAAACATTTGGGTGCATGAGACTGCCCCAAATTCGGGAAGCTTACATTCTAAGATCATCAGCCCAATGGCGAAGACATCCTAACTTAGTCCACTGGGGGGGGGGGGTGCACTGCTGTTGCATTTCTTCAGCCTCATTTGCTTAGTGTGAGTGCTTGCAGGCACATATCATTGTTTTGTGATTCCTGAAGATGGCAATGTAAGATTGCCAAAATATGGGTAATTGTTAATTAAAGTTTTTATAATTAATAGTCTAGTTTATGTTGTCATTTCCTAATAAATTAGAACCTACGTCTAACCAACGTATAATCTTATCTACGAGAATTACTATAATCTTACTAACCATGTCACCCTCCCTGCCTGTTCTTTGTAATTCACATGGAATGGATTATTACCATTCTTCTTAAATTACTTCCATAATGCCTTTTTCTTCTATATTGCATCCTGAATCTCTTCATCTATTTCACACCTACCTTATTTAACCTTCTGACCCTAGGAGTTCTTGAATATCACCCAAACAGCATTGATTTTCTTTCCACCCAACTCGTTTTTCCATGCTACACCTGCCAACAGTCTCTTGAGCTTCTCATGATCACCAGCCTTGTAGTTCTGCATATATCCTTTCCTCAGAGAAATCCTCATGCTACCAGCAGCCATCCATGTAATCACTTCATGGTCACTCTCACCAGCTGGAGGGCAATTTGACACCTTATTTATAGTAACATCCTCTGATGATATGATCAAATCCAAGATCCTCAATTCTTGTATGCTTTCTGGCTGAGGTATTTGTCTCTCAAAAAACTCAAGAAACTCATCATTATCAAATTCCTGACACGTACCCTCAAGCAGTGTACAGGATATGATAGTACTACATGAAAAATTTACGTCATTACTAACTTCCTACTTACAATTTTCCTCCAAATCAGTCCGTTACTTGTCAAGACTCCAACATTATCAGATCTTGTGTTTCTATCGTCTAAGGCAGTGCTTCCCAAACATCTGGATGTCAGGGCCCCCTTTGCAAAAATTAAAATATTTCACGCCCCCCCCCTCGAAAAAAATCGTAATAGAGAGATATATTATTATTATAATATTTATTATATTTATATTCAATACAAAACATACACAGCGAATATTGCAAAAATCAAATTCACATATTACATTTTTTGCCTCTTACCGTTTGGTTCTGAAGACGATGCGGGCTGTTCTGGTAAAATATGAAATACTGTCCTTTTTTTTTTTTTTTTGAATCTGTTTCTGCTTCTTCTGATTGTTCGCGGGATTTTTTTTTATTTTTTATCAGCCACTTATCCATCTCAGGGTTAAATTTTTTAACGTAGAATAGATCAAATAATATTACCACTTACCGATACTGGCACACCACAGATTGATAACATGAAATTAGTGAATATTACCTGAATAAGGGAATCCCCGCACCAGGAACATTTTTCTCCTTTGTGACTTTTCTCCCTTTAAGGTAATTAATCCTAGCGCGAAACAGACAGCAAAGGCAGGTTATTAAAACGTGCATATGATTGGTTAGGTATTAACAAGAGATCGCGCAACCGAAAGATAAACGCATAGCTGACAATTGAGTTGAAATACTAACTCTCTTCAACCGAATTCCATATGTGAAACTGCCATAACATTCATTATATATATATAATATATATATATATATATATATATATATATATATATATATTACTTAGTTTTAACACTTTTACGAATTTTAACACGTTCGGTTGAATTTTATTGCTGCCTTGGGAAATCGAACTTGCACACATCTAATTAATAACAATAGTTTTTAGTTAGATACTGTTTGCCCATGCAACATATGGTTTTGTTTCAGTCTATACAGCAGCATAGTTTCTGTATGAGGGGACATGTGATTCATTAATTAGTGCGTTTTTATCCCAGTTGTCTCTAATTGCACTATTTGTTGAGAAATATATTACACAGACTACTCATACCTTATTCACTGGCATAATAAAAGTACTTGTTTTTATTGCCTCTGCAGTATAGTGGTTGTTAGGGAGGGGTGTTGTTTACCACTGCAAGTGAGTTACTATCTCCCTACATGAACTTGTTTAAGCTTTTTTTTCATGTGTGAAGTATATGCGAAACTTTTATTGGTAACAGAAAACTAGCTCGGATGACAGTGATAATATAAAACGAGTTTTGATATGTATATAAAGTTAATATCAACAGTCCCTGATTACGAATGCATGATGAAAGGGACAGGAAGATTTGGAGCTTCCTTGGAGAGCATTCGAAGTAAATACAATTAACCACTGCATTGAAATGAAACATGAATAAACAATATTTACTAATATTCATTAAGCGCCGAAATACGCAGGAAGCAAAGTTTGTGAACCAACACCAAGGTGGGAATTTTTGCATTAAAATATAAAAAATTACAAAAAAGAAATAATAAATAATAAAAGTTAAATACGTTTCTTTCAAAATAAAAAAAATCTACTTAGTCTTAAAACATTTTAAATTTGTTTTCATTATTTCACGGTCCCCCTCAACAAAATCTACGGCCCCCAGTTTGGGAAGCGCTGGTCTAAAGCACTTTGTACAGTATCGATCCAGCTATATCTTGGTCTTCTTCTGGGTCATTTTCCTGCCATTCTGGCAGAGAACACTTGTTTTGCTAATCTTTCCTCACCCATTCTGTTTAAGACCATGCCACCTGAGATTAGCTCTGCTAATGGATTCCTGGATGCTGACAATGTCAAGTTCTCTTTTTTAATATCCTCGTTTTTAATATGATATTGCCATTGATGCCATCTGTTCACGCCTCTAATCTTTCTCAGGACTCTCATATCTGCGGTCTCTAGTCTTTGGTCAAGTGTTTTACTTCTGACATCTTATCTATATTCATGTGTATTATATCTTATTGTCTTTTAACCATGTGTACATGGTTAAAAGACAATAAGATATAATGGAATATCTAGGTGACTTTAAGGATATATTTGACCTATTCCCAGAGGCGATCAACTGGATTAAAAACCTAAATGTTAAAATATGATTAATCTTCTGTTTGATGCTTATCATAAATCTCATATTTGTATTTGCCTGAATGTAGATGTTTTACTTTTTTTTTTTATTTATTTATATTATCATATAATTGTATCTTATCTATATTCATGTGTATTATATCTTATTGTCTTTTCACCATGTGTACAAGCCATATGATAAATAAATAAATACATTTTATTTATTTATTATTATTTATTTATTTTTTGCTTAATTTTTTTTATTATTCTTTATATATATATTTTTATCTTCCACCAGAGGTTAGGCTAGGGTAAATGATTAACAAACATTTCGATTCATCTTACTTTTGTCTAGTGCAGCGCTTCCCAAACTGTGGGCCGCGGCCCCCTTGGGGGCCGTAGGTTTTGTTGAGGGTGCCGCGAAATAATGAAAACAAATTTAAAATGTTTTAAGACTAAGTAGATTTTTTTATTTTAAAAGAAACGTATTTAACTTTGATTATTTATTATTTCTTTTCTGTTATTTTTTATATTTTAATGGAAAAATTCACACATTGGTGTTGGTTCACAAACTTTGCTTCCTGCGTATTTCGGCGCTTAATGAATATTAGTAAATATTGCTTATTCATATGTTTCATTTCAAAGCAGTGATTAATTGTATTTACTTCGAATGCTCTCCAGGGAAGCTCCAAATCTTCCTGTCCCTTTCATCATGCGTTCGTAATCAGGGACTGTTGATATTAACTTTATATACATATCAAAACTCATTTTATACTATCACTGTCATTCGAGCTAGTTTTCTGTTACCAATAAACGTTTCGCATATACTTCACACATGAAAAAAAGCATAAACAAGTTCATGTGGGGAGATAGTAACTCGCTTGTAGTGGTAAACAACACGCCCTTCCTAACAGCCACTATATTGCAGAGGCAATAAAAACACGTACTTTTATTATGCCAGTGAATAAAGTATGAGGAGTCTGTGTAATATATTTCTCAACAAATAGTGCAATTAGAGACAACTGGGATAAAAACACACTAACTAATGAATCACATGTCCCCTCATACAGAAACTATGCTGTATAGACTTGCATGGGCAAACACAGTACCTAACTAAAAGCTATTGTTATTAATTAGATGTGTGTGAGTTCGATTTCCCAAGGCAGCAATAAAATTCAACCGAACGTGTTAAAATTCGTAAAAGTGTTAAAACCAAGTAATATATATATATATAATGAATGTTATGGCAGTTTCACATGTGGAATTCGGTTGAAGAGAGTTAACATTTCAACTCAATTGCCAGCTATGCTTTTATCTTTCGGTTGCGCGATCTTTTGTTAATACCGCACCAATCATATGCACGTTTTAATAACCTGCCTTTGCTGTCTGTTTCGCGTTAGGCTTAATTACCGTAAAGGGAGAAAAGTTACAAAAGAGAAAAATGTTCCTGGTTCGTGGATTCCCATATTCAGGTAATATTCACTAATTTCATGTTATTAGTCTGTGGTGTGCCAGTATCCTTAAGTGCTGATGTTATTTGATCTATTCTACGTTAAAAAAATTTAACCCTGAGATCGATAAGTGGCTGATAAAAAAAAAAAAATCCCGCGAACAATCAGAAGAAGCAGAAACAGACTCAAAAAAAGGACAGTATTTCATATTTTACCAGAACAGCCCACACCGTCTTCAGAACCAAACGTAAGAGGCAAAAAATGTAATATATGCATTTGATTTTTGTAATATTCGCTGAGGTATGTTTTGTATTGAATATAAATACAATAAATATTATAATAATATATCTCTCTATTACGATTTTTTTTCGAGGGGGGGGAGCCGTGAAATATTTTAATTTTTGCAAAGGGAGCCCTGACATCTAGAAGTTTGGGAAGCACTGGTCTAGTGTATTGTCATGTAGCTTGTATTTGCACATATGTATGTTTTCCTGATGATGACCTCAATACAGAGGTTGAAACGTCAAATGTTACTTTCTTATCATCATCAAATTCCTGACATTTACCCTCAAGGGGTGTACAGGATATGATAGTATAACATGAAAAATTTACATCTTTACTAACTTCCTACCTACAATTTTCTGCCAAATCAATATGTTACCTGTCAAAGCTACCACATTGTCAGATCTTATATTTATATATCTATCTCCTAAGGCACTTTTTACCATATCAATCCACCTATATCTTGGTCTTCCTCTGGGTCTTTTTCCTGCCAACCTAGCAGAGAACACTTGTTTGGCTAATCTTTCCTCGCTTATTCTGTTTAAGTGACCATACCACCTGAGATTAGCTCTGCTAATGCATTCCCGGATGCTGACAATGTCAAGTACTTTCCTAATATCCTCGTTTTTAATATGATATTGCCATTGATGTCATCTGTTCATGCTCCTAATCTTTCTCAGGACTCTCATATCTGCGGCCTGTAGGCTTTGGTCAAATGTTTTACTTCTGACCCAGCTCTCGGATCCATAAGTTAAAATTGGTTTGAACACTGTCTTGTATATAGCTAATTTAGTGTTTTGATTAATTTCTCTCTTATTCCATATAAATTTATTCAGTTGACTTCCTACCATACCAGCTTTGTTGATTCTGTTATCTATTTCCATATTTAATTTACCATCTTCACTAAAAATCGTGCCTAAGTAGCTGAAATGTTTTACTCTAGGTTCCATTCACATTCACTTCACAATTCCATTCCATTCACAATGCAGCTGATATTTTCAATGCTTCTGCCTATTTTCATTATCTTTGTCTTGTTATTGCTGACCTTTATACCATGTCTATCACAACTGTTATTCAATTTAGTCAGGGAATGTTGCAGGCTTGTAGCGGATTTATTTAGAAGTATAACCTCATCCGCATAAAGCAAGGAGCTGACATTAACATCTCAATTTTGATATCGGGTTTAATACCACTTCCCTTCATAATGTAATCTATATAGATAATGAATAACAGAGGTGATAATGTACATCCTTGTCTGACACCAGATTTAACATTAAACCATCTCCCTGTACTTCCTTCAATTCTAACTGCTGAACTTAAAACTCAAATAAAGACTAAGTATTGCTTGATATAATGATCCACTGACACCATACACTGTAGCGTTTTGAATAGTTTCTCTCTTGGCACCTTGTCATAAGCTTTTTCCAGATCTACAAAACTTAAATACAGATCTTTGTTATATTCCCATGACTTTTCAACTATTTGTCGTAAAGTGAAGGTCTGATCCTGACAGCCTCTATTTGGCCTGAATCCAGCTTGTTCCTCACCAAGCTTCTTCTCCACAATCCTTCTCAACTGTTTCTCAAGTATACTGGCATACATCTTACCAGGAACACTCAGTAGGGAAATACCTCTGTTATTCTCACAATCAGTTTTATTTCCCTTTATATATATGGGTACTATGAGAGCTTTACTCCAATCATCTGGAATTCGTCCCTCTGTCCAAATCCTCTGAACTATGCAGTGTAGCCACTGTAAAACTTTAACTCCATTCTTGAGCATTACTGGTCTGATATCATCTATTCCAGCGCCTTTTCACATTTCAGACTTTTGATGACTTTTTCTACTTCAAGCATGGATATGTATTCCTGATTTCATGCCTGGTCAGTGTTTTTTTTATCACTGTGCTGTCATCACTGCTAGTTTCATTTAGCAATTTTTCGAAGTAATTACTCCATGCTTCAAGGATATCTTTTTCTCCAGTTTTCATATCACCTTTGGCATCTCTAATTCCTTTTACAGCACTCTTTCTCCATTTCTGAGCTTCTACAATAACCTCCAGAATATCTTGCCACCTTCTTGATATTTATTTTCTATGTTCTTACCAAAGTCTTCCAATGACTTTTGTTTAGCTAGTTTTACACCCTGTTTAGCTTTCTTACATTTGTCTCTGTATTCTCTAAGAGCACAAGCTGACTTATTTGCCAGGAACTTTTGATATGCTTTCTTCTTTTCCTTCATTGTCTCTTTAACTTCCTGTGTCCACCAGGGAGTTATGATTTTTCTATCCTTGCAGACAACCTCATCACATGCCTCTCTGACAGAATGAATCAATGTTTTCTTCAGAGCTTGTCACTGAATCTTCAAGGTTTGATTCCTGTTCTCAAACTCTTTCATTTTTTCTTGAATAATGTTTGTATATTTTAGTCTACAGTTCACATCTGAGAGCTGCTCAACTTTTATTCGTTTTAAAACCTTCTTACATGTTCTTCTTTTCAATATAAAATTCAATTGTATGCTGCTTAAGACTAAATGGTGATCACTTCCAATTTCAAATCCTCTGTACAGTCTACTGTCCTACACCAGAGAGAAAACATCACTATCAACAAGAAACTCTCATTTCTTTATTTCTGGTTGTTATCTTATCATCCCATTCTATATTGCCATAATTAAAATTACCCATGATGGGTAATATTAATTATTCTTATTTTCTTATTTGCTTGGCTAATTTGATTATACCATTTCATGGTTTCTACCCTCCACATTACCAGGTCTATAGCAACACCTGACTAATATTTCATTCTATTTACATCTTTCTCACACCATACTGCCTCAAAACCACTGTCATTGTTTCTCTCTTGTATCTCTACCTTGTATGGACATAACTCTTTATGTCCATATAAGGTCCATACATCAGTAGCACTTCATCTTCCTTTTTTACCTTTTCTATCTTCATGAAATACATCATGCCCTTCTATCTTTGTTCTTATCAGGATGTCATCCTCATCTAACCATGTCCCACTTATAATAATTTTTGGATGAACAAACTCAATCAATGCAACCATTTTATTTCCCTTGTTTCTGATACTTCTAGCATTTGTGTATAAACATAATGGCTCATTCCTGGATCTATAATGAGCTTCTTGGATACCACTGATTAGATGTGACTTCTCCATACCTTCCTCGAGCCCTTTCTTCTCCATACTCTTCCCAGAAGAACTGTCTTCAAAGCAAACTGTTTTCCTCATTTCACAGGCCATCCCATTCCCTTCTTGTTTATACAGATTCACATACTCTTTGAGCATCAACCTATGCTGTGTTCCCCTGTCCACCATGAGTCACCCCCATTTCCCTGTTTGTCTTGCACACTTGTTCTCTCATTCTCTATGCTTATGCTACCCACTTAAGCACCATTTCAATATCTCCTTCCTTACTCTCCCACTCTTTCACATCACTTCTTACTTGTTCATATTCATTCTCTGCACTCACTGCTCTCTCTTCCATCCAGCAGCAGTCTCTCTCCAGATGACTCAGACCAAAACCATTCAAATGCATTTCATCATTCTTATACAGTTCAATTTGTCTTTCAAACTCATTCCACACATTAACAAACTGCACCCCTTTCTCCTCACACATTTTTGCTAGCATATCATTCATAATCTTTGCTGTCCGCCTCATCTCATCACTGTCACACCTGGGAAACACGCTGATTACCTTTCTTATCACACTATTATCTTTTATCCTTCTCAACAACCTCCTCATATCCAATCTTACGTTTTCCTTCCTACCAGTCAAGTAATTTATCCCTATTACTACTACAGCTTTTTTTGTATAATAAATTTAGTTTAATCCTTTACCCAAGTGTTGGCAAACAAAGTTTGCACCTGAAGTAGTTCAGGACTGGGGCAACTCGTACCAAAGGTGGACCAAGCTCTGATCACTCCTTGTCTCAGTATCTCCCATAATGCAAAGCACATCTCATTGCAGACATGTATAAAGCTGTGCATTAAGGGAATGGCCACTACCCAGACCAGTTTAGACTTTTATTGGGGTCTCATCAGTGAGAGGCAGACCCAGAAGTGGTGATACTAAGGCAGAAGCAATGGAGAGGTCATATTTACTTATACGAGTTGCCAGAAGGTGTACCACCTTATTATTAATTTACTCTGGATTTAGAGAAAGATGTTGGAAGTTTATTATAGTCTTTATTATATATTATAATATATAATTATTTATTATATATTGTATCTTATTATATAAATTTATTATTGTCTAACCAAGCGGAAAATAAACTTCCAACAGCTTTTTTTGCTTGCTTACTCCTCATATCCAATGCCTCAATCACCATGTTCATTTTATCTCCAGGAAAACAAGCCTTGTGCATCTTCTCATTTACCAGACCTCTAATAATCAAATCCCTATACAACACCAGTTGGGGGTTCGTTACCCCTTTCATACCGACATCTACAATTCTCTTCATTCACCTCATCTTCACCAACTCAGCTTTCAATTCTTGCATCATTTTTTCACTATCATTCACTCTCTCTTTATATATATATTTCTTTTATCGCCGGTCACACACACACACACTTGTTCACTGTCAATACCGCTTGCCACCTTACCATTAATTGCACTCTGTTTTTCAACTTCTGCTACATTCATATCACTTTTGTCATTCTTACTACCATGCATTGTTTCATTCAGTAGATTACTTGTTTGCTTTTTCATAACTTTTTTATTACTATTTCACTGCTCTTTTACAATGTCTCTCTTTGCACTCAGATGAGCACTCATCCTTCTCATGGGATTCTCGCTACTATCACCTTCAGTTATTACCAACACATTACAGTCCATCAAATCTCCATTCAGATCACGCTTCACACTCATTTAAGGCAAATGGAGGGATCCTCTCTCCATTTGCCTTAAATATCCATTATTTATCAACATAATCTAACAAATACATATAATACATTTCATGAAACTACTAAATCAAAATTTAACTCCTGGAAAGACAAGCCACCACTATCTCTTCCTTGCTGATTACTATGCTCTTCTCTAAGTTTAATGATTTTGCGAACAAAATCATTAAACTCAAACAAACAAGCCACACCCTACAAACACTGCAAGCACACACCACTTCTACTGCAACTCTTACTCATAAATACACACTTATTTACAGTTAATTAGTCAAAAAACGTATCTAAATCGGGAGCCCTCTTTTCACAAACCTTCCAGCAAAATGCCACCTGGAATGACTGGTGACATGATTAGTGTGTGTATCCCACAATGAGTCTTCTGACTCCATGGATACTGCATAATAATAATAATCATCATCTTCGAATGTGATGCAGTGATATTTGCTATATTTTGTTGATTTGTGATAAAAACTTAAGACTATTTCAATAGTTTGCTTCCTTACTCATCAAAATGTGTCTCATCCAGTTGAAATCCAGATGTATATGCAAGATTTTGTGTAATTGTTACAAAGGTTACATGAGAAACTGGAAGAAGAGTAAAAATCTACTCTGCAAACACATTACTGTTTTATTACATCATCAGAAAGACAGATGCCATGATTTAATGTAACCATTTAGAAACTACTGCTACAGATGATATGAATATTGATTATTTGCTCATAAATGCATATGATGTTTTTCTGTCTTCTTTATATTTATTTTTCTTTAAAAAAGCAAAATGTACAGAGCTATTAAACATTATTTAACTTATTCACATAAGTTCTTCTTTACAGTCTTATTCTGCAAATGTCTCATGAAAAGTACAGAAAGATGGAGGAATATATAGGAAGATAGTTGAATGTTAATTCAGATGTAAATGCTTGTATGTAAGGTTGTATGAGGGTATGCTGAAAAGTTTGATAATCACCATGAAGGAACTGAGGTAGAGCTATCTAACTTACACATTCTTCTCCATGTTGCCCACTAAGTGTTATACACTTGTTACAATGCTGCTGTATCATTTGCAATCCACTGAGAAAAAGTCTCCCTTGTTGCACAAACCAGTTCTTTTTGTTTTAGGTGTTTATCAGAGCTTTTCAGCCCCCCCCCCCCTCCTATACTATCTCCACCATTAATCATCATCTCTATATTAATTGCATGAAAAGTGGTATTAAACCTAATATCAAAACCAAAGATTTAAAATTTTTTAAAAAAATTTTTATTTTATGCACTTGAGTCTTATAACCTTAAATAAATATACTTACAAGGTCTTGTTGATTTTTAACCTAAATTGATTAATTGCTGAAATAAATTTGATATAAATCAGCATTAAAAAAGGCAGATAAGAATTGGTAGGAACATGGAAAACTTTAACTTCATTCTTAATATTGAGACCTATGTAACCTATTTCAACTATTTAGATACAATTTTTAGATAGCAAATTAAAACTAAAACACTGAAGTAGTATAAGTATATAAGACTGTGTTAAGCTCATTCTTAACTTGGAGATCTGAAACTTGCAGATCTGATTTAGATTAGAAATAATTGATTGAAGACCAGTGACTATAAACATTGAGCATTCTGAGAAAAATTATGGAAATAAATAGCTGGTGTGAATGAATGAACCATAAAAAAAAAAAAAAAGAAAATATTAGAAATAAATTACAGAGAATTTAAAATGCATAAGCAGAGCTCATTTGATATGAATGGGAGATGAAAAATTATTATGTTCTGCAGGCTCCTCAAGGGGTCCCAACGACTCATCTGGATTACCAAATGTTTAAATGAGTCTTTGAAGGAAAAAGATAGAAGAAAAAAAAATCTGAATGGATTAATATTGTGAGATGCTGCTTTAGAAAACCAAAATGTAAGATTATAGTGTAGTACATGTGTTGAGGCTTAAGTGCTGTGAAGAATTCATGTTAGAGATTTAATGGAATATTAACAGCACTGAGAAAGGATTAAAACTAATTTTAATACTTCCAATATTTCGTCTCCATCACAGAGACATCTTTGGGGGATTACAAAAACTTTTTGTAACAACACACACACAAATACAATACAAAATGAAACTAAAGTCCTATCTAGTGGTGCGCCCTCTATGGGCATTTGCAGGTGGCCTGGGATGTAAAGAGGGATCTCTGATAATTAAAGTTTCCCAAATTTTGGGAAGTTTAATGCAACCGTATTTGTTTAAATTAGGTTGATTCCTGAGTGCAGATGCAGATTCAAAGAATAATCTTCCTTTTTTGAATTTACTATGGTGGAGCATGGTAGTTTTTTTCCAGGAGATCCTGTGGGATGTATCCAAAACATGGTCTGCAAGGCCAGACTGACCATAATCATGCTTGCAGATGTAAGAACTGTGTTCTTCTAACCGGATGGATGTAGACCTGCCTGTTCGTCCAAAATAGGCAAGTTTACAGGAACAAGGTACTCTATATACACCAGGCACTGAAAGAGGAGGGAGCTGGTCTTTAGTGGAGCAGATAAGGGTAGCAAGTTTACAGTGGGGCTTGAAAGCTGTATGGAGGTTGTACTTTTTTAATGATCTGGCTATTTTTTCTGAAGTACCACAGATGTAAGGCATTTCTGAAGTCCTTCTGAAGAAGTTCTTCTGACTTTAGTTTCACTTTTTATTCTATTTGTTTGTGTGTTGTTACAGAAAGTTTTTGTAATCCCTGAAGATGTCTCTGTGACGGAGACGAAATATTGAAAGTATTAAAATTTGTTTTAATCCTTTCTCAGTGCTGTTAATATTCCATTAAACCTCCATAAATTATAGTGGAGGTTTGACAAATAGTGGATCGAATTTAGAAGAAAGTTGCAGATCAGAAAGTGGGAATTGACAAAAAGAAAAGCCAGTTGAGTTTGATTTGTTAGAATATCCTGTGTGCACCTTAAGGGCATACATCTGGTACTGATGATGATAAAATTATCTTGGAAAAAAAAAGACCAATTACAAAAAAAAATGCATTAATAAAACCACAACTATTGGTTTTTAAAATGTCAAATATAAAGTTCATAGTATCTGCAAAATTCTCTTTTACTGTCAAGGGGGGGGGGGCATAACATTAAGTGCTGAAACCGTAAGCAGGTATATGAAATGACATCAAACTTGGAATATGAGTAAACAATGAATGAATGAAACTATTTAGAACAAATAGTGGACTTTTAATGATTTATAGATTTGTTAAACTTTTAAAAGATCTATATGATTTAGTTTATAAGCTTATTGTTAATGAATTCTTCATTTAGAATAGAAAAAAAATTCAGCCTTAACTTTTGCTGAATAAGTCAACATTTAACACTATAAAAATGATGATATTTATTTTACAGGCTGAGACAGTTTTTCTAGCATTACAAGTTGGCCTACTGTGTCTAAACTAAAAAATTTTTGTATCCACATACACCAAGACTATACAGGCTGCCTAAGGTCCATAAACTTGATGCCTGTTGCACCCCATCATTGATGCCATAAATCAACTTACCTATAAATTAGCAAAACACTTGGCATCCAAACTTAACAAGCATGTTGCCAAGACATCATCTTACATAAAAAAAAAAGTTCACAGACTCTAAAAGCACTACACAAAACCTTCAGTTAGAGGAGAATGATTGCTTAGTAAGCTTTGGTGTGTCATCCCTTTTTCCAAATGTTCCAGTAGATGATACACTAGTTCTCCTGTCCAAAATTTATTCTCCTGATATTTGCATACTCTTTAAGCACTTTTAAATCAGGATATTTTAGCAGGAACAACCAATTCTTTAAACAAAATGAAGGCTTAGCAGTGGGTTTCCCACTTTTATCCCATTGCAAATTTATACATGAAATCTTTTGAATCTGACATTTAATTCTGTCTCCCCCCCCCCCCAAAGTATGGTTGAAGTATAGGTAATCCTTGTATAACTTGGATGTTAGGGTCCATAGAAATGCTGCGTTATATAAATCATGTTATGCGAGATTCAGATCACATAGAAAAAGTAGGGTTATGTCCCGAAATCTTTTTTTTTTTTTTTAATTATATAAACAACAATGACATATCCAACAAAAATATATTTTTATTTAATTCAGGTAATTCATGTAATTTATGAAAATATATAAATTATGAAACAAATACATAGTATAAAATTATAAAAATTACAAATTGTACATAAACTTCATTGCAAATAATGCATAAATGTTTTAGGCAAAATAAAGTAAAGTGCATATTTTAATCTTTCATAGCACGAGGATTTGAGGATCGGTTAATAAGCTTTGGTTTTGCCATGTAATCACCTGATGCATTACTACAAAACAGTAGAGTAATTCTATCTTTAGAAACTTTGAATCCAGGAGCTGATCTTTCATTTTTCGAAATATAGGTGCGTTTTTGCATTTTTTTTCCAATATAACCCGGATTCATCTGCATTGAACACCTGGTCTGTATCATAAATATTTATAAATTGTGAGAGCTTTTTGTTTAATAAGATTTCCATCCAAAGGAATTTTCTTTCGAGTGCAATTTTCTATCCATATCATTAGAGATTTCTCCAATATCGCGTACACGAGCGACGTGCTTTGCACTTACCATTGACCCAGCAATAAACACTTTCTTGGATTTTATGTTCATTTTGTTTGTTCGAATTGCTGAGTCGTTTAAATTCAAAGTCCTTGCAACTTTTTCTCCATTTTTCAACTGATCGAAGATTTTAATTTTTTCTTAGAGAGAAATAAATTTTCTTTTCAATGTTGGTTTTTCGCTTTTGTTGCAATTTGTGGCCATTACTATAAAAATATTTTTTTTTTTACATAAAAAAAGCATTACATATTAATTATGTATGTAACTCACCAGAAAATAAAGCACTCAGCTTGAGATTAACACACATGATTTTAATGTTCTTTCCTGGCAGAAAACGAAGACAATTTTCAACAATAAACATGCACGTCAACTGTTTACCGTTGTACGGTAAACAGTTGACGTGCATGCGTACTAAAGGGTATTTCCCCTAATATAAATTTGCTACTTATAACTACATGCGCGATATGAGCAGATGCAAATTTAATGAAGATAAAATTTGATTTTCAAGTCACATGGTGAAAAACATGAAAAGATAAAAGAGTTACTACAATTTGTAGACTGTGTTTTTATCGAGACCGTGTTGCATAAGTGCCGTGTTGAACAAGGGGTTACTATTACTACAATTTGTAGACTGCGTTGTATAAGTACCGCGTTATACGAGGATTACCTGTATATAGATGATGTCTTTGCCATATGATTGTGTGGCTCTGTCTAACTTTATGTTTCCTCAATAATATCCATCCTTGTATTAGTTTCACTGTCGAGGAAGAAAAAGAAAGGGCTCTTGCCCTCTTGGATACTTTAGTTATAAGATAAACGGATGGGTCCCTCGTATGTTCAGTTTACCATAAGCACACACACACACACACACACACACACACACACACACACACACACACACACACACACACACACACACACAGGAAGATACCTACATGCCAAGTTCACACCACCATCCTGTTCAGAAGTTTGGAATTTTCAAAACTTTAGCCTCTAGGACAGAATGAATTTCGTCCTCAGGACAAGCACTGCACCTGGAACTACAGGCTGTACTCGCATCTTTCGAACAAAAGGGATTCAACTAAAAACCCTCTCCAAATTCCTTAAAAAGAACAACAATACCCCCCCCCCCAAAAAAAAAAAAACAGACTACACATATACTATATCAAAGGCACAGTAGATAAACTAGGTTCCCTCCTGAAAACATAACAGAAAACTAATAGCAATATTAAAAGATGTTTATAAGAATGCAGCTGCGGCAGTTATAATAGGTGATGATTTGGGAAAATGGTTTAAAACAAGCAGAGATACTAGATGGGGGGGGGACCCAATGTCACCAAGTATTTTCATTGCACATTTAGAAAGAGCAATGGATAAAATGAAGGAAGATGCAAAATGAATATCTGTACACGGAATGAGAATTAACAATCTGAGAATTTGGACTTGTTATGAACTGGAAAAAACAATGACAATGGTATTTGGTGAGAACACGAAACAAAAGATACAAGTGGATGGAATTGATGTAGAAAATATAGAACCATTCACATATTTAGGAAGTAAAATGACATATGATTTGGACTGTAAAAAAAGAAATAAAGATCAGGATTACAAAGGGAAGAACAAATCTGAAGGCCATGAATAACATCTGGAAAAGTAAAGTGATCAGCCTGCAAACAAAACTAAGAGTACTGGAAACATGCATCTTTAACGGTGTACCATATGGATCTGAAACGTGGGTAATAAATAAGGAATCAAGAAAAAGAATTTCGTTATTTGAAAGAACTTGTTACAGGAAGATTCTAAGAATACAATGGGTACAGAAAGTCACAAATGAAGAGCTCTATCGGAAAAATACAACCAAAGGAGAATCCAATGCAGAAGATTATAAAATGGAAGATGCAATTATTTAGATACATCTGCAGAATAGTTGTTGAAAGTTTTTCACTTGGTTATATTATAAATTAAAGATACCAAGATATTATATTCTTGATTTAATCCATTATGCAAGTGTGAGCAAACAAAGTTTGTGCCTGAAGTATATTTCAGGACTGGGGCAACTCGTGGCAAAGGTGGTATAACTTCTCATCACTTGCCTCACTATCCCATAATGCAAAGCACATCTCTTTGCAGACATGTAAAATGCTATGCATTAAGGGAAGGGTCACTACCCAGACCGGTTTCAACCTTTATTGAGGTCTCATCAGTGGCAGCCAGACCCAGAAGTGGTGATACTAAGGTGGAAGTAATGGAGAAGTCATATTTCCATATACCAGTTGCCAAAAGGTGTCACACCTTATTAAAAGTTATACCAGCTTTGCTACGAGTTGCCCCAGTCCTGAAAGATACTTAAGTCGCAAACTATGTTTGCTTACACTTGGATAATGGATTAAACCAAGTATATAATTTCTTGGTATCTTTAATTTATAACATGTGTAGAATGAGTGAGGACCGGAAGATAAAGACATTCATGTTTGGTATTATGGATAGTGTAAACAGAAGAGGTAGACCATACAGAGAATGGATAGACGACACAAAGGACTGGTGTGGAATGGGTGTACAGAAACTGCGACACTGTGTGCTGTACAAAGAAAGGTGGAAGAAGATAGTGAAGGAGGCATCAGACACCAATAGACAGTGAGCCCATGGTTTATGATGATGATGATGAAGCCATATCAAGGATTGCCTAGAACCTGTCTTCTTCCCTGGTGTCTACAGCATCCCCTGCCAATGTGGTAGTCAATATTTTGGACAGACAGGGTGAACTGTTTTACTCAGGAGGAAAGAACACAAAAAATGCATCCTGAATGGAGAACCAGAAAGCAGACTGTCTTAACATGCCATAGAGAAAGACCACTTCATAAGATGGAAGAAAGCCATCTCGGATTCAAATCGGAGAGACTGTTCCTGGAAGCAGTACAGGTTCTACAAATCCCAGTTAACTGCAACAGAACGGATGTTGTAATTTCAAACAGATTTTGGTGCACAGCCCTATCTATGCATCAGCATTAACAACAGGAATCACCATGAAGAGCACCTTGCCCTCCATGCATGCGACTGTCCTTGTTATCCAAGGTCATTTTACCTTATCTTCACTGATTATGTTGTGTTAAATTGCCTCTGATAATGCTAGCTTAAGTTGGTGAACCATCAGCTATAAATAATTAATTTAAGCTAGTAAATTATGTTTAAGTTTTGGTGTCTATGTAGTTTTATGTTTCAGAAACTTTGACACGAATAACAACAACTATGGAAATTTAAACATGGAATTATTGGCTGAATCAACTTTTTCTTCAGCCTCCTCACTAATGATCTTTTTTTTATTTTTATATTTTTTTATTTCTGTTGATAATTTTAAAGTGTAGAAATTCCTCTCTCTTTTGTTGCCTAATGAAGATAAGTTATACTAAGAAATTATATTCTTGTTTAATCTTTTATCCAAGTGTAAGCAAAGCTCGTGTGTGTGTGTGAAATATCTTCACAACTAGGCTATTTATATATAGAGGCTGTTGACTTCACATCAATTGTCACAGCCCTCTAGATACATGTAGTCACACAAACTTTGGTTGCTCACTTGGCTAAAGATTATACTTGCAATGAAATTATATTCTTCTTTAATTTATTTTGTAACTGGTTTGTAGAGTGGGGAGAACCCTTTCTGCAGCTATTTCTGATCCAGATTATTTTAATAATAAAGTGATACACCTTCATGCTACTTGCATTTGAAAATATGACTTCATCGATTCAACCTTGGTATCTTTCTGTGTTTGATGAGAACACAGAAAAATACCAAGGTTCTGGCTCCCACTCATGCATTTGGGTAAAGGATTAAACAAGAATATAATTCCTTGACAAATGTAATTTACTTTGTGACCAAATGATAAAACTTTCTATACCCACTAGAGATAATATTTATTTCTTTTAATAAAATGATGAGAGCAGTTAATATTGATTATGTTCATATTTAGTTTTGTTTATTGGTTTAGTGCACTCCGGATGTAGTTAGGAATTTTGGTTGGTTGGTTAAAAAAAAGCTGAGAATCAAAAAAAAGTATAATTTAAGAATTTTAACTTAAAATTTGTATATTAATTTATATAAATTGATAATTTCATCAGTTTAGATCAGGGGTCGCCAAACTTCTTTGACCGTCGACCCCTTCAAGAGTTTCTTGACTTTTAATCGACCCCCTCTATTTTACTATTGCGTAATTATAATAGGACAAGCAAAAAAGATGCTTATGTGAGTTTTTAGATTCTTTATTTTATAGTTACAGTGTTTATTGTATGTATAATATAGTATATATTATTACATTACTACTACTATTACTATCACTAGTAATATCACTGGTATTACTAGTGATATTAATATACTGGTATTAATATCACTGGTATTACTACCAATCCTGCTCAACTCTTCAACATAGAGAAGTTCGTGAATGAATAACGATTGAATTATAATATGTATATCGATGAATTTTAGAACATTAACGCTCACTTATATGTCGATGCGCAAAAAATAAGACTGGGATCGAATACGTGTAAGCATAAGTAAATAAGAACCGTGCACATGTTGCACTCTTGCTCTCACCGCACCGACTGGGTGGGAACCACAACATCCGTTTATTGGTAAATACGTCCTTTTGGCTTACTTGATTGGCCTCCGTAACAATTTTCATGACCTTGCTCCATCTTACAGGTCCTATTCATGTCACTGTTCCCACGATTCACTCTTAATTGCATCATTGTCATTCAGGATGGAGGTAATCCAAGTTAACTGAATTAAATATTACCCGTACAATGATGTCTTATATTTTTCTATCGACCCCTGAGCCCGAATTGACCCCCCCCCCCCCAACAATGTTATATCGATCCCTTTGGTGACCACTGGTTTAGATAATGAAATGCGCTGTTTTATAGTATAGTCCCTCAATTTCTTCATAAACTATCATTGATTGCTGAATCACTTTGCATTGAAATGAGACATATACAATGATGGCTCAGAATAAAATTTTTAGTTTCTTCTACTGTCTTTTCCAAAGCTTTTAATGTTATTATTATATCCCGCTTAGTACTGTCTTGGTGTATCACTCACCGGGTGCTATAACTTCATGGTAGAGATGTTGCAGTAATGGCCACTCTGGAACATTCATGTAGTCTAACTTCATTAATACAACTAGTGAAACAGGCAGTAATATCAAATTTTAAGGCTTCCTGCTTCCACTGCCCATTCAAGAAATTTATAGAGAAGGCAGATGGTGAAGATAAACGATCCATCAGGAAATTTTGGAAAGAATATAACATTATCAATGCCTTAGTATTATCTGTGACATTACCACAGAGAGGGGGAGAGAGAGAGCTTACTAAAGAGTCCCTAAGCATTATCATACAAATCATGGACCAGTTCATAGATAACAACCCTGACCATGAGCAGAGCTCTAAGACAAAGTGAGGTGTTCTTGAAGTGATATCTTGTTACTCTCCCCTAGAAATGATTGCCTCATATGGGAATAGCAGTTTGTAAAATGAGAGAGAGCATAGTATATATTGCAGAACCCTTTGAAGAGTAATGCATAAGTTATGGGAATACTAACAGTGTGCTGGTTTCTATATACAAATGCCAAGAGTATTTTAGAAATAAAGAGTGTTTGTGGCATCGTGGCATTTCATTTGGTTGGATGAAGCCTCCCCAAATTTGGGAAGCTGTCATCCTCTATTTCAGCCCAACAGCTGAGAATGTCTAATTTAGTCCACTAGGGGATGCTCTGTAGGACTTCAGGCTTACTCTCAGTTAACATTCTTCAGCCTCATTACTTAGTGTAGTGCCTGTGTACACATATCACATTATATTGTGTTCCCTGATTATGACAATTTGACTTTGCCAAAATATTGGAACTATTAATTAAATTTATTTTAGTTAATAAATTAGTCTACATTGTAATGTAAAATCTCACGTGATAAATAATTTATATGTTTGTTTTTAAAAGTTTTTTTATTTAGGAAATTACACACAAAAAAATGTCATTGGTTGCATTATTACTATACATCCTTTTGTATGTAATAACTTAATTACAAAATTGTTAAACTAATGTGAAGCTTGAAATATGTCTCTGTAATGATGTAAATGCATGTCCATGTATGGCAATTCCGAAAGATGTGCAAAGTGCGATGCATTCATGTCCAGATGTTGATCCATGACCATATATGGAAATTTCGAGAGATACACTTATGTGTACAACATGAAGTCCTGACTTTTATAAGCTCTAGCATCGAGAGGGACTTCATCTTGGGGTTTTCACCTTCTCTTACCTGGATCCTCCACCATGAGAAGTTTACTGTCTATTGTCATAATGCTTTGTAAGAAGAGATCTGCCCATAGCTGCCATGTTACTGAATTAAGGATTTAAGAGGATACAGAATTATCGATGACTCGAATAAGAAATTCAGTGGGAAATCAAGAACGAGCCAGCAGAAAGAAAGAGAAAGCTAGTACCATTATGTGGACAAAAGAATCATGTAATGGACAGTGTTGAATGAGAGTATTGTAAAGATTGCAACTCATTGTAAGTACTTAGACAGGTGATAATTCGGAACAAATTCACATCAAGTGTGTCTCTGTTCGTAGTCAGTTGTTATGACGTAAATAATTACAATAAGAATGTGTAAGTTAATATCCCACTGAATTTCTTCTTCGTATTATGAGGTATTATAATATAATAGGTATGCTTTACATTCAAATTGTATAAGAATGACTAGTAGCATTTGTTAAATTGTATTTAGGTTTTAAGAGTAGAAATGCAGGAGAACTAAACCTAATTTAGAAGCATTTGTAACTATGAATCGTGATCTGATTGTATAAAGGTGCTAAGCTGGATCGAATAGTGTAATAAGAATTCTTCTTAATTTAATTAAATGGTTTGTGAACAACAACAACACATTAGACTGATTTTGTCAATGTATTATCCCCCAAAATATTCAGACCTGCATAGGTTAAGTAATGAAAAGTTGAGTATCAGTCTTAGATTAAGTGATTAAGATCAAGCCACTGCTGAATTAAAGCAAAGATTAACTTTAGCAGGGGAATAATAACAGAATTCTATATCCCATACTATCCTCTTATATCCTTGCAGGCTATAAGAGGATAGTATGAGATATGGAATATTACCCCTGACCTTATCCCATAATATCCTTCTTCTTTCCCAAATATTTCTATGTTCACCCCCATCCCAAAGTATTGCGAAACTTATTTTGTAACCTAATTCTGCCCACCTCTAATAATTTAAAAAATATTAAAAAAAGAAAATCAGATTTTTCAAAAAAAAGTTCGCATATCTCCCACATCTCTCAAACCCCACTTTTCCGACCCCCCCCCCACTCAGTTATACTTCCTTCTTTCAACACAATGAATGTATATCACCATACTCCGGGATGCCACTGAAAAAGAAGACAGCCAGCAACATCCCACAAAGGTATGTCCGGTTTTTCTTCCTATATATTCTTCATATATCTGTCCATATAAAATATCAGTAATGCCCAAAAATTTGAGTAAAAAGTCAATGACATTATAAAAAAAAGGGGGTAACTCCTGAAGAAAAATAGGCTAAATAGACCTATAGTATATGCTGTATACCAGCATGTACTATAGGTCTTTCCAACTTTTGTGGACATGAAGGCTATTTAAAAAAATTACATAGGAGGTAACTAGGAAATTTCCTAATTTTAAAACAATTAAAGTTCAAAACTTTTATTATTATTATATTCAGGCCTCCATGGAGTCAAGAGACTCATCATGGGAGGACGTTTGAATTAAATATCTTTTAGTATTTTTTAAGTAATATTTTGTACTGTATCTTCCCCTTCTAAAACATCAGGTAATTTAATAACCACATTTCCTGCTTCCTTTCAGTTTAAGTAGAAAATGCCAGTTTTACACTCAGGAGAGTAACATAAATCATTGTACTTTATTTTAATTTTTAATTAAGTATATTTTCAAAATTTGCTTAAATTTTGAAAGTACTCTCTTAATATACCAAAAATATTTGGTATATTAAGAGGATATTATTATTATCTGCATATATTTATATATTTAGCTAGAGATGAAACAAGAGGCAGAAAAGCTGTTGAAGAACTTCAAAAGCTGGGGCTAAGTTCTAAATTTCACCAGCTCGATATTGATGACTTGGAGAGCATCCAGAGGTTTAAGAAATTTCTTCAGCAGGAACATGGGGGATTAGATGTTTTAGTTAACAATGCAGCTACAGCATATCCGGTAAGACACGTAACTAATTTTTCCACTGGGTTTTAAAGTAAAAAACAAAAAGTATGGGCAAAAAAGCCATGCCTGTTGATTTATAAAATCCTAAATGTACCTAGTATCCTCGGTTTTTTTGTTATTAAATTTTGAGTCTTATGTAGTCTCTAAAACAAATACATTTTTTTTTTGAAATTTTTATTTATTTTTGGTTAGAGGTTTTAATGATGACCATTCCAAATAATGCCGGCAACAGAACATCGAGTTTCCCAGGGTCTCTAGTTAGATGAGAAGAAGAAAACTTTATGAAAGTCATTGGTATGCATAGGGCATTCTCATAGATAAGCTTATACGTTGGCTAGACATACTTCTAAATTTTTAGGAAATGACAACGTAAACTAAATTGTTAATTATAAAAACTTTAATTAAAGTTTTTATAATTAACAATTTAGTCCACTAGGGACACCTTTTAGGATCTACGACCTACTTCAGTTGCCTTTCTTCAGCCTCATTTGCTTAGTGTGAGTGCTTGTGTGCACATATCATTGTTTTGTGATCCCTGAAGATGGCTATGTAACATTGCCTAAATATAGGTAGTTATTAATTAATGTTTTTATAATTAATAATTTAGTTTACATTGTCATTTTCTAAAAAATTAAAAGTATGCATAGTGCAAAAATCACTGATATCAGCAATATCATGAGATTGGTTAAAAACATGATGATATACTTAGCATATCAGTCTAAATCAAGTAGACTAGTGAATAGAACAACTGATTAAAATCAGAGAACGTGGGTGAGTGGATATGTCAAGGGACTGCCCTTTGCCAAATAACTCTTTGAGGTTTTGATGTTCCAAATAGTGTATTTGGAATTGTGAATATTAAATTCAAATGTTCATAGAAAGGCTAGGATACTGGAAAATTTATAGCCAATTGGACTTGCAGCTACTTATGAGAGAGATGAAAGTTTTTAGGACCCTTTGAGATTCCAGATAATTTGGAGACACACTAGTCCTTATTTTTCAAAGGTGTTATTACTGGTGTTGAAAACGGGTTCTGTCACTATAACCCAGAATCTAAGTACGATTCCAAGATTGGAAACATTAATTATCTCCTGCAATCCCCCCCCCACCCCCCAAAATCAGATATTTTCCAAGTTAGGTATAAAACTCTTAAAGACCATCTTTTTGGAGTGGGAAAGGTGTTATTTCAAAAGAATGTTTAAATTCAGGAAGACTTTCAACAAGGATATGTATTTTAAATTGAAATCAATTTAAATTGAAATGAGATGACCTGGGATCAAGAAGAAACAGTTGGAATTGAAGAGGGTTCTTAAATGAATAAGCAGAAAGGGAAATGGCCCCAGTCGAGCATGGAGAGATCACATCAAATGAGTGTTATCAGTGGTGGAACTAGCCGTAGATGAATGAGCTGTCATGTTTATATACAAATGCTAGAAGTGTAAGAAACAAGGCAGATGAAATGGTTGCACTAATTGAGTCTCTCCACCCAAAAATTGTTGGAATAAGTGAGACATGGTTAGATGAGGACGACATCTTGACAGGAATAGAGATGGAAGGATATGATGTGTTTCATGAGGATAGAAGGGGTAAAATAGGGAGGGGGGAGTGCTATTGATGATAGAGAAAGAGTTATGTCCATACGAAGTAGAGATGCAAGAGGGAAATAGTGCCAGTGGTTTTGAAGCAGTATGGTGTGAGATAGAGTGAATGGAATGAAATACTTAGTTGGATGCTGTTATAGACCAGGAAATGTGGATGGTAGTGACTATGAAATGTATAATCAAATTAGCCTGACAAATAAGAAAAGGGTGATCATTATGGGTGATTTTAATTATAGCAATATAGACTGGAATGATGAGATAGCAACTGGAAGTAAAAAAAAAAAAAATGAGTTTCTTGAGTTTTTGAGGGATTTTTGAAGATAACTACCTCAGACAGTATGTAACAGAGGGCACACTAGGATTTGAGGATCTTGGATTTGGTCCAAGATGTAATTATAAATGTAATTATAAAACATGTGAAATCACCCACCAATTGGTGAGAGTGACCATGAGGTGATTACCTGGGTGGCTGCAAGCAATGTGAGAACCTCTGTAAGTAAAGGGTATATATGAAACTACAAGGGGGGGGATTATGAAGCGCTCAGGAGACAGCTTGCAGGTGTAGCATGGAATGAGGAGTTAGCTGGAAAAGAGATCAATGCAGCTTGGGGGATTTTCAAAAACTATCTAGTAGATGTAATGTCTGAATGTATTCCAAGGGTGAGAAGGTTAAATAAGGTAGGTGTGAAATGGATGAATAAAGAGATTAAGCATGCAATACAGAGAAAAAGGGCATTATGGAGGCAGCATAAGAGAAATGGAAATAACCAATTCCATGAGAACTACAAAGACCAGGCAAGGTGGGTGACTTGGTTGGTGAGGGTAGCTAAAGAGAGGTATGAACAGTAGTTAGCTAATGAAGCCAAAAAGAATTCTAAGTTCTTTCGATATGTTGCCAGCAAAAGAAAGAATGATTATGGAAGGATGACATTGATTGGATAAAAAATGGCATAAGGACAACTGTTGTAGAAGGTATGGTGGAGATATTTAATGAGCAATTCATAAAGGTCTTTCAGTTTTGTGAATGTGACTTCATGGAAAGATTGAGAGCAGTAGATGATGGGGAAGAGAGACTGATTGTAAGTGAGCAAGAGGTGCAGAGGGAGTTGAGCAAACTAGATGTAAATAATCACAGGCTGTGAGACTTGATAATATATATTACCACATATTCTGAAGGAATGTGCCAGGGAGTTGACGCTGGCCTTGATATATCTTTTTTAATACGAGTCTTGCACTGGGTCAAGTTCCTAAGGAGGGCAAGATTGTGTCACTTCATAAAGGAGGTGATAGAACTCGAGCATCAAACTATAGGCCTATCTGTGTTGTAGTTAAGTTGTTGGAGAAGCTTGTGAGAACTAGGATCCAGAATTGGGTTGACAACAATGGTATTATCTTTGATGGACAGCATGGATTTGCTAAAGGGAGGTCATGTTTTAGTAATCTACTTATTACAATGAGGTGACTGTTTCCATGAACAGAGGAGAAGGATATGCAGTAATATACTTAGATTTTGCAAAGGCTTTTGATAGATTACCACATGATTAAGTTGAGTAAAACTGGAGTGGATGGGGTTGGATATTAGATTGGTGCATTGGATTGGAGACTGGCTATCTGATAGGTATCAACAAGTTGTGTTGATACCTATCAGGGGGGGGAGCGATATCCAGGAAAAGGAAAGTTATTAGTGGTGTGCCTCAGGGGTCTGTTTTAGGGCCATTGCTCTTTAACTTGTATATTAATGATATTGGTGTATATTTGGATGGAGATATTCAGTTGTTTGCAGATGATGCAAAGTTGGGACGAACCATGAAGAGTAGAGAGGATGTTGTGGCCTTAAAAGAAGACTTGAATAAATTGGGTGATTGGGAATGGGGATGCGAGTTCAATGTTGCAAAATGTAAGGTTTTGGAAAACAAAAATGGGATGCAGAATTTATGCTTGGTGAAGATATATTGTTGGAGGTGGAGGAAATAAGAGGTCTGAGGTGATAGTGAATAAGGATCTGAAATTTAGGGGACACATAGCCAAAATTGTGAAGACAACACAAAGTCTTCTGGGAATGATGCGGACGACACTGACTTGTAGAAGTAGGGAGATTCTTGTTCCATTGTATAAGGCTTTGATTAGACCACACATGGACTGTTGTGACAAGATTTGATCACCTGATTTTCAGAAGGATGAAGAGATGTTGGAGAAGGGGTCCAGAGGCGACTAAGGTAGTTTCTAACCTCTGGAATGTCGAGTATGAGAAAAGATTGAGAAGATGCAACTTGCAGAGTCTGATGTACAGGAGGAGGAGGGGAGATATGATAGAGACCTACAAGTTATTAAGGGGTTGTTATAGAATCAATGCTGGAAAGGTTCTACAGAAAATAGTGGGAGATCAGGGGAGAACCAGAGGTCATCCCTGGAAGCTGTATAAGAATGGTGTGAATAAGGGAGTGAGAAGCAGGGTTTTTTCATGCAGAGTTGTGAAATGATTAAAATGCCTTGCCTGGGAGTGCGGTGTCTGCAGAGAATTTGAGTGTGTTTAAAGCATGGTATGATGAGCTGTGTGTTTGATAAAAGGACCTCCTAGATGAGTCTTTGACCCCATGGGATCTTGGGTAATAATAATAATAATAATAATCTCTATTAAGAAAAATACCTCACCTAAAATCATCAGAAATTATTTTATATCACATATGGACCACGTTAATACCTCTGCACATGAAATTTTCAGATTTGTTTAGACACATATCCCATTCACTTTGCAGTCAACTTAGCTCAAGCTTTGCAGTCAACTTTTCCTGTTTGGTTTCCTGAAGAGTTGCGTAAGTAGACCTCAATTTAACCAAAATGAATTTAAAACGAGACATTAAAGATTAATTCAGAAAGTCATAACCATGAATTTTTCCAAAATGCTTATAATTTCAATATCTCCTTTATGCAATTTCTACCCCCCCCACACACACTGAAAAGGTTGAATCTTATACTGATTTATTTATTTATTTTTATTTACTTTTTTTTTAATGTAATTCCCACTCATGAAAGGTTCTAAGCCTGTAGTAATTAGTACTGTGAGTGGTCTATGCATTTTTTTTATTCTGTTTTTATTCAGGTTTACAGGGTTTTATATTTTTTATTTAGTCTGGAAACCTGCCCTAGAGACCAAACATGGAACTTTTTCAAGTCACTTCAGGCTTGCAATAAGCTGGGCAGTGCTCTCACATAAGGCAATGAAAATTATCTCCCACCTAAAAGCAATCACAAACATCCATGCTCCGATGCAGGATTTGAACCCACAACCTATTGGTTGGAGGGTGGATACACTAAGCACTTGGCCAATGAGGCTAGCAAATGATAGATATACGTTAATACTTTGAGTGGTTTAAAGGAATACTGAAAAAGAACACTGCTCTAGAGAAGACCAAATATGGAATATTTCAAGCCCCTTCTGGACTTTGATAAGTAGGATGTTGAAAGACGGTAGATGAGTTTTATCACTTTACATTGGATGATGAAAATCATCTGTTACCACCTAAACACTTTCACAAATATCAGTTGTCCTGTGGGGTTTGAATCCACAACTTGTAGGTTGATCCCTTAGCTATCCAAGCTTGCTTATTGAACATTGGGAAAAATATATCTGGAATTAAGGTGGATGTACAGAAGACTGAATGCAAGTAACTACTTTCCTTTAATATCTGTATCTCAAATTTAATTTATTTATCTTAAGATGTTTTGCTTTTATTCAAAAACAGTATTACTTTTTGGTCTACCTTTATGGAATATACTTTGTAAGAAATTATATTTTTGCTTTTGTTTATATTTTTTCTGGTATGTAAGCAAACAAACTTTGTATTCAAAGTATCCTCATAACCTCATGCATATAATGATGGCTGTTAACTACTATTTCATAGTGCAGAGACTCTAAAGACATTGACATAATGCTTTTATTTCAATAAAAATATTACTTCTGCTTTATGGAATACTAAATCAGTTTATTGAATAACATTCTCCCTGAACCTCTGTGGTATTCATTCATGTTGAAAGATATTCTGGAAATAACCACTTGAAATCAAGAAAACTTCTTTCTTTACTTGACTAGCTGCATGGTCTTTATAGTGTGCTTCTTCAGGGGAATAAATATATTATACATGTTATAAATCAGAGCAGAGAAAAGAAAACAACAGCAACAGAACATCATTAAATTTCTGATATGAACCCTTCAAAAAGAAAAAGACTGTTCAAAGAAAGCTTTGTAATATCTTCAGATATGAAAGTACTCCAGAGGTACTTCCAATATTTGAAGATACCTGAAGCAGGGATGGGATTGAAGGAAGAGGCAGTGAAGTTGGTTCAGTGAGTTTCAAGATGGATTGTAAAAGGGTATTGGCTAGCAGTGGCTCTCGCTTTAATGATTTTGGAGGTGAGTAGAGGAATAATAGCAGACAATTCAGCACAGCACTGTCCATGAAAGTATCTGTAGAAGATGCACAAGGTAGAAACTGAACATCTATGAGAGAGGGATTGAAGTGGGTATGTGAGAGGGATCATTAATTAGCCAGATTGCAATCTTCTGATTAGAATTGAGCAATCTTAGAGAGAGGATTTTGGTGCTCCACCCCAAATATGGGAGCAATATTTCATGGCTGGGCAGATTTGGGCTTTGTATAGAGTTAACAGCTGTGAAGGTGTTAACTCTATACAAAGTAGTGTCTTGTGCAAAAAAACACCAATTTTTTTTGGCAGGCTGTAGAATCTGTAGTTGAAATGTGGTTGTGCCAGTAAAAAAATCTGGTTGTGTTTGGATATCTCAGTATTACTGAAGGTAGGGGGGGGGATGGAAGTTCATTCTTGTGAGAGATCAGAAGAGACTGAGTTTTGGTGGCATTGAAGTTTACAAGGTTGCCTTTGCCCCACTGGGATATAGCTAGGAGATCTGAGTTCAGGTCACTGGTCATGGTAGATCTTGAGAATTATAATACTTGAGCATTACAAGGTTTGTTGAATGAAAAGGAGGAATGGAGTGTACCATCATTGCAAAATTGTGGATAGGATTGGAAGTTTGAGAGAGGTCATTTATATACAAGAGGAAGAGAGTGGGTGAATGAACAGTACTCTGAGGTACTGCTGCATTGTGGGGGGAAATTGAGGAGAGTAAACTGTTCATCATGACGTGTAGTGAGTGACCAATGAGAAAGTTGGCGATCAAGTTGCAGAGTAAGGAAGGCACACCATAGGACTTAACCTACTTAACTTTGTCAAATAGGCCCTGTGCTAAACTTGATCAAATTCCTTTGCTTACCAGATATACTGGTAAGCAAAGGAATTTGATCATCTGCTATGGGATGTGAACAGATGGCATCTTTCACATCCTCTAATATTGAAGACCTGTAAATTACATAATATGGAAGAAAATTGTTGCTGGAAATTAAATAATATAAGTTATGCAGATTTAATAGTATTCTGAACATCCCTTGAGTGGTACATATCAGAGATAAGTATTTACAGAATGCATCCTAATTATGTTAATAATTAGGATTGCTTGATAGGAATAAATTAAGTTTCTTATTTAAAACTTATTTTATATACTTCTTTGTATAACTTTGTTCTCACTTTTATTTATGATATATTCATATATAAATACATTTTTATTTACAGGTTGCATCAACTGTTCCATTTGGTGAACAAGCTAAAAATACTATTCAAGTAAACTTTTTTGCAAATTTACATGTCTGTCAAGAGCTTTTTCCACTTTTGAGGGACCATGCAAGGTATGATATGTATTATGATGAATGACAATTCTCATTATAACAAACTACTTAAAAAAAAAAGGGGGAGGGACCCAAAAAGCCCCAAAGACATTGCTATTTCAAATTCAAAGGAAAGTCACTATAACAAACTACTGCATTCCTGTGGTCCTTAAATGTCCACTATAGTGCAGATGACTGTATTAGATATCAAAGATTTAACCTTGGATGCCTCAGAAGCCATTGCAACCAAACTTAGATATCCTCTGAAAGCTTAGAGCTAGAATTTTCATTTCTTTTGGTAGTATTAGCATAATACCTAAAATAACTTTTCAAACCTTGCCATTCCTGTTAAGCAATGCTTAGTTTTGGAACTATTTTATGAAGTTTATTGCTCCAAAGAAATGTAGAGTAATCACTTCTCATCTTCAATTAATTTGTTATTTGATCTATCCAGAATCTCTTATTTCCTAAGCCTATTATGAGATATTCAGAAAATAGCAATTCTGAGCTCTCTCTTTCGCTCTTCAATAGTACACTGTCATTACATTCCTATACAGTCACGTGTCAAATTATTTGTTCTTGCACCTGATGCTAAGGTTAGATTTTAAGACTCCCCCCCATGGATCATCATTGTCAAATTTCTGATATATACCTTCAAGGGGTGTACAGGATATGATAGTAATACATGACAAAATTTACATCATTACTACCTTCCTATCTACAGTTATCCTCCAAATCAGTCTGTTACCTGTCAAGACTCCAATATTATCAGATCTTATATTTCTGTCTTCTAAGGCACTTTTTACTGTATCAATCCACCTATATTGATCTATCTTGGATCTTTTTAATGCTAACCTGGCAGAGAACGCTTGTTTTGCTAATCTTTCCTCTACGATTTTGTTTAAGTGACCATACCACCTGAGATTAGCTCTGCTAATGCATTCCTGGATGCTAACAAAGCCAAGTTCTTTCCTAATAATCCTCGTTTTTAATATGATATTGCCATTGATGCTATCTATTCATGCCCCTAAATTTTCTCAGGAGTCTCATATTTCTGGTCTCCAGTCTTTGGCCCAGTGTTTTATTTCTAGCCCAGCTCTCAGATCCATAAGTTAAAATTGGTTTGAACATTATCTTATATACAGCTAATTTAGTGTTTTGGCTAATTTCTCTCTTATTCCATATAAATTTATTCAGTTGATTTACCATACCATACCAGCTTTGTTGATTCTGTTGTCTATTTCCATATTTAATTTAGCATCTTCACTAAAAATCCTGCCTAAATAGCTGAAATGTTTTACTTGTTCTATAGGTTCTCCATTCACAATGCAGTTGATATTTTCAATGTTTCTGCCTTTTTTCATTGTCTTTGTCTTTTTAATGCTGACCTTCATACCATATCTATTACGACAGTTATTCAATTTACCCAAGGAATCTTACAGACTTGTAGCGGATTTATTTAGAAGTATAACATCATCCGCATAAAGCAAAGAGCTGAGATTAACATCTCAATTTTGATATCAGGTTTAATACCACTTTCTTCATAATGTGATCCATATCGATAATGAATAACAGAAGGGATAATGTACATCCTTGTCTGACACCAGATGTAACATTAAACCACCTTCATGTACTTCCTTCAATTCTAACTGCTGACTTACAACTCAAATAAAGACTAAGTATTGCTTGATATAATGCCCCATTAACACCATATAACAGTAAGGTTTTGAATAGTTTTTCTCTCTTGGCACCTTGTCATATGCCTTTTCCAGATCTACAAAACTTAAATACAGATCTTTCTTATATTTCCATGATTTCTCAACTATCTGTCATAAGGTGAACATCTGATCCTGACAGCCTCTATTTGGTCTGAATCCAGCTTGTTTTTCACCAAGCTTATCTTCCACAATCCTTCTCAACCATTTCTCAAGTATACTTGGATATATCTTACCAGGAACACACACTGTAATGAAATACCTCTGTAATTCTCACATTCAGTTTTATTTCCCCTTTTTTATATATGGGTACTATGAGAGCTCTTCTTAAATCATCTGGAATTCGTCCCTCTGTCCAGGCCTTCTGAACTATGCAGTGCAGCCACTGTAAGACTTTTATACCTCCATACTTGAGCATTTCTGGTCGAATATCATCTACTCTTGCTGCTTTTCCACATTTCAGGCTTTTGATGATGATGGCATTTTCTACTTCAAGTATGGATATGTATTCCTGACTGCATGTCTGGTCAGTGTTTTTTTACCACTGTACTGTCATCACTGCTTGTTTCATTTAACAATTTTTCGAAGTAATTACTCCATACTTTAAGGATATCTTTTTCTCCTGTTTTCATGTCACCTTTATCATCTCTAATTCCTTTTACAGCGCTCTTTCCTCCATTTTTGAGATTCTTCAACAACCTCCACCTTCTTGATATTTAATTTCTATGTTCTTGCCAAAGTCTTCCTATGACTTTTGTTTAGCTAGTTTTACACAGCGTTTAGCTTTCTTACATTTGTCTCTGTATTCTCTAAGAGCACAAGCTGACTTATTTGCCTGGAACTTTCTATATGCTTTCTTGTTTTCCTTCACTGTCTCTTTAACTTCCTGCATCCACCATGGAGTTCTGATTTTTCTATCCTTGCAGAGAACCTCACCACATGCCTCTGGCTGAATCAATCAATGTTTTCTTCGGGGTTTTCCACTGAACCTCTAATGTTTGTTTCCTGTTCTCAAACTCTGTTTCATTTTTTCTTGAATAATGTTTGTGTATTTTAGTCTACAGTTCACATCTGAGAGCTGCTCAACTTTTATTTGCTTTAAAACTTTTTACATGTTCTTCTGAATTTCAGTATGAAATTCAGCTTTATCCTACTCGAAACTGAATGCTGATCACTTCCAATTTCAAACCTCCATACACTCTAATTTCCTGCCCCAGTTAGAAAACATCACTATTAACAATAGCATAATCAATGAGACTTTTCTCATTCCTTGCCTCTTCTCTCCATGTCAGTTTGTGGACATTTTTATGTTGGAACATTGTGTTAGTAATAACCAGTCCATGTCCTGAGCAGAAATCCAACAGGTATTTGCCATTATTATTAGCTTTGCTCTTTTCTTCAAATATTCCCAAAATATTTTTGTATGTCTGACAATCATTTCCTACTCTGCTATTTAGATCCCCAACAAGGACTAACTTTTCTTTTTTCTTTTTCATTGTGTCAGTTGGTTGCTTGCTCTAAAGCCTGAAAAAATTCCTCCACTTCTATCTTAGTAGAACCTTCTGTGGGAGACCATAGACACAAATAAGTCTTATTGTCCAGTTCCCCATTCTAATATTTGCCCACATCACTCTACTTGAGACTGCCTGCTATTCAAGAAGATTAGCCTCGTATTTAGTGTTGAATACTATGGCTACTCATGGCACCCCCCATGGATCACATCCTTTTAATAAAGGTTGAAAAATACCTGATCATGCTATTGAAATAATTATAAGAACAAGGAAAACAACTGAATTTCTTTATAAACATTAAGATCTTTCAATAATCTGCTGAAAAAACTATTGTTGGTTGGTTGTAATTATAGATGAAGTTGCTTAGTTATGAGACCAGTGCATTATATGTGTAAATTGCATATATTCTTTGGCTGGTTTACTTGTTTTACCTGAGTGTCCAATAGGGGGAAACCATACTACCTGTATACGAGACCATCTACCTCAATTTCAGATTTAAAAAGGAAAAAAGGCTTTAAAGTCACATGGGATTCGAAGCTAAATCTTTCCTGGAGTAAGAGGCAAACTTATATTAATAGGTCACACTGAGAGTTCATAATTCAGAATATAAATAAGTAATTGATGGTGCTGTTAACAGAACAGAGGAACTTGTGGATCTGAGCCATTATATAGAGAATAACTGATTAGGCTGTTGCCTGCATGTGACAGAAAACATAAGAATTCCAAAATATCCAAAGTTATCCCAAGAAGATCTCATCATATTCAAGATTTCAGTGCTGTCAAAAAAAAAAAAAAAAAAAGCTGAAATATAAGGGTTCTGTTTCACATGAAAAAGACAATAGAGTTTTGGTGTCAAAATGAAGTTAAGCTCAGACTCCATATCAGCAGAATTCAAGATAGGCACAATCAACATTAGAAATATAAATAGATTAGAGGAGTACCAGGTCGGTATAATTGATGTTACTGAAACAAAGACACTTAAAACAGGTGAGATTCTTCTGAATAACTGAATAACAAATACATGATATAATATTAAGGCAATAATTATTAGGGAAAGAAAGTAGTAGCTGTAGTATTCAACATTAAACACAAGGACACAAGTAGAATTTTCTTGAATGGCAGGTGGTATAAAGCAGAATGGTGTGGGCAAACATTAAAATAGGGAATTTGACAATGAAACTTATTTGTGCCTGTTTTTTCATAGAAGGGCTTAGTAGGAAGAAGTGGAAGAATTTTTTTGAGTTACTAGATAAGGCAGCTGATATAAAGAAAGGAATGGATGGTCGTTGCTAGGATCAGGAAATGAATATCAGACACACAAAAATGTTTTAGGAAATTTTACAGAAAAGAGCAAAAAATACCTGAATTTCTTTTTTAAGGTTAGGCTATTCATTACTGATACCATGTTCCAGCATAAAGATATGCAGAGATTCATAGGAAGAGAAGTGAAAAGAAATAGAGCTCACTGTTATTGTTGGTAGTGATATCTTCATACATGACACAAGAGTATAAAAGGGATTTGAAATAGGAAGCAATCACCATTTTGTTTTGAGTAGGATAAAAACGAGTTGCATATTGAAAAGAAATGCCTCAAATGTGCTGTATCATATACAAAAGAAGCTGACATTGATATAAAAATTTCAAACTTCTTAAAGATAACAGGGATGATTAATAATATTTTCAAACCTTGCCGAGTTGAAAAGCATACAAGAATAAGAATTTATCAAGTTTTGGCAAGACCTTCTCTACTGTACGGAAGTGAATTATAGACCCTGAAAGCTGCAGAAGAAAAAAATAATAGAAACTGGAGAAATGAAATTCTTACAAAGGACAGCAGACTATGCTTTCTGTTACCAAAAAAAAAAGTACTGAAATATGTAAAGAATTAAAAATACTGGAAATTGGACAAAATATATGAATACTGAAACAAGAATGGACAATTGACGACTGCTCATAAAGATACTCTGGTACCACCCAGTTGGAGGACACAGAAGTTGGGGACAACCAAGGAAAAGATGGAATGAGACTGAAACAGGTCAAAAATTCCTGAAAGGATTATGATGATATTGACAGAAACATTGATTGAGTTAGCAAGGGGCATGTGATGAAGTTGTCTGCAAGGATAGAAAAATCAGAACACCATAGATCAGGGGTCTTCAACCTTTCAGACAGTGCAGGCAGCATTAAAAATTTCAATGAAGCCCACAGGCCACTAAGCTATACTGCGGTATTTAGAATTATAAGATGCTTTCCAGATTCACAAGAATGCTGTGCATTCGATACTTTACATGAAATCCTATAAAAATAAACAAACTCGGCTTTAAGAGCGTAGGTAGGAGTCGGGTTCATGATAAGTAAATACAATCAATACTTGAAAAAAGATAATTTAATGAAGAAAACATTCATTTTTTACAATGTCAATGGGCAACCTGTCAATGTTTTTCCTTGACCAGCTTGTCGATGTTGGCATCAATGTTGGAAGTTGCTATACGCAGAGTATTCTCGAAATGTTGGTCCGTAATCTGAGTTCTTGTCTTGGACTTCACATGCTTCATTCTGTAGAAGAACTGCTCACATAAGTATGTGCTTCCTAACAAAGCACACATCTTCAAAGCATGCTGGCGAAGATTAGGGAATGCTTCCTCAGAAATGTAGTCTTTGTAAAATGTAAGCAAAGGCACATTGAATAATTTTTCTCTCAAAGAAGAGTCGTTTTGGAGTTCAAGCAGCTCCATTTGTACTGAGCCTGGCATTTCGTCAGCATTGACACTGAATGGCATTGAAAATAAATCTAAAGAAGACTGTTGGTTACGAAAATCACTAAATCCTTCTTCGAACTTACTTCGCAACATGGCTAATTTTGTAGCGTATTCATCAAGAGATGAACAGTTGGACTCAGCGAGAAGCTGAAAAATGAGTTAAGTCTTTTTTTGTGACCACAAAAAAAAGCTTTGATGTGATCAAACAGAGTGTGCATGCACCAGTTGATCTGTGGATTGTAGCCACGTATTTCGGTCATTCATATGCAACGAGATGTCAGTCACAAAGGCAAAGTCTGTCATTCACTTTGGATTGTTAAATTCTGCAATCAGATTCCTCTTGGTTTGCATGAACTGCTGTATTTTGCTCCTTAAGTTGAAGACTCTTTTAAGAACCTTCCCTCTGCTCAACCAACGCACGTCACTATAATAAACCACATTGCCATGATATGCTTTGCACTCTTGGGTCAAAATCTCTTGGAATTGACGATGATTCAATCCTCTTGCCCTAATAATTGGCAGTCACAATAACTTTCATGACATTCTCAAATCCAATAGTTTTCGCACACAAATTCTCCTGGTGGATTAAACAGTGGTAATGACGAAATCTTTTCCTTCTAGTTCTGGTTCTTTCTGTAGCAGCGCAACAAACCCTTTGTTCTGTATCAATGGTTCCACTGAGTAAATAAAGCTTTTCCTTGATCTTAGCCTCTTGTGCACTGCAACTTGTCCATACAAAGGATGCCATTCATCATCATTCATCATTTGCTGACCTGGTTGGTCGAGTGGTTAGCACATCTGCTATCCAGCCAAAAGGCTGCAGGTTTGAATCCTGCTGTGGGCATGGTGTTTGTGATTGTCTGTGGAAATACTAGTGGTGGTGGTAGGCAGTAGATGGTGCTGGTGTAGTTGATGACGGAGATGGAGAGATGTACAGTAGATGCCCTCCCTCGAGGAGTCTTTGAGCTCCCTGAAGGTGACAAATAATTGAAATTGTGCTTAAATAGCTGAAATGTTTTACTTGTTCCTTACAGGCTGCATTTGATGTTTTCTTTGTTCCTATTTTCATTGTCTCTGTCTTTTTATTGCTGATTTTCATACCAAATTTATTACAGTAGTTATTCAATCTAGTTAGGGAATCTTGCAGGCTTCTACTGGATTTATTTAGGAATATAACTTCATCTGCATAATGTGTAGAACTGAGATTAACATCTATGATTTTCGATGTCAGGTTTAATACCACTTTCCTTCATTATAGATGATTAATAACTGTGGAGATAATGTACATCCATGTCTCACACTTGATTTAACATCAAACTTTTCCCTGTACCTTCTTCAGTTTGAGCAATACATGGTCAGTATTGTCGATATAATGTGCCATTTCCACAATAAACAATAAATCATTTTGAATGGCTTTTCTATTAGCACCTTGTCATATGCCTTTTCTAGATCCATGAAACTTAAATACAGATTCCTGTTATATTCCCCAGATTTCTCAATTATTTGTCTTAAAATGAAAATCTTGACCACCACCACCACCTCTATCTGGTTTGAATTCAGGCAATAGAGGTTGTTCATGTCTAAGCTTCCCTTCCACAATTTTTCTTAGCCTTTTCTCATAAATCTTATCAGGAACACTCAGTAGAGAAATTCCTGTGTAATTCTCACATTCAGTTTTATTTCCCTTTTTTTTAGATGAGTATTATGAGAGCTCTACTCCAGACATATGGATATTGACCCTCTGATGCCGACTACAATTAAAACATTTTTAACTCCATGTTTGAGCACTACTGGTTGAATGTTATCTACTCCAGCTGCCTTTCCATGTGTTTGGTTTGTGATGGCTTTTTCTGTCTCAAGTGTTGATATATACTCTTGATTGTATTCCTTTTGAATGTTTTCTACTACCGTGCTGCTACTGCTTGTTTTGTTTAGAAACCTTTCAAAATAAATTTCCGACATCTAAAATATCATCAGTTTTTCATATCACCTTTATTATCTCTGATTCCTTTCTCTCCTTCATTTCTAAGCTTGTTTTCACTCCCTCTAGAATATTTTGCCACTTTCCTGATATACATTTTCTCCATTTCTTACCAAACTTCCCATGACTTTTATTTAGCTAGTTTTATGCAGTGCTCCACTTTCTTACATTTTTCTCTGTATTCTCTCAGAGCACAAGCTGACTTACATGCCAAGAACTTTCAATGTGCTTTTTTTGTCTTTTCCTTGCCTGTCTATTTAACTTCTGTCCACCATGGAGTTCTGATTTTTTTTTTAATCCTTGCAGAAAGCTTTACCACTTCCGATTGAATGAATGTTTTTTCAAGGTCTGCCACTGAATCTCCAAGGTTTGGTTCCTGTTTTCAAACTATCATTTTATCTTCAATAATATTTGTGTATTTCAGTTTACCAAAGTTCACTTGTAATAGCTGCTCAACTTTGATTAGTTTTAAAACTTTCTTACATACTTTTCTTTTAAATATGATATTCGATTTTATCCTGCTCAAAAATAACTGGTGATCTCTTCTAGTTTCAAATCCTCTATATATGCTTTGTGTCTTGAACCAGCATGAAGATATTATCAACAAAGTCAATGATACTTTTCTTATGTCTTGTATCTTCTCTCCATGTGAATTTTTGCATACCTTTATGTTGGAACATGGTGTTAATAATTAGTCCATGTCCTGAACAGAAGACTGCAATAAAACTATAACCATTCCTTACATTAAAGGGACATAAGATAAAATAAACAGAATAATATGGAAATACAACCACAAAGCCACCTTTAAACCTCCTGCAAAATTAAAAGCTTACTCAGCTCATCCAAAGACCCACTCCCTCTGCTGACCTACCCTGGAGTATACCGTATTTACTGCACCTGTAATCTACCATATATAGAGGAAATGGGACGCACAATTCCTATCAGATACAAGGAACACAAACAACACATTAAATACAACTATGGTGAAGCTGGCCTTTCTAATCATGCCCTGAACACTTTACATTGAATTGACTGGAAAAGCACCAGTTGTTTACATCACACCAAAACATGGTATGAATGCAAATTTAAGGAAGCCTGTGAGATTCTTATCAACCACCCCAATCTGAACAATAATGGAGATCTAAAAATACCAAGCATATGGAAGGCACATATTCTACCCACAGAACCTTTCTCCTTAAGAATTAACTATAAACAGGACTGTAGATAATCAAGAATCCTAAATCTAATATAACAATTGTAATGTTAAAAATAGGACATCATTGTTAATGTAAGAAAACTATCAACAAGAAAGATTGTTTCTCTCATGTTATCTTAAATAGAATTTAGCTTTAATGTAGTTTCTAAATAATTAATTTGTAATTTTATCTGTTTTTTTTTTTTTTTTCACTAGATGTCATGCCGGTAGAATAACCAGTAATCAAATCATTGTTATTTTGGCTTACTGAGTGAAATGTAACTCAGCTAGTCCTTGTATATTTGTATATACTCCAGAAGATGACCATAATATGAAGGTCGAAACGTCGGGAAATTAAAATATTTATTTATAACACAATTGTAAAGTCCATAATTTCTAAAATGAATGCTGATCACCGTGCAACACTAAAAAAAAAAAATCATAAAATGTTAGTTCAACGAGCTAGAACTAATTGCTCAACTCCCCATGAATTACAGAAAGAACTTTCAGTTATCAAACATCACATGAAATTAAATGGCTTCTCTGAATAAACTACACAACATCTGTTCGATTCCTACAATCCAATCCAGAACAACAAAGAATCAATACGTCGTGTTCCAATTCCATATATTTCTGGGATTTCAGAACCAATTTCAAGAATTCTGAAGAAATATGATTTAACAGCCACTTATATCCCTATTAACAAAATATCCACCTATTTCCCCCTCTTCTAAAGATAAACGCTCAACTATGTTTCTGCCTGGTGTATATATCAAGTTCCTTGTAACTGCAATCTGTCATACGTTGGACGAACTGGACGCTCTATATAGAAAAAAGAATACAAGAACATCAATCATACATTATTCACAACAAATCCGATAAGTCTGGATTGGTGCAGTACGAGATAGAGACAAGCCACAACATTCTCTGGTCCAAGACTCTCCTTCTACACAGATGTCGCTATAAATTCGAATGCCTATTCATTCTCTGGTCCAAGACTCTCCTTCTACACAGATGTCGCTATAAATTCGAATGCCTATTCAAAGAGAGTGCTGAGGCCTTACTTCAATGCCCTAACTTGAACTGAAATGATTATATATCCTTGTCAAAAATATGGGAAAGTTTAATCTGGATAGCACACTAAAAAAAAAATTTTTTTTTTTTTTTTTTTTTTAATAATTGAGACCTTTAATTCTTACATTAGTCTAATGTTATCTTTAATTGAATTTATAAATTAAGATTGTTATATGAAATTGTGAATTAATACCTATAATTTATTCATCACTCCGATGAAATTTACCTCTCTTTAATGCTTTGCATTGTAACATCACGCGGCTCGTTCTACTTTTGAATGATCAATTGTTTGTATTCCACCTTGTAAAAACTGTTCCTATCAAGCCACTGAGGATAATCTATTAGTTTCAGACTGAAATATTTGGTAAACCTTAAAATATTCTTGTGTTAACATGTTTATAATTCTTAATAGTGAATGGTTTCCTTTCATCATCAGATAGTTCAGTCACTGCTGGAGTACCTGAGGGTCCTTTGCTTTCACCTTCCTATACATTAATATCAATTATCTTCTCTCTTTAACATTCAATCCTATTTGTGGCTTTTGCTGGTGACAATACTCTTCATTCTTCTTTGTCATTTTCAACACCTTGTAGTTCTCAGGTGATTCAGGCTACAAGATTTTCTATAACTAATGCCACCAAAACACATCTAAGTTGACTTTCATATCTAGTCTATCCTTGCACAAACATAATGCATCCATAGCCTCCACAAAGTTTAGTATTCTTTTTTGTTCTGAATAATACTTCTCTCCTGTTCAACTCTTGATACTTATAAATCTCAAATTTGCCTGCCCTTAGAATATCATTCTCGTATTAGGAATGGAGTATCCATGATCTCTCTCTCAGAATGCTTGATTGTATTCAAAAGAGCTATTCTATTTTGATGACCCATTTCTCACTGACTCCCTCCAGTTGCTTTACCATAGATGCTCTGTTGCTTCATTATGTATTTTCTGTATTTCTGTGGGTGCTGCTTCACTGAACTGGTCACTATGATTCCTTCACTTTCCTCTCTTTATGTACAGAAATGAGTAGCTACTTATACCCATTTTTACAGTTCAGCTTCAAACTTGTTGAACCAACTTCTCCTCATTCTTCATTCCCTGTATCTTTGCTCTTTGGAACAGTTTTTTTCCCAACGATTATAATTCTCAGCTTTTCAAAGAAACACATCAACAAATTTTTTCTTCTTTCTGACTTCTTACCCCCCCCCCCCATACACACACTGCTGTAAAAATAATCATAATTTAAAATTCTGAATATTTTTACATATTGTTTATGTTAGTATGTTTATTAGTTTTAGTTTCATAACATGCATTGTCCATAGGTTAGCCTAGTGGCTTTACGCTTCGCAACCATATGCCTGCGGAAGAAGTGTCCCAGGTTCGATTCCCATCGGAGACGTGAGGAACTTGAGGATCTTCCTCAGACATAGCCAAGTTAGCCGGTCTTGGGCACAGGCAGTTTTTCCGCTAGTTGATCTGACGTTTTTCATCCCGCAAGTAGGCAAACCGGCCCCTTGAACATACGCTTCTACAATCAAAAAATATATCCCCCCCAGCGGAAGACTAGGTGACAGGTTGGTTGGGAGTGGTACTAACAAAAAGTCGCATCTAAGTAACACGCGGTCCTTGCATAGGATGCAGGACTAACACTTAGTGAAAGAAAGAAAGTTTTATAACACACATTGTCGGCACTTGTGATGTGCCCATTATTGATATTATTTTGTTAAACTGATGTGTAAAGCAGTTAAAAATTTATGTACTTACCAGATTCGAATAGTTGTGTTACTTTAAAAATTTTATAGTAGTTTAAAATATCAAGTGTTGTGTATTGAAGAGACATCCTCGTTACGCTAACGTAAAATCTATGCGTCAGCCATTATACCTAACTTCTTGCTTGCCAGTTTCATGGAGTGCTCATGCTCGCCGAGAAGTTTGATGTGTGATTGACAGCTGACAAGAACAGCATTTGGTGTCTGAGTAACGGAGAGTAAACAAGAGAGCGTTCGAAAAGAAATACAATACAGGCCGGCAGATATTTAGATTCAGAGGAAATTGAGTTTTTTATGTGACAGTCGGAGGAAAATTAATAGTATATTCCGAAAAAGGAATCGTGGACTATGAAGTTTAAAGTGGAATAAGTGTTGGTAAATAAAAGGGAAATATTGCTATAGACGTTTTAAAAGGAATGTTCGAGGAAACGCTAATTGGAAGATTAATAGTAGATTCAGAAAAGGGAATTGTAGAACTGTTAATTTTTTAAAGTGGAAGAGTTAAGCCTGTCAATAAGCATTAGTGAATAAAAGAGAGGAATAAAATTAGTGAATAAAAGTGTATAACTGAGAGGAGACCTCCACATAGCCTTTAAAGGAATGCGGAGAACAGACCAGGGCTTCTGACCTAATGTCCAATCCTCACCTTCTCGTGGTGCACCCTGTTGGGTATCTACTTTGATACTGAACGAACGAGGATGGGCTGGCAATTTGAGATTTAGCCGACCAAATTGTATTCTTATTGGTTAAACCAAAATAAAAAATGATGGTACAACATGACAAAATTTCATGCCGGCTGGGGCGTCGCCCGGTTAAACAAGGCCCCCGTTGTTTTCGCCAGGGAACCAGGGCGAACAGCGAAAAGTCAGCTACTGGAACAAATCTGAAAATAAACCCCAACTCTACATCACCAGAGTTAAAGATCGGTACTATCAACGTAAGAAGCCTGAATGGCAAAGAAATGGAACTAGCTGAGGAATTAGATAAGTACCAGATCGACATAATAGGGGTGACTGAAACAAAAAAGACCAAAACTGGCGAGATATTTCTGAGCAATAAATACAAAATGTTATATTCAGGCAATGACAATCAAGGAAAAGAAGGAGTAGCCATAGTATTCAACACAAAATACGAGGCTAATCTTCTTGAATGGCAGTCAGTCTCAAGTAGAGTAATGTGGGCAAATATGAGAATGGGGAACTGGACAATGAGACTTATTTGTGCCTATGGTCCCACAGAAGGTTCTACTAAGGTAGAAGTGGAGGAATTTTTTGACACTCTAGAAAAAGCAACTGACACAATGAAAAAGGAAAAGTTGGTCCTTGTTGGGGATCTAAATAGCAGAGTAGGAAATGATTGTGAGACATACAAAAATATTTTGGGAAAATTTGGAGAAAAGAGCAAAGCTATTAATAATGGCAAATATCTGTTGGATTTCTGCTCAGGACATGGACTGGTTATTACTAACACCATGTTCCAACATAAAAATGTGCACAAATTCACATGGAGAGAAGAGGCTAGGAATAAGAAAAGTCTCATTGACTATGTTATCGTTGATAGTGATGTTTTCTCCCTGGTGCAGGACACCAGAGTGTACAGAGGATTTGAAATTGGAAGTGATCACTATTTAGTCTTGAGCAGGATAAAATTGAATTTCATATTGAAAAGAATAACATGTAAGAAAGTTTTAAAGCAAATAAAAGTTGAGCAGCTCTCAGATGTGAACTGTAGACTAAAATACAGAAAGATTATTGAAAAGAAAATGAAAGAGTTTGAGAACAGGAATCAAACCTTGGAGATTCAGTGGCAAACTCTGAAGAAAACATTGATTGATTCTGCCAGAGAGGCATGTGGTGAGGTTGTGTGCAAGGATAAAGAAATCAGAACTCCCTGGTGGACACAGGAAGTTAAAGAGGCAGTGAAGGAAAAGAAGAAAGCATATCAAAAGTTCCTGGCAAATAAGTCAGCTTTTACTCTTACAGAATACAGAGACAAATGTAAGAAAGCTAAACAGCGTGTAAAACTAGCTAAACAAAAGTCATGGGAGGACTTTGGCAAGAATATAGAAAATAAATATCAAGAAGGTGGCAAAATATTCTGGAGGTTGTTGAAGAAGCTTAGGAATGGAGGAAAGAGTGCTGTAAAAGGAGTTAGAGATGATAAAGGTGACATGAAAACAGGAGAAAAAGATATCCTTGAAGTATTGAGTAATTACTTTGAAAAACTGCTAAATGAAACAAGCAGTGATGACAGCACAGTGATAAAAAACACTGACCAGGCATGCAGTCAGGAATACATATCCATACTTGAAGTAGAAAAAGCCATCAAAGGCTTGAAATGTGGAAAGGCAGCAGGAGTAGATGATATTCGATCAGAAATGCTGAAGTATGGTGGTATAAAAGTCTTACAGTGGCTGCACTGCATAGTTCAGAAAGCCTGGACAGAGGGACGAATTCCCGATGATTGGAGTAGAGCTCTCATAGTACCCATATATAAAAAGGGAAATAAAACTGAATGTGAGAATTACAGAGGTATTTCCCTACTGAGTGTTCCTGGCAAGATTTATGCCAGTATACTTGAGAAACGGTTGAGAGGAATTGTGGAAGAAAAGCTTGGTGAAGAACAAGCTGGATTCAGGGCAAATAGAGGCTGTCAGGATCAGATCTTCACTTTACGACAAATAGTCGAGAAAGCATGGGAATATAACAAAGATCTATATTTAAGTTTTGTCGATTTGGAAAAGGCATATGACAAGGTGCCAAGAGAGAAGCTATTCAATACACTGCAGTTATATGGTGTCAATGGGGCATTATATCAAGCAATACTTAGTCTTTATTTCAGTTGTAAGTCAGCAGTTAGAATTGAAGGAAGTACAGGAAGATGGTTTAATGTTAAATCTGGTGTGAGACAAGGATGTACATTATCCCCTCTGTTATTCATTATCTATATGGATCACATTACGAAGGAAAGTGGTATTAAACCTGATATCAAAATTGCAGATGTTAATGTCAGCTCTTTGCTTTATGCGGATGATATTATACTTCCAAATAAATCCACTACAAGTCTGCAAGATTCTCTGACTAAATTGAATAGCTGTTGTAATAGATATGGTATGAAGGTCAGCAATAAAAAGACAAAGACAATGAAAATAGGCAGAATCATTGAAAATGTCAACTGTGTTGTGAATGGAGAACCTGTGGAACAAGTAAAACATTTCAGCTACTTAGGCACGATTTTTACTGAAGATGGTAAATTAAATATAGAAATAGACAACAGAATCAGCAAAGCTGGTATGGTGGGAAGTCAATTGAATAAATTCATATGGAATAAGAGAGAAATTAGTCGGAACACTAAATTATCTGTATACAAGACGGTGTTCAAACCAGTTTTAACTTATGGATCTGAGAGCTGGGTCAGAAGTAAAACACTTGACCAAAGACTAGAGACCGCAGATATGAGAGTCCTGAGAAAGATTAGAGGCGTGAACAGATGGCATCAATGGCAATATCATATTAAAAATGAGGATATTAGGAAAGAACTTGACATTGTCAGCATCCAGGAATGCATTAGCAGAGCTAATCTCAGGTGGTATGGTTACTTAAATAGAATGGGAGAGGAAAGATTAGCAAAACAAGTGTTCTCTGCCAGGTTGGCAGAAAAATGACCCAGAGGAAGACCAAGATATAGGTGGATTGATACGGTACAAAGTGCCTTAGACGATAGAAATATAAGATCTGATAATGTTGGAGTCTTGACAAGTAACAGACTGATTTGGAGGAAAATTGTAGATAGGAAGTTAGTAATGATGTAATTTTTTCATGTAGTACTGTCATATCCTGTACACCCCCTTGAGGGTACATGGCAGGAATTTGATGATGATGATGATGTAAATTTTTCATGTAGTACTATCATATCCTGTACACCCCTTGAGGGTACAAGGCAGGAATTTGATGATGATGATGATGATATAAACATAATAAAATAAACAAACCCATATACAGTTCAGCTTCAAACTTATTGAACCAACTTTTCCTCCTCATTCTTCATTTCCTGTATCTTTGCTCTTTGGAAGTTTTTCCGATGATTATAATTCTCAGCTTTTCAAAGAAACATCAACAAATTTTTTATTCTCTCTGACTTCTTGCCCCCCCCACACACACACTGCACTGTCATTGTCATAGGTCTTGGAACCTCTTTGTGTGTGTGTGTGTAAATACCATGCTATTGTGAACATGAACTAGTGATGTATATCATAAATCATTTTAACTGTGTCTGATATACTATAACATACTATCAAAAGGTTTGGGCCAATACCCATTATCAACAACAACAATGCTATGTTAAAGGAAATTCAAAATAGTGAACTTTTCATTATACCGATCTATTTCTTTAGTTTCAGTATTTACTGTGGTGAACTTGTGATGTAATTACAGTAGTAGATGATCAGGCTAGTTGTACATTGTTTAATTTTTTCTTAGGAGTGCATTTTTTGCCACTGATTAACTTGTTTTATTTAACTTCTTGGGTTATTTGTACATCAGGGTTGTGAACCTATCAAGTTCAGCTGGCAAACTTTCATATGTGAAGAGCAAAGAACTGCAAGAAAAGTTCATGTCTCCAACTTTAACAGAAGAACAACTGTGTGAAATGATGAATGATTTTGTTGAGTAAGTATATGCTTTATGTATTTTTATAAATAGTTGATTATTGCAGTTTTAAATCATGTATTTAATATTGTATCCAGTTTTACCTCTTTATAAGGCATTTCTCTTTCATTCTAGGTTGCAGTATTCATTATATTTTGTCATTTCCATTTCTGTTTTACCATGGATACATTCCATTTCAGGATAATTTTCTGGAGTCCAGAATAAAACTGGTGTCAGTTTGCACAGTAAAGTCAAATCAACAGAAAATAAAGAAATATAAATACAACTTGATGGAACATGTTAAAAGAATGTGAAATACTACCCAAACAAGTTCTTCATTATAAACTATCAAGAAAAAGAAGAAAAGGTCATCCATTGAAGAGATTTGCCAATGGCTTCTGAGGCTAGAACACTATAATAAGCTTAATCCTTGAACTGTATGATGATGATGACGATGATAAACAGCCAATGTTTACAGGTATTTAATATCAGATGTGCTATATAATTATTTTTAAACAAGCTGGGAGTAAACAAGTGTAGAAATGATATGAAAATAAATAGGTGTTTCATGCCTAATTCTGATCATGTTTCTGGTCTCTTAGCAGGTGTCGTAGCACTAAATATGGTGAGAATGCCACAGACTTTTGTTATTATTCATAAGAATGGGATGGTTATGATATTAGTAACAGCTTTTAATTTCTGGTATGCCAAACGATATCTTATGGCCTCAATGCAGTTGCTCTGATAATGAGTGACCTCATCCTTGCAAAAGAATGCTATTAATTATGATGTTTCATATGTAAAACTTAGGGATCTGATATAATGCTGTTTTTCTTCAGCCAGTTTTAATTAGATGAAATCAAGTGAATAGCATCTTTGTTTTGGAATTAGCAGGCTGTGGATTTGAAATCCACAGCCTGCTAATTCCAGAAAAAGGAAGGACCAGGCATCAAAATTAGTGGTAGTAGTTGTGGGCACAAATGATTTAATTGGGGAGAAAACGAATGTTGATAGAAACTTGAGGAAGTTGTTGCAGCAAGTAAAGAAGAACAATGCTGTTGGGAAAGTTGTAGGCATGTTGCCCAGATATGACAACAGTGAATTGAGAAGGAGAGCAGAGATAATGAATAGTAAGATGGCCGAGTTGTGTGAGGCAAAGTGGGTTCAATTTGTAAATCTGTGGAGTGAATTTGAAGGGAAAGTGGGATGATTTAAAGCTGAAGAATTACATTTGAATGGGTTTGGTGTTAGGTATTTAGAAAGTCTGTTGTTTTCTGAGAAGGCACAGAGTCAAGAAATTAATATAGAAAATGATCAGATTCTACTTGTGAAGCAGGATAGCACAAATAAATGGATTGTACAGCAGAAGGAAGATGGATATGAAATTGATGATGTGGTTGCAGCAGCACAAGATGATGATGGAATGCATAAAGGTGAGAATGAGGCCAGTAGGAATGGAAATCAGGGAAACGGGAGTGGTCAGACCGAAGAGAGAGAGAGGGTGTTATAGCAGTTAGAATAGAGAATGTTGGTACTGGTAGAATGGGAGCTGAGTTTGTTGCATTGATTGAGGCAGTACCCAAAGATAATTGGAATGAGTGAAACTTGGTTGTCTGTGGAGGATTTGATATCAGGAATAAAATTAGAAGGATATCTAATTTTCCAGAAGGATAGAAATGTGAAATAGAGGAATTATCTGCAAAGTGTGGAAGTTGATAGAGCATGCACAGATTTTGAATCTGTGGTGTGTGAATTTTGAAATAAACAGGTTAGTATATCTGATAGGATGCTATTATAAGAAAGCTGATGGGAATGCAGAGAATTTAGGCAATTTAGTTGTACATATAAAAAGAAGGTGATCCTGATGGGAGACTTTAATTACAGGAATATACAATGGAAAGAGGAGATAGTGTATGGGAACAAGGAGAGTGGGTTTGTGGAATTTCTGAAAGATGAGTATCTTAAGCAGCATGTGATTGAAGCAACTAGAGGCGTTAATATTTTGGATTTGGTTATACCTTCACAAGATGTAGTTGTTAATGAAGTGTTGACACTGCTGCTGGTTGGTGAGAGTGATCATGAGGTACTTGTTTGGGAAGTGATGAAAACAAGAAAAGGTTACTGCCAAAACTGGATACATGTGGAAGTATAAAGCAGGTGATTATACGAAGCTCTGTAATTGGTTAGTATCAGTATGTTGGGTAGATGAGCTGAGTAGAAAAGATGTTGGCAATGCATGGAAACTCACAAGGCAGTATCTGACAAAAGCAATGTATGACTGCATACCATGGGTTAGGTGAGTAAATAGAATAGGAGTGAAATGGATGAACAGTGAAATCAAGCAAACTGTGCTGGAAAAGAAAATGTTATGGAGGTACAAGGAGGTACAAGACAGTTGGTGGTGATCAGATCCATGAAGAATATAAAGTACAGGCTAGAAAGGGTGATGAGCATGGTTAAGAAAGAAAAGTATAAAAGGAGATTGGCTGGTCAGGCCAAGGGTTTCCCACTATATGGCAAGCAAGGGGAATAATATATCAGATTAACACTGGTGGATAGTTCATGGCATCAGATCAACAGCTGCAAATAGTATAGTGGAATTATTGAATGAGCACTGTATCAGCGATTTACACCAGTATCAACGATGATACTGGTGTAAATTACACCATGCAATATATAGAAGAGAGGCAAGTATTAAGAGAATTAGAAGTGAAAGAATCAGAGGTGTATCAGGTGTTGGTTGGGTTGGATGTTAATAAGGCTGTGGAATGGATGGCATTATCACCATGTATTCTTAAGGAACATGTACCACAGTTGGCTATGCCTTTGATCTGGTTATTTAATGATAAAATAACCAGGATATGAAGAAAGTCTTGTAGTGGATAGGGTTTCTAAGGGGTGGAAAGAGGGCAAAATAATACCACTCCACAAGCATGGTTCTGAGAAGCCAACTATAGGCCAGTCAGTATAACTGCAGTTGGAGAGATTGGTAAGGAATAGAATACAGGATTGGGTTGATGGACATAGCATCCTTTATGATGGTCAGCATGGATTTGTAAATGGTAGGTCCTGTTTTAGTAATTCAGTTGCAATTTATGATAAGGTAACAAGTGTGTTAGATAAGGGACAGTCATATACAGTGATATTTTTGTACTTTGCAAAAGTGTTTGAATAGAGTAAAACATGATAAGTTGGTGTACAAGCTACAGAGGATAGGAATAGATAGTATATTGATTAGATGGATCAGAGATTGGCTCTCTGAATGATACCAGAAAGTTGTGTATGATGGAGCAGTGGCTCAAAAAAAGGAGGATGCCCAGTGGCATGCCCCAGTGTTCTGTTCTTGGGCCTCTGCTGTTTATGTTTGTAAACAATATATCATGTAGACTGATTAGGGATCTTTAGTTGTTTGCTGATGATGCAAAGTTGGGAAGAATTATAAGTAGCACTGTTGATGTTAATTCCCTTCAGAAAGTGAATAAACTTTTTTACTTGGACAAAGGAGTTGTGTTGTAGTTTTAATATCAATAAGCAAGGTGTTGCATTTTGGAGTGCAGAAATATAAGGCTGTGTACTATATTGATGGTGCCATACTGCAAGAAGTGGATGAGATTAGAGATTTGGGAGTGATGGTTGACAGTAGACTTGAAGTTTGGAGGGCATATTGCTAGTGTTGCACATCGTAGTACTGCTATGATAAGAAGTACTCTAACATGTAAGGATAAGGAAATGGTTGTGCCACTATAAGGCACTGGTCAGACCACACTTAGACTATTGTGCTCAGATCTGGTCACCTGGTTTTCAATGTGATGTGGAGACATTGGAGAGGGTCCAGAGATGAGTGACTAAGACAATATCAAGAGTTTGGAATGCTGGCTATGAAGAGAGGTTGAAGAGATGCGGATTGCAGAGTTTGGTGGATAGGAGGAAGAGAGGTGATATGGCAGAGACGTTTAAATTAGAGAAAGGATTTTATCAGATTAATCCAGGGGGGGGGGTATTATAAAAAGAGTAGAAGGTAAGAGGGGAAGAACCAGAGGTTATCCCTGGAAGTTATGTAAAAGTGTAGTGAAGAGTGGTGTGAGGAGTAGATTTTTTTACATGGAGAATTGTCAGTGAATTGAATGCATTGCCAGAATGTGTTGTTAATGCAAGGAGTGTTAAGGACTTTAAGATTCTATATGATAAATATGTTGTCAGTTGAACGAACCTCCCATGAACGAACCATAAGTTTGTCGACTCCATGGAGGGTGTAATAATAATCATAATAATAAATGAATAACATCTGAAGTCAAAATGAACTAAGCTAAGTTACAATATCTTGATAGTGAAAAATAGTAAATATTCTAGCTTTCCATTAATTGTTCAACATTAATTTCTTTAAACAATAAACAGAATAATCAATTCTTACTATTATTATTCTTTATCATTACTGGTATTATTATTGCACAAGCACCTCCATGGAGTCAGAAGACTCATCATTGGAGACCCAAACTATCCATAGAATATATGTCACAATATCTACCTTGAATTCATCAACAAACAGAGAACTCACAACTGACTCTGGCAATGCATTCCAGTCATTCACCACTTTTAAGGGAAAAATCTAGTCCCTTGCTAACCTCACTATTACTCAATTTCCAGGGATAATATCTTGCCCTGTCCCTTCTTTCCAAGTGTTGAAATATTTCTTCTGCATCAGTCTTAAACATTTCTGTCATTTCCCCTTTTTTCCACCTATCAACCATTCCACAGACTGTTCACTATCTCTTGGTCACTTACCTCTGGATCCTTTCCACTATTTTCTCATCCCCAAGAAATCCAGGTGCCAGACCTGAGCATAGTAATCCAGATGTTGACATATCAAGGCCTCATAAATGGGAATGATAAGAACTTCATTATTTCTGCATATTAGTATGTTTTTCCATAACCAGGTAATCCAGTGAGCTACCTTGTACAGCTTAGCAATATGCCTTCTGAACTTCAGCTCTCTATTCCCCCCCTTCCAATTCCTTTCTTCATCAGTTTCATGAAATACAGTTCCATCAACATGGTACACAGCTTGTGATCTTTTGATTCCAAAATGCATAACTTGATGCTTTTTCCACATGAAACTGGCATCCATTATCTCTTGCCCATACTGGCAACCTGTTTAAATCATCCTGCAACCTCTCTCTACATTGTCTTGATTTAACTATAGGTGAACCTCTGCTTATGAACTTTCAGTATATGAACAATTCATATTTACAAATATTGTATGGACTAAATTCATGTAACGAACACAGAGGTGGATGCTTATGAACCTTTATGTTGCTAGAAATTCACTAATATTTTATGATGCACAATGGAAAATGTTTAGTCTGGTAAATTTCTTCCCTTTTTTATTGCCATGTTGAATATTCATTCTTTAGTTGCTGAACATGTTCCACACGTTAATATTGTATGCATATTTTAATCTTACTTACAGTACATATACTATTTTATTAAAAAATGGAAAACAAAACAGTATATGTACATATACTGTTTCGTGGTTTTATTATCCATGAAATATAAAAAACGAATGGAAAAGTAATGATTGTGAAAATGTAGTGGGAAAAAAAATTGATTGTGATAGAAAACAGCAAATTGCTTGCTTCAGCTGGTTATGTTATAACACCAGTTGTTTTAACATTTGCAACAAATTTAAAAGACAAGCAAAAAATTGTGATTATACTGACAGTACAAGTTCTGTTCAGTCTGTATTTATTTGTAAAAAGGAAATGTGACTTCAGGATTCAGAATCAAAGTATAAAAAAAAATGCATAGCTTTCTCCACTGTAGATGTATTAATAGTGAGATAGCCTGTTACAAACAGAAAGAGATATAAAAACAAATCAAAAAAGTGAAAAAGCTTAATCCATTTCAAATTATGTATTTTAAAAATGCATAATTAATTAAATGTGAAAATAGTAATTTTAGGTACTATTTCTGGGAAAACTCTCAGGAAAGAAAAAGAAAAAATGCACCATCAAAAAGAAAAATAGAATACAAAGTACAGGGAAAACAGAAATAGCAGTTCATGCCCTTGAACAGAAACATACCCCGCAAATCAACAAGGCCATCATAATAGAAGACAAGACAATGAAACAATGCTTAGAATATTGGAAACAATAGCCATAAAATGTGACGAGAACTCAATCAACGTCCACCGACCCTACATAATCTCCGAGTGTTGAAAGCTCCACAACATAAAAATTAGGTCACAACTCCGACCAATAGGCGATAACACAAAGACTTCAAAGGCAGAAACACTAAGCCGACACGACATAGCATCCTACTTCCTCCATGAGTTCAGATGACGACCCACACGGTCGAAACAGCTCTTCCCCATCAACTCTCTCCTCGGCCCCTTTTCCCATAAACCCTTCCTCTTCCTCTAAAAACACAGTTTCTATTTTCAGCCCTCTTTTTCATCTTTTTCCCACCCTACAAAAAACCACTCTGCCCACCCTTAAAAATAATATATGTATATATTATATAAAAAAAACTGGGTTTTTTCAAATTAATTCTCCCACATTGCCTAAGCCTCCCCCCCTCCCAACTCCCCTTTCCACACCATACAGCAGAAGTATGTAGAAAGAAGACAGCCAACAACAACATCCAAGTAAAAGTATGTGCAAATTTTCTTCTATTATGCTACATATATTTGTCTCAAAAATACATCTGCAATGCCCTAAGAATTCTTGAGTAAAAAACCAATAACATTAAAAAGGGACACTCCTAAACAAAAGCAGGCAAAATAGCCGTAAAAATAATAGTAATTTTATATTGGTCGTGCACTAACAATTACGTATGTTATGTTATACTTCCTTTCTGATGAAAGAACTAAAAAAGATGTTTAATTAACTAGAATAAATTATTTTCAAATTAATAATTTAACTATTTAGTAAAAGTTTAGTATAATTTATTTCAGAAATGCATCATAATTTTTAACAAATATGTTTTCAAAAAAATAAATTCAACTTATGAAGATTCATGTTATAAATGCATTTCCATGAATGCATTAAGTTTGCAGTTGGGGTTTGCCTTCTGCTACCCAGTTTTTCATCATCAACAAACAACTGAATATCAAATCCAAAGCCCTATATATTACATGCTGTTTCAAATAATTATCTCTTGGTGTATAAATTCCATTTCCTTCCTGTCATATGATCTTTCCTCCTTTCGGTGTGTTTCTGTAGGTGAAGTTCCTTATAATAGTATCGTTTATGTACAAATTAAACAATAATGGTCCAAACACAGAGCCTTGCAACACAGCACTAATTATCTGCTTTCTTTTGGATTATGCTCCTCCATATACTGCTTTTCTTGATATCTGTCCTTCGGCTACCCTTGTATTCACATCACTAGTCTTATTTATCTCCATCCCAATTTGTTCCAATTTGTGTAACACAACTACATGCTTTATTTTGTCAAATATGTTTGTAAAATCTAGCAGTATCATTTCCTTTGTCCAGCTCATCTGTCACTGTTTTACAAAGTTTGTAAATTATTAAGGCTTTGACCTACCCTCACAGAGCCATGCTGTCACCCATACAGTATCTTTGTATTTAGGTAATTTATTTCAGAAATGCATCAAAATTTTTAACAATATATCTTTTCAAAAAAATAAATTCAACTTATGAAGATTCATGTTATAAATGCATTTCCATTAATGCATTAAGTTTGCAGTTGGGGTTTGCCATGCTGCCATCCATTCTTGAATTCTGTCTTTGACCAACATTTTCAATATTTTTACCACAATCACTCCTGAGACACTGTGATTGGTATGTGAGGGTGGTCTGAAAAGTTCTCGGCATAACAATGAAAAAATGCATTTATAATTTCAAAATTATTTTTAAACATAATCTCCCTTAAGACTAATACATTTATTTCAGTGATGCTCCAGCACCATTATCCCATTCCATGTAGTGGTTCTCAGTAAGATCTGCAAAAATACCACTCTACAGCTGCAATCACCTCTTGATTTGAAGAAAAACGCTGACCAGCGAGGAAGAGTTGTAGTTTTGAGAAGAGATAGAAGTCAGAGGGAGCCAACTCTAGGGGAATAGGGTGGATGTTCCAACGATTCATAGTGCAGATCCCTTAATTTTCCCATTGCCAAAACACCTTTGTGGGCAGGTGCATTGCCTTATGAAAGATGCTGTTTTTTCTTCTGCAAACCGGATCTTTTCTCATGAATTTTTTCGTCTAGTCTAGTTAAAAGATCAGAATAATATTCCCTGGTTATTGTTTTACCCTTTTCAAGATAATTAATAAACAAAATGCCTTTTTGGTGTTCTGGGATGCAGAACACCGATGCCATGACTTTTCCTGCTGATGGAACTGACTTTGTTTTCTTTGGCCTTTTTTTTTTGAGGTCTCATCAGTGTGAGCCAGACCCAGAGGTGGTGATACTAAGGTGGAAGTAATGGAGAAGTCATATTTACCTATAAGAGTTGCCACAGGGTGTCACACCGTATTATTAAAATTCTCTGGATTAGAGATAAGTTTATGGAAGTTTTTTCACTTGGTTATGCTACTAATTATGCATAGCATTATACATGCCCGCAAGGAGATGTGCTTTGCATTATGGGATATGCTAAGGCAAGTGATGAGAACTTATACCACCTTTACCACGAGTTGCCCCAGTCCTGAAAGTACTTCAGTCACAAACTTTGTTTGCTTTCATCTGGATAAAGGATAAAACTCAATATATAATTAGTAGCATAGCCAAGTGAAAAAACTTCTATAAACTTATCTCTAATTCAGAGAATTTTAATAATAGAGTATGACTCCCCTTTGGAAACTCGTATAGGTAAATATGACTTCCATTACTTCCACATTAGTATCACCACCTCTGGGTCTAGCTCCCACTGATGAGACCTCAATAAAGGTCGAAACTGGTCTGGGTAGTGGCCCTTCCCTTAATGCATAGCATTATACATGTCTGCAAGGAGATGTGCTTTGCATTATGGGATATACTAAGGCAAGTGATGAGAACGTATACCACCTTTACCATGAGTTGTCCCAGTCCTGAAAGTACTTCAGGCACAAATTTTGTTTGCTTACACTTAGATAAAGGATAAAACCCAGTATATAATTAGTAGCATAGCCAAGTGAAAAAACTTCCATAAATAGTTGAGAAATCATGGGAATATAACAAAGATCTGTATTTAAGTTTTGTAGATCTCGAAAAGGCATATGACAAGGTGCCAAGAGAGAAGCTATTCAAAACACTACAGTTATATGGTGTCAGTGGGGCATTATATCAACAATACTTAGTCTTTATTGGATTGTGAGTCAGCAGTTAGAATTGAAGTACAGGAAGATGGTTTAATGTTAAATCTGGTGTCAGACAAGGTTGTACATTATCCCTTCTGTTATTCATTATCTATATGGATCACATTATGAAGGAAAGTGGTATTAATCCTGATATCAAAATTGGAGATGTTAATGTCAGCTCTTTGCTTTATGCGGATGATGTTATACTTCTAAATAAATCTGCTACAAGTATGCAAGATTCCCCGACTAAATTGAATAACTGTTTTAATAAAGTTGATATGAAAATCAGTAACATGACAAAAAATAGGCAAAAACATTGAAAATGTCAACTGCATCATGAATGGAGAAACTATAGAACAAGCAAAATGTTTAAGATACTTAGGCACAATTTTTAGTGAAGATGGTAAATTAAATATGGAAATAGAAAACAGAATCAACAAAGCTGGTAGGGTAGGAAGCCAACTGAATAAATTTATATGGAATAAAAGAGAGATTAGTCAAAACACTAAATGATCTGTATACAAAACGGTCTTTAAACCAATTTTAACTTATGGATCTGAGAGCTTTGTTAGAAATAAAACACCAGAGACCAAAGATGTGAGAGTTCTGAGAAAGATTAGGGGTGTGAAGAGATGGCATCAATGGAAATATCATATTAAAAAACTATGATATTAGGAAATTTGACGTTGTTAGCATCTAGGAATGTGTTAGTGCAGAGCTAATCTCAGGTGGTATGGTAACTTAAACAGAACGGGGGTGGAAAGATTAGCAAAACAGGTGTTCTCTGCCAGGTTGGCAGGTAAAAGACCCAGAGGAAGACCAAGATATAGGTGGATTGATACAATAAAAAGTGCCTTAGAAGACAGAAATATAAGATCTGATAATGTTGGAGTCTTGACAGATAACAGATTGATTTGGAGGAAAATTGTTGATAGGAAGTTAGTAATGATGTTACTTTTTCATGTAGTACTATCATAATATCCTGTACAACCCTTGAGGGCACATGTCAGGAATGATGAATTTCTATATAATGTAATCCTTTTCAGTAATCTGATTTTAATAGAACCTGTGGCATTTGTGATAAAGAGTGCAAAAATGTTACACACAGGAGAAAGAATTTTCTGAGAATTTACACTTCTTGGATAGCCTTACCACTCACACAATCTCTGATACGTTGTCAACTTTTACTGGCAGATGTATACATCTCATCATAAATCTTCCAAAAATTCAGGGTTATCAAATTATAATTTGACAACCCTGAATTTATAAATTAATAGACTAATTAATAGATGACATAACATTTGCTCTTCTCCTTCATCCTTATTACAAAAGTTTTTATTTTTAATGTAATCAATTGGCTACAACCCTTGTCAAATTCAATGGATAATCGAATTTCTGCATTCCTGCATTGAAGGATATTTCAATAGAACAATAGTATTATGATCTCATATATTTCTGATATCTCCAAACCATATAGCAGAATCTTGAAGTTTTACCTCATATGTACATATTTTTCTATCAACGAAATTTGTATTCTAACATTTACAAAGGATTAGCTTTCACTCTGTCTGTAGCTGGTGTGTTAACCAGATTCCTTGTCAATGCAGTCTAACATACTTTGGACAGATAGACGGTTCTGTGGAAAAAAGACCTAGCAAACATCAGTACTACATTGAATATCTTAAATCTCAAAAGTCTGGCCTTGCACTTCATAGTATTGATACCAAACACATACACTATCCTTTGGAACGAGACTTGCCTTTTAGTACTTCTAGATAGAAGAGACTTGCCTTCTAGATAGAAGCAGTTTTAAACATGAACATCCTTTCAAAGTTCTGAAGCCTTTTACACTAGTCTGAGTTGAATCAGAATGGTTGCTCCACTCTCTCTCTCTTCCTCTCCTCCCCCAGTCATCTCATCAGAGGATGTAATTTTAAATATTTTAAATGAGGTATGAACAGCAGTTAGCGAATGAGGCCAAAAAGAATCCTAAGGTGTTCTTTCCAGTAGCCAGCAAAAGAAAGAATGATTATGGAAGGAGAAAATGATATAATGACAGCTGTTGCAGAAGGTGTGGTGGAGATACTTAATGAGCAGTTCATAAAGGTCTTTCAATCTTGTGAATGTGACTTCATGGAGAGATTGAGAGCAGTAGATGATGGGGAAGAGAGACTGATTGTAAGTGAGCAAGAGGTGTAGAGGGAGTTGAGCAAACTAGATGTAAATAAGGCTGTGGGACTTGATAATATATATTACCACATATTCTGAAGGAATGTGCCAGGGAGTTGACGCTGGCCTTGATATATCTTTTTTAATACGAGTCTTGCACTGGGTCAAGTTCCTAAGGAGGGCAAGATTGTGCCACTTCATAAAGGAGGTGATAGAACTCAAGCATCAAATATAGGCCTATCTGTGTATCAGGTGTTGTAGTTAAGTTGTTGGAGAAGCTTGTGAGAACTAGGATCCAGAATTGGGTTGACAACAATGGTATTATCTTTGATGGACAGCATGGATTTGCTAAATGGAGGTCATGTTTTAGTAATCTACTTACTTATTACAATAAGGTGACTGCTTCCATGGACAGAGGAGAGATACACAGTAATATATTTAGATTTGGCAAAAGCTTTTGATAGATTACTGCATGATAAGTTGATAGTCAATCTAGAGCGGATGGGGTTGGATATTAGATTGGTGCATTGGATTGGAGACTGGCTAAATGATAGGTATCAACAAGTTGTGTGGGGGGGGGGGGAGGGGGGAAGCGATATCCAGGAATATATTTAAGTTACTGGTGGTGTGCCTCAGGGGTCTGTTTTATGGCCATTGCTATTTAACTTGTATATTAATGATATTGGTGAATATTTGGATGGAGATATTCAGTTATTTGCAGATGATGCAAAGTTGGGATGAACCATGAAGAGTAGAGAGGATGTTGTGGCCTTACAAAGACTTGAATAAATTGAATGATTGGGAATGGGGATGTGAGTTCAATGTTGCAAAATGTAAGGTTTTGAAAATTTGGAAAACAAAAATGAGATGCAGAATTTATGCTTGGTGAGGATATATTGTTGGAGGTGGAAGAAATAAGAGATCTGGAGTGATAGTGGATAAGGATCTGAAATTTAGGGGACACATAGCCAAAATTATGAAAACAACACAAAGGCTTCTGGGAATGATGCAGAGGACACTGACTTGTAGAAGTAGGAAGATTCTTATTCCATTGTATAAGGCTTTGATTAGGCCACACATGGACTATTGTGTCCAGAGGTGACTGACTAAGGTAGTTTCTAACTTCTGGAATGTTGAATATGAGGAAAGATCCACTTGTCTGGTGAACAGTAGGAAGAGGGGAGATATGACAGAGACCTACAAGTTAATAAGGAGTTGTTAGAGGATCAGTGCTGGAGATGCTCTACGGAAAATAGTGGGAGATCAGAGGAGAACCTGAGGTCATCCCTGGAAACTGTATAAAGAGGGTGTGAGTAGGGAAGTGAGAAGCAGGTTTTTTTCATGCAGAGTTGAATGATTGGAATGCCTTGCCTGAGAGTGTTGTGTGTGTGCAGAGAATTTGAGTGTGTTTAAAGCATGGTATGATGAGCTGTGTATGATAAAAGGACCTCTTAGATAAAGCTTTGACTCCATAGTGTCTTGGGTAATAATAATATTCTGCCTCTTTAAATTATTATTTTTTTTTTTTTTTGTGTGCTGATGATTCACTGTTTTGATATTTGTGCTCTTTTCATTAAAGTTAATTACTTCCCATGTCTAACATGTTTACTCCTTTTTCAGTAATATGTTATTTTTGCTTTATGGTTTACACATTTTTAAGGATAAGTGAATTTTTTAATTACTTTATTTTTAGATTATTAGATTTCAGAAGTTGCTATGTGATGTTAAAATAACCCAATTTTTTTTTTTTTTTTTTTTTTTGCTTATTTTAGTTAAAATTGAATAGACTGAAATTTTATATTAAAATTCAAAGCTGTTTTAAATTGCATTAATATTTCTAGAGCTGCAGAACGTGGAGATCACCTGAATAAAGGCTGGGGAGGATCTGCATATTGTATGTCTAAAGTGGGTATTACTGCACTAACCTTTATTCAACAGAGACAGTTTAACAAAGATTCACGTTCTGACATTGTAGTGAATGCTGTAAGTGTTAATAACCAAATCATTATTTTTAAAGTAATTAATAAAGAACTATTGAATATGTTTTTGTTTTTTTTTTATTTGTGGCATCTGTAGTTTAGAAGTGCAGAAGATCAATGTAAGATAATGCTTAGTGGTGTTCCTAATTTATACTGAAACTGTGCTTTTAATTGTATAGGTATATTACAATGATTTCTTATGAATTGAGATTGTTTTAATCATTTAGGCATGAAATGAAATCTCATCCTAGCCAAAATAATAACATATATTATTATTTTGGCAAGGATGAGATTTCATTGTAGACCTTTTTATTTAGCTGTATTCACAAGCAAAAATTCATCATCATCAATTCAATAAATTCCTGATATGATCCCTTTTTTTTTGGGGGGGGGGGTCAGGATATTATGATAGTGCTACATGAAAAATTTACATCATTACTAACTTCTGATCAACAATTTTCCTCCAAATGAATCTGTTATTTGTCAAGACTCCAAAATTATCAGATCTTATATTTCTGTCTTTTAATAATTTTGGACATCTTGGTTTTTCTCTGGATCTCTTAACCTGGCAAACAACACTTGTTTTGCTAATATTACCTCTTCTATTATGTTAAAGTGACAATATCACCTGAGATTAGCTCTGCTCGCACAACCTGAATGCTAATAATGGCAAGTTCTTTCTTCATTTTCAATATGATATTGTCATTGATAGCATCTGTTCACTCCTAATTTTTCTCAGAACTCTCATATCTGTGGTCTCCAGTCTTTGGTCGAGTGCTTTATTTCTAACCCAGCTCTCAGATTCATAAGCTAAAATTGGTTTGAACACTGAATTGTATACATCTAATTTTAGTGTTTTAACTAATTTCTCTCTTATTATTATGTATAAATTTATTCAGCTGACTTCATACCATACCAGTTTTATTAGAAGTTGGAAGTATTTTTTCACTTGGTTAGACTATAAATTATATATTTAGTTTAATCCTTTATCAAAGTGTAAGCAAACAAAGTTTGCACCTGAAGTATCTTGGAGACTGGGGGGGGGGGGCAACTCGTGGCAAAGGTGGTAGAGGCTCTCATCACTTTCCTTAGTATCCCACAATGCCAAGCACATTTCCATATGGACAGTATAATGCTATGCATTATGGGAAGGGTCACTACCCAGACCAGTTTCGACCTTCATTGAGGTCTCTTCAGTGGGAGTCAGACCCAGAGATGATACTAAGGTTGAAGTAATGCAGGTCATATTTCTATATGCCAGTTGCCAAAAGGCACCATGGAGATCTGATTTTTATATCCTTATAGACAACTTCACCACATCCTTTTTTGTTTGAATCAACCTTCATTTTCTTCAGGATTTATCACAATCTCTGAGGTTTTGTTCTTATTTTCAAACTCTTTCATTTTTTTTTTAATAATGTTTAAATTATTCTGGATTAGAGAAAGATGTTAGAAGTTTTTTTTTTCACTTGGTTAGATTATAAATTATCTGTAATCCAGAATAATTTAATAATAAAGTGTGACACCTTTTGGCAACTGCCATATGGAAATATGACTTCTGCATTGCTTCAACCTTGGTATCATCTCTGGTCTGGCTCCCACTGAAGAGACCTCAATAAAGGTCGAAACCAGTCTGGATAGTGATCCTTCCCATAATGCATAGCATTATACATGTCCGTAAGGAAATGTGTTTTGCATTGTGGAATACTAAGGAAAGTGATGAGAGCTTATACCACCTTTGCCATGAGTTGCCCCAGTCCTGAAGATACTTAAGGCACAAACTTTGCTTGCTTACACTTGGATAAAGGATTAAACTAAATATATAATTTACCAGCTTTACTAATTCTGTTGTCTATTTTTATATTTAATTTGCCATCTTCCCTAAAAATTGTGCCTAAATATCTGAAATGTTTTACTTGTTCTGTAGGTTATCTATTCAGAATAGAGTTGATGTTTTCAATCTTTCTGCTTGTTTTCATTGTCTTTTCAGTGCTTATTTTCATACCAAACGTATTATTACAATAGTTATCCAATTTAGTCAAGGAATCTTGCAAACTTGTATTGGATTTAGTTAGAAGTATAACACCTGCATAAAGTAAACAGCTGAGATTAGCATCGCCATTTTGATATCAGGTTTAATACAGTTTCTTTCATAATGTGATCCATATAGATAATGAATGACAGTGGAAATAATGTGCACCCTTTTCACACACCTGATTTAACATCGAACCATCTACCTGAACCTCCTTCAATTTTGACTGATCATTTACAGCTCAAATATAGACTATGTATTACTCTATATAACATCCCATTTACACCAGTGTTTTGAAGAGCTTTCCTCTCAGCAAGATTTCCCCCGTGATCACTAGGGAAATAGCTCTGTAATTCTCACATTAAGCCTTATTTCCTTTATTATAAATAGGTACTATGAGAGCTGAACTCCCATCATCTGGAATTTGATCGTCTGAGCAGGTCTTCATAGTGCAGCCACTGTAAAACTTTTATATCTCCATATTTAAGCATTTCAAGTCGATTATCGTCTCCTCTGGCTCCCATTCCACATTTTAGGTTTTTGATGGCCTTCTCCACTTCAAGTATTGATATTTATTTCTGTTGAATGTTTTTTACCACTATGCTGACACTGCTTGTTTCATTATGCAATCTTTCAAAGAAATTATTCCGGACATCTGGGATTTCCGTGTCTTCAGTTTTCAAGTCTGGAGTAATTTTACTGATAGATTGCTTAGTGATATATTTATCATTAAGATAAATATCATCAATACCACCTCTTGATATTTATTTTCTTTGAAGAGCTTTCCTCATGATCACTAGGGAAATACCTCTGTAATTCTCACATTAAGCCTTATTTCCTTTTTTATAAATTTGTACTATGAGAGCTAAACTTACCAAAAGTCTTCCCATGACTTTTGTTTAGCTAGTTTTACACAATGCTTTGCTTTCATACATTTTTCTCTGTATTTGCTAAGAGCACAATCTGACTTACATGCCAGGAACTTTCAATATGCACTCTTCTTTTCCTCCACTGCCTCTTTAACTTCCTGAGTTCACCATGGAGATCTGATTTTTCTATCCTTATAGACAACTTTGCCACATCCTTTTTTGTTTGAATCGATCTTAATTTTCTTCAGGATTGATCACAATCTCTGAGGTTTTTTGTTCTTATTTTCAAACTTGTTCATTTTTTTTTTTCTTTGAATAATGTTTGTATATTTGAGTCTATAGTTCACTTCTGAAACCTGTTCTCAACTTTGCATCATTTTAAAACTTTCTTATATTCTTCTTTTCAATAAGAAATTCAATTTTATCCTACTCAAAATTAAATGATGAGCACTTCCAATTTCAAATAAGTGTCTTGTCCTGAATGAGTGGGAAAATATCGCTATCAACAATAGCATAATAAGAATTTTCTTATTTCTTGCATCCTCTCTCCATTGAATTTGTGCACATTTTTATGTTGGAACATGGTGTTAGTAATAACTAGTCTATGTCCTGAACAGAAATCCAGCAGGTACTTGCCATTATTATTAGCTTTGCTATTTTCTCCAAATTTTCTCAAGACATTTCTTATATTTGGTAACCATTTTCTACTCTGCTGTTTAGATTTCCAACATGGACCAACTTTGCTTTTTCATTGTGTCAGCTGCCTTCTCTAATGCCTCAAAGTTCTTGCTTAGTAGAATCTTCTGTGGAACCATAGGCACAAATAAGTCTCATTGTTCAGTTCCCATTCTGATATTTCCTCACGTTACTCTACTTGATATTGCCTGCCATTCAAGATCATCCTCGTATTTAGTGTTGAATACTATTGTTACTCCTTTTCGCTAATTGTTATTGCCTGAATATAACATTGTGAATTTGTGCTTATAAAGATCTCACCTGTTTTTGTCTTCTTTGTTTCATTCACACCTATTAGTTTGATCTGATATTTATTCATTTCTTCTGCTAGTTCCATTCCCTTTCCTTTGATGCTTATGTTGATGATGCCAATCTTGAACTCTGCTGATGTTGAATTGGGATATGTTCCAGGATTTGTTCCAGTAGCTCACTTTACACTGTTCACCCTTGTTTCCCTGACTAAAACAATGAGTGGATCTTGTGTAACTGAGTGATGCCCAAGTCAGCATAAAATTCTGTCATGTACCATCATTTTGCGTTATGGTTTTAAGTCGATAAGAATGTGATTTGGTCACTAAATCCCAAATTGCCAGCCCATCTTCATTCATTCAGGGTACACCACGAGAAGGTGAGAATTGGACATTAGGTTAGAAGCTCTGGTCAGTTCTCTGCATTCCTTAAAAGAGTACATGGAGGTTTCCTCCCAGTTATACAGCTTTTACTCTTAAGCAAAAATTTCATATAAGTACATATTCCTCAAATCTAAGATGAAATGGAAACCCATGATCTGTACTGAGGATTACAAAAGTGTCATTTTTAACCTTTAAATCAAGTATCTGAAATAGGATAGTTTACCCAAAGCATTTAAGGATTTTGTAAGGATTACAAATGTATACGTGAGATTTGTGCTTATATTTCTCCCTTTGTTTTGGCTCTTAATTTATGTTGGGATAGGTTTCATCCTGTCTCAGCTTTCTATATTTGCCAGTTGCATATGTTCCTCAACTGTTTGTATTAGTGCAGAGAAACTCTACCTCCTCTGTATAAGCACAGCCAACTTACTTTCAGTTGAAAAGTTCATATTATTGTTCCTCTCATCCTAGATGGGATTTGAACACAGGGCTCTTTTTACCCATAATTTTCAGTGAGATATTTTAACCAAAATGCCTCTGATGTACTGTCAACTGATCATTATTGTTCATAATTTACAAATTAACTATTATATCAATGGGATGTATTTAATTTCTTTTATGGAACTATCTTTCTTAGTTGATACCCTCTCTTGATGTTATATACTTCTATCTCTATGTTGAAAGTTTATTTTTCACTTGGTTAGAGTATAATAAATTTAGTTTAATCCTTTATCCAAGTGTGAGCAAACAAAGTTTGCACCTGAAAGTATCTTCAGGACTGGGGTAAGGTGGTACAACACCTTGGGATTAAACTAAATTTATTATTAAACTTCTATCTCTGTTAAATTTGTTTCATCAACTCACTTTGCTTTCATCTCTATTGAATTTGTTTCATCAAGCGACATTTCACAGTTTGCCATGTTTCCTTGAACAAAAAAATATAATTAAGTTTTATACAGTGCTTCTAGTTGCATTAATTTTTGTTTGTTCATCACCGTTCATGTTTACTTCAAACTGATATAGAATACAGTTTAGTTAGCTGAGTCCCAAATTGTTAACCACTCTTCATTTGTTTGGCATTCTAACTAATGCCTATTAGGAAATGTTTTGTGCTTTCTGTATACATTGTGGTAGTACATCCTGGGGTCAACTACTCTCATTATACCAGGGGAATGAATGTAGTTTGTAGTCTGTTGTAATATTATTAGTGTTATACTGGAACCCCTCCCCCCCCCACCTCGTGAGTATGAAGACTCACAGCAGGAAGCCACACTAACCATTATTCACACAATGCCTACCATTACACTCCTTAAACTCATCCACTTTTAGACTCATGACTATGTTCTCTACTGTTCTATGATGAATTGGAACTTTTTTCAGCATCTACTTTATAAAACTCCTTTAGTACCTTATATACTTTTATCATATCACTTCTTCTATGTATCAACTAAACTTTATACTCTACAAGCCTTCAGTTCTATCCTTACAGGGGGCACTTGACAGACTGGTACTCATCATCGTTTTTGGTGGGGTTAATGAATTCTTTTCAACATTTCTATGTTGTCCTAAGAAACCAAGTTGCCTAGATCTGTGCACTTTTATGTTTTCACCCATGAAAATGTGGGTGGGCTATGGATATTTTTCTGTTTTTTAATCAATTTTATATTATATTTTTTGCATTATTAATTTATTTTTTACGTAATCTGAAAACCCTGCTCTAGAGACCAAACATGGAACTTTTTCAAGCCACTTCAGGCCTCTAATAAGCAGGGTGGTGGTCTCACACTAGGCGATGAAGTAGTTTAGATGTGGCCATATCATATTTGTATAAAAAAGGAATAATAACCTCCTTATTTCTGCTTGTCACTGTGTTCAACATCCCAGTGAATCTTTGAGTTTTTTTTTTCTTTTTGCCTATTTTTGCAATATGCTTCTAAACTTAATCTCTCTCTCTCTCTCTCGTCTCTCTCTGCCATCACTCCCTAATTTATGGCCTCATTAATTTCCTGCAGTCTTAGTTTTATCATAAGTGTAATGCATAACTTGTAATCTTTTGATCCCAGATTGCATAACCTTACACTTTGTGACATTAAACACATAACTGTTAACATTTGTCCATGCTGTGAGAATTTAAATCATCCTGTTGATCTCTTCATCACCTTTATTACCTTTTATCCTCCCCAGTTTAGCATCATATGCAACTGGATATTTCTCCTTAATTCATTTCTTATATCAGTAATGCATAATTAAGTAGCAACAATCCAAGTATAGTCCTGTGGCACACCACTGCTATCTCTTGGATTCTACTCCACCATATTTGTGTCACCAGCTTCATATCCTTCTCCATTTGCTCCAATTTACAGAATACCAAACAAATAAAATTTGTTTGGTATTCTGTAAAACAGCCTTCTGAAGGGATGATGCAGAACATCAGTAGAGTGGAAGTGACGGAGGCCATGAAGAGGATGAGGAATGGAAAAGCGGTGGGCTCCGGCAGGATTCCAGTGGAGGCATGGAAGGCACTGGGGGAAGAGGGAATTGACCTGATGTGGGACCTGTTCATGAAAGTTTGCCAACAGGAAAATATACCTGAGGAATAGAGGGAGAGTACTCTTGTCCCCATCTACAAGGGTAAAGGGAATGCACAAGACTGTAAAAATTACAGAGGAATAAAGTTGATGTCCCAAACAATGAAAGTCCTAGAAAGGGTTCTTGATGGAAGATTGAGGAAGGAGGTGGAGATTGCAAAGGCATAATTTGGCTTCATGCCTGGTAGATCAACAACAGATGCTATCTTTGGGTTACAGCAGATGATGGAAAAGTTTCGAGAGAAACAACGGGAGCTACATCTGGCATTTATTGATCTGGAGAAAGCATACGATAGAGTGCCAAGGAAAGAAGTCTGGAGGTGTCTGAGGGAGAAGAAGGTTCTGGAGAAATATGTCAGGTTGGTGCGGGAGATGTACAGAAATGTGAAGACAAGTGTTCGGACCTGTCTGGGACAGACAGAAAGTTTTCAAGTAACAGTTGGCTTGCATCAAGGATCAGCATTAAGTCCGTTTCTGTTTAATATTGTGATGGAGGTGGTGACGGAGGAGGCGAGAGAAGATGCACCTTGGACAATGTTGTATGCAGATGACATCTTGCTGAGTGCAGATTCAAGAGAAGAAGCAGGAACTAAACTGGAAAGATGGAGAAAAGTATTGGAAGAGAGAGGTATGAGACTGAGCAGAAGTAAGACAGAGTATATGTGTTGCACAGTGGGTGGCGGCCAGGAGACAGATCTGGAGCTGGAAGGAAATGTCATCAGGAAGGTGAGGGACTTTAGATACTTAGGTTCAACAGTGGAAGAAGATAGAGGAGCTGAGAAGGAAGTGGGATGCAGGATACAAGCAGGTTGGAGGAACTGGAGGGAGATGGCTGGAGTGTTATGCGATAAGAGGGTGCCGATCAATCTGAAAGGCAAAATCTATAGGACAGTAGTGAGGCCAGCTATGACGTATGCTATAGAAACTGTGGCCCTGAGGAAAAATAACATCAGCAGGATGGAAGTAACAGAGATGAGAATGCTTAGGTGGATGTGTGGTGTGACCAGAAAGGATCGTCTGAGAAATGACTATGTGAGGGGGAACAATGAAAGTTACGAACTTAGGAGCGAAGATACAGGAGGCAAGGTTGAGATGGTTTGGTCATGTGATGAGGAGGGAGGACAAATATGTGGGAAGAAGGGTCATGCAGATGGATGTGCAAGGAAGGAGGACAAATATGTGCGAAGAAGGGTCATGCAGATGGATGTGCAAGGAAGGAGGAAGCGTGGGCGATCAAAGAAGAGATGGAGGGAGCTGGTAGAAGAGGACTTGAGGATGAAGAACTTGGATGTGGTGACAGCCCAAGGCAGGAGGATGTGGAGGAGACTCATCATCAACAGTGATTCCACTTAAGTGGGAGAAGCTGCAGAAGAAGAATTCTGTAAAAAACTGAGTAATTTTCTAAGACAAAACCTCTTCCCCAAGCCATTGTACCACCTCATAAGATTATGATATTTCTCTTCAACCATTCATGAATTCTGCTCTTAATCAGCTTTTCCAGTAACTTAACTACTGCTTCTGAGATACTGATTCATCTTGGTGCCTACTTTATGTAATGGAACTTTTTTTTTTTTTCACTCTCTTAGGACCCTGCCAGAGCTGAAACCCAGACAGCGTGATCAGAGGCACTGCTATTCTCTTGCACGTTAATTAATATATCATCTTATCACCTGGTTTATCTACTTGGGATTAAAGTTATCACAAGCAGGGTTTAATTAGAATATTATCAGAATTGAATGATTACATATGTTAAATAGAGTTTTAGCCCATGGAACCACACTTAAACTAAAACTGAAAATTACTTCATTATGCCATATCACCAAATACGCATTGTAGTATTTCAACTCTGAACAATATATAGTTCTCAGTTGAAAAATCATTTGTCGGTATTTCTCTCATTTTCATGAGAACTGCCATGATGTCTGTGATAAATTTATAGTATTTACAAGTATAAATTTACAGCTTGTGAATACTGTAAAGAGTCACAGGCATTATGGACAACATTATAGGTGATTCATTTGAAACAAAAATTAAAAAGTTTTGATGATTTTTTGGAAGGTATTGCTGATAACTTTTAATTCATCTTTAAATGCTTGTTATCAGCAATACTTTCCTAAAAAATGATTACAGCCAAAATACTATCAAATAAAATTCTGTACAAGACCTCACTTAAAAACAAAAATAAACAAGACTACAATAAAACCATAATCATTCCATACATTAAAGGGATATCAGATAAAATAAACAGAATACTACAAAAATACAACCTTAAAGCCACCTTTAAACCTCCTGCAAAATTTAAAAACTTACTCAACTCATCCAAGGATCCACTCCCTCCGCTGGCCCACCCTGGAGTATACCGTATTCATTGCACCTCTGTAATTTGCCCTATATAGGGGAAACAGGATGCACAATTCCTATCAGAAAAAAGGAACATAAACAACACATTATATATTTAATATAATAACTATGTTCAAGCTGGTCTTTCTGATCATGCCCTGAACACTTTACATAGAATTGACTGGAAAAGCACCTGCTTACATCACACCAAAACATGGTATGAACATAAATTTAAGGAGGCATGTAAGAGTCTTATTAGTTACCCTAATCTTAACAATAACGATGGGTCTAAAAATCCCAAGCATATTGGAAGGTGCATATTCTACCCACTTAACCTTTCTCCCTAAGAATTAGGTAATCCAGGATCCTAAATCTAATATAACAATTGTCATGTTAAATTAGGACATCATTTTTACTGTAACAAAACTATCTACAGTAGAATCTCGGTTGTCAAACGACTCTGATCTCGAACAAATTGGTTCCCGAACATATTTTCTGAACAAAAAAACACACTGGTTTTCGAACATAATCTCGGTTCCTGAACAGATAAACTGGCAACCACGTGCTCTGCGGGCTGAGATGTAAGGCAGGAGAGCGTCAGTTACACAGTAGCCTCTGCTCAGTGCAAACACCTGCTCGAATTTCCAGCGCAATTTCTTGATTTTCTTTGTATTTTATTGTTTTTTTCAAAGTGAAGTTAAATTTTCATCTATATTTTATTGTGTTTATTCTTTTTGTGTAAGATTTTATTCATTTTCATTGATTTTGTATACAATTTTATACATGAAGTACTGTTATTAAGGTTTAAACAAGCAATCATATGGGGTTTGGGAATGGATTAATCCATTTTATGTTAATTCTTATGGGAAAATGGTTTCAGTTTTCAAGCAAATCGGTTCCCGAACAGCCTTTAGGAACGAATTATGTTCGACAACCAAGGTTCTACTGTATATGAAAGAATGTTTCGCTGATGTTGTCTTAAATAGAATATAGCTTTGATGTAGTTAATTTATTTTATTTTTTATTTATTGTAATTTTATTTTCACTAGAAGTCAGGCCAGTAGAATAACCATTGATCAAATCATTGTCTTTTCAGCATACTATGTGAAATGTAATTTAGCTTGTCTCTATACATAGTGAGTATGAGGGCAGATTGGATTTGTATAAGAGGGACGAACTACACCCGAATGCTACACCAGGAGTCTAGAAAAACTAATAACTGATATGAGACCTAACACAGAGAGTCAGGGAGGAATTATTATTACTAAATTATAGAGGAATTACTAAATTATAAAGGGAGGAATGGTGAGAATGTTGGTGTAAGAGCAACAATGTTATATAACTGTGTTAATGGTGGGAATAGGCTTTGTCATGGAAATATTGATGAGGAGAGAATGATTTCAACCTTGTGTTCATTTGGTTCGGACCTATCAAACGTGTGCAAAGATGCCTACATATATAAGGCACTAGAGAAGAATAGAGATCTGCAAGTTATCCATCTGTGTCATGCAGACTGCAGACAAGAGTATACAAAAGAACATGGAGGTAGATTATAATGTCTGTGCACAAATGCTAGGAGAAAAAAAAGAGGTACAGTTTATTGCCTTAGTCGATATGTTGGGACCTCAGATTGTAGGTGTAAAAATAATCGTAATTTAAAATTCTGAATATTTTTACTTATTGTTTATGTTAGTATGTTTATTAGTTTTGGTTTCATAACACGCATTGTCAGCACTTACGATGTGCCTGTTATTGAAATTATTTTGTTAAAATGATATGTAAAGCAGTTAAAAATTTATGTACTTTCCGGAATTGAATAGTTGTGTTACTTTAAAAAATTTTATTGTAGTTTAAAATATTAAGTTATGTTTTATGAAGACATGCTCTTGTCGCTAATGTAATCTACATGTCAGCCAGTTTCATGGAGTGTGCATGCTCGCTGAAAAGTTTGATGCGTGGTTGACAGCTGACAAGAACAGCATTCGGTATCAGAGTAATGGGAGTAAACAAGACAGTGTTTGAAAAGAAATAAGAACACAAGCCGACAGATATTTAGATTCGGAGGAAAATTAATAGTATATTCTAAAAAAAGGAATCGTGGAACTATGAAGTTTCAAAGTGGAATAAGTATTGATAAATAAAATAAAATATTGCTATAGATGTTTTAAAAGGAATATTCGAGGAAACGCTAATTGGAAGATTAGTAGTAGATTTTGAAAAGGGAATCGTAGAACTGTGACTTTTTTTAAAGTGGAAGAGTTAAGCATTAGTGAATAAAAGAAGAAATTGCTATTTACATTCTAAAGGAATGTTCGAGAAAACTCTGATTAGGAAGAGATGCAGGATCTAACTATTATTTCTACTGAAGAGAAGACAGAATTGAGTCAGGAAGAATTAATGTGTGCTACATGAGTGATGAGAAAGGATCCTATGAAAATGAAGAATAAAGTCATATATCTTCGGAAAAGGGCCTTGACAGAGAAAGAAACTGGCAATGAACTTTTTGTCATTGTGAAAGCAAAGTGTTTAGTCTAGTCTTAAGTGTAAGTTTATTTTTTAAAAGGCCTTGGGTCCAATTAAATTTGTAATTAGCTATGTAATATTGTTTGACGTGTGCATATATATTGTTTTTGTTTTATTAAATGTGTTTATTTGTATTCTGGTCTTGAGTCAGTGATTTTTGGATTTTGAAAAATGTTGAAAGACATAGTAAAAAAATAGGTCATTGCACCAATCGGAGTGAACCCTTGTGCATATAATATATAGGTACACTCGGGAAATAAACATAATTGTTAGGAATAAAGAGATTAAATAAATAAAAATCTTATATTTAAACATAGGCATTAGTGAGACCCCTTGGCTATCAGAATCAGACATACTAACTAGTATCGAGTGTAAAAGGTACACTATTTTTAGAAAGGATAGAGAGGGGAGGAGGGAGCCTGCTGCCTCCTCCCCTCTCTATCCCCCTCTATGCTATCGGATGACTTGAATCCAATTAGAGTTGAGACCTATGATTGTAGTACTACTAATAATATTTCATGTGGCAGTGAGTTTGAAGCCATTTGGTGTGAGGTGGAACCTAACAAGATCAATTACATAGTGTGGTAATAATAAATTTAGTTTAATCCTTTATCCAAGTGTGAGCAAACAAAGTTTGTGCCTGAAAGTATCTTCAGGACTGGGGTAAGGTGGTACAACACCAGGGAAACTCCTTGCAAAGGTAGAGATGGCCAGAAGCATTAGCAAGGTCATCTCTACCTATAGGAGTTGCCAAATAGTGTGCCACCTTTTTATTAAATTACTCTGGATTTAGAGAAAGATGTTGAAAGTTTATTTTCACTTGGTTAGAATATAATAAAATTATGACCTACCTCAGTCCTGAAGATACTTTCAGATGCATACTTTGTTTACTCACACTTGGATAAAGGATTAAACTAAATTTATTATATTCTAACCAAGTGAAAAATAAACTTTCTACATAGTGTGATGTTGTTACAGACCTGGTGGATCGGTTGCTAATGAGGAAGAAATGCATCACCAAATAGACAAGATGAGTGTGAAAAGGATAATCATAATGGGAGACTTTAATTATCCAAATATTGATTGGGAAGCAGTAGAATCTCATGGGAAGAATAAAAATGCATTTAATGAGCTGTTGTGGGACAACTTCCTCAAGCAGCATGTGACAGAAGGAACTCGAGATCAAAGAGTGTTAGATTTGATTATAGTGTCAGAAGGCGTTTCAGTTAAAGATGTAACTATTCTGTCTTCAGTTGGTGATAGTGATCATGCAGTACTCACTTGGGAAGTGACCGGGTTTATAAATGTTCCATTCGGAAAAGGTTACATGCTGAACTATAAAGCAGGAAATTATGATCAATTGAGGAGTATACTGAGTTCAGTAGAATGGGATCAGTTGATGAATGGGAAGCATTTAAACAGTACCTAAATGATGCGATATCAGAGTGTATATTGAGAGTTCGAAGAATAAATAGAGTAGGAGTCAAATGGATGTGTAATCTTATTAAGCGAGAGATTCCTAAGAAAAGGTTCATGTGGAAGGAATACTGTGTGGGAAGAAATTCGAGCAGGCTAGAATAGTCGCAACTGTTGTATGGAAAACAAAGTCTGAATACGAAAAGAAACTGGTTCTGCGTGCTAAAGACAACCCACAAGAATTTTATTGATATGTTACAAGTAAAAGATAGAATGAATATGAAAGAATAACTCTTCTAAATGCAAATGGCATGAGGGTTACAGATGCAGAAGAGGTTGTTCAACTAATGAGTGCCTGTTTTGTTAAAAGCTATCAATCTAGTGTACGCAACATCGAGCTCACTGCTACCTCTTCACTGGATGAAGAAACTCAGGCGTATGACAATGAGGTATTAGAGCTGTTGCTCAAACTGAATAAGAATTCAGCAATAGGAGCTGATGGAATATCAGCATGTGTTAAAAGAGTGTTCAACTGAACTGGCTATTCCTTTGACTAGGCTGTTTAATATGAGTCTCAGAACAGGTAAGATTCTGCAGGAATGGAAAGAATGTATAGTAATTCCATTGCACAAGGGTGGTGCAAAGACCAATGTATCCAATTATCAAACTAATCAGTATCTCAGGAGTGGTGGTGAAGATTTTGGAAAAATTGGTTAGGGCTCACATTCAGAAATGGGTTGACAGTGAATCTCTACTTTGCAGTGAGCAACATGAGTACTAGGGAAGGTCATGTTTTAGCAGCTTGCTTACATTCTATAAGAATGTTACCATTGGACTAGACAAAGGGAGTGGATACACCACGATACTTTTGGATTTTGCTAAGGCTTTTGACAGAATACAGTGGTGGACTGTTGCATAAATTGGAGAATATGGTTTTGGATTATAGAATATTAGTGTGGATAAGAGGATGGCTGACTTGACAGATATCAAAAAGTGGTATATGGGGGATGAGTCCTCAAGATTTAAGGTAACCAGTGATGTACCACAAGGATCAGTGCTTGGTCCACTGTTATTCAATCTATACATAATGATATTGGGAAGGATTTGACAAGCAACATACAGCTATTTGCTGATGCTATTTGCATATGCAGTACTTGCAGAATGATTTGAATAGGCTGGAATAGTGGGCATGTGAAAATGGCTGTCATTTCAAAGTGTAAGGTTGTGCACTCTGGTGTGATTAAATATCCAAAGTTGTATTATATTGGTGGGATTATGCTAGAAGAGACTGATCAGGCTAAGGATCTTGAGTGTTAGTGGATAGCAAGTTTAACTTTTCAAGGAGTGGATGTAGACTCGGACCATAGTTTAGTGATGCAAACATCAAGTTGAAATTAAAAAAATTAATATAAGCCCCTACATCAGAATAGAAGAGATACAGCAAGAATAAGTGAAGCAGAAATAGGAAGAAGGTACAGAACAGTGTTAGAAGAGAAACTTAAAAGTGTGGAGAAAGAAAAAAAAACTCTAATCTAAGAGTGAAAAGAGTAAATGAAGGCGATAGAAGAAGCAGTTGAAGAAACAGTACCTGAAGAAGAGAAGATCAAGAAGAATGGATTAGACAAGAAACACTGAAGTTAGTATAGGAGAAAAGAATGTTGAAGATAAGAGGGGATACGTTAGAACAAATAGAGGACTAATATAGAAAAAAATGTAATGAGGTGAAAAAAATAGTCAGAATGGATAAGATGAAATGGTTAGAAGCCCAATGCAACAATATAGAACAGTACTATGGAGAGCATAAAGCAAGGGAGGTATACAAAATGATCAGAACCATTAATAGAAAGTGGCAACCAAAACAGACCACAATTAAAGATGAAAAGGCAAAGTATTGATGAATAAAAAAAAATTGTACAGCGGTGGACAGGATACTGTAGTGAGTTATATGAAGAAAAACTAGATTCAGATAGCATTGAGAAACTGACTGAAGAATTGAGGCAGATATCACCACCAGGTAATGAGCACGATATGGACATTTTAAGAGGAGAGGTAGAAAAAGCAATAGGATAGCTAAAACACAACAAGAGTTCTGGTAACGAAAACATCACTGGAGAATGATTAAATATGGTGGTGAAAGTATGGTTACAGAAATGCACCAACTATGTAATATGGTATGGAAAGAAGGGAAAATGCCAGAGGAGTCGGTGAAATCAATATTAGTGACATTATACAAGAAAGGAAATAAGCTAGAATGTAAAAATTAGAACAATTGCCTTAAGTCACCTTGGTAAAGTGATGTGATGATATTGACGAAAAGATTGGGAACACAATTGGAAGCATACCTTGCAGATGAGCAAGCAGGATTTAGGAAGGATAGAACTACAATTTAACAGATTTTGACAATGAGGTTAATAGCAGAGAAAGCTAGGGGAAAAAACAAAAACATATATACTTGCTTTGTTGATTTTCAGAAAGCATTTGACAGTATTGACCAGAAAGTGATATTAGCAGTTTTGGAATCCTATGGAATTGATAAAAAAAACTAATAGCTATATTAAAAGATGTTTATCAGAATGCAGTTGCAGCAGTTAGAATAGGTGATGATTTGAGGAAATGGTTTAGAACAAGCAGAGGTACTGGACAGGGGGAGGACTTAATATCACCAAGCATTTTCATCGCACATTTAAAAAAGAGCAATGGAAAAATTGAAAGAAGATGCAAAAGGAATATCTGTACACTGAATGAGAATTAACAATCTGAGATTTGTAGATGACATTATTATTGAAGAAGACTAAAGAGAACTACAAAAAACACAGAAAAGATTTGGATTTGTTATGAACTTGGAAAAAACAAAGACAATGGTATTTGGTGAGAAGAACATGAAACAAAAGATACAAGTGGATGGAACTGATATAGAAAATGTAGAACAATTCACATATTTGGGAAGTAAAATGACATATGATTTGGACTGTAAAAAAAAGAAACAACAATCAGGATTGCAAAGGGAAGAACAAATCTGAAGGCCACGGATAACATCTGGAAAAGTAAAGTGATCAGCCTGCAAACAAAACTAAAAGTACTGGAAACATGCATCTTTAGCGGTCTATTGTATGGATCTGAAACGTGGGTAATAAATAAGGAATCAGGAAAAAGAATTTTAGCATTTGAAAGAACTTGTTACATGAAGATTCTAAGAATAGGATGGGTATAGAAAATCACAAATGAAGAGCTCTATCGGAAGATACAACCAAAAGAGAATCTAATGCAGAAGATTATAAAATGGAAGCTGCAATTATTTGGACACACCTGTAGAATGAGTGAGGACTGGAAGATAAAGACATTTATGAATGATAAAGATACCAAGCTATTTTAAACCTGGTTTTACTCCATTTCCCAAGTAAGCAAACTGACAAACAAGTCAAGTTTGCGCCTGCAAGTTTTGCAAGTCTAGCTGACCCTGCACGTAGTGCAAGACCAAGGCAACTCATGGTAAAAGTAGAATAAGCTCTGATCACTAATCTTAATATTTACCCTTAATGTCAAGCACATCTCCTGGAGGAGATGTATGATGCTTTGTATTAAAGGCAAGGGGCCACTACCCAGACCGGTTTCGACCTTTATTGAGGTCTCATCAGTGGGAGCCAGGCTAGAAATAATAAGATTTTAGTAATACAGAGCTTATAAGTATTTTTCCAGAACAATTGAACATTTATTATACCCAAGGTAAAATACTTTCTACAAAGACATTTATGTTTGGTATTTTGAATGGTTTAAACAGAAAAGGTTAGATCATACAGAGAATGGATAAACAATATAAAGGACTAGTGTGGAATGGGTGTACAGAAATTGCGACACTGTGCACTGGATAAAGAAAAGTGGAAGAAGATAGTGAAGGAGGCATCGGACACCAACAGGCAATGAGCCCATGGTTCATGATGATGAAGTTGATGTTCAGGGGCCATGTAACAAATACAACTCAAAAGATAATTGCAACGCTGAAACGAACTTTCACATGTCAAGATAAGGATGTCATTTTGCCTCTTTACAAGGCCTTGATAAGATCTCACTTGGACTATTAGGTGCAGGTTTGGTCTTCTGGTTTCCATTGTGATTCTGATATATTGGAGAGAGTGTTAAAAATGATATCAGGATTATGGAATACTGTTTATGAAGACAGATTGGGAATTCATTTTAGAATGAATTGAGAATTTGTAGACTGCAGACACTAGCAAACAGGAGAAAGAGGGTGTGATATGATTGAGACTTACAAACTTCTGAAAGGGTCATACAGGATTTCAATTGATGGTATTTTTTAATTTATGGAGGGTGGGGAAAGGACAAGAATGCATCCTGTTGTCCATGTGAATGAATTCAAGAATAAGTATGATAGCTGGTGCATGTAGTATGTGGCCTCCCTCGATGAGTCTCTGATTCCCTGGAGGTCTTTCTTAATATTGGTCTGTAAGTTGATGGCAAACTTTTAGTCAAAAAAATCTAAATATATTAATAGGATCATATTTCTAAACAGATGTAGGACAGCACAAGTTATTCCTCCCTGCTGCGAATCAAAGCAGTTTTTCAGTCACCGAAAGCACATTGTGTATGTGTATGTTAGAGCCAGTAAGTCTCTACTAATATTATATACTAATATCAGTTTTAACCAAAGGTTATGAATATGCTGTCTCTCCAAGTTAGTTACCTATTATGGACTTTTTTAATTGTATAGACAGAGGCTTATATTCATTTCCTACTGAGACTGCTAACAAAGTTTGTTTTCAATCAGCCATGATTCTTTTCAAAGCAAAATTACCACCTAACTCCATCAGAATTCAGAGTGCTTAATTCTCTAAAAAAATAATATAATTTTAGCATTATTTGGGCAGACAAGGGCAAAGCAATAGTCAAACAAGATAAAAAAAAAAAAGAATAATTTAAAAAGATTTCCTTAATGGTACATGATTTCTCTAGATATTGTCCTGTCTCATCTGTGATCTGACTTCTAGCCCAAGTTAATAAAGTCAATAAATTGATTGATAATATTTCCAGTCGGGATGAAGAGTTTAAGAAAAAACTCAATTTTTCATACTCATTCACCTTCCTAAGATTCATGCAATGTGGGGGGAGGAGACAGGCTGAAAAGTTCTGATAACTCCTAGAACAAAAAGGACTGGTTTGTGCAACAAGGGGAAAGACTTTTCTCAGAGAATTGCAAATGACACAGCAGCATTGTAACAAATGTATAACACTTTGTGGGGAATATGTAGAATAATGTAAGTTACATGGTTCTACTTCAATTCTTTCATGGTGATTATCACGACTTTTCAGCACACCCTCATTAACCAGATGTTCCATTAAAACCTGTAGTAGACTGGATTGGCTGTCCCACACATATAAAGTTTTTAGCTACTTATGTACATTATTATCTTCATTTACTGGAAAATCTATTTCTCTATTGGAGAAGGCTTGTCTTTAGGTGAAAAAATGAAGGTAGAAATCTTCCTGACAGGACGAGAGGACACTACATATTAAGGGGTTTTAGAACGTTTGCTCCACTGAAGACCTTTTAAAGCAAGAATTGAATTATATCAAATGTGCTTTTATGAAAAATATCTTTAATGAATCTTTTATTAAGAAAGCCTTTAGCAGCTTTAGACAACCAATCTCTAGATCTCCTGAAGATATCACTTGGATTCCACTCCCTTATATTAAAGGGATTTCTGAACATATGAGCTATAATTCTAAAACCTCTTAATATTCTAGTGGTCTTTTATCCTGTCACGAAGATTTCTGCCTTCCTTTCTTCACCTAAAGACCAGCTTTCTCCGCTCAATCTTCCAGGCATCTCCCCCGATCCTATGCTCCTGTGGTGATTTACCTTTATTTTAGACGGTCTGGCAGATCTGCAGTTATCCTTCATGAAGAACATGAATCCTACTTCCTTTACCATGATCCAGAATGGTCTGGCCTTGCAGAATATTCTATATTTTATAATTAGGAATTTTACCGACCATTTATTGTCCTATTAATGCTATAATGGCTCTTTTTGAAAATGATTCTGTAATTGTAATAATGTGTTGTGTTCTATTTTCAGTTTACTAAGGTTGCCTATGATACATTGGTGATAATTTTACAGTTATAAATTTATTTCACATAAGTTTCAGTTTTTGTGTTTAATTTTCTATAAATGTGAAATTCTGCTCAGGAGTTTGTTACATGTGCACTTTTATAGTGCTTTTGATTAAGGGTTTTCAAGCTCTTTTAAATTTGTTTCTCATCAGGCAAAGCAGGATACCCAATAATCCAGAATACCCAGTAAATCATGCTTGAAATATGTGTTTTATATGAATCTTCATAAATCATAATTAATGAAGAAAAATAGCCTAAAAGGCTTGACTTCAAATTCAGCTGCTGAATCAGTGAAATCCATAATCAAAAAGCAATAACAAAAGTCAAAAATATAGGCTCCATGGCAGAGTTGATGCACATTTTAAGTAATGCAATGTCATGGGGAATTTATGCTGAAGTTTGTATTTTTTACTCTCTCAATCATTTTCAAAACATTACAATTTCAAAAATAAACAATTATTGTCTATTTGATATGAAATAATTATGTATATTTATTATTTTTTGTTTTAATGACATTTTTTGATTAAGAACAGTTTATTTGAGATTGTTTAATGCTATAAAGTTGATGGGTGTTTGGTTTTTTCAGGTTCACCCTGGTTATGTGGATACTGATATGTCAAGCCACAAAGGGCCCTTAACTATTGAAGAAGGTGAGTATGTGGTTCCTAAAGGGAAGCTAAATTGTTATCAACAAAATGTTAAAAAGAACATATAAGTACTTATGATAATTTGTTTTTATTTAAATTCCACTTTCCAAGCATTGTACTAAAAAAGAACTTAGGAAACCTTTTTATTGTAACATTTTTGTTTCTCATTTTACATACTATACTTATTTACCTCATTGCTTCACTCTATTTGGTGTCTACTCTCCCACTCACTTTCCTTTATAGAAAGTAATAACAATAAGATAAATCATTGTGTGAAAGAAAATGAAGGTATTAATTTTTGATTTTATTCTTCTTTTAAGGATTTTAAAATTTTGTATTTAACAAAAGGATTACATCAAAATCTAGTTATTTCTATTAATTATAAAGTTTTAAGAAAGTGAATTAATCATATAATTAATTTTCATTATAATAAACTTGTTGAGGTCAAAGAAAGTTTCACATATACAGTACACAGTAGTGAACAAATTAATCTGAACACTCACATTTTAAAGAAAATGTTTAATTTTGCATGAAAATAAGTACCAAAATTAAACACCAACTTTACCTAATAATTTATATTTGCTCCTCTATTTCTAATGCGTTCATTAATTCACTTAAATATGGACTCTACCAATGCAAAAAATTTTCTTATTTCTGTATCTCGAAATCATACTTATATAATGGATTTATTAAGTAATCCTTTGTATCATAATTTAATTTTCTGTCTCTTTTTTCAGTATGATCCACAATTTTTCTATCGGGTTAATGTCAGTAGAGTTACCTGGCCAGTGAAGCAGTTGGATGTTGGTGATGGTCTCACTTTTTTTGAAGTATGGCATGGAGTGAGATCCTGTTGGAAGATGAGTTCTTTGTCTTTCTGGATCTGTGGACTACACTTTTTTCCAATATTTTTATCTATTAGTCACTTTTTATCATACTGTCAACAGGCACAAGTGATACTGAACTGTCATGTAAAACAACCTCAGAACTTCTTTTTAGCTTGGTGTTTAGGAGCTTGTTGAAGGTGCGTGTGGGGGGCAGAGTCTCCTCAGCTGCTGATTTGCAAACACAGGGTACTTACAGGGTACTTACTCTCCTTGGACAAAGAAATGGCTCTCATCTGAGAATATGATTTTCTTCCACTTCTCAACAGTCCAATCATTTATGCTTTTGCCCACTGGAGCCTCTTTTTTTTTGCATAGTCTTCATGAACAGTTTTTTTTTGGGGGGGGGGGGGGGTCTGTGGGCAGTTTTTCCCTGTTTCCAACAGTCGCAGTAGGCTGTCGTATCAGAAACATTAATCCCACTAGCTGTCAAGTCTCTATTTATGTCTACAGCAGACAATCTTGGATTCATCTTGCATTTCCCAACTAGTAAATGTGGTTTTCCTTTTTTGTCAGAAGAAAAGGTACCTGTCTCCCTAAACCTCATTAAAATCACATTAACAGTACCCAAACCAACTCCATGCTCATTGGCAATTTGTCTTTGAGTCATGGATGTATATTGAGAAGGAGTACATATTTTTTGAACACTTTCATCATCATCATCATCAAATTCCTGCCATGTACCCTCAAGGGGTGTGCAGGATATGATAGTACTACATGAAAAAAATTACATCATTACTAACTTCCTATCTACAATTTTCCTCCAAATCAGTCTGTTACTTGTCAAGACTCCAACATTATCAGATCTTATATTTCTATCGTCTAAGGCACTTTGTACCACATCAATCCACCTATATCTTGGTCTTCCTCTGGGTAGTTTTGCTGCCAACCTGGCAGAGAACACTTATTTTGCTAATCTTTCCTCGCCCATTCTGTCTAAGTGGCCATACCACCTGAGATTAGCTCTGCTAACGCATTCCTGGATGCTAACAATGTCAAGTTCTTTCCTAATATCCTTGTTTTTAATATGATATTGCCATTGATGCCATCTGTTCACGTCTATAATCTTTCTCAGGACTCTCATATCTGCCATCTCTAGTCTTTGGTCAAGTGTTTTACTTCTGACCCAGCTCTCAGATCCATAAGTTAAAACTGATTTGAACACTGTCTTGTATACAGCTAATTTAGTGTTCCGACTAATTTCTCTCTTATTCCATATAAATTTATTCAATTGACTTCCCCCCATACTACCAGCTTTGCTGATTCTGTTTGTCTATTTCTATATTTAATTTACCATCTTCAGTAAAAATCGTGCCTAAGTAGCTGAAATGTTTTACTTGTTCCACAGGTTCTCCATTCACAACACAGTTGACATTTTCAATGATTCTGCCTATTTTCATTGTCTTTGTCTTTTTATTGCTGACCTTCATACCATATCTATTACAACAGCTATTCAATTTAGTCAGAGAATCTTGCAGACTTGTAGCAGATTTATTTAGAAGTATAACATCATCCGCATAAAGCAAAGAGTTGATATTAACATCTCCAATTTTGATATCATGTTTAATACCAGTTTCCTTCATAATGTGATCCATATAGATAATGAATAACAGAGGGGATAATGTACATCCTTGTCTCACACCAGATTTAACATTAAACCATCTTCCTGTACTTCCTTCAATTCTAACTGCTGACTCACAACTCAAATAAAGACTAAGTATTGCTTGATATAATGCCCCATTGACACTATATAACTGCAGCGTATTGAATAGCTTCTCTCTTGGCATCTTGCCATATGCCTTTTCCAAATCAACAAAACTTAAATACAGATTTTTGTTATATTCCCATGCTTTCTCAACTATTTGTCGTAAAGTGAAGATCTGATTCTGACAGCCTCTATTTGGCCTGAATCCAGCTTGTTCTTCACCAAGCTTTTTTTCCACAATTCTTCTCAACCGTTTCTCAAGTATACTTGCATAGATCTTGCCAAGAACACTCAATAGAGAAATACCTCTGTAATTCTCACATTCAGTTTTATTTCCCTTTTTATATATTGGTACTATGAGAGCTCTACTCCAATCATCGGGAATTCGTCCCTCTGTCCAGGCTTTCTGAACTATGCAGTGCAGCCACTGTAAGACTCTTATACAACTATACTTCAGCATTTCTGGTCGAATATCATCTACTCCTGCTGCCTTTCCACATTTCAAGCCTTTGATGGCTTTTTCTACTTCAAGTATGGATATGTATTCCTGACTGCATGCTGGTCAGTGTTTTTTACCACTGTGCTATCATCACCGCTTGTTTCATTTAGCAGTTTTTCAAAGTAATTACTCCATACTTCAAGGATATCTTTTTCTCCCTTTTTTCATGTCACCTTTATCATCTCTAACTCCTTTTACAGCACTCTTTCCTCCATTCCTAAGTTTCTTCAACAACCTCCAGAATATTTTGCCACCTTCTTGATATTTATTTTCTATATTCTTGCCAAAGTCCTCCCATGACTTTTGTTTAGCTCGTTTTACACAGTGTTTAGCATTCTTGCATTTGTCTCTATATTCTCTAAGAGCACAAGCTGACTTATTTGACAGAAACGTTTGATATGCTTTCTTCTTTTCCTTCACTGCCTCTTTAACTTCCTGTGTCCACTAGGAGTTCTGATTTTTTTATCCTTGCAGACAACCTCACCACATGCCTCTCTGGCTGAATCAATCAATGTTTTCTTCAGAGTTTGCCACTGAATCTCCAAGGTTTGATTCCTGTTCTCAAACTCTTTCATTTTTTCTTCAATAATCTTTGTGTATGTTATTCTACAGTTCACATCTGAGAGCTGCTCAACTTTTATTCGCTTTAAAACTTTCTTGCATGTTATTCTTTTCAATATAAAATTCAATTTTATCCTGCTCAAGACTAAATAGTGATCACTTCCAATTTCAGATCCTCTGTACACTCTGGTGTCCTGCACCAGGGAGAAAACATCACTATCAACAATAACATAGTCAATGAGACTTTTCTTATTCCTTGTCTCTTCTCTCCATGTGAATTTTTGCACATTTTTATGTTGGAACATGGTGTTAGTAATAACCAGTCCATGTCCTGAGCAGAAATCCAACAGATATTTGCCATTATTATTAGCTTTGCTCTTTTCTCCAAATTTTCCCAAAATATTTTTGTATGTCTCACAATCATTTCCTACTCTGCTATTTAGATCCCCAACAAGGACCAACTTTTTTCCTTTTTCATTGTGTCAGTTGCTTTTTCTAAAGCTTCAAAAAATTCCTCCACTTCTACCTTAGTAGAACTTCTGTGGGACCATAGGCACAAATAAGTCTCATTGTCCAGTTCCCCATTCTCACATTTGCCCACATTACTCTACTTGAGACTGAGTGCCATTCAAGAAGATTAGCCTCGTATTTTGTGTTGAATACTATGGCTACTCCTTCTTTTCCTTGATTGTCATTGCTTGAATATAACATTTTATATTTATTGCTCAGAAAGATCTCACCAGTTTTGGTCTTTTTTGTTTCAGTCACCCCTATTATGTCGATCTGGTACTTATCTAATTCCTCAGCTAGCTCCATTTCTTTGCCATTCAGGCTTCTTACGTTGATAGTACCGATCCTTAACTCTGGTGATGTTGAGTTGGGGTTTGTTTTCAGATTTGTTCCAGTAGCTGACTTTTCGCTGTTCGCCCTGGTTCCCTGGCGAAAACAACGGGAGCCTTGTTTAGCCGGGCGACGTCCCCAGCCGGCATGAAATTTTGTCATGCTGTACCATCATTTTTTTTATTTTGGTTTAACCAATAAGAATACAATTTGGTCGGCTAAATCCCAAATTGCCAGCCCATCCTCGTTCGTTCAGTATCCAAGTAGATACCCAACAGGGTGCACCATGAGAAGGTGAGGATTGGACAGAAGCCCTGGTTGGTTCTCCGCATTCCTTTAAAGGCTATGTTTAAATAGCCTTTAAAGGAATCCTCTCAGTTATGCAGCTTTGACCCTTAAGCACCCCTTGAACACTTTCTTGGAGATGTATTCATTTTATATCTACACATAATGAATAAAACACTGTGAATGTCAACTTGTTTACACTATTAAAAATGCACAACACTGTTAATAAGCATCATAGAGATAGTTAAAACATGCAGCACTCAATGAAAATAGTGAACCAAAAAACCAAAAACTTTGTGAAAATTCAGCATGTTTGGATTACTTTGTTCGCTACTGTATATGAAAAGTTTGCATAATGAATTTCCTTTAAAATAACATTGTTGCTACAGAATTTTAGCTCAACTTTTTTGATTATAGTAAGTGAATTTTTTATGACAGTTGACTAGGTAAGAAGATTGTGTACTAATTATAGAAATACAGTAAAACCTGTTTTTTACACTTTTCAGGCAACTTATGGAAAAAAGTATAAATAGCAGGAAATGTAAAAAAAACATTCAAAAAAAGGCTAAAAGATGACTTACTGCTAGTATGTGAGTCTACATACTTGATTACAAAATTTAATAACTGAAAATAAATGATTTTAGAATTACTTACATTTATCTGTTTAAAAAAATCCTTAATTGTTGATTGTTTTTGCTTTTTTTTTTTTTTGACATAGCGCCAGATTGCTTTGCATTGAGTTCAATGCTTGACCTGTTTTCTACTATCGTGTTCAAAGGTGGACATGGAGAGTCCAAGATCTTTTGCTAAATGCACACGCGTTCTGACATGCCAATCTACATGTTGCAGAATTGCCATCTTTTCTTCTACCGAAATACATTTTCTTTTTTTTTTTTACATGTTACTAACATGGATAATCCACCACCGCAACTTGAAAGCAACTTTCGCTAAATTACGTAGCAGAAATTCTGCAATATCAATTCATACTGTGATTGAAAAATCACGGTATCACTAATCACTACATTACTGCTTCAAGCGTGCAAGTCACTGTGATGGCGGAAACGAAACTTACTGCCGAAAGCAATGCCATCTGGGAACAGAAATGCACTTATTTCCGCAGAAATCGATTCGAAAATCAGTATTGCCACCCGAGAAAAAAATGCAAATCATGGGAAATAACTTCCACATCAAGTTGTTAATGGCGGGAAAACATATCGTAAGAATAGGCCTTACGACGGGACCAACGGAAAATGACATATATGGCAGGAAAACATAAATTGCGTAAACATAAAAACTGGGTTTTACTGTATGTCTATAATAATTGATTTGATAAATAGTTTATCTTAAAGTTCAGTGGTTGCTGTTATGGATGCTATTTTCTTTTTTAGTTGCATCATAATTGTATACTATTTTTATTTAAGTTTTTGCGAGATTGTTTTTAGGATTGTTTTGTTTTAAGGTAAGTTTTGTTTGTGCATATGTTATTCCTCATTTCTGGCTCGATGTATTTTATTGAAATTTGGTAATTAGGATCCTATCAGAAATTTGTCAAGCCATTTTGGTCTTCATTTTGATTGGCCCAGTTGCAGTCAAAAATTTGGCAAAACATTTCAAAAATTAACAGAGTAATAGTTGTGCTTTAGTTGAATTACTTGAATAATGAAATTCGTTATCATAGAGAGTTATTTCAATTTAATTTCATTGAGATCATTTTTAATTGCAAAACAAAATTATATCTACATCTATATGCCAAAAATATCTCTAAGTTCCATTGTTCCCGATATTGTCTACTACATTTACTTTATGTATAAAAATAAGAAAGATTTGTCTGCATAGTTGAGCTTCTGAAAACAACATTTTCATGTTGAAATAATGGATAAAAACAAAGAGTTAACTGTTGGTTTCCTTTATCACTGTTTATACAAATATTACTTCAACTTTGGTATCACTTCTGGGTCTAGCTCCCACTGATGAGACCTCAATAAAGGTTGTGGATAGTGACCCTTCCCCTAATATACATAGCATTATACATGTCTGTAAGGATATGTGCTTTGCATTATGGGATACTAAGTAAGTGATGTGAAGTCGTTAGCTTCTATATATGAGTTGCCCAGTCCTGAAATTACTTCAGGTGCAAACTTTGTTTGCTTACACTTGGATAAAGGATTAAACCAAGAATATAATTTCTTGGCATCTTTAATTTTCAGGAAAACATAATTTTTTCTGAATTTGTGCTTCAGCATGCTCGATGAACAAATCTTTCTGTAGACACCTAACACCAAAACCATTTAGATGCAGTCCATCAGGATTATACAAATCCATCTTCTTTCCATCAAACATAAATCCACAAATCCCACATCATTCCTTCTGCACAACCTATGTATTAATTTATTTGCTACCAATGCCATCCTCCTCAGTTCACCTCTCTCAGTGTGGCAGGAAACTCATAATCTTCATCTTCTCACTCTTCAGTTTTGCTTTGTCTAATAACTTCTTTATATTCTCTCTCAAGGAATACTTCTCTCCTCTCAGATCATTTGTACCAACCAAGATAATTAGTTCTTTTGCCTTACCTTTTTGCATCTAGATGGCATGAGTAATATCATGAATTTTTGCACCAGGGAAGTACTCCTCTGATCATTGAGTCTCTGTACATAATTTTCTTCTTAACTTGTTTTACTTGTTTGTTAGCTCAGTCTCTATTATTACTTTAGACCACCTGCTTCTCTTCTTGGCCATGATAATCTCTTGCTTTTGCTGCACTTTTCAAATTCATGCTTGGTTGTGTGAAGGATAACATTTAAGCATGCTTGCTATTTCTTTATTTATGTCCATTTTGTTCTCCTGTATTTCCATTGCCTGCATGTTCGTCATTAATTACAATTCCAACATTTTCATTCTACTGTCGATAATGTTTGCTCTACTAACATTTGTCCATTCTTGTCACCTAATTGGCACTCACTTTTTGAAACATTTAATACACACTCCAGTTTCAGTTTCCTTCCACATGTCTTTTAATTTTCACGACAAATACACCTCACACACATACTGCACTTCAATGGCGACAACATGGTCTTTGTCGCCATTGTTTCTACCATGCATTGGTGCCATATTGACAATGCAATATCATATTTAAGCAAAAAAAAAAAAAAAAATGGCTTACTTATAAAATAAATAACTCAGTCAATCACACACACACCTGTTTAAAACAAAAACTACAATAAGTTAACCTATATTATCAACTAAAATATGAAAAATTACATATTTTTCAGGAGTGTTAATAATTATACAACACACAATACACCTCCTAACAGCCTAAAGTGAATAAGGTCCCACTGAGACATTATTTTAAGGTATGCCATCATTTTGTTTTTGGTAGCCAAGTGATTTACGTTAGTTAAGACACAAATTTCCAGTTTGTCTTGATGGGTACATTATCTGGATAACTACTAATGAACCATTAGAGGGTAAATATTGGACATCAGATGAATTCCAGTCATTTGTTTGTTTCCTAAGGCTATGTGTAGATTTCTCCCAGTTATCTTTGATCCCTATATAACTTATTTCATAGTGCTTTTATTTATGATTTAAAAAGGGTAAAAAATGGATAATGCAAATGCTATTTCCTAACCATTTCATAAGTAAATGATAAGTTTTTGGCAAGTGGAAAAAATCTTAATAGATAAACAGGCCAAATTATCCAGAAATTATTTTCTGCGATTCATTTTGAGAAGAAATTTGAAAATAATGAAATTAACTTTCTTTATCCAGATAGTGAAGAATTTTGTGATGTGCAAGAAATTTTTTTCGTGCTGTTACTACATAATTATTGTATATAAGAACTATTTAGTGTCTAAATCAGAGGCCCATTTAGACACTCATACTTAAATGCCTATCACCTCTCTCATGTAACACATTTACTGAAGATGCACTCACAATGCCTAATAGTAGTCTATTCTGCACATACTCATCACATTCTATAAGCTGCAAACTCTTATCTGTACTCTAAGATCATTTTACTAGTGTGAATGTTTCTTTCATATCCTTTCCTACTTCTATTCCTCAGACTTTGAAGACTATATATTCCCCTTAATCTCTCCTCATACGTGCACATAGGCCATTTATCATATTGGCTACTTGCTACTGAATCTTCTCAATTATCTTCACATTGATTATTATTATTATCTATACACACATACACACAGAAAAAAAATCGCTTTGAAATAGATTTCTCCTATCACTTGGGATTGTGACCATGTTAAACTGGAACATGGGTCAGCAATGTTCCAGTTCTTCCCATGGAATCATTCTCCACCTCAGTCCTCGAGGTTCTTACTTGAGTATTTACTACTGCTGCCAAGATTCTCACCAGTGGTGGCTCTAGGCAGACCTGTGTACAAGTATAGCACTTTCTACATACACTGTGCTGTAATCTGCCTACTCACTGCTACATAAGTCTGTCTTTATCTTTAGCCAGATATGGGCTCAACACTCAAACACAATCCATTTACTAGGCTAGCTACTTCACTTAGTTGTCAATTACTTCATCTCTAATACTAGTCTCCAAGTATTACCGTATATAGAAAGTTTTTTACCTTGGCATAATATATGTTAAAGATACCAAGCTATTTTAAATATAAACCTGGTTTTTTACTCCATTTCCCAAGCAAGCAAACAGATGTCAGTCAAGTTTGTGCCTGCAAGTGTTGCAAGTCTAGCTGACCCTGCACGTAGTGCAAGTCAAGGCAACTCGTGGTAAAGGTAGAATAAGCTCTGATCACTATTCTTAATATTTACCCTTAATGCAAAGCACATCTGGAGGAGATGTATGATGCTGTGTATTAACCTAGCATTATTGACCTTATTAAATAAAAATCTCAGGATGAGATTTTTATTTAATAAGGTCAAAGCACCTTATAGTAACTTGTTTTGGTAAAATATTTATAAGCTCTGTATTACTTAAAACTTGGTATTTCTTAGCTTGGCTTCCACTGACGATACCCCAATAAAAGTCGAAGCCGATCTGGGTAGTGGCCCCTTGCCTTTAATAAATAGCATCATACATCTCCTCCAGATGCGCTTTGCATTAGGGGTAAATATTAAGAATAGTGATCAGAGCTTATTCTACCTTTACCACGAGTTGCCTTGACTTGTACTACGTGCAGGGTCAGCTAGACTTGCAACACTTGCAGGCGCATACTTAACTGACTTGTCTGTTTGCTTATTTGGGAAATGGAGGAAAAAAAACCAGGTTTATATTTAAAATAGCTTGGTATCTTTATCATATTACCGTATATGTCAGCATATAAGATGACTCTCAAATACCACAGGAAACCTCTCTAAATCATGGGTCGTCTTATACGGTGAGTATAAAAAGTTTAATTTCTTGGATGAACTTTTAAGTAGTTACAATACATCGTTATATAAGAAAATAGGCAATGTTTATAAACAAATCAGATTAATTTTTTGTTATGTAAATTTATTTAAAATATTACAATAGATGTAAGTCTTAAAAAACAAATAATAATTATTAACCTCAATTTTGTTAATTTTCTTCATCATCTGTTGAAAATAGTTCTTCAGATTCATTGTTTAAATGATCATCATATGGATCCCAGTTTGAATCCGGTGAATTGATTTCGTTTTCATCGTCATCAGTGTCCACACAACAGATCATCTTCCGTACCATCCATAAGATTAGAGATACCACACTTTTTAAATGATTTTATTACAGTCTCTACTTTTACTTTATTCCATGTTTTGATCACAAAACTGCACAACATATCAAGTGATGCAGTGCACATAGATCCACCATTTGTAAATGATTTTTCACCAGTCAACATCCAATTATTCCACTCTTCTCGCTTGTGATCTTTAAATGTAAAAGTAATAATTAATTGAAATTGTGGCTAATCACTTTTAATTAGGGTAATTCGCATAAATACTAAATCTAAGCTATGCAAAAAAAACAGATATGCATAGATATAAAAATAATGGATATAGCAGCAATAACCTAACATTGCATTAATACAAGAAAGAAGAAATTGGGAAGGGAGGGTCATCTTATACAACCGACATAAGCTTAAAACCTAAAAATAGGCTAAAATTTAGGCCTCATCTTATATGCTGGTTGTCTTATATGCCGACATATACGGTAATTACACTAAGTTGCAAAACTAAACTTTCTCTGATTCCTGCTTAGAAATAGGAATTCTGAATGCTTTTTTTTTATTTTAAATGATACATCCAAATTTGTACTGACAAAACATAATTTTATTTTATATGATACAAAGTTAAAAGGTACATACAAATAAAATAAGAGGAAACCAATTAATTTCTTTTATATGATATATGATGGAGATCCTCTTAATTAATGACCAACAATAATCATTCGGGTATTAGCATTCCATCTGTCATGTGTCATTTTTCTCAAGTTGAGATATCATGATGAAAGTACTCCCTGTTGTTCGTCACTCAAATTCCAATTCTCAGAGAAAATATCCAAATGAGAATACAGAAAATATATTTTGAGGGGGTATGCTACATCCCATCATATGATGTCAGCATTTCTTTAAATAGTTCTGGGTAATTTTATTTTTATTTATTTATTTTTTTTGTTAGAAGTTGTATACAAAAATATAGTCATATTTTTTCATTTCCATCTAAAACTACATTCAATCTACCATTTTTTTTTTATTATTATTTCTGGAATTTGGAGCTCCCACAAATTCTTTATTTTTTTTATTTGCTTTCTTTTATTTTTTGTTATACTGAGTTTTAAAAAATGTCTTTAATACATTCACATCAGAGCAGTCAAATTTCGCTGCCACCCTAACCATATGGTGAGGTGAGAGAAAACACTATCTCATCTCATCTCATCTTCCTTATACCCTCTTTTATCTTGCGGTGTCGAAGGTCCATCAATCATCGGACCTCACTCCATTTACAGGATAAGGTGGTCAGCCTTATGCCCCGGTGTATCCTTTGGCCTGTAGTGTTGAGTTCTCAAGGCCAGTTTGCCTGCTTTGCGGGATGAAAAACCCCAGAATAAACTGGGAAAAAACCCTGCTGTCCACGCCCAAGACTGGCTAACTTGGCTATGGCTGAGGAAGATCCTTCAGCTCCTCACGTCACCGACGGGAATCGAACCTAGGACACTCCTTCCCCAGGCATATGGTTGTGAAGCGCATAGCCACTAGGCTAACCGCGCGGACTATGCCCATGGCAATTTCGTGCTTGCATATTGGTAGACATGCTAAATATTGGTAATTCTTTAATTGTAACCAAATCTGTGTTGAGAGGGAGAACTAATGTGTTTGTTTTGGGATATATTAGAAAACACTAAGAAAAATTCTATATTTTGTTGGTATATTTCAATTACTAACAGGTGTAAATATGTGAGCCAACATTAATGAGCCATGTGAGAATGGGAAATATAAGGGAGAGAAAGAACAAGTGTGAACAGAAATAATTTCGTTATTGGCAAAACAAATTTTTAATGCTTAACATTTGCGATATTATATGTGTGTGTGTCCTATAAGTTGCTGGGTGAAACGAATAACATGTGAGCCTATAAAATCTAGATATAATGGTGCATATTTTTTTTTTTAAAAAAACTTATAAGGAGAGTGAAAGAGATTTGTTTGCAAAATATAAATAATTAACCAGTAATAAACAGCAACTTGCATACATTTGGTAGCTCAGTAAATAACAGGGAGGGACTAATCCAGTGAAGTAATATTGCTATCCTGTGATTCATCTAAGCATGCGAGAAATACATGTGGGTTGATTGGAGTAGCAAATCATCTTGTAAAACTTGTTATGTGTATTGATTTCTGTTTTATTTTTATTTCACTTGGTTTTCTAAGAATTTTCTTTTATTCAATGATGATCAAGTATACACTTTTTACATAGTAATATATATATATATATATATATAAGACTTCCGATCATACCAAAATCATCATCCCTTTCATGAATTGCATAATCATAATTGCAGTTCATTGCATAACTTTTTTTTTCTTTTTGTCAGCAGCTCTTCTGTCTTATCAGTAATAGATATTTTGCATATTCTAGTATTTGTTGGAGATCAACAGATGCAGTCCACTTCTTATACAAAAAAAAGTGTTTATTTTTATCCACGAATAGATGAATTTTACTATGTCTATTCCTGTAGAAAACTAGAAACATTCTCATTCTCAACAGACATTTTACTGTAGAAGCAAGAAAAGCAAGTAGTTTACTGCAAGCAGGTTATGTAAAGAAAAAAGAAAAAAAGCTGGCCCTTGTTAGAGATTTAAACAGCAGATTAGGAAATAAATACCAGGTATATAGAAATGTGCTAGAAAAATTTAAAGCATGAACTAGTCATGCTAACACCATGTTTTATTGAAAATTTTCAATATAAAAGATGTGCACAAATTCACATTAAAATAAGAACAATCTCATTGAATTATATGAGGAGCCAAAGGCTTCAATTCGGCGACATAAACTTATTTAAGTTAAGGGATATTACATCCTATATTGTTTCTTAGCCGAATAAGAAACTCAGAGTTTCATGCCAAATATAGAAACTATATAAAGTTCAGCGATTCCAAGCGTAAGCAAATATCTGGATAGTGCAACACCTGACCCATTTGGTAGTGCAAACTGAGGCACTCATAGTAAGGGTGGAGCAAGCTCTGATCACTATTCTTGGTATTTACCCATAATGTGAACTTAGCTCCTAGGAGCTGTATTACTGTTCTACATTATGAGAGAAGATCACTACCCAGACCGGTTTCAACCTTTATTGAGGTCTCATCAGTGAGTAGGTCTACTTATTCACTGATGAGACTGAAGGTCACTACAAGTCTGGGTAGTGAACTTCTCAGCTGTATTACTGTTCTACATTATGAGAGAAGGTCACTACCCAGACCGGTTTCAACCTTTATTGAGGTCTCATCAGCGAGTAGGTAGACCTACTCGCTGATGAGACCTCAATAAAGGTTGAAACCGGTCTGGGTAGTGACCTTCTCTCATAATGTAGAACAGTAATACAGCTCCTAGGAGCTAAGTTCACATTATGGTTAAATACCAAGAATAGTGATTGGAGCTTGCTCCACCCTTACTATGAGTTGCCTCAGTTTGCACTACCAAATTGGTTAGGTGTTGCACTATCCAGGTATTTGCTTACGCTTGGAATCGCCTAACTTCATATAGTTTCTATATTTGGCATGAAACTCTTTGAGTTTCTTATTTGGCTAAGAAACAATATGGGATGTAATATCCCTTAACTTAAATAAATCTCACTGAATGTTGTTGATAACAATATCTTGACATTCTTCAAAGCCATGGCTGACTCAAAAAATAATCTTTTAGATCTGTAACGACTTCTAAATAGCACATTCGTTTTCTTCCATCTAATCCTGTGTGAAGGGGTGTCCAAAGCATGATCTGCCAGTCCTGACTTGCCATAATAATAGTAGCTACTATTATTTTTTGCAGTACTGACCATCTGTCAGCTATGGGAAAAGAATTTTGATTTTTATAATTAATGAATTAAAATACCATTTATGGAAAGTTAGAAAGATTTGAAAACCAGCAATATCCAAATGCTTTATAATATTGTATTGTGGAAATTTTATTGTTCAGTCAGACAATTTTTGTATTTAGAAAGAAGCATTCTAGGAAATATCAAATTTTTGATAGATAGTGTAGACCAAGGTTTCCCAAACTTTTTTTTCCATGGCCCGGTTATTTTAATACTTCATCTTCGTGACCCACTAAATTTTTATGGCCAATAGGTAAAATAAAATAGATTTGAATGTTCATGGAGTTTTCATTTATTATTATTATAATAAAGAAGCATTTACTCTTACAAAAATATAAAGAAATTAAACTAAAGCCAAGTAATTTATTAATGAGAAGTGTGATGCTGTTGTTTGTTAACTAGAAACTTCAGGTGTTGAGGAAAAGATGATAACATTATTTTTAAATCCGGTTCGGCTTCCAATCAGTTTCTATATTTATTTTTTAGAAAAACCAGTGTTGAAAAGCCTGTTTCACACTTATAGGATGTGACAAAAGGCATTAGAAATTTTATTGCTTTTTCTGCTAAAACTGGGTACCTCTGACGGCAAAACAGCCAAAAATCCATCAGTGGTATTGTATTGAAGATGTCTTTGAGTGCCGTATCACATGACAGTTCAATTATAGATTCAATATCTGAATTCGGCAATTCTGTCTCAGATTCTGCATTCACTATAAAAGGGTTCATTATCCATGCTTTGTTGCTGTTGATTGGGCGAAATATTCCTTCAGGCTTGCCTGCAGTCCTAGCATATGATAACAGAAATCTCATCTGGCATGGAATATTATATTCCATGCCAGATGAGATTCTTTTAACTTTGTAAAAGATTTGTAATTTCCTGCTTTCACACGACAGGACCACAAATTGAGTTTTTTTGTTGCAGCTTCCACCTTCTCTTGCACTTTAAATACAGTTACATTGCTACCTTGTAATGTCAGATTTAAATTATTAAAAAAATCAAAAATGTCACAAAGGTAGGCAACCTTCATTAACCAATTGACATCTTGAAAACTATCTTTGAATTAAAATATTACAATTCTAGCTGTTGGGGGATGTTGGTCTAAGAACATTAAAACTTTATCCTTCATTTCAATAAGTCTTCTTAAAACATTCCCTCTTGACAGCCATCGCACCTAGCAGTTTAAAAGAAGATGTTCATGTTCACTCCCCATTTCTTTGCACAATGCAGAGAATATTCTCGAATTCAAGGGACGAGATTTTATAAAGTTTATAAATTGTACACACTCCTGCATAGTTGCATTTAAAAGCAATGGTATTCTTTTGATGGCCAGTGCTTCTCTGTGAATACTACAATGCACCCGTACACAGTATGGATGCATATGGTGCTACGGCTTTGATCTTCGAGAAAAAGTCCACTATGTGCGCCTGCCATTGCGCCAGCTCCAATGCTACTCAGTCCCACACATTTCTTCCATTGAATGCCCTTTTCATTGATGTAATTTGCAATCAAATTAAAAATTTCTTCAGCTGTTCTTGTTGTCAGCGGTTTACAAAAAAAGAAATTCTGTGCGAGTTGTATTGTCATAGTCGTATCTCACAAAACACATTAAAATGGCATTGTCTGATATGTCTGTGCTTTCATCGACTTGCAAGGAAAAGAAATTGCACTCTTTTAAGTGACCTACGACAGTTTCTTCGATATTATGTTGAAAACAACTGATGTTATAAACACAGCCAATTGAAACAAGAAATTCACCATTTTCAGATCCCTTATGTCCATTTCAGTTTCTGTTGAGATTGGTCAACATTTTTGCAACTTTTAGCACTTTCACAATCAGTACATTGTTTTCCATATTTCAAGGGTAATAACAAAAAATTGAATGGTGTATGCTAATACACATAACATTAACATGCAGAATATCTTCAGCAACTGAAGACTATTCAATATGGCATAGAAAAGAGAATTACAAAATTACAAGAAGTATACATAACACCAATATGGCTCAAGTGCCAGTTATGGACTAAACATTTCATTTTGCTTATCGTAAAATATTGGCAAACTTAGCACATAAAAAAAAACAAAAAAAAAAGAACATGTTCATAAGCATGGTTTGTTAGATGAATTGGGAGTTGCAGTTTATTAATATGTGCAATCTTTATTTCTTGAAAGTTCATCATTAGCAAATATAGTTTATCGTAGTGAAAAGATTACTATGTTGAATTTCCTTAAAAATATCGTTGTTTGGAGATTTTGTGTGGATTTTTGATAGTTCATCATGGTGAGCAAATCGACTGACTCCATCTCCTTAGTCTGTTGTCATCTGTATGTGAGTTTTGGATGGTTTTCTTGTTTTAGGGTAGGAAAATCCTGTTGCCTCTGTATGAGACCAGTTAACTCCCCCCCCCCCCATTCATTGAAGAGCTCTTACATGTTCCTAGCATCCTAAATCCAAGCCTTTCAGCAAAGGGTATAACTGTGATAGCGGACAATGAGTTTGCAAAGGCAACAATAATAAAGCAGAGGATAATGATAATGGCCATGTTGAACAGGAAGCAGAGCATCCTCGGCATTGTTTGTTATCAGACCTTGCTGGACTGCATCTGGACTTTGACTTATAAATCTGGTCACTTGGATTTCAGGATAAAATGGAAATTATGGAGATGCAGGTAACTAAGATAATATCAGGACTGTAGAATGTACACTAAGGTAGATTAACAGACTAAAAAGATGTTGAAAGTTTATTTTTCACTTGGTTAGACTATAATAAATTTAGTTTAATCCTTTATCCAAGTGTGAGCAAATAAAGTTTGCACCTGAAAATATCTTCAGGACTGAGGTAAGGTAGTACAACACCGGGCAACTTGTAGCAAATGTGGACCAAGCTAACATCACTCCTATCTCAGTATCTCTCATAATGCAAAACACATCGCCTTGCAGATATGTATAATGTTATGCATTAAGGGAAGGGCCACTACCCAGACTAGTTTCGACCTTTATTGAAGTCTCTTCAGTGGGAGCCAGGCCCAAAAGTGGAGATACCAGGAAGAAGCAATGGCGAGGTCATCTTTACCTATAGGAGTTGCAAAAAAGTATGCCACCTTTTTATTAAATTACTCTGGATTTAGAGAAAGCTGTTGAAAGTTTATTTTTCACTTGGTTAGACTATAATAAATTTAGTTTAATCCTTTATCCAAGTGTGAGCAAACAAAGTGTTGTACTACCTTATCCCAGTCTTGAAGATATTTTCAGGTGTAAACTTTGTTTGCTCACACTTGGATAAAGGATTAAACTAAATTTATTATAACAGACTAAAAGTTTGCAGAGTTTGGCAGACAGATGGAAAAGGTGAATATGAGTACTATCATATTGTATGGGATTTTATAGGATAGCTGCAGTGGTATTTTTTTTCAAGTAGAAAGAAAGAACAAGAGGTTATTCTTTGTCATTTAATAAAAATAGGCAGAGAAAGTAGCAAATAATTATGTATTATTAATATTAATTAAGTCTCTCTCTCTCTCTCTCTCTCTCTCACACACACACACACACACACACACACACACACATACACACAGTGCCTATTATACTTTAATAAATTTAGTTTAATCCTTTACCCAAGTGCAGGCAAACAAAGTTTGCACCTGAAGCAACTCATAGTAAAGGTGGTCCAAGCTCTCATCACTCCTTGTGATGAGAGCTTGGTCCACCTTTACTACGATATAAGTAAATATACCTCTCCATTGCTTCTGCCTTAGTATCACCACTTCTGGGTCTGCTCCCCACTGATGAGACCTCAATAAAGGTCGAAACCGGTCTGGGTAGTGGCCCTTCCCTTAATGCAAAGCTTTACACATCTCCTTGCGGAGATGTGTTTTGCATTATGGGAGATACTGAGACAGGAGTGATGAGAGCTTGGTCCACCTTTACTACGAGTTGCCTCAGTCCTGAACTCCTTCAGGCGCAAACTTTGTTTGCCTACACTTGGGTAAAAGATTAAACTAAATTTATTATAGTCTAACCAAGTGGAAAATAAACTTCCAAAGCCTATTATACTTCTCTTTAAATTGGTTCACTATTGAAGTACTATATAAGAAAAATCTCTTTATTCCATTGTTGACTGCACTCTTACTTAACATCAAAGGATAACCCCTTGTTTCCCCCCCCCCCCCATCATGTTTTTCAACTGCTGAAAACTTTCCATATATTCTATAGTCCTTTCAGCTCATTTGTTGCTATAATATTCCTTCTTTCCACTTGTTTGTCAAACTCTGCAATATAAAAGAACACAAGCTTGTGTTCATAATCCTGATATCATCACTGGTGAAATGAAGTTGTCAGACGTTACATATCTAACAGCTTTATCATTTTCATATTAACCTGAAACTTAGGTGACCATATCTGCACAGAGTAGTTTTAGATGTAAGATGATGATGATCTTATAAAGAGGAACAATTTCCTTATCAGTAATTCAACATTGTTTTTACTACCTTTTTTTTTATGTCCTCTTAATTTGATTTCCTGTTTCCTCAATTTAGAATGTAAAATCTTATGTTTGACAGCATTGAACTGGCATTTGTCTTGCTCAAAGGATGCAAAATCAGTTATTCCTTATCACTTTTCCCAGCTTTACATCATGATCAAATGTATATTATCCTTCAACCATCCACAATATCATTAATATATAAATTAAACAGTGGTGACCTAAAGAAGTCATGCAGCATCCTCATCCGCATACTAAACATCATTCTCTTGTGGATCGTACAACAGAAACTGTTGCAGAATAATAAATCATATTTTGTGGCAGATAAGTGGTAAGAAACCTGGCAGAGAGTATCAGTAGAAGTAGCTATGAGGTTCAGATTATTCTTACTCTCAACACTGATTTATTCAGGTGACATTAGTGAATTGTAGGTATAGCCTTTCATAATCCACCTGTGTCAACTTTGTAATGTACTCAGTTCATGATTCTTACTTTTTTTTTCGCACTATCCAACAATTCTTTCATTATGAAATGCATTACTCTGAATTTAAATACATCTTTTAATAATTCTCAGCTTATTTTAGTAAAAGTAGTTTAGGAAGAAAATTCAGAAATTGAATTATGTGAAAAATGTATCAGAGTCAGGAATAGTGTCACAGAAATCAGTATGTGGGCTAGTACTGTTTGATTGTTTTATTTTGTTCATGTTTATTGTAATCTGGCACAATATGGTAATTTGTGGTAAGAATTGCTATGATCATACAGTAGAAACTGTTGCAGAATAATGAATCATATTTTGTGACAAATAAGTGGTAAGAAACCTGGCAGTGAGTTATCGGTAGACATAACTATGAGGTTCTGATTATTCTTAGTCTCAACACTGATTTATTTAAAGGACATTAGTGATGTAGGCTGTAAATGTTTATGTTTATAAAATATAGTGTGTTGATGCATGAGTTCCTGACATTTATGATATGCAAGAGGTAATGTGTGTTGGTATGTGTGTGCTTTGCTGTGGATTATATATTTCAGAATTCAGTATGAAATAAATGTTTGTTGAATGTTTCTAGTTTGTTGCCTTCATTGGTATATCAGTTATAAAGGAAAAGCTAAATTAGCATAGTACATCTTATGATATTACTGCAACAAAGCCCACTCTATATTGAGATGAAGTTGGAAGCCTTTTTCATTTCTAATTTGAATTGCCATATTCAATCAATTTTAACAGTTCCAGTAACCTTTTGACTGAAAAATATTGTATCAGTCTTCACTGAATAGCTGGTATTTTCTTTGTATCATTTGCATGTTACAGAGTGGCAATTAAGAAACTTCCATTACTAAATCATTTAACTATTTTTGTACTCTCCAGCATATGAATTCTTTTAGTTCGTGAAAAAAGTCTGAAATAATACATCTTTTTATTTAAACTTTTTATTTCATATAAATTATTATGATTAAAATTATTAATTTTTATGATAGCAGACTAACTCACTGTGACAAACTAAACTTGCAATAGATCTTCAAGTGCAGTTAGCTGTTATTTAGTCCCTCAGATTTGCTACAATGAGTGTCAGCTATAATTTAGAGCAGTGCTCTTCAGCCTTTTAATACTTAGTGTCCACTTTTGTAACTTTTGTGAGTTTAAATCCTTATCATCCACTAATATTTAAATTGAAAAAAAAAAAGTTACATACCTTACATAAAACAATAAAATTAATTGAAATCACTTTTAATTTAATGAGATCCTTGAGACTGAGCTTGATCCTTGATGCTGAGAAACTAAATGTTTGATATGTGGTTTGATTTTTGTAAGGAACAAGTGAAGGTCTCCTCTTTCAGTGATTTTCAGACAGTTTCTCTGTTTGGTGACAATATGATTCACAGCATTAAAGCCTGATTCTGTTAGATATGAGGTATGGAAAGGTAGCAGCAAATTAAATATAGTTTTTCACATATTTGGATATAAGGCAGGCATTTTTTTATTTTTTATTTTGCCAGAGTTTTTGGTATCCATCACTATTGAAATTTGATTCCTCTCTTGTAGTAAGTCATACACCTTCTAGTTCAAAATATCACTAAATCGTTTTTCCATATCCAGTTTAAGTTCATTGAGGTAACTACTTAACCTTTCAGTCCCCTCTGGAGTTGCATCTTTTATTGATGACAATTCTGGAAACTAATGAAATTCCCTCTTCAAAAGATTATGACAAAAAAGATCAAGTTTTATCAAAAGATCGATAAATAATGACAACATTTTTACAACTGATAAATGTTATGTTGGTTCCTTGAAGCTACAAATTAATTTCATTAAATTTCTTAAAAATGCCTGCCAAATAAAATGCATCATGCTTTATTATTTTTAATCGTTGACAGAAATTAGCTTCATTTTCACGACATTCTCATATAATTCAACAAAACAAGTCAAGCATGCACCCTTTGAGAGCCAACAGACTTTGAATTTTGAAATCTTTCAAAAGTTGTTGAAAATATTCAATGACTTAACCCATCTTCAGAGACTTGGGTAAATAGCCACGAGTTTTTTTTTTTTTTTTTTTTGGCATGGTTTCAATATTTGTTGCACAAATTATTCAAATCACAACAACATAATAATAAAAAGAAAAAATCAGAAATCTCATCAATGGCAATACTATGCATTAACAATATACGTTTCAACTGAGTCACAGAGGCTGTGTGCACCAGTGAACGAATATCGTGGTGCGTTGAATGAAAACATTTTGGCACAACCTGATCAATACCCGTATGGCCATATGCACGCTGAGCATTCAACCAATAGCATGGCATGATGAATCAAATCATTTTGGAACAATCTTGTACTATGTTATTTCCGTGTCTCACAAATATTTTTTTAACTTTTTATTTATGATAGTAACATTTCTTTTCACATACATTCTCTCACAAATTTGAGTTTGTATATTTTGGATGTTTTTAATACAGCATGTAATTATTCTGCTGCCCACCTGAAAGCTAATCATTAATGGGCAGCACTCAGGTTGAAGAGCAAAACATAAACACTGATTTAGAGCAAAAAATTAAGAAATGAACTTTTTCTTGCTCTGATGCTGTAATGTTAAAAATTAATAACATGGTTATTTCAATTGCATTTTCATTTCTGATAATTAAAAAAAAATCCTTGTAGGTGCTGTAGCTCCAGTGTATTTAGCTCTACTTCCACCTAACGTTACTTCCCCTCGAGGAGAATATATCTGGAATGATAAATCTATAGCTAAGTGGCTCTGATTACAAGGTAAACTGTTTTCTTAAATGTATGCCTTGGTTTTTTTTTTTTTTTTTCCTTTTTTCAGTGAGTTATAAAGTGGTCATCATCTTAATAATAATGATATGCACTCTTAAGGGGTATCAGGATACTATAATAAAACTAAATAAATAAGTTAATATTATTACTGTCTTCCTATAAAAAAAAATTTCTTCTGACAGGTCTGGATCAAAACATAACATCTCATAATGCAAGCATTGTCAGATCTTACACCCAGATCTTGGTTATCCTTTTGTCCTTTTTGCGGTCATCAGCCACCTGTTTTGTTAACCTTTTCCATTTTGTTTAAGTGACTGTACCACCTTAGATTAACCTGCTCACACCACACATTCTTATATGTTAATAATGTTAAGTTCTTTTCAAAAATCTTTATTTTTGATACGATTTTGCCTATGATGACATCTGTTTTCTCAGATCCATTAATAAAATTTTTATAGTAAGTATTTGCTTGGTCAGAAGATAAATTATACTCAGCATGACTCTGTATTCTTGTTTTAATCCTTTACCCAAGTGTGTGTGTGGTATCTTTGCCACTAGGTTACTTGTATATAGAAGCTGTTGACTTCACATCAATTGCTTCATTACTCTGCATAATACACAGGATATATCCCTTTGGACATTATTTCCATGCATTATGGGAAGGATCACTACCCAAACTGGTTTGAACTTTATTGAGATCTCATCAGTGGCAATACTGAGAGTTAAATGCATAGGTCATCATGTTTTTCATATACAAGTAGCAGAAAAGTGTGTTAAAATACTATATGCTTATTAAAATAAATCCGAGATAGTTATAGCTAAGTTTTTGTTGGTCAGAAGATAAGTTATACCTGACAAGAAATTATATTGTTGTTTTGGTCTCAATAAAAACCAGGCTGGATAGTAATCCTTTCCATAAAGATGTGTGTATGGGGAGGGGGAGACATTATGGGATACCCAAACAATTCCATGTGAAGTCAACAGCCTCTGTATACAAGTAGCTGAAGATAATTCACATGCAAACTTTTTGTTTCTTCTTGCTTGAGTAAAGGATTAAAACAAGAATATAATTTCTTTTCAATTATAAATTACCATAAGTCAAATTGGTTTGAATACTGTCTCTCTTCATTTCAATTTGAACACTAATTTTCTTATTTTGGCTAATTTCTCTCTTATTCCATATAATTTTTTTTTTTCTTTTGCTGGCTCTCCAGCATACCAGTTTGTCTTATTCTGTTAGCTGTTACCATATTTAATACACAATCCTCAGTAAAAATTGCTGCTAAACAGTTGAAAGATTTTACTTATTCTATAGGTTCTGTTTGCTTTTCTAATTTTTGTTTTTATTTCTAGTTTTCATAATTGTTTGATAGCAGTTATTAGTTATTCAGTTTAGTTAAGCTATTCAAATAAATCCAGTACAAGTTCAAAGACTTGTATTGGATTTATTCAGCAGTATGACATCATCTGCATCAAATAAAGAATGGAATTCAATATCTCTGATTTTGATATCCAGTCTAATGCCACTTTCCTTCATAATGTGACCCATACAGATGAGTAATAATGGAGATGGGAGTGCCCCTCTTGTCTAATATCTGATTTTATAACTGTGTTCCTGTACAAACCCCAACTCAACATAAGAAGCCTGAATGGCAAAGAAATGGAGCTAGCTGAGGAATTAGAAAGTACCAGATCGACATAATAGGGGTGACTGAAACAAAAAAGACCAAAACTGGTGAGATCTTTCTGAGCAATAAATACAAAATGTTATATTCAGGCAATGACAATCAAGGAAAAGAAGGAGTAGCCATAGTATTCAACACAAAATACGAGGCTAATCTTCTTGAATGGCAGTCAGTCTCAAGTAGAGTAATGTGTGCAAATATGAGAATGGGGAACTGGACAATGAGACTTATTTGTGCCTATGGTCCCACAGAAGGTTCTACTAAGGTAGAAGTGGAGGAATTTTTTGAGGCTTTAGAAAATGCAACTGACACAATGAAAAAGGAAAAGTTGGTCCTTGTTGGGGATCTAAATAGCAGAGTAGGAAATGATTGTCAGACATACAAAAATATTTTGGGAAAATTTGGAGAAAAGAGCAAAGCTAATAATAATGGCAAATATCTGTTGGATTTCTGCGCAGGACATGGACTGGTTATTACTAACACCATGTTCCAACATAAAAATGTGCACAAATTCACATGGAGAGAAGAGGCAAGGAATAAGAAAAGTCTCATTGACTATGTTATTGTTGATAGTGATGTTTTCTCCCTGGTGCAGGACACCAGAGTGTACAGAGGATTTGAAATTGGAAGTGATCACTATTTAGTCTTGAGCAGGATAAAATTGAATTTTATATTGAAAAGAATAACATGTAAGAAAGTTTTAAAGCGAATAAAAGTTGAGCAGCTCTCAGATGTGAACTGTAGACTAAAATACACAAAGATTATTGAAGAAAAAATGAAAGAGTTTGAGAACAGGAATCAAACCTTGGAGATTCAGTGGCAAACTCTGAAGAAAACATTGATTGATTCAGCCAGAGAGGCATGTGGTGAGGTTGTCTGCAAGGATAAAAAAATCAGAACTCCCTGGTGAACACAGGAAGTTAAAGAGGCAGTAAAAGAAAAGAAGAAAGCATATCAAAAGTTCCTGTCAAATAAGTCAGCTTGTACTCTTAGAGAATATAGAGACAAATGGAAGAATGCTAAACACTGTGTAAAACGAGCTAAACAAAAGTCATGGGAGGACTTTGGCAAGAATATAGAAAATAAATATCAAGAAGGTGGCAGAATATTCTGGAGGTTGTTGAAGCTTAGGAATGGAGGAAAGAGTGCTGTAAAAGGAGTTAGAGATCATAAAGGTGACATGAAAACTGGAGAAAAAAGATATCCTTGAAGTATGGAGTAATTACTTCGAGAAATTGCTAAATGAAACAAGCAGTGATGACAGCACAGTGGTAAAAAACACTGACCAGGCATGCAGGCAGGAATACATATCCATACTTGAAGTAGAAAAAGCCATCAAAGGCTTGAAATGTTGAAAGGCAGCTAGAGTAGATGATATTCAACCAGAAATGCTGAAGTATAGTGGTATAAGAGTCTTACAGTGGCTGCACTACATAGTTCAGAAAGCCTGGACAGAGGGACGAATTCCCAATGATTGGAGCAGAGCTCTCATAGTACCCATATATAAAAAGGGAAATAAAACTGAATGTGAGAATTACAGAGGTATTTCCCTACTGAGTGTTCCTGGAAAGATCTATGCAAGTGTACTTGAGAAACGGTTGAGAAGAATTGTTGGAAGAAAAGCTTGGTGAAGAACAAGCTGGATTCAGGCCAAATAGAGGCTGTCAGGATCGGATCTTCACTTTACGACAAGTAGTCGAGAAAGCATGGGAATATAACAAAGATCTGTATTTAAGTTTTGTCGATTTGGAAAAGGCATTTGATAAGGTGCCAAGAGAGAAGCTATTAAATATGCTGCAGTTATATGGTGTCAATGGGGCATTCTATCAAGCAATACTTAGTCTTTATTTGAGTTTTAAGTCAGCAGTTCGAATTGAAGGAAATACAGGAAGATGGTTTAATGTTAAATCTGGTGTGAGACAAGGATGTATATTATCCCCTCTGTTATGCATTATCTATATGGATCACATTATGAAGGAAACTGGTATTAAACATGATATCAAAATTGGAGATGTTAATGTCAGCTCTTTGCTTTATGTGGATGATGTTATACTTCTAAATAAATCCGCTACAAGTCTGCAAGATTCTCTGACTAAATTGAATAGCTGTTGTAATAGATATGGTATGAAGGTCAAGAATAAAAAGATAAAGACAATGAAAATAGGCAGAATCATTGAAAATATCAACTGTGTTGTGAATGGAGAACCTGTGGAACAAGTAAAACACTTCAGCTGCTTAGGCACGATTTTTACTGAAGATGGTAAATTAAATATAGAAATAGACAACAGAATCAGCAAAGCTGGTATGGTGGGAAGTCAATTGAATAAATTCATATGGAATAAGAGAGAAATTAGTCGGAACATTAAATTAACTGTATACAAGACAGTGTTCAAACCAGTTTTAACTTATGGATCTGAGAGCTGGGTTAGAAGTAACACACTTGACCAAAGACTAGAGGCCGCAGATATGAGAGTCCTGAGAAAGATTAGGCGTGAACGGATGGCATCAATGGCAATATCATATTAAAAATGAGGATATTAGGAAAGAACTTGACATTTTCAGCATCCATGGATGTGTTAGCAGAGCTAATCTCAGGTGGTATGGGCGAGGAAAAATTAGCAAAATGAACCACAGGAAGGCCAAGATATAGGTGGATTGATACGGTACAAAGCGCCTTAGACGATAGAAATATAAGATCTGATAATGTTGGAGTCTTGACAAGTAACAGACTGATTTGGAGGAAAATTGTAGATAGGAAGTTAGTAATGATATAATTTTTTCATGTAGTACTATCATATCCTGTACACCCCTTGTGGGTACATGGCAGGAATTTGATGATGATGATGTTCCTGTACAACCTTAGAATTCGAACTGCTGACTTATAACTTAAATATACACAATAGATTGATTAGTGTAATTTCCCATTAACCCTATATAATTTTAGGATTTTAAACATTTTCTCCTGTCACCTTGTTGTATGTTTTTGTTCTCGAAAACTTAAATTCATATCCTTCTTATATTCCCATTATTTCTGTTTCTGTTAAAGTGACAAATCCGTATTTCATTTCTCTTCCACAATTTCTTGGCTTATTTTCAAATATACTTCCATGGGTACCAGTGGAGCTCTTTTTCTAATCATCTTCATTTTGACCAGGCCTTCTGAAGTATGTAACATAGCCATCAGAAACCTGAAAATTTTCAACTATCTGATGACCTTTTCTACCTTTAAAACTAAAGATATATATCCAATTCTCCATTTACACGGTAAATTGGTTCCAAAAAAATCTGGGTAAATGAAAACCGTATAAAAAAGAATACAGTGCATATCGAAAAATAGAAGAATGGTTCCAGATGTGAAAACCCGATATGAACAGTAAGTTATTTTCAAACAAAACATATGAAAATCATTGATTAAAATACTATTTAATTTTAATGGAATATTTTTTATTTTAAATACTCATTTAAAGTAGCCTGTGTAGCTCAGTGGATGTGCCATTTGCACACCACAGTGCTTGACCACACGAAGAAAGACCTTGGTTTCGCATCTAGTTGGTGACTAGAAGAAATTTTTCTAAGCCTTTTTTTCCCACTGGTTCTCGAGTTAGTAGATTTCTGGCACTGGCAAGTGGGTTTTTTTCTCCTGGAAACTCGGGTTTTTCATCCTGTAAACTCAAGAAAAATTAGGGTTAGGGACCATGAGATGGCGGCACTTGTTGAGCTGTCTCTCTTCACTGCATGCCACTTAATTAGTGATAGCCTTGGGCCAGCTCTCTCTGATTGGGTACCAGTGGAGATTGAACCGCCCACTCAGTTCAATCTCCAAAATTTAGATAGGGCTAAACGGCCTCGCCTACTCCCTATATACGGGAATAAACAGGCATTAGCTGATTTTTTTAGCTGATTTTGAAATACTTATTTAATGTATATACCTATGTATCTTTCTTAAAGAAAATAGTGTGTCACTAATAAATCAGAAATTCGAAAAGGCCCAAATACGCCTGCGCATATGGTTATTAGTTATTAAATTTTATTCGCCATCACTTTTTGACAGCAGCTGCATTCGTTTGTGTGAGACTGGAATTAAATGACTTCCACTACTCAAAACACTTTGTCTGTTCCTGTTCATACTGCAATGGCGAAATATTTTCTTCAGTAAAAGGAACTAAATTAGCACTAATTTTCAATAATTCTGAAGGTTGATTTTTTTTTTTTTACCACGAACTCTGTAATTAATTGTTGATATCCTGTTTTGACTAGATCTTTGTATAATTCCAGTACACTGGTAATGTGTTAAAATCCACACCTTTCATTGCCTTGCCCTTAGACACGAACTCTATTGCACAAACAAAACTTTCATGAACAAAACACAAGACGTGTAACCATTTCGAATTGTAAACAAGAAATGATTGTTTAGCAAACAGCTTAACTCCCTCCAAGCAGCTTTATTTAGGCGGGCCTCCCATAACGGACCAACTTAACTTTGAGGAATCAGCATACCACCCTTCTGCTTCCAGGAACTAACGGCAAGTGAATATAAAGGATCATTTGTCGGCTTTGGGGAATCGTAACTACAAAAACTGATTTTTTTGTTATTGCCACAATTGTCTACATTAAGTAGCTTAGAGTAATCCCTGAAATTTAAAACATCGAGGGAGTTCCCCAAAATTCAAGTTTAAGTGCATATGTACCGTTCTAGAAAATGATAATTACACCTGTTCTGTTAAATACCCTATTTAACAGAACTGAATCCAAACAGAAATTTTAAAAATAAGCACCATTTGAACTGTGTTATTTCGAAATCGTGTAAAAAAAAAAAAAAAAAAAAAAAGTCACGTAAATGCCTTTCTTCCAAATATTTTCCTCCCATATATATAAATTTCATTTTTTCATTATAAAATTATACTCTATAATACACAACACTACAGTGTATTTCAACTAAAAGGACATTATTTTAAATTAAACAATTTAATTTTTGAATAAAATTATTCAATTTAGTTAAGATAAAAATTCAGTTTACCTTAACTAAACTGAAGGCAGCTTTGTGCATGCTGCATTCATGCACGCATACATGTGCACATTCGTATGTCTCTAGTTCTCAGATCTTCATGTAGTCAGGTTTATAACTAAAGAAATATAATTTAAAAGAAATAGATTAGCTGATTCAAGATAGATTTCAAGATAGATTTAGATTCAAGTTGTAATTCTTTAAAGTAACTTTTCAGTATATTTTAATTACTTGAGCAAATTGTATTACAAATTAAAACAGATTGGATTAATATTGGATTAATATTATTCAGATACATCACTGATCTAAGTAAGTCTCATTGTTTAAAAATTTTTTTGTAGATCAAGCTTGAAGACTTCAAACGAGATGGCAAAAACAAATTTATCTTATGCATGAAGACCACAGAGTTTTTATACATTTTCAGTGACTAATTAGTATTTTTTAAGTTTTTAATTATAAAATAGATGAATTAATCATTTTATTACATACATTTAAAGTTTTACTGCTTAAATCCATTGCTTACATTTAAAAATGTTGGTGGTGCATGAATAGTTATGTTCTAAAAATCAAAAATTTTGTCATTATCCTATAATGTGTGTTTATATCAAATCTCTGAAAACTAAATTAAAATCCCCTGATTATGTTTAGATAATTTTGACTTATAACTGTGAAGCATTATTCTCTCCTGCTTTTCAAATATTAATATTTTATTATTTGTATGTATATTTGGTCACTCATGCTCTTTAAATACAAAATTGTCAAGTTACATGGAGGTAAGGAAATCATCCCCCTATGTATGAAAAATAAATTGAACATGGAAAATGCATAATTTGGTTCTATTTTGTAGTATTATAGATTTTTTGATCTATACAAAGGATAAAGCAGATATTATGATAGACCAACACAATTATTAGATGCTTGTTAATAGTTTTTTCATCTTGTTGAAGGAATAACTTGGTGGTATTCATTTAAATAGTTATATGTTAAGTACAGCAAAATATTTATAGTATGGACATTTTGGTACACGTATCATGAACCATTTGCAGTGTAATATAGAGGGTGATTATAATTAAAGTTCACATTTTGAAACACTGTAACTGAGTAACTACTCAGTGGAACGATTTAATAATTAACATGATGTGTGTGTGTGGCATTGGAATTTTATTTTGCCAAAAACCAACGCTAGTTCTAAAAATTGCCACTCGAGCAATACACAGCACTGCAATATTATTATTATTATTATTCAGGCCTCCATGGAGTCAAAAGACTCATCGTGGGAGGTCCTTCCTAAGAAACACAAAGTCTATCATACCACTCCTTGAACTCGTTGACCATTCTCGCTCTCACCACTCCATCAGGCAATGCATTCCATGGTTCAACCACCCTCCATGTAGAGAAACCACTTCTCACCCTCTTGCTCACAGTTTCCTTTCGTAACTTCCAGGGATGGCCTCTTGTCATCACTCCTTCCCGCTGTTCAACCAAGTGAAAGAACTCCCCAGTGTCAACCCTGTAACCACCTCTCAACAGTTTAAAAGTCTCGATCATATCACCTCTCCTTCTTCTATCCAACAAACTCTGCAGTCTACATTCCCTCAGCCGATCCTCATAACTATCATTGTACAGTCCTGAAACCATCTTTGTTATCTGCCTTTTGTACCCTTTCCACAGTTAATTTATTCCCTTCAAATCCTGGAGTCCAAATCTGAGAACAATAGTCCAAGTGTGGTCTGATCAAGGTCTTATACAACGGAATGATAACTGTTTTATCTCTGCAGGTCAGTGTCCTTCTCATTATTGCAGCAATCCTCTGTGTTACCTTCACCACCTTTGCAATATGTCTCCTAAATTTCAGGTTTCTATCAATCATCAACCCCAGATCTCATGTCTCCCCTACTTTCTCCAGTATAACTCCTCCCATAGAGTATGCAGCATCCCATCGATGTTTCCCAAACCTCAAGACCTTACGTTTTGCTGCATTACATTGATACCCCCATTCATTTGCCCATCCATCTAGCTTATTCAAATCCTCTTGCAGGGCTGCCGCATCTGCACTATTACTAATAATCCTTCCCAGCTTCGCATCATTTGCAAACAACTGAATATCCCCTTGCAATCCACTGACAATGTCATTGATATAAAGGTTAAACAATATAGGTCTCAGTACTGAGCCCTGTGGGACCCCACTTGTAACTCTCTACTTCCTTGAAACTGCCCCACCATACACAACTCTCTGATACATTTGACAGCCAATCCTGAATCCAGTTGACCAATCTGATATTCAGACCCATGTGCTGCAACTTAAATATCAGCTTATCATGTGGCACCCTGTAAAATGCCTTTGCTAAGTCTAAGAAAATGGCAGTATATGCCTTTCCCTCATCTAATGCACTTGTAACTTTATCATAAAAGACTAGCATATTGCTAAAACAAGAGCGCCTCTTCACAAATCCAGGTTGACTCTCACAGATAACATTACCCTAATCTACGCAATGCTGTATACGGTCCTTCACTACTTTCTTCAAGATCTTACTAACTACTGATGACACACAAACTGGTCTATAATTAGACACTTCCAGTCTGCTACCGCCCTTATGCAATGGCACTATCTTACCTTCCTTCCATTCCATAGGCACCTTTCCTGCAGCCAGAATTTCATTGAAAAGCCAGGTCAAAGGCACTGTCAGTTCCCTAGCACATTCTCTCAAAACTCATGGTGAAATACCATCCAGTCCCACAGCTTTACTGACATCCAAAATACTCAGTATTTGAAGCATACTCTCCTCCTGTACCTCTAAACCTCGAACCTGCCCTATCCCTCTAGCATTAAAACTGACTCCTCCAGGATGAAATACTCCAATAAAGTGTTCATTGAATAATTCCACTATGTCCTCTGCATCAGTCATTCTATTCCCATTTTTATTCCACAATATCATTCTTCCACAGTCATTTCTCCTCCTACTGGCCACATATCTAAAAAATTCCCTAGGGTTTTCTTTGGATCTTAGGGCTAATCTCTTCTCATATTCCAGTTTCGTCTTCCTTAGCATACTAGTCACTCTTCTGGCCTGTGTCTTATACTCTTCATGTATCTTCTCTTCACCTGTCTCCTTATATCTCTTCCACAGCCTCTTTTTCACATGCAATTCCTGTTTAATATTGTTTGGCATCCACTTTACTCCAAATTGTGTCCTCTTTTTCACTTGTGGTATACAACTTACCATTGCTGCTAACAAATATTCTTTCATAATTTCCCATGCACTAATGATATCCTGGCCTTCCAATTCCTCCCTCCATGAAACTTCCCCAAGTTGACTTCTTAGACTATTATAATCACCTGCCTTATAATTCCACATGCGTCCCCATCTCTTTGATACTACTGCATGTCTATTCATCTTCCAAGTCAAAATCACATGATCGCACTCTCCAACTGGTGGTTGAGATGTCATCTAAGTTATTATCAACTCTTCTGATGCTATGACCAAATCTAAAATTCTTGAACCTCTTGTTCCCTCTATTACATCTTGTTCCTTCTATTACATATCATAGTGAGTAATTCAAAATGTCATAAAACATGGGGTAAATGGTGCATTGTGTGGTTACAACAACAACATGTTCGATATGCTGTCCTCTGTTGATTTTGCGAATTTCAGCAGAATGCTGAAATTCGCAAAATCATATGCTCAAACACAGAACATAGGTTTTACTCAAAATATTGTGGATATGGCTTGTAATGCTATTCTTGAGATCCACTTAGTTGGCTGTGTGTCCATGATAGACAATGTCTTGGAAATGCCAGTTTCAGATCTGGCATGCACACTTGCCATGTTGTACGAAAATGGCGGCTGATGATTCTGTCCTCGGTAAAATGTGTCTGAAGCAACTGCTTGACAGGGATGGCAATGTGAGGAGGGGGTATCATACTGCATAAAAACCTGTGAATCCAGGCAATGATGCTGTTGAAGTGTTGGAATTACTCTTAGCTTGATTGGCTAAGAGAGGTGCATATCTCTCGCCATTAACAGTGCAGGTAATGAAACTAGTAGAACCGATCTCCTTGAAAAGGAAAGGTCCGATAACGGATTCTGCTGTTAAACCACACCAAATGGTGGCTTTTGGGGAGTGAAGTGGAATCTGTCGCACATGTGTGTTTGTGGTTGCCCAAATTCTGCAGTTGTGTGCATTCACTGCACCATCTAGATGGAAGTGAGCTTCATCACTCCAGAAAATGTTCAATGGCCAGTCATTGTCCAGTTCAATCCGAGCAAGAAATTGTAGGGCAGATGTTTTTCATGCACTGTGGTCAGGATTTAGCAATTACTGAATGTAGGAAATCTTGTAAGGATAACAGAGCACAATTTGCCTTACGACTTCGTGAACCATGCTTATGGGTTTGTCTAAAGACTATGCGTTGCTGCTTCCTGTGACATTTGCCATTCTTTCTTCCTCTAATGTTGTGGCTGCTTCCTCCATTGTCTACCATTTGATGGGCTTCCGTCCTCTGCCAGGTTTGACATCTAAGGAGCCTGTCTCTTCAAATTTCCGGGTCATTTTGCCATTTTGCATAACCCATTTGCAACCATAGGACCCATATTTAATCCCTTTAATGTTCTGAACTTTTGCAATGTTGTCAAGGCACAGCTGTTATTTTGGTAAAACAACTTCACGAGAAGAGCACAATCCTAAATTAATGGTGACATTGTGCTTTAACATTGTCTGCTTACAAGAAATTAACTTGCATTCTGCAGTTACCTGCTTTTATAGAAGCTTCTTTCAAAGCATACATCACTGGGGACATTTGTCTTTTGCATAAACAGTATTTCACTACATTTCACAGTATTTCACACAGCATTTCACTACATACCAGGAATATCATATGTAATTTACACGTACTGCAGCGCTATGTATCACCCTAGTAGCAACTTTGAGACTAACATTGGTTTTTGCGCAAAATAAAATTTTATTTTGACCTACATCATCATGTTAAATATGAAATCATTCTGCTGAGTAGTTACTCAGTTACAACCTTTCGAAATGTGAACTTTAATTATAATCACCCTGCATTATGGGAGATTTCTGGCACTTTCTTTAAAAAGACATTCAGAATGACAACAAACATCTGTTGTTACTCCATTCTTGCTTCACATACCGGTCCGTTCCTTCTGTGTATTCATTTTGATGAATGTGTATTCTTTTTCTTTATATAATTTACATGCATAGACATTATGAACTGACTATGAATTACATTAGTGTTAATTATCAGTATTAATTTTCTAATAGTTGTGTCCCCAATCCCCTAACCCAAACCCATAACTGTTATAAGTACTAAAAATTCTTCTTTAGTACTTATAACAGTTATGATTACTATTATTATCTGAACTTTTCACTATTTTTGTAAATAGTTCATCTTTAGTACATTCAGGACATTTCTAATCCATATTTCTTGAAAGACTTCATAGTCACATGGTATTTGCAAAGGGATCCTTCATCCCTTTGCAAACATGTTTTGTGCATGGGTGTTTCATTTGCCCTTTCATTTGTCAAATCATCATTTGGTGCATCCTATTGGTGTTGTAACATCGCTAGTTCCTCTTTAATTAATTTTTTTTTATCCCCTTTCTACCTTCTGTTATTTTCTGCTTTTTTACTATACTCTACTTTAGTTTTATATCTTAAGTTACATGTACCAGAAATCAGTTCCTGACAAAATTTTAGCATCGACTGCACCAGCCAGCAACTAGTTTCTGATATTAAGGTTTACTCTATTATCTTGACAATTTAATTGAGCATAGGAATCACATCGTGTGCAGTCGTGGCTCCCCTTACTACCTTGCATAAAATGTCCCCCACTTACACAGGTCCGAACTTTTCTAAGTGGTAATTCAGTCTCAAACAACAGAACTCACAAGCTTTGATTTAAAAGAATACATTTGATTGAACTAAAAATCATATACAGAAATCATGTAATAACAATATAAAAACAAACTCATGCATAAATTCTCATGCTATTGTAATAAAATCACTTAATTATTCTAAGCATTAATATCACTCTCACGTGTTTCTTATCGCACAGGCACATATGATTATATTCCAAGAGCATCAGTTAATCGATCCTATTTCTGTACTTTACATTAGTATTAAGTGATGCTCTATTGCAATGCAAATTTTGGTAATACAAAGTTAGCTAAATACACATGATATGTTCACTCAATTTATCAATTACTATCTTAGTTAGAGGATTAAAACTCTTTGCTGTAAAATTTACACAAGTTATAGGCTCAATATAAAGAACAGTGCCTTCACACATTTATCACATATAATGAATCATTTCATAATTGTCCTACTATAGTGTCTCTCTTACACAAAAGTTTAAACTATCACAGGAAGGTCTTGTCACAGACGATTAGTCCAAAAACGGATCACTTAGTTGGGTCGAGCAGGGCTATGCTTAAAGTTCTCTTTCTTTTCGTTTCCTCTGGTTCTATAATACTTGATATATATAAGGTAAAAGATATGCACCTTACCGGCTATTTCTTTAGTGAAATGGTTCCTTAACTTCAGTTCCGGGTTTTCCTCGGACGTGGCAAGATTCCCTTGTCGCTCCACTATCTATCTCTTTCCTTCTCGAAGGATCCCCTTCGCTATCCTCACATTGGTGGCAGATTCACTGATGGCTCTGTCTGCTGGTCTCCCAATGTTCGTTGGACATCTTGTGCACATCGGGTCCCACAGCAACGTGGAATGTTGCTGGATACCGGGGACAAGCTTCCTCAGCCCTCATGGCCTTGGGGTGAAAGTAAAGGGGAAACTCATCATTGGCCCACTGAAAAATGGCGTGGTCAGAGTGCCCCAGTTAAAAAGAGAAAGAAGGAAAGGGAAGTGACAGAGAGGTTGAGGTGGGGAAGTGAGGGGGGATGGGAAAGGGGAAAAGGAGAGGAGAGGGGAATAGGATGGGAATGGCGGGTGGGGAGTAGGAAAAGGAAGTGTAGGCCTCAGCTCATATCTCACACTTGCTAGCTCCATGCTATCAGATGATAATTTTTCACCCAGGCCTCCTGGCTCTCAAGATCGAAAAGACCACGGAGGTAGCCAGTGCCCAGGTGACCCGCCCTTTCAGGGCAGCCCTCCTCGAGTAGGCCTGCATGGCCTGGGTTTTTCCTCCGAACTACCTCCGTGGGAAAACCAGACCTGGGGGGGGGGGATGCAGAGACCAAGGAAATGATTAGAAGTGGAGCTGCTGCCACAAATGGAGATCTTAAAGCAGCAGCAGGCAGAACTTGGTGTTGTTTCTGACATTGCACAGGATTGGAGGTGAACACCACTTGTTTTTAAATGTGGTGTCACCCAGAGCCTCCTTTTCAAGATGTAAAAACCTCCTTAAGGAACCGTAGAACTTGTAAAAAAACGATCCGAGAGAGAGAGATCCAACAGATTGAGAGGATTAGTAGGATTAGAAAATTTATTTTTTACTTTCCAGATGTGGTATTTAAACTCATTAATTACAAATACCACTAACTTCTGCTTGTTGTTAGCTTGGGGAGCAAACTACAGGGAGATGACTTGCTCCTGCAGTAGGAGGGAGATGCGGAGCATGTCGCTTTGCCTCCTCCAGATAAAGATAGAAATGGGACACCGGTAGAAGGCGTGCTCTATGGTGTCCAGGCATCTGCAGAAGTCACAAAAGGGGTTCTGGGTGTTGTGGAACCGCCAGATGTTGATGTTGACTGGAAGGTGTCCATACACAATCCTCCATGCCAGGTCCTTTCTCGATGGGTAGCCTCAATGTTTGGAGAGGTGGCCGAAGAGGAGCTCATTGTTGTTGATCCCCAGATCCGGAACATTGGTACGAAGGATGTTGAAGAAATGTTCGTACCATGTGTAACTGTTCTGGATCCCAATGATGTTCACACCTGATGAGCAGAGTTGTTGCATAAGCTGGCACAGTCTGTTGTAATCTTCTGGAACAATGTCCGCTTTGGGACCCCTGGTAGACTGGGATCCCAAAAAGGGGAAGCTTGAAACCTAAGAAATACTGCACAGGATAGCTGCAGGGATGTGTAGTCTGTAGTACCCTGTTTAGATGGAAAGCAGTATTGCTTATCCATACATTTTGATCTTGCTTAGGTATCTGATGTTAAGGGAGGGAGGCCAAAGCCTCCCATCTTTGCTGGAAGTTGAAGGATCTTAATGTCAACTTCCTGGCGTAGATTGTCCCAGAAGAACTTCAGGGGCTTCCTGTAAAGCCAGATTTCCTAATCCACTTCAGGACGTGCTGAAGTGCAGGGCATATGATGGTTTTGATGACAGTGGCCCTGGAGGAGAGTGACAGCTGTCCATTTTTCCAGTCCTTGAGACTCTCAACGATGTTGTTGTCAAGAAGTTCTATGTTAAGCACAGGCTATTCTTCAAACGGGATCCCCAAGATGGTGAGGGGGTCGGCAGTAGGGACGAGACCTGCAGGGATGTTGTTCAGGTCCAAGACTCCATACATTTTGATCTTGGTTTTGTCGGGGTTTGATGTTAGCCCCGACACTTTAAACTGCTCTAGGATGTTGTAGAAGTTTAGTATGGAGTCATTGTCCCTAAGAGTGCCCACCACATCATCTGAGTAGGCAATTACCTTGGAATCATCCGTGGTGAGATGAAGTAGAATTCCTTGAACCGCCTGAGAATTGTTGACAGCCCGCAGGAACGGTTCAAGGGCTAGTGCAAAGAGCAGCGGACTGAGGGGACACCCTTATTTGACCCCTTTCTGGATGGTAATATGATCAGATAGGTCCGTTGATGAGGAGGCGAGTGGAGCTGTTGTTGTAGCCTCCTCTGATGATGTTGAGGAGTTCACTGCTGACCCCGACTTTCTCCAGGATGTTAAAGAGAAAGGAATGCTGGACGTTGTCGAACGCTCGGTTGAGATCTATAGTTAACAATGCCATAGAGTAGTTCTTGATGTTAACCAGATGTAGCACTTCTCTGATGAGGATGAGATTGAACTCCATCGATCGACCAGGAACACCATACACTTCTGTGCTTTTGATGACGTACCTCATCCTGATCTTCAGTCTGTTGTTGAGAACATGGGTGAGGATCTTATAGTCCGTTTTCGACAGACTCATGGGGCACCAGTTCTTGATGTTGGAACGGTCCCTGTTGGTTTTCAGGATGAAGACGGTATGGCATTCCATAAATTCCCATGGCATGTTTCCGGTGGTAAGGAAGGTGTTGAATATTGCCACGAGAATGGGGAGGATGTGATCCCAGGCCTCTCGGTAGAGTTCCGTGCTTAATCCTTCTGGCCCAGGCTCTTTCTTTGTAAGGCATTGTTTGAAGGTTGATGTTATTTCGGCCGCTGTAAAAGGTGCATCCAACCCTGCTTGGTTGTGCGCAGGGAAGGAGTCAACATTCCAACAGGAGTAATCCTGGGGGAACTGTTGTCTTGGTAAAGTTGACTGTAGTACCCCCCCCCCCCCAGAAGGCGTTCATGATGTTAAGTGTAGTGGTGTGGTTACACCCGCCTTCAGTGATGTTAATAATGGTTCGCTCCTGCTGGAAGTTGACGTATTGCCTGTTATAAAATGTGGACGATTGCCTGTCTTCTGAGTGGAGGTGGAGACGGATCTTAATGTTCTTTTCTTCCACCTGCTTTTGTTTCTCCGATTCAATGTCAAGATTAATGTCACAGATGGCGTTGTGACATGGAAAGCCTTGGTGTTGGCTGGCTACGAACCAGCTCCTCTCCTTGTAGAGGTCACAGAGCCGAGCTCTTCTGAGGAAGGCACATTCCTGGCCCCATTTTTTCATGTTTTCTTTGATGGTAAGTTTTTGTCGTGCCCAGGCGTCCCAGCCAGCGGTGCTCCAGGTGAAGCACAGTTGGTTAAGCTTGGCCGAGAACAGGGACGGGTAACTTCCAGAGGCCTGGACCAACATCTACAGCTTCTAAAGGATGATACCTGAGCACGACTAATTTGTGGTCCGAGATGGAATGGCTAATTGGAATGTGCCTTGTTGTCTCGGCTCTGGAGACAAGGGAAGGTGTTAAATAGAAGTGGTCGATCCGTTTGCTGATGCCTTGGCCTGTCCAAGTATAATCCCGACAGTAAGGGCTGTGAGCCCTCCAGATATCTGTCAACTGGAGATTCCTAAGGTGAATTTCCAAAGTCCCTGTAGCCAGCTGTATCTGTGTTGGGATTTCCCCCTACTCGTAGGCCAGGTCTGCCACACAGTTAAAGTCCCCCATCAAGATGACGTGATGGGTGCCATACAAGTATGTATGGAGCGACTGGAAGAATGCTGGTCTTAATGTTACATATGCTGGGGTGAGATGTTAATGTATCTTGTGATACAGCCCCAGTACTTCCAGTCGACAGCGAGGACTCTCCCTTCTGTATCCCTCTGGATGTTATGGAAGGCTCCGAGGAGGGGGGGGGGGGACTAGCATAAGTGCCCTGACCCCAGCGGTGTTATTTGTGCAGAAGCTCCAATATGATAGTACGAGGTACTTATAGCTCAATTCCTGCATGTCTTTGAAATGGAAAAAGTGTGTTTCCCACAGGAACGAGAGCCGGATGATGTGAGCTAGCATGAGCTTCCACACCTCCTCTTGTTTTGGTAGTGAATGGAGCCCTCTGATGTTGAGGGAGGCAACACAGAAGGTGGGTGGCGGCATTATGATGTTTTTATAGCTGGCCTAGATCTTTAATATGTAGTTGTTTCATGTATTTCACCAAGTTGTCAATTTGTAGGGGGGGGGGACGCAGAGTATCCAGCTTCCTGCAGACCGGCTTCCAGTTTTGCGCACGAGTTCGAAAGGACTTTGAACTCATGGCTAATGTTCTTGATCTTAAAACTGATTATTTTTTTATGGTCAACTTTATAATCATATAAGTTGAACTGGGAGCTGGTACGTTTTTTAATTTTATGGTTGATACTTTCATGTCTGTGAGAGGAGGTTTTCACCTCCATTTCGGACTCTGATGTTGTTGAGTCTGTGCTTCTTTTGGAGCATCTTTGATGTTTTCCATTTTAGGAGAAGCCGCTTCCTTCCTTTTTCTGGGAAGTTCTTTAGAAGGTAGAAGATCTTGTACCTCCTCTCTCTCGTCTTCATTTCTTCTGCAGGGAGGGGGATGCTGGCTATTACAGGGGGGACTTGTGAAGCATCAACAGACGAAGTTTCCTGTGATGTTGTTGAGGTGGGGATAGCTGGTGAAGTGCTATCCATAGCTTCCTCTGTATTACCCTTGGCTGTGTGTTGTTCTTCCACCGTTGTTGTTGGTACGGTGGAAGTGGCTGAGGGGGGGGGGACTGCTTCCTCAGCAAATGTTGTTGCTTGGTTGGGGGGGGGGGGAATAAATAGTCTCTTCTGCTGGTGTTGTTGCAGTTGGATACTTCTTAATTTTTCCTAAGATAGTTCGTGTGAAGGTTTTCTCCCCGCTGGTGTTGGGGAGTACTGGAAATTCACCAACGTCTTTTGCAGGCTGCAGGTTCAAGGGTTCTATCGGTGCCCCTGCCCTCTTTGCAAATGTGCACAGAGAGCACGATGTTATTTTGTGCTCCATGCTGGTGCACTTTCGGCAGGGGAGTGGGCACTGGTTCGAGATGTGCCTGATGCCGACGCAGTTGAAACGTTTGGCTCGGGGGACAGTTACTACCCAGATGTTCCACTGAGCCACATCGCAGACACTGTCTTTGCACTCCGGGATAGTTCACCATTACATGTGACGTGCCGATGGTAACAAGGTTTGGCACAGGTTGTCACATGTCCGTGGTGAAGGTACCAGAAAACCAGGCGGGGTCTTCATGGGAGACACTCTTCTTTATGTTGCTCACTTTCCCCCACTTGTTAAATGTTTGAATGAGCATGTCGTCTCCAGCTTCGATGTATTCCATGGGGAATCAGCTAATCTTCAACGGGCGCACTTGCAATCCCACCATGGTAGGGGGTCATCTGCTTCCCCTGGACTTGGAAGCCCTCTAAAAGTTTATCTCTCGTCGTCACGTTCTTTACGACGAACAGAAATCATCCTCCTCCGTAGGTGGTGAAGGAGAAGATGTTCTGAGCTCCTACTAGCTCCTTAAGGACTTTGGTTAGGACTCTGGGGTCCTCTAACCCTGGAATCTCTACTCCTAAAGTCTGGGTCCTGGGGGGGGGGGATCACTCGACTCATTCTTGGTCTCTGCGTCTATATAAAAAAAAATAAAAAAGAATTAGAGTCCAAAGACTCTAACAATCATCCTGTAGCGCTATAAAGCGCTACCAGCAGTTAAAGGTTAGTAATAAACAACAACAGAGTTAGTAAAAATGTTAAAAGTGACACAATAACTATAATAAAGAAAAAAGCCCTGAAATTTGCGGCAGCCTTTGAACAGGAACACAGGAAAAATGCAGGAACAGGAGAGCGTTTAGAGTGCATGCCGCTCTTTATATCTCATCCGCGAGCACCCTCTCTTGCTGCCTTCATCACTCACTTTGCTATCTCTGATTCATCAGGTATCAATGATGCCACATCCTTTTCTCCATGCCTCTCTTGATGGAACTCTTACGGCAGAGGTTACTGGATGATTATACGGGTTTTTTGCTGTGTCACTGTGGACTATTACGTAGTGATCTGACCTTCCATTGATTGGTTAACATACTATTCTGATTTGTTCAACATAATTTTCCCATATTGGTCATGATTCTAAAATACTATTTGGACTACTTTACAACAGTATTATTAATTAAGTTGATATACCTTTTGATTACAATTTATTTATTACTTCCTTACCCCTGCTCTTGAGAGTATAAGCATGTTTTTATCGTAAGTCACTATGTTCTCATGTTGGGTCCGAAACAAATGGCTGACTGATAGTGGGCCAGTTATTTCCGACACAACTGTTTCCCATTCATTTAATTCATTCCTTACAATATTTTTTTGCAGCACTTGTGTTGACTAGCAAAGCCTCCTGCAGTTGTAACTAATTATGTATTCATCCCCCCTCTCCCATTTTTTTTTTTTTTTTGTTATTGACAACATATGCAATGTGAATTAGGCTGTCTTTTTTTGGAACACCACCCAAATGCTTTGACCGCATGCATTCATGAATGAATGTGGTAAAATTCCAGAAGGAATTTTTATTCGCACTCATGAATGAATGTGAATAAAAATTCCTTCTGGAATTTTACCACTAGGTTTCATTTATTTCTTAAATATTAACACATGGGAAGCAATATTGTTTCATCAGCATAATTTGCCAAAACAATAGTATAATATGCTTTCCTTTGGCTGGAAGTTTTGTTAAGAATTGGTTTAGTAACTTTAATGCCCAGAGTCTTATTTGAAGGAACATTGAAAGTTAAGCTCCATTATTGTTGCAATTTTTGAACCTTGAAATATGATTATTATTATTTTTTCCTAGCAGCATTACAAATTTCTGAAATTGTAAAATTTTAATTTCATACTCAATAGACCTCTTATGTTGTTCTAGTTTGAGTATATGTATGCATGTCCTGCTTCATAAATCTTTAACATGAAATTGTCCTGACAAAATCAGTGATGTCATGTGTAACCAACCATCTTCTCATTTCCAAAATAATTATTTCTGCAGGCACTAAAATTTCATTGTTACTGTGGTCCATTGTCCAATTCTTCATGTGTTTCTAGGTCAGTTCAGTTATTTGTTGTATATATTATCAGGCTCTTTTCTGCATACTTTATCACAATTAATTTGAAACCTCTAATTAATTTGAAAGATTTTTTTTCAGGGTGAAAGGAAATAAATGAGTGGAAGAAAAAAAATTATTTTATTTATTTATTTATTTTATTTTATTTATTTATTTTTTGAGCAGTGATAGTTTTGCCACTGTTTACCTACAAAGAGAGACTATTAGCACCTGTTAACATGCACGTGCAGTTTGTGCATGTCATTCTGTTGAATATTTCAGTTTCTGTTCTTGTCCAGATTTTGTCCAGTAAATATGTGTGAGATGTATTTGCGCCAAAGATGAAAGATTTGTGGAAGGAGAGCGAAACTGGTGAGTGAGTGTGTAATAAATTTTTTGAGAGTGAATGTGGGAAGAACAAACTAAGTACATGATAGAGTAGAGAGTATTAATAGAAGAGAGAGGAATATAAATATCAGCAATAATACTGAAAGTGCAGTAGCAGAAGTTCTGGAGGACAGAAGACCTTAATAAAGAAATAGTGCAATTGCATGTAGTCTTTCACATGACAAAGTACAAGATTGAAAGGCTGCAGAAACAGCAAGAGATTAGTTGGATTGATAACAGAAAAAAGCAAGCAGTTCGAAGCAGAAAAGAAAATCATAACAGTAAATGAGATTTTTTACAGTGATTCTGTGATAAGGGGGTGTACTTTACAAAAGTACTGCATAATCTTGTTTCTCTAGGTGAAAAATTAATAATATTAGTAATGCCAGAATGCAGAATGGAAAAATGAAAGAATTGATTGTTTTGGCTGGAACCAGTGACCTAAAAAGTGGGAAGTAGGATATGAAAGAGTTTTTGGAAGAAGAGTGAGAAGATGAAGTTTCTAAGTGCTCTGTCACACTATGACAGAGATAAACTGAGAAAGAGGGCAACGATAGGTAAGGAATCAATATGCAGGTTGTGCAGAACTAACGATGTAGGGTTTGTGGACCTACAGCCTGATTTGATGGGCAGAAAGATTTATACAATGCTGATAGACTGCACTTAAATGGATTTGTAGTTAGAGGTCTAGAGAGAGAGAGAGAGAGCTTCATTCTCTGAGAGTGTGGAAGGACAAAGTCAGAAAACTAAAGAAGTTAGGATGAATGTGATAGATTTAGTATTGTGCATGTCATTCTGTTGAATATTCCAGTTTCTGTTCTTGTCCGGATTTTGTCCAGTAAATATGTGTGAGATGTATTTGCTGCAAAAGTTGAAAGATTTGTGGAAGGAGAGCGAAACTGGTGAGCGAGTGTGTATTTATACAATGCTGATAGACTGCACTTAATGCAGTCTATCAGCATTTGTAGTTATGATTTTTATGGATTTGTAGTTAGAGGTCGAGAGAGAGAGAGAGCTTCATTTTTTGAGAGTGTGGAAGGACAAAGTCAGAAAACTAAAGAAATTAGGATGAATGTGATGGATTTCGTATTTTCAGGAAGGATAGTGGGTAGGATATACTACTGATGATAGCAGATGAATTGCAGCCAATAAAGTAGGAGTCAGTTGGGTAGATGGCAGTTCTTTTGAGTCAATCTGGTGTGAGATGGAGATCAAGAGGACAAAATATAAAATTGGTGGCTGCTATAGGCCAGAGATGATGTGGAAGACATGCATCAGTAGATTAGGAAAGGATGTTCACAGTGTATGGGGAAGTCAAGGGGGGTATCTGGAGGAATCAATATTGTACTGTATACACAGGGTCAGGAGGGTAAATCAGGCAGGAGTTAGGTAGATGAGTAATATCAGCAAGCATGGAAGAAGTGCCATCTCCATCATCTTACTTATAGGAGACATATACAGTAGCTATTACCATTTCACTTCCACATTGTACAAAGAGAGGAGAAACAAAGTGGAAGTGAAACATGGTAATAGCTACTGTATATGTCTCCTATAAGTAAGGAGATGATGTTTAACAAGGTGATTAAAGTAAAGTACTTCCCAGAGTAACCTACTTTCTATTTGGCATTTTCTCAAGCTAGGAAAGTTATAAGGTGGCAATAAGTATGTGCTTGCCTTCTGAAATAATGAATGTTTATTATGAAATTCAGTAGTGGTTCATTTTTCCTATTCTCATTTGGATTTTTAATTTTTTTTTTTTTTTAATTTAGTCAGTGTCTGTATATATATATATAATGTATATAATTGCAAACATGTTTGTGTGTGTGATTAAAAATTATGACATACATCCCAAACAGCAAGTTATAGTTTTGTGTGGTGGAGAAGAAGGGAAAGGCCAATTATAAAAATGTGTCAGAGCAAAAATTGAACAGTATTCACAGATTTGAAGCTAGTTTGCATTGCATCTATTCATATATTTATGATAGATGACATGCATGGTAGATAAATGTCAAAATGTGACTGTGGTGCAAGCTAAAGTAGCACAAAGGTTTTATGCAAGAATTTTAATGAGAATTAGTCACATGTGCTTCATTTTTATAAAAATAATTATGGATTTCACACTGATTTTACATATGCACATAGAGCACAAACAGGACAAAAATACAAAAGAAGCTTCTAATTCTGCTTTAACAATTTGCTGAAACTTTTGCATTGTGCCCTTAAAAGTGCTGGTATGATAGTAGAAAAGAAGAAATATCTTCCACAATTAGGCTTTATGAATAAAATATGGTACAAGTTGTGGAAATATTTTATGTTTATTGGCTGCAAGCAAAGATGTGCACAAGTCATAGCTTTTAAGGCCTAGAAACCATTAACTGTGTTTCCTCGACAGTGGATGTAAAAGGGCACCTGAGCAGAATCACTGTAAATAGGACATTTCAGCAGAAAAGCATGTTGCTTTTGTATTTTTCAAGAGTACTTTATATATGATTTTTGTCTAGCTATTAAAGGATGCTATAAGAGGAATGAATGACCTTGCAAAAAACTATATATATATATGTATGTATATACAGTAGTACTCTTCAACAGTACCTCTTCACAACTGACATTCAAACTGCATTTGTTCCACTTTACTCCTACTACTATCTGCAGTGTGTCTTTCACAGCTTATGAAAGAAAATTATGGCAAATATTTTATAACAGCTATCAGGGAGTTTTGCACAATTCTAACATACTGAATGTACTAAAAATATAGTAGAGGCATGGAAGGAAATAACTGTTAGCTACATGAAGAACAATACAGAGAAAATGTTTTATTCAAAATATAGTAGTAAATAAGTACACTGCTTGGAAAGACGTCAACAGATACCTCCCATGGGCACGATGCATCATGCCATGTAATGAGTCACGTTTTCAGCTGGTATAAATTGTAGGAATATGATGCTCCCAAGTCAATGCAACTGTATCTGAATGAAATGGGTGTGAGAACTGAACTGACAGAATTGAAAGGGGCATTGTGATAGGATTCCATGTTGCAGGCCTATCTGTTTGGCAAATTGTTGAAGAATTGTGCCATCACAGAACAAAAGTCAGTGATACCATACTGAGATGAAAGTGTAGGGAGTCAACTGCAAGTGCTACCCTGCAGTAGCACTTGCAGTTGACTCACCAAATGTGACCATAGGATGCTACAAAGGATATGTAAAAACTGCCATGCATAGGCTGTGTTGATGTGGAGTTCTGGACATCAACTGGAACACAAATCTGCACAAAGCCACTGACAATATGGGTTTCCATGGTAGGACCCGCAATATGCAAGCGCCACGTTATCCAAACCAACATGCAGTGTCATCTTCAGTGGTGCAAAGAATGTGTATAGTGAGATGTGGAAGCTTGGAAAGTGTTATGTTATGGAGCAGTGAATCACACTACACTCTCTATCGAGCAGATGGATGGGTGTGGGAGATGCCCAGTAAACGTCTCTTATCAGAGTGCGTAAAATGGTATGGTCCTGTTTTTCCTGGTTTGTCCTCGGACCTCTGTTTTGCAGTGCCATGAACATTCTAGACAATGCAGTGCTTCCGATTTTCTGGCCTTTCTATGGAATTTACTATTGCCCCTTTCAGCAAGATGATGCAACGTGGCATATAGCTGTTGTTGTAACGACATGGTTTGTGGAGAATGAATGTCACCAAACTCCACAGAACCCTGATCTGAACCCTATTGAACATCTGTGGGGTGAACTGTAGCATCAAGGGACGTTCCCCAACAGCAATCAATCACCTCATTACATTTCTACAAGAAGAATGGTCCAAAATTCCCATCGATTGCTATCATGCTTGTGGAAAGTATGTCCTGTAAGATTGATGCAGTTATTGCAGCGAAAAGAAATCCTACATCTTGTTAAGCTGTGCGCAATGGTTGTTTGTTCCTCACACTATGATGTCTGTTGATTTCTTTTCAAGCAGTATGTAGCTGTCCTGTTAAAATGAAATTTCAATAGACCAGTTTTAATAAAACTTTGGAAAACACAGTGAAACATATGTTAAATCCTTAGTTTGCTTTTAACACACACACACACACATAAAACAGTGGTGCTGATGAAGTGCCTCCAGGAGATTCACCATAAGTTGGTACATAGAGCAACTATTGTAAATTTAAACAAAAACTGTAAATATAAATCTATAAAGCTGTATAACTGACAGGAGAGCTCCACATAGCCTTTAAAGGAATGCGGAGAACCGACCAGGGCTTCTGACCTAATGTCCAATCCTCACCTTCTCGTGGTGCACCCTGTTGGGTATCTACTTGGATACTGAACGGACGAGGATGGGCTGGCAATTTGGGATTTAGCCAACCAAATTGTATTCTTATTGGTTAAACCAAAATATAGAATGATGGTACAACATGACAAAATTTCATGCCGGCTGGGGTGTCGCCTGGTTAAACAAGGCCCCCGTTGTTTTCCCCAGGGAACCAAGGCGAACAGCGAAAAGTCAGCTACTGGAACAAATCTGAAAACAAACCCCAACTCAACATCATCAGAGTTAAAGATCGGTACTATCAACATAAGAAGCCTGAATGGCAAAGAAATGGAGCAAGCTGAGGAATTAGATAAGTACCAGATCGACATAATAGGGGTGACTGAAACAAAAAAGACCAAAACTGGTGAGATCTTTCTGAGCAATAAATACATCAGGCAATGACAATCAAGGAAAAGAAGGAGTAGCCATAGTATTCAACACTAAATATGAGGCTAATCTTCTTGAATGGCAGTCAGTCTCAAGTAGAGTAATGTGGACAAATATGAGAATGGAGAACTGGACAATGAGACTTATTTGTGCCTATGGTCCCACAAAAGGTTCTACTAAGGTAGAAGTGGAGGAATTTTTTGAGGCTTTAGAAAAAGCAACTGACACAAGGAAAAAGGAAAAAAGTTGGTCCTTGTTGGGGATCTAAATAGCAGAGTAGGAAATGATTGTGAGACATACAAAAATATTTTGGGAAAATTTGGAGAAAACAGCAAAGCTAATAATAATGGCAAATATCTGTTGGATTTCTGCTCAGGACATGGACTGGTTATTACTAACACCATGTTCCAACATAAAAATGTGCACAAATTCACATGGAGAGAAGAGGCAAGGAATAAGAAAAGTCTCATTGACTATGTTATTGTTGATAGTGATGTTTTCTCCCTGGTGCAGGACACCAGAGTGTACAGAGGATTTGAAATTGGAAGTGATCACTATTTAGTCTTGAGCAGGATAAAATTGAATTTCATATTGAAAAGAATAACATGCAAGAAAGTTTTAAAGCGAATAAAAGTTGAGCAGCTCTCAGATGTGAACTGTAGACTAAAATACACAAAGATTATTGAAGAAAAAATGAAAGAGTTTGAGAACAGTAACCAAACTTTAGAGATTCAGTGGCATGCTTTGAAGAAAACCCTAATTGATTCAGCCAGAGAGGCATGTGGTGAGGTAGTCTGTAAGGATAAAAAAATCAGAACTCCCTGGTGGACACAGGAAGTTAAAGAGGCAGTGAAGGAAAAGAAGAAAGCATACCAAAAGTTCCTGTCAAATAAGTCAGCTTGTACTCTTAGAGAATATAGAGACAAATGCAAGAATGCGAAACACTGTGTAAAACTAGTTAAACAAAAGTTATGGGAGGACTTTGGCAAGAATATAGAAAATAAATATCAAGAAGGTGGAAAATATTCTGGAGGTTGTTGAAGATGCTTAAGAATGGAGGAAAGAGTGCTGTAAAAGGAATTAGAGATGATAAAGGTGACATGAAAACGGGAGAAAAAAGATATCCTTGAAGTATGGAGTAATTACTTTGAAAAACTGCTAAATGAAACAAGCAGTGATGACAGCACAGTGGTAAAAAACACTGGCAGGTATGCAGTCAGAAATACATATTCATACTTGAAGTAGAAAAAGCCATCAAAGGCTTGAAATGTGGAAAGGCAGCAGGAGTAGATGATATTCGACCAGAAATGTTGAAGTATGGTTGTATAAGAGTCTTACAGTAGCTGCACTGCATAGTTCAGAAAGCCTGGACAGAGGGACGAATTCCCAATGATTGGAGTAGAGCTCTCATAGTACCCATATATAAAAAGGGAAATAAAACTGCATATGAGAATTACAGAGGTATTTCCCTACTGAGTGTTCCTGGCAAAACCTATACAAGTATACTTGAGAAACGGTTGAGAAGAATTGTGGAAGAAAAGCTTGGTGAAGAACAAGCTGGATTCAGGCCAAATAGAGGATGTCAGGATCAGATCTTCACTTTACGACAAATAGTTGAGAAAGCATGGGAATATAACAAAGATCTGTATTTAAGTTTTGTCGATCTGGAAAAGGCATATGACAAGGTGCGAAGAGAGAAGCTAATCAATATGCTGCAGTTATATTGTGTCAATGGGGCATTATATCAAGCAATACTTAGTCTTTATTTGAGTTGTAAGTCAGCAGTTAGAATTGAAGTACAGGAAGATGGTTTAATGTTAAATCTGGTGTGAGACAAGGATGTACATTATCCTCTCTGTTATTCATTATCTATATGGATCACATTATGAAGGAAATTGGTATTAAACATGATATCAAAATTGGAGATGTTAATGTCAGCTCTTTGCTTTATGCAGATGATGTTATACTTCTAAATAAATCCGCTACAAATCTGCAAGATTCTCTGACTAAATTGAATAGCTTTTATAATAGATATGGTATGAAGGTCAGCAATAAAAAGACAAAGACAATGAAAATAGGCAGAATCATTGAAAATGTCAACTGTGCTGTGAATGGAGAACCTGTGGAACAAGTAAAACATTTCAGCTATTTAGGCACGATTTTTAGTGAAGATGGTAAATTAAATATAGAAATAGACAACAGAATCAGCAAAGTTGGTATGTGGGAAGTCAATTGAATAAATTCATATGGAATAAGAGAGAAATTAGTCGGAACACTAAATTAGCTGTATACAAGACAGTGTTCAAACCAGTTTTAACTTATGGATCTGAGAGCTTGGTCAGAAGTAAAACACTTGACCAAAGACTAGAGACCACAGATATGAGAGTCCTGAGAAAGATTATAGGAGTGAACAGATGTCATCAATAGCAATATCATATTAAAAACGAGGATATTAGGAAAGAACTTGACATTGTCAGCATCCAGGAATGCATTAGCAGAGCTAATCTCAGGTGGTATGGTCACTTAAACAGAATGGGCGAGGAAAGATTAGCAAAACAAGTGTTCTCTGCCAGGTTGGCAGCAAAACGACCCAGAGGAAGACCAAGATATAGGTGAATTGATACGGTATAAAGTGCTTTAGACGATAGAAATATAAGATCTGATAATGTTGGAGTCTTGACAAGTAACAGACTGATTTGGAGGAAAATTGTAGATAGGAAATTAATAATGATGTAATTTTTTTCATGTAGTACTATCACATCCTGTACACCCCTTGATGGTACATGGCAGAAATTTGATGATGATGATAAAGATTTGAGATGAAATGTGGAATTGGATTATCCTGTGTAACTTAAACATAGATTAGAAACAAGTCATTCATGTGTACATCAAAGATATCCTCAGGTGCTCATTTCTTGTGAGTGTAATAATAGGGAGGTTATTTCTCGTTAGTTCGTTGTTTCTTGTTTTCTATTATTATCCTGGGATGTTTTACTTATATATATATATATATATCCGGGTGATGCTGCGACAGTGTAATATATCGTCACTTAATTTTTTTCGTTCCCCTTTTTATACTCTAGATTACTACCTTCTGTATTCTATACTCCTACCTGAGAGAGCAATGGAAATATTTATTTAGATGTATGACTGCGCCTTTCATGCCTTGATATGGTGCAAGAAATATAGTACTTCCAGTAGGTTATTAAATCTTTCACAACAAAATCTCTTTATCGTCCCCAAGTTATCAATTTGCTTTGCAGTCCTGGCCCTATTTATATCAACGTTTCCCGCTTAGGTTCAATTTTTATTTTTGAATCGGTGCATTGCAAAAGACAAGAAAATGAGACCAAACCATTATGTACTAATATATAAACAGAATTTAATTACTGATATCTAAGAGTTACCATACAATACATGAATTCAAAATTTCATTGATCTTGAATAATTACTCAAATGTAATACTTAGTGAACGCTCTTATTTTTTTCTCTAATTAAATCTCAGTAATACATTCTATATCACAAATACTAAATATCATTCACACAGAACAAGAAATTTCTAGGTGCGTATTAACAATCGTAATTAGTCATCAACCATGCACTCCACACACATATGACTCTTAGATTCTCATCTTAAAGACTTAGTTAATTGACTGATAATCACATTGGCATATTTCATTCACTTTGGTTAAAACAGCTCTATGATGTGATAATCAGCAATTAATTAACACACATTAATCAAAGGAAATCTTAATTAGCCCAATCATTCTTAGGGAAATTAACTACACTCACGTTAAACTGAATAATTTTTTCACAAATCTACGAGCGTTTCATGTACCTTAAACCACTATTTTTCTATATTAAATAGTTCAGCAGTTCCTTGAGGGGAATTCTCTTAAATCACAAACATAAAATAATTAACATTCAGACTCACATGGGTCTCTGACTGTCTTGCACACGCCTTTCCTCCTTGTTTCTTTTCCTTGATGGGAGTCACAGGGCACTATTGAGGGATCGCATCAGCCATCAGGATACTGGATAAGTTTCCTTCGGCGTCTTGAACTGACCGGCGAGGAACTGTGTAGGTTGGTGGGCATGCATGTACTCAAACAGAGCGGCAAGGCTTGAACCAATACGGCAAGATTTCCCCCTTAGACTGTAACCTCTGGTTTATCCTTGGCTTCGAACTGGAAACTCCCTTCATGGATGGACTCCCATCTCTCCCCTCTGGAACTAATCGACACCTCTCCTTCTCAACCTCTTGTGGACAGATCACACAAGATGAAAACAGGAAGCCCTTCTCAACAAAATTCCAAGCCGTATATTCTCAATACCCCTGCACTTTGGGTTACGTTTATCGGACCCCAAATGTCCTCGTAATGTCTTGCACATAGTTTCAAGAACCCCGTACAACAGCATGTAACTTGCAGTTCTCGAAACTTTAACCGACAAATCCTATTCTTCCCCTTTGATGGCCTTAATCCGGCTACGTGGCCTACGGGACTTTCTGACTGATGGAGGCTGTCCCTTTTCAATACTGACCTTGGAGGTCACCTGCTACAGGACTCATAAATACATTTCAAAAGGAACTGCCAACTTACAGACACTATCCTTGATTTCAAACATAACATCCTACTTCTGCTCTTAAACAATGAGCGAGTTAATTCCCTTTGGGCTTATTTTGATCTTTAAACAAAGTTTAAACATACAAAACATAGATACATTATATACATTATATACAAGGTTTTTAAGGTGTACTAGAGATTAAAATAAAAAAGTAAAAATCGATGTACTAGAGATTTTATTAATTTTCGTAACATAGAGTTTTTACATGAGCATGGGAGTGGCAAACCTAAGGTACGTGATGCTAGACCAAGCCTTACTTAATATAATATACCTGCATTTCTGTTATGTTATCTGTAGACTGGTCCCTCCTCTTCTTTTTGTCTTCTTTCTTTTTTATCTTATTCCTTCCTCACAATGCTATTAGACTATTTGAGGGCTAGGGGTGTATCTTTCCTGTCTTACAAATTTCTTCTTCACTGCAGTGGACAGAAGAAATCTGCCTTCTGTCCCAGGTATATATGCTTTACCCAAGTAGGCAAATGTAGCAGAAGAATAGCAGGTTGGCTACATTAAATTCAATTGCTATTCAAACCCATGTGGATTATATTACTAAAAGAAGTGTCAATAATACTATTGCTTATGGGGAAGCTGATGCGCTGAATCTTATGCCACAGAGATACAGTGAGAAATTGGTTATGTGGTCAGCGAAATCCATTCACTACCTACTTTCTGTAAACATCTGAACATTGTACAAACCCAAAAGGTGTATTTGATGGAGAAAGAGCTGGAGCGTTGTGGGTCTTTCGGAAACACACTGGACTGGACATGGTTATATAAATCTGAAACATTCAATATTATATTATCCTCGGAATGTGAAGAATCAGGTGCATATGCTTATATTATTTTAATAAAAGTTTTTTTTTTTTCCTTTGTAGTCTAATGGCTATGATTCTAGATGAGATGGGTTTAACTTCTACAATGCAGTGGGAAAGTGATCTATAGACTATGACAGCTACTCCTATGTGTCAAATCATTCTTGCCTGGATGTGTCAAATCATTCTCGACTCTCCTCTCTCATTTTTTATGTCGATTCCAAATTTACCCATGACATCATGTATGTCGTCTGAATATTGTCCAACTGGCATTAAATTCACCCATGATGGAAGATACAAAAAAGATCTGCTAATAATCATGGGTGAATTTAATGCCAGTTGGACAATATTCAGATGACATACATGATGTCATGGGTAAATTTGGAATCGACACAAAAAATGAGAGAGGAGAGTATCTGCTTTATTTCTGTAGATAAAATAATCTTATAGTTGCAAACACCATGTTTTACCATATACCTGTCCACAAATACACCTGGACTTCACCAGACTCAAATACTAAAAACTGCATAGATTAAGAGGGTGTGCTGAAAAGTTGTGATAATCGACATGAACGAATTAAGGTAGAACCATGAAAAAGAACAAATTATTACAATTTAATGAAACATGGGGGTTAAAGGGTTTTAAGAATGTTCCTTATATCAGTTGCTTTAATGTCATTTTTGTTCTAGGTGTTTATCAGAACTGTCCCCCCTCATACTTCCTAATTTGCAAAACTGTAAAATCTGTTTTGAATATCAAAACCCTTCGTAGTGTTGAAATGGATTACAGATCATGAACTTTTATCTGCCAAGGTCCAATTAAAATTTCACAAAAAAAAAAAAAAGAAATGAAGTAAAGCACTCCGAACCAAATCTGAAAAAATTCCACATGGACACTTAAACAGCATATCAAAATGTGATCAGTCAACATATAAAAGGAAGACAATGTTGAAAATGAAGAACTTTCTGAAAAATATAACCAGCTCAGCTGACAGATTTTTAGAAAAAAATAAAACCAAATAATCACTGGACAACACCAGAGATAATCAGGTTATGATTATGGGAGCAGAAAAGATAGACTAAAGAACATCTGAATAAACTATATAATGAAATATATTACAGAAGATAGAATTACAGAATGGAATATATTACAGAAGCCTAGAACCAGCTAGACAGAATGTGCCAAAATGCAAAAATAGATTCTCTGAATGATAAAACAGACAAATGTACAGAAGCCAATTGTATCATGACTCCAAATTACTCTCTAGAGATGACCAAAGACTACATTCTTTCACCTCTCACCATGAAAGATTTGCAAGATAACTGGAAATAGAGAAATGAAATACATCTGGTACAATTACTTCTCCCAATATCTTTAAAGATAAAATTTTTCACCCCACATATACTGACCAGTGACAAAAAAAACAGCACCTATAATCCTAGAGGAAAAAGTAATAATTAATCCTTAATCAAATGAAATCATCACAACATCTGGAATTGATGAAATACCGTCAGAACTCCATAACAATGATGGACCCGATCTAATCAGACAACCAAACTTTTCAACAATATTATTTTCACCAATAGGCGAAATCTTGCCTATACATTAAAAAAAAAATGATGTTCAAAAAAATGTAAAATTATAGACAATTACTCTTCTTTACCACTTTTCCAAAATCATTGAAAAAATAATATAGAATCGTCTAAATAACATTTACAAAAACATCTAATAGAAGAACACGCTTGCTTTAGAAAAAAAAACAGGTCAACAGTTTACCATATCTTTACTCTTGACAGTCTGGTTGAATTGCATGGAACAAGGGAGAGGCCTTTATCGGTGAATTTTAAAGCATTTCATTCTGTCAATAGAGAAAAACTTATTCAAATATTAAAGAAAAACATACTTTGAAATACTAAGAATTGTTTCAAACTATCAGAATACAAGTGAAACTTTAAATCAAGCGAGGAGTTATGCAAGGACATCCACTCTTCCCAATGTCTTTTTTAGCATTTTATCCAAAAACTCATTGAAGCATTGTCCTCAACAAAAGGAGTAAAAGAAAAGTCAATGGAAGACCAATCACGCACACATCGTATATATGCAGATGATGTAGTAAGTATAACAGATAAATCAAATCTCTAATGCTTGCAAAATTACAAGAAACCAGAAATTATTATATTACATCCTCTGTCCAAAAAGAAACCGAACTTTTTGAAAATAGAAGAAATCAGTGATGCTACCTCTTGTATCTTTTTGTTGTCGAAAGCAGCAACCTTCATTAGTGTCGTGTCAACTGTTTGACATTTGTTTCATTAGAAGCCGAGTTATAGTGCCAAGAGTGACTTGACGAACGGTCGGAAAATGAGTTTCAAAGAGAGCTGTGATTGACTTTTGTGTTAAACTTGGTAAAATTTTACCAAAACTAATCAAATGCTTCAAAAAGCATACGGCGATGAATGCTTATCCAGTACTCAAGTTTGCTAGTGGTTTAAGCGATTTCAAAGTGGTCGTGAGATGCTTGAAGACGACGAAAAGCCAGGCCGTCCAAAAACTGGACTGAGCGAAGTTAAAATCCAAACAGTGCGTGATTTCATCAAAGAAAACCCGAAATTTTCCATGGGATTGATTGAAAATGAATTGGGGATTCCAAAATCAACTGTGCACAACATTTTGACCGAGAGTTTGGGCCTTTCTCAAATTTCAATTTGAGCCCAAGACGAAGCCGCTTATGCTTCCCAGCAAAAAAGCAGCTAGAGTGCGATGGTATTTCTGTCCGTGAAAGACAGCAATACCACCGACAGAAATGATCCTACTTGTCCGTGAAAGACAGTTGATGTCTTTCATGGACAAGTAGGATTTATTTCTCCTGAAAACAAACTGGAGTGTTTTAATCCTGTAACTCCAGAATATCGCGCGTAGAACTCGCACTATATTTCAGATATGTAGTGTTAAACCACGTGATGACATAATGACTGGCATCTGGGAAAGACGTACTGTATTTTTCAGATGCCAGTTTAAATTATTGAAAGCCTCGAGGCAGCTATTTGTGAATGGCTAAGGTGGTGATTGGCTGCTCACAATCTTTAAAAAGGATCAAACGTCCTCGTATATTGAGGAATAAACGGTGTTAGCGAATTATTATTATTTTTTTTTGAAAAATCAGATGTTTCTAAAATTGTGTTGCTTAATATTCATTAGAGGCATTGATGGCCAAGGAACAAATATACAATTAAAAGGAATTAAAGACAGCACACTAACAAAGACGTAAATTATTCCTGATATATATAAACGAGAGCATTAATAAAACGGATTGTCACGTGATGTGTATTCACGTGCACAAAAAAAAAGAGCAGTGCTACCTGCAGAATAATTTTGCTGTGCGATTAAAAGCTTTTCATTCTACAGTCAAGCGTTATGTCTGAGTCATTCATAGATTTGGACTGAGAGTCGGATTTATGGTCCCTAAGCTGTAATATTTAAGAGGTGCTCACTACCGAATGAATTTTAGGTTATCTGTATGAGGCAGTACCCTAAATTGTAGCTTATACGGTATGTAAATCAGCGACATAAGCTTGGGTAACAGGGTTATCAGCGTTTATGCAAGAGATGGTAAATGATGCAAGAAAGACCTTAAGGTTTGACAAAAGTAACCAATCAGAGGAAATTTTAAGAAGGTTATAATTATTAAACCTTAAGATCTTCCTTTTACCGATTGTAAGCGTCCTAAACATTTATTTTTTTTTATTTTTTTTTATCCCATAATTTACCCACTGGATAGCACACAAATACATACAAATAACTTCTTGTTGGAATTAATAGCATTATCTTCATTTTAGCATCCTGCAGAAATGCATTTGATGATGGCAATGATGAAAATGCTGCCTATGATTTCCTAAACAATTGGGCTCATAGAGCTCTGTTTACTCTCTTTGAGGAACGAAAACATGATATTATTTAATTTTAAATTATGAGGAAAAATTAAAAAAAATCAGCCAAGCCTTTTTGTTCCCCGTATAGGGAGTAGGCGAGGCTGTTTTTTTAGCCCTATCTAACTTTTGGAGACTGAGTGGGCAGTTCAATCTCCACTGATAGCCAATCAGAGATAGCTGGCCCAAGGTTATCACAAATTAATCGGCACGCAGTGAAGAGGGCGACTAGTAAGTGCCGCCATCTGGTGGTCTCTAACCCTAACACGATATATTTAATGTCTGAAAATAGCGTGGGTTCGACGGCAGATTTTCTTGAGTCTACGGCACGAAAAATCCGAGTTTTCGGGAGGAAAAACCCGCTAGCCAGTGCCAGAGATTGATTAACTCTGGAACCGGTCGAGAAAAGGCTTAGAAAAAGTTCCTCTAGTCGGCGACTAGATTCGAACGCCTTTCATCGTGCAGTCAAGCGCTGTAGACTGCAAACGCTACTTCTACTGAGCTACACAGGCTGAGGAAAGAAAAAAAAAATTGAAACCGCTCACACATTAAATAGAGCTCGTTCCAATATTTAAGATTTTCTAATTACTACTATGATTTTATTTAACACTCAATCTCACTGTTGTATAGTTGTTTCTGTCCAAAACAATTTCTTAAATCTATTACAGATTTAAAAGAATTACTTTGTTCCTTGTTTACCGTCATTGCAAAATCAAGGTATAGTGTTATCCACTCGATATTAAGAAATCCCTGTAAACCTCATCTCCTTTTTCGTGCATAACAATCCTCATATTATTTGAATTTATAAGAGAAAACTTATAAGATCGAAAATATCCAAGATTTTCTACGTTGGAAGTAAAAAGACCATTATAGGTTCGATTCGAGTGACTCTAGAGGAATTTTTTTTAGGACCTTTTCACGGTCAGTTCTATCTAAAACCAAAACTATTCGGACTTCCTCCCTTCGGAGAAAATCGGATCTGTGATCCTGCAAATGCTCAAAGTTAGGCTGGCTGACCATACGTACTGTTTTGAACGGAAGAGTACCGTTTTTTTCATATTTTCCTGCCGTCCCGTCGTTTTAATAAAAATGTTAATTTTGTCCCGTTTTTAATAAAACAAATATACTTTAATATCGGTAGATCATTAATTATTATTCATAACCTATAATCGTATATCAATATCATGAATATGAGTAATTTGTATAACCATGGAGTCGCATTGTTCGATACTAAATATCGATATCTGCAGTGATTTATTCAGAGAAAATAACTACATTTTGTCAACACTTGCGTCTCAGACGCGGCGTATGTTCTGCTGTAGAATTAGTTTTTGTTTTGTCTGTATGCTAAACGGTGGCTTTGTTATTCAATGCAAGTGGTTTAAATTTCATAGTTTTTAAAGTTTTAAGTCTTATTTTTTTAAAGCTTTAAGTCTATCCTTGCAATGTCAAAGAGGCGAAATGGCAGTTTTAATAACGATCTCCAGAAAGAATTCAAATTTATTAAACTGGACAAGCTGTATAGTGATGGAACAAAAGTGGTATGCCAACATTGTAATGTCCATTTTTCCGTTACTCATGGAGGTAGAAGCGACATCTACATAGCCAGAAACATAAGGAAGCTGAGAAGACTCTGACTTCAGTTAAAAACATTAGCTCGTTTATGCTGGGACGTAATGGTGATAAAATTGCAGCAAGTGAAGCTCTGGTTGCTTATCATACTATGGGTCACGGCCAAAATTTTCAGGCAAATGACTGCTTGTCGATTGTCGACATTGATCAATAGAAGATATGAACCAAAATTTTCTTCAGCATGCACTAAATCAGAAGCAATAATTACCAATGTTTTATCACCATACATATTGGGCAAAGTAAAACGTTTTTTAATCGTCTTACATTTTCATGAATACAGAATATTACAAAAACTCCGTCCCGTTTTTGTCTCAAGGAAATATGGTCAGCCTACTCAAAGTATAGTATAGAACACATACGGATAAAATATTAATTAGGATTAGGAAATCGCCTATTATCTAGCACGTTGTGGGAATGCACTCAACTTCAGCAACTGGCTTACTGGTTTCCAAAAGTTTAGGGCTTAAAGAAATGCTGCCCATCTCTCTTAGAAAAAGATTAGAACTACTTATTTATTTGCATGTATAGAAAACCTACACCGAATTTGGACCTAGGTCTTACTGTTTAGGACTTCTTGATTAAGGGCTAACAAACTCTTAGAATGTTATGCGAATAAAATCTCGTTTCATTCATTAAATGTCATTACTTGCATTTTCTCGTTTAAGCAATATGGTTTACGGCGATGCTTACGAAGTGTGGTTTCCTATCATGGGTACGCGATAGGTCTTTAAAGGGTACGAGGTGCATTGGTTTAAAATAAAATATTACCTTATATGAAGGGTTTCCGATTTAAGGCGACAATAGCGTCACACTGTCATTGCAGTGTGACGCTATTGTCGCCTTACAGCTAAGATGTTGTAAGATGTTTAGTTTTTGCAAGTATGATAAAAGAGTCTTCACCAAGTGACATTTACCATGAACTGGTTGCTGTGTACAGCGAAAATTGATCTCAAAGAAGTAGGTGCATTTTTGGTGCAATGAATTTAAAGCTAGCTGTGGTGACATTGAAGATCGACATCGGGCTGACAGGTCTTCATCCAGCAAGACAGAAAGCAACATTTTGGCATCGTTCTTGAAGACACGCATGGGGATGTCTGGGGAATCTGTCTTAATAAAGGCGATATATTTCTCGTTTGTCTAGTTACAGGAGACCAAACGTGGGTTCATCAATTTACCCCCGGAGAGCAAACAAGACTCCATGACGTGGAAATATCCACAGTCTCTTGTGCACAAAAAATTCACAACTGGTCCTGCTGTCCGAAAAATCATGGTTACAGTGTTCTGGGATCGCCAAGGCATTTTGTTTTTGTCGGCCGACTTCTTGCCTAAGGAAGGAACAATCATCAGAGCTTTACAGTGCAACATTGGACAAACCGAAAGCCATGATTTGACGCAAGTGGTCAGGACTTCTGACAATCGGCGTGATTAACGACAACGCTACTCTCTCTCTCTCTCTCACACACACACACACACACTGCAAGCACCACTCGTGAGTGGTTGCGCTGTAATCGTTAAGAAACTCTGTCACCCCCTCCCTACAGCCCAGATGTAGCGCTTTCAGACTTCTATTTCGGTCCCCCCTCAAGAAACACCTTTCCGGAAGGGATTTCACTATGGATGATCATCAGGCGGTGCAATGTTGACTACTGGGTGTGGACACGGACTTCTTCAGTACGGGTATTGATAAACCGATCTGTCGTTGGGACAACTGCATCAATACGTTTGGAGACTTTGTGGAGAAATAGTGCATGTTTACTTATTTATTGGTGTACAATTTCAATTTCGTATTATTAAACGTCCTCGAGAAAAAAAAAAAATGTGTTACCTTACTTTTCGGAAACCTCTTGTTTCCGAAAAGGAAACAAGAGGTTTCCGAAACATATATCGACTGGCCTCCGTTAGGACTACTTCTGGCTGATGGCACGATCACATTTTCATCGCGTGATTCGAACTGTTTGCATTAAAAGTTTAAATTGAAATGGTTCGAACCGCGTGCTAAATTTCACAATCATTCACATCTTTAATCTTAAATTGTTGGTCCTCAGGATTGTTTCATCACCCATGCGCGCATCTGTACATGTTTAATCGTGTTTTGTCACAAGTTGCATTCTTGACGTGGAGTTTCACCTATGGGCTAAAAATAACAAATATAGAACCGGATTTGACCAAATTATTTTCTTCCGAACGGAAAGAATTGCATTCGTCTCGTTAAACTCTTTTTTATTATTGAAATTTTGCGTTTCGTAATTTTTGTCCATTCTTTATGTAAATTGCATTCGTATAATTAAAATTCTATTAAATAATCAAAAAAAAAATTCGCGTTTGTAATTTTTATAACGCAAATGTCAAAAAAAAAAAAAAAAAAACACTTTATCATTATTCGTGTTGGAATGAAGTATTAAAACATCTCCCAAATTTCCTTTGCCCGAGAAGAGGCACACAGGTATTACTAAAATTTTAAAAGGGGTACGTGGGTACTGAAAGTTTAGGAAACACTGCCTTAATTGATGAAAGTAACTGGTAAAAATTTACTCGTATCCGTAGTGATAGTGTCCTTTCTTGAAGCGAATCGAGTTCAAATCCTTCATATGTGTTTTTCAAGGAAGGTAAAAAAACACTTTCTTATGGTCTTTTAGTCTTTCTTATGCAAATATTATTATGTGACACTTCTAGGAGTCCAAAAGCTCGTGACTGAATGCATTCCACACAACCCCATCTACACTACTTAATCCTCATCTACACCACACTACGATATTTCAAACAGCGCTGAGGCACCAAGAAATAGTTCTCCCACAACTGCTAAATAAAATAAAAAGAAATAAATAAACAAGACCAGAAAACACATCAATTGGCAGACATTGTAAATTACAGTGATAGGATTAATAGGCATATTATCATCATCATCAAAAATTATGTTCTTAAGAAGTCAAGTTACCTGCCTAAAACATACTGCTAAGCCTAATATGTAAAATAAAGATGAGATAGAATAAAATTCACTTTAATATGACCATTCATACTATTTTAACTAATAATCAAACGGCATAACAAAATTACATTTTTGTTATTCACAGGAGTATTTTATACCAACAAAATAATTCATTCTGTTTGTTGTTGAGGATCCTTGGATCGTAGGCATCCTTTTGCCTAATTTCAAGGAGCCTTGAAATTAGGCAAAAAGAACATATAGGTGACGTCAATAATAACAGAGAAGAAAAATTGTGGTTAGCGTTTCATTTCTTAAGAACGAACCATACCATAGAGTAGGATAGAAGCACAATTCCTTACATGGAGGAGGACTTCCGCTCCCGAATTTTTAAGGAGGCCACAACAGTTGCCCGCTGTACACAAAACCTTAACAGGAACCAAGGACTAATCTTTCCCGTGATCTGGAAGACCCTTATCAGATCCTTCAACTCGCCAGAACTGAATTATAGTGCCAACTATAGAACGATCCTAAATAACAAGTGAGATCATCCATGCTCTATGAGTGTATTGTACGCGCTCTGTTCTTTGTTTAATATAATTGGAATCGGTTGATTTTAGTTTGTAACAGTTTTTTACTTTTTAGTGCCTTACATCAGTTATGTACCCTGAAGATGCCAACAGGCTTAGTTGGTGAAACTAGTTGGTATAACTTAGTTGTTTATTATATACACTTGATCAATATAATCCCAATAAAAGTTTTTGCAGAGCTTTTTTGGTCAAGAAAATTAAACGTTTTTTAACATTTTTTTTAACATAAAAAAATAATTCATTCTGTTTGTTGTTGAGGATCAAGCCAAAGCAGCAGAGGCCATGAGGCGGTTATGTTATTATAACTTCAGTTGCGTGCGTTCACCGGGAAGAGGGAAGCGAAGAAGAACCACAGTTCCGCGCGGAACTGTGGTTCTCCTTCTATTTCTTGAATTAATAATAATAATAATAATAATAATGAAATATCTTGCTACTTGAAGTTTATCTGGATGGAGTTTGTACAATGAAAAGCTGATAAATCGTATTACTGGGAATTATGTAAAAGTGACATCTGGCAACAGTAGCTAATTAATGTCACGCCACTTCTACAGATGCTTTTGCTTCTATTCAAAAACCGATAAGGCCAAGAAATAACATTGATTTTCAGTAGTTTAGGTATGATTCGGTTCAGATGATAAGTAATGCTAACGATTACCAGAAGAAGAAGAAGCCAACAAAGATACCGAAAAGTACAATATGATGATATTTGGATATCGAAGCGATTGTTTTAGCCGAATGTTTTTCAGCTAGAGTGAGTTGTGAAATATTCAAGTTTTCAGCTACATTTTCATGCAAGAATAAATGCAGTTTTGATAATTATGGAAAAAAAAAATTCTTGAATTCTGGGTTAAATTAATTTTGATATGATTTATGTCAGAAATAATATAATAATCAATACATTTAAAATGATCGAAGATTCTTGGGGGTGACGATGACGTTAGTAGAAAGATAAAAGAAAGGAGAATACTCACCTAGTAACAAACAGAAATGAAGTCATTAACCTGTTGCATAAGCATGTCTATTGCAGCACAGAGAACTAGATGGAGTATGGAATAAAATAGGTCGCTATATTTTTAAAAGATTTGCTTAATCTTGTGATTATGCTAGGTTCGTTTTCTGTACAGGAGTTTTTTTTTCTGTTTTTTTTTTTTTTTGGTCAATTTTGGAGCGAACTTTGCAGCGAACAATTCTCCCCTCCAGAAAGAAACTCGGGTTTTTAATGTTGCAACTCAGGAGAATCGACCACATATGATATATGCAAATAAATGCATTAATATCAGGAATATCGACGCTATCTAAACTGCCATGGGAATGGATTTAACCACTTGGCGATTATGGAGACTACGTATTACCAAAGTATTTAGGATGAAAGACTACCTCTTGTACTTTTCACGGATTTAAAAATTCATAAAGGGATTCATCTATTGCATACAATTTAAAAATATATATATATATTTTGAAAGAAGTGTATTATTCTACAATAACGTAGCAAAACTATAGGGGAAGAAAAGGTCTTTAATTTAGAAATATGCTTTACGTCAATATACAATCTGAAAAAATGTAGATACCTTTGTAGCTCTGTAGAAATGGCGTTTACAGATAGTGCTGGGCCACTTGAAGAAAAACCGTCTCAAATTCGACGCTAGTCGCTGACTAGAGAAACTCTTTCTAAGTCCTTCTTCGACAATCCCGAGTTAGTCATCTCTATCACGAACAAATAATGTTTCTTCGTTTTTGTAGACAGTAATACGAGTGTGATGACGACAATTCTATGCTGCACTTTCTTCTCTCCTGCAAAAGCTTTGATTTATTGATAGTCTGGGCTCGCTATCAATGAAAGGTTGAAGAATGGACACCGAGTTCAAAAAGTTAGTTAGAGCTAAAAGAGTTTGGTGTACTCGCTTAAAGGGAATTTAAGGTATTAGAGGTTTTTTCAGAGAGGAAAATGAAATGTGGCATGTAAAGATTTCTTGTACTGGAGGAAGTTTATGAGACATTCCAATATGCGTTAGTACTATTCCTTGTGTGTGTGTGTGTGTGTGTGTGTGTGTGTGTGTGTGTGTGTGTGTGTGTGTGTGTGTGTGTGTGTGTGTGTGTGTGTGTGTGTGTGTGTGTGTGTGTGTGTGTGCGTGCGTGCGTGCGTGCGTGTGTGTGTGTGTGTGTGTGTGTGTGTGTATATACACACACTTTCCAAATTTTAAAAGTAATGTTAGGATGACCCAAAAAAATGGACTGGTCAGAATGACCTTCCCTTATGACTGTTTCATCATCTCATTCTTGGGCGGTTTCGTCAATTTAACATGAATTTTGCATTCACACGCAACTCAGTTTCTATCAGTGCAAGAAAGCTGAGGCATAGTGTAGCATAGTGTAGCTTCAACCTTTCCTCCTGAAGAAAAGGTGCTTACTCCTATAGTGTGACTTACAGAAGAAAGACCATTATAGGTTCGATTTTAGTCTCTGACTATATTAACTTTTCCTAAACATTTTTTCATCCAGTTCTCAAGTTAGTCGATTTTTGGCACAGAAATTAAGCTTTTTTTTTTTCCACTCTCGAAACTTGTTTTAGCCCTGCAACTCAAGATAATTAATCGTATTACTCATACTATTTCAGACAATAATGTGCACCTATGGGATTTAGGACGATGAGATTCTGGCAGTTGTTACCTTTCTCCCTGTCTGTCTGTCTGTCTGTCTCTCTCTCTCTCTCTCTCTCTCTCTCCAATGCCTATGAAATCACTAATAGTCTTGGACTCAGCTACTGCTAAGGCTTAGGTTAGAGAAACTGTTGACTGATCTTCCAAATTAGTTATGCTGAAAGAGCTCCGTTTACTCTCTTTGGGAAGTAAAAGGTACTAGAGGATTTTTTCTCAACAAAATTAAAATATAGCATACTCAAACGTTAAAAGAACGGTACAAAACAATGTTTGACAAATACGATTTGGATTTTCCCCACCTAAAATGTTTGCAAAATAATTTAGTTATTAGCTTGCTGATTACTATATTTGAATAGCAGTCTACAAATTTTATAATAGGCTTTCAGGCAATATAAGATAAAAGTACGAAAGAGGTACATGAGAAGATGGGATAAACAAAATGAATTATTACGATATTTGCAGGTAAGCAGGATGAGGGGGAAAGATGTACAAAACAAATGCTCTAGTCAGTGTAAGAATGCCATTTGGACAAAAAGAAAGAATGTTCTAAAGAGTATGATAGTGTCATTTAGAAGACACCATTCACGGACTGTAGCAACAAGAAATAGAAGCAATAAAGGAAAGAAAATTGGAATGAAACAATAACAAAATAGACAATAATTCAGATAGACTTGAAGAGATCAAATTATAAGTTAATTCTAACAATATGAATGCAAACGATGCCAATATATATATATATATATATATATATATATAGAAGGAGAGAGAGAGAGAGAGAGAGAGAGAGAGAGAGAGAGAGAGAGAGAGATGTGAACAAAATTTATGTTGTGGAGATATTTTTATCGTAATCTTCTTTTTCAGATCCTTTTGATCTATAAGTCTGAAAATCGTCCTACAAAAGTTCTAATCATTGGGAAACTGAACACACTGTGGGAATTCGTCTTTCTGTTCTTTATTTCGCAGTTACACGTGTCATACAAAGATAAATGCTGTCTGTAGTAACTATATAAACTGAAATCTGGGATTTCAGAAATGGAGTTTACCATTTTCAGTTGGGCAGACTGCATAACATCGGGTTGTCAAAAAAAAAAAGGTAAGCAAATATCAGTCTTCAAATGTTCGATGGAAAGCGCAATTCTGTCTGAAATTTCTTTACATTCGATGTTAGTCATTGCAGTTTTAGGAATGGATTCCTTGAAACATGGTAAGAAGGTCAATGGTTATTATAAAAACTCAGAAATAGTGAGTCATCAGAATGTTCTTTTGCAAATATGAAATTGTGAAAGTATATATTTTCAAAAAAAAAAAAATAATAAGTTGGACAACGAGGAAAAATTGACTTAGAACTATTCTGAAGGAAAGATCAATTTGTGAGTTTAGTACTTAAAATTGCGATTGTAAATCGAAAATAATTTTTTTTATTTGACATATTATAAAAATTTCAGAACTGCATTCCGAAGTTGGAACTATAAAAATCACATATTGTTATTCTTAGAGCGGACATAGCGAAGATAAAATGCCTCTTAATATGACGTTTATCGATTGGATTTTATATAGAAGAAGAAGAAATATTTTCCAGGACAAATAATGTAAACTAGTAGTGTGCTCATTTGAAACATGAAAAGGCTGATCTCTCTGGATAAGTAAGGGTACTGCTGGCCAAGAATTTTGACCTCTCTGTACAGCACCGCTGTGGATGCTACCATTCAAAGTAATAAGCGTACAAAAATCAATGATATCATTCTGGCATTTTGTAAGGGACTATATATGATGGCGTTTCCCAAATTTTAAATATCTGGGAGAACTTTTTTTTTTTGATCCATAATGTGTATATATTTATATGCATATATGTATGTTATTTGCTGAATTAAATAAGTAAATACGTAAATTATTATTGTTTTTATTTGACACCTCCAAGGAGTTCAAGGACTCATCGAGAGAGGGCACCTGCTCTATAACACCGTCTCTATCATTCAATTACCAACTGACTGCAACTACACCAACGCCATCTACCCTCCGACCACCACCACTGATATTTCCACAGACAATCGCAAACATCCATGCCCACGATGGGATTCGAACCCGCAGCCTTTTGGCTGGAGAGCGGATATGCTATCCACTCAGTCAACCAGGCCGGTAAAATTAGCAAAAATGTTTGATATTTTTACAGGTTATCCATATCGGTTAAGCAGTGGCCCGTACAAAATATTTTCTATGTGTGTTTATGCTCTTGTTATTAAACTTTAATAATTAATTACTACATATTTCTTTTATTTAATTTTAATTGTATCTAATTGTGCTCGTGTTCAACACACTGCATACTGCATTCTAGACAGGAGAATAATAAAAAAAACATGAAATGAAGAGATCTCAGCAAACTAGTGTTTAAAAATTCATTTTTCAATTATTGCATTACAAATGAAACTTCGCAACAATACAGTATTTCTGAAAAAGAAAAAAAAAAATACGAGGGGAAAAGGAGAAAGATGAACATAATAGAATTATTCTCATACTCGCAAAAATGCAGTCGATGAGTATTTTGAGGCATTAACATTTTTGTTCTCTGGAGGAGGGGGGGAGGAATTCGGTCTATAAAATTTAAAGTTCAATTCAATTTAAACAGCACATCGTATATGCTTAGTATTATTATTGGCACCTCCATGGAATTTCAGGAGTCATCGCGAGAGGCTACTCTGTGGTGTATATACAAATTCACCCGAGATAAGTATGTTTGTCTATTAATTGCGTATTTTCTCTGGCCGGTTTTTATGCTTAGTGGTAGAGAGAGAAATTCGAGTTCCTTGGAAAAAAAAGCTGTTTCCACCATATGGGACGACTAACCTTCGTTTCAAAAGCCCATATCAATATTCTTCGTGTCATCATGAGACTCACGCTCAAGTGTTTTTTTTTTTTTTTTTTTTTTTTCAAACGAAAGGCCCAACTTCGTACTTCCAACTGTGCTCCAGAGAGGCCCAATTTATCAGCTAGTTGATCGAGCGGATGGTGTTTCCGCTCTCCAACTTATTGGTCATGGGTTTGAATCCTAATGCAGCAGGAATGTTTGTGAATGTCTTTAGGTAGTGAATGAGTTTCATCGTCCGGTGTGAGACCACCACCATCCTACTTATGGGAGGCCTAAAAATAGTATACTTATGTTCTAGGAAATCATTAAAGCTTTACTATAACTATATATCAGGTTTGGAAATCTTAGCATCACCGACTTAGTCAAATGTCATTCTAAATTTCTTTTCATTTTTATTTTTACAGAACTGAGTCATGTACACGATTTTGTGTTTTGTTACCACTCTTGTGTTAGCGACATGCACGAGGAAAGTGGAGCAAAGTAAGTCCCATTTTATTTCAATTTCCTTTTAACTCTGTAAGTTACACTCTAATCTAGATTCCAAATTGATGTGTGGCATAAATTATGATGTAATCATACATAAACTTTTATTATAAATTAAAGCATTAAGAAACAAATTTGTTTATGTAATGATTGCTCTTTGAAAGCAAAAATGTGCTGGAAAATAAAATAAATATACGACGTATATTCAAGACATAATGATCATAAAGAACTTGTTTTTGATTTTATAAGCCAGATTTGTGGCAGCACAAAATAGACTGAGAGAGAGAGAGAGAGAGAGAGAGAGAAAGAGACGTAACACTCTTCCTACAGATGGGAAGAAATTTTGCTTTCTCAGCATCTGTGATTTCAATGTTTGTGGGTGTTTCGTCGAGAGGTGTAGGTGTCTCGATTCAAAGTTCATTAACCACCGAAGAAACTTTAAAAAAAAAAAAATATTGTGTTTAATTAGTGAATAAATTTTTATGGCACGCTCTTCTATAAAAAACAAAAAAATAACTGCCAAGTTACTGGAAAGTATTCATTTCAAATAGCTGATGATTATAATCATTAATGTGCTTCTCTTCTGATAATCTTTCTGCTTTCTCCGTTATTAAATTTGCATAAAATGTTTTTATTTATTTATTTATTTTTAATTTCAGATCAAGTTCGTGTAAGTGATGATGCACAGCAGGCGAAGATCATATGCTATTTCAGTGCATGGGCAATGTATCGTCCAAAGCCAATGAATTATGGCATTGAGGATATTCCAGCAGATTTGTGTACCCACGTTATTTATTCATTTGCTGGACTCAGCAACATAACTTGGGAAGTTATTCCACTTGATCCAAAATTCGACCTTAAAGACGGTGAGTTTATTTGGGGGAGGGAGGACACACTCAATTTTTTTTTTCAAATGTTAGCAAATATATAAAAGTAATTACTAAAATAAAGAGCCAAAAGGCTTCAGTTATATAAAAGTATTTTTTACAGAATGCAAGACGATATATCTCACTTTTTCTCTGTGAATAAATTAATTAATTGATCGAGTTGTGCAATTTCCGATAGTAACTTAAGATCAATCCTCATTAGAGTTGAAAATTAAGAATGAAAAAAAAAAGCCTCTTTTTTTCGAATTGATCTTTTATTTAGAAACGTTACTAAGTATTTTCCAATTTAATTACTTCGGTTTTGGAATATTATTTGATATGTAAATGAAACCTTAATTTTTGGCAAAATTGTGAGACTACTGAAGTTTATTTTCTGCAACTCTATTGCATATTTTATTCATTAGGATGTTTTTGTAATATGTGGATATTAGATTAAGTCAGGCTCCAGACACTACTAAAATTTACTTCTTTAAAAATTTTGCGATCCATCAATATGTGTGTGTGTGTGTGTGTGCGTGTCTGTGCGCGCGTGCGTGCGCGTGCGTGCGGGCGTGTGTGTGTGTGTGTGTGTGTGTGTGTGTGTGTGTGTGTGTGTGTGTGTGTGTGTGTGTGTGTGTGTGTGTGTGTGTGTGTGTGTGTGTGTGTGTGTGTGTGTGTGTGTGTGTGTTGGGGAGAGGTATAGATGCACAGATATTCCCCGTGTTTTCATAATATGCCGTCTCATACTGTGGAAGCAGTGATTTTCTCTATGATCGGTAACTTCATGAGACGCCTGTTTAAATAAATATCATCATCAATGCTCATGGATTCAGTGCTCGTTGATGTCTGAAGTTTTCACCATTCTTTGTCATCCCTCTGTCTATTGCCAAGGGACTCAAATCCTAAAAATTTCTTCCGCACGACTTCTCCATATAATATACCTTATCTCATCTTAGCCTGGATATTTATACCAAGCACTGTACTGAATACTAACGTTTAGATCTTTTTGCTGTTATCTGCAGATGTGTCCAAAAAGCTTTCCCTTCGAATTATTATTATTATTATTTGCATTAGATTCTCTTTGCAGTTTATTTTTTTTTTCATACAGTTCTTCATTCGTTCCCTTTTGCATCCATCCAATTCGTATAATCTTTCTATAACATGTTCTTTCCAATGCCAGTGCAGTATTTGCTTCACAGAAACTGACCATCACCAATGTCTCACAGCTACAGAAAGTTTTTGTGAATATGCATGTTTTCAGAGGTCTCAACTTTCTGGCAAGGCCCGCCCTGATTTACTTTTCCATATCTTCTTAGGTTTACTTTTGCTTTTGTTATTTGCAATCTGAACAGTCTTGCTTTAGTTTTTGTTATCAGAGATCTTATCTCTTATTTACAGTCGAAATCATGTTGCTCCCTAGGTACGCTCCTAACGTCTTCCAGTTTAAGTCTATTGACATGATCTTTATTTGTTTTTACATCCTCTTCTCTTCGAATATCATTGTTAAATAAACTTACTACATGCAAACAGCAAGAAAGGCATTTCAAGTGTTAATTAGAATTATAATCAAAATAACGAAACAAGCATTAAATATAGAGCCAATACATACAAAACTCAGTTCAGCTATATTACATGCTTATAATATTAATGTAAATATAAATATTACACGTTGAGTAATATCATTGTTGATAATCATTGGAAAAATGGTATACATTAGATAAGAAAACTACTGAGAACAAAAAAGATGTCATCAGTTGCATTAGAATTAAAAATAAAACAACAACATATGGATGGTATTATGCTACAAAAAAAAAAAAGTACAAACTGGAATATATTTTGTGGAATAAAAAAAAAAAAAAAAAAGTATAATGTAATTCCTAGTAATCCATTTCCATTGAAATTAACCCATTTCAAATCGTTATTTGAAAGAAAAAAAAAAGAAAAAAAGAAAAAAATATATATACAGGGTGTTCGGGATAAATTTGACAGTTTCGTAAGGAAAAAGAAAATCTTCTTTGTATCTATTAAATTTAATGAATTGACAAAAAAACATTACAGGCAGAGTTAATTACAATACTATCAACAAGATTTACTCAAAATAACCACCATTAGCATCGATCACAGCTTCAATTCTGCTTCGGAACCTCGAACAAGCTGATGCTACAGTCTCCCTGGGAAGGGCTGCAAAAACTGTTTTAATTTTATCCATTAACTGGGCTTTTGTATTACTGGAAGTGCGATTGGTGTCTTTTTCAACTGCGCCCCATACAAAATAATCCATGGGGTTAAGGTCTGGGGAGTTTGGAGGCCAAACATTTGGACTGGTGAAGTCGTAGAAATTTTCAGACAACCATTTTTGACTTTTCCCAGAGGTGTGGCAAGGGGCCGAATCCTGCTGCCATACATACGGCCTACCATTGGCTACCCTTGTTATCCAGGGCTTGACTACAGTTAGCAACTCCACGAACAAAGCCCGAATTCCAATGCCAGGGTTCTTCAACACCTGTTCCTGCAGATTTGCGAGGAATTCTGCTGTACGAACGCAATCAGATCGTCTGCTAGGGATCTTTCTTCTTGCTACATCCTCGTAGTCACCATTGCAAGTCTCTAGTTCATGCCCGATTGTTTTTACTGTATTCAGGGAGCATTGGGCAGCAGTCGTAATATCCTTATTTTGATGGCGGGCACGAATCATCATGATACAAGTTATTCTCTTCCATGATTCAGGTGGGTTCCAGCTATCCATCCTTTCTGACATCTTGTATATGAATGAAGAAGGGTCCAAACTTTTAAATGAAGAGAAGTGTGTGTTAATACATGTAACTTACGGAAAAATATAACTAATTATAAATATGTCAAATTTATCCCGAACACCCTGTATATATATCAAGTAAAACCTAGCAAGAAAAGTAGTAATGTCGAATATTATTTTTAATTACTGACAGGCGGATATGAGCGCTTTAATGCACTAAAGAAGAAAAATCCTAATCTAAAGACTCTGCTGGCTATTGGAGGATGGGATGAAGGTGCTGAAAAATATTCTAATATGGTGAGCCAAAAATCACGTCGTGACATATTTGTAAAGAGTGCTGTCAAATGGTTATTGGACTATGGTTTTGATGGTTTCGATCTCGACTGGGAATATCCTGGAGCTTCTGATAGAGGCGGAAAATATGCAGACAAGGAAAATTTCCTGAAATTGGTTCAAGTAAGTATGTCAGAGGGTGATTTATATATACATAAGATGCCTATTGTTTTTATTTTTTTATTATTTTTTTAATTTCAGTATTGTCTTTATGAAAATCGGACCATTAGATAATTATGGATTACTTCAGTTTTATCCAGGTCTGAAGGTTAAAAATTATATTTCTTATTTATAGGAACTTCGTGTAGCGTTTGATCCGCATTACTTGTTATTAACAGCTGCAGTACCTCTTGCTAAATTTCGTCTTCAGGAAGGTTACGAAGTCAAGGACTTAGGAAGGTAAGATTTATGTCATGAATGTCTTACGAATGGCTGCAAAAAAAGCAACCCTGATGAATTTTTATAAAGTGGCATATCGTATTTACAAGTTTTGCGTGGTCAAAGTGTCACCAGCACTGTCTTCACGAGGATCTAATTTCATTTATATTTCCGTAGTATACTAGAACACATGAAAATATTCTTATAAAAATATAGCGAAAAATGTTAGTTTCAGAGAAAAGAGAGGAAAACCAGGAATCCCTAATACTAGTAGTTCGATTTCAGAATTGATTTACATTTCTTTATTTGCTTATGTAAAACTGTGATGTATTCCCCTCTCACCCACCCCCACACAATCTAGTGGTATATACATGATAATTTTCCATATTTATTCGTTTATTCTTTAAGACCATAATTAGACTATTCGTAAAATTTGTGCAATACGAGTGCTATTAAAACTTAGCATCAGTTGTGAAATATTGGTCCACTTGAAAAATCAGTCATTTTTTAAGGTTTATGTCTTGAAAAATGTTTTCCACAATACGAAGTTCATTAATTGTTACGCAAAGGGCGTTCAGTCAGTAGAGTCGTAGGAATCAGGATTACAAACTGGTAGAGCGTATTGGAGGATAATTGCATACCATCTGCTAACTGACTAACTACTCGTATATGCATTATTACAGTTAAGAGCATTGTATAACAGACTGAAAACCACATCTTACTGCATTTTCTGAAATGCTTATCCTTGATAATATCACACGGTTGTATTTTATACTCACAGACTAGCGTACATAATATCTAATGAAATAAATCTGACCTTCTTTGGAGGACGAGGTTATATGTACCACTGTTTTTTGCTACCAGGCTAAAACAGCATATTTAGTTTTCATCCAGACACTATGGGATTGAATAAGTCCAATAACCTTCCCCGAAGAAGGAGCTGACGCAATAGGTGAAAATGCTCAATTTTCACCTATTGCGTCAGTGAAAATGCTCAATTTGTCAAGTGTGAAATATGCAGATCTAAAATTTGGTGCCTTTTCCCAGACATTTGGTTCTACATGCAATGAATCCTTTGTGGTGTGACGTTTGCTATACTGCTGATGCAGTGTATGGCATTTCATCTCTAACTATCATACAGAGTGTAATATAGTAGGTTTCGCGACAAATGTTTGGTAAATTCAGCCGACATGAGATGGTTTTTGCGACATTGTTTCGATCTACAGCAAAGGAAAGAAAAGGTTCCTTATTCTGTCCAGCAATAGGTATGAGTATTACAACTCGCTAGCTATTAATATGGTGTCATATCCCCTTCCGTTTGGACTGAATATGGGCATTTAGAATATGGACTTGCTCTCCCTTTATGATTCCTTACAAGTTCGGAAAAAAAAAGACCACATTTAAGAGTCATATATATACCATTCAATAGATCCATGTAATCTACTTACGATTAAATGGATCGCAGAAATTGGATTATTAACGTTCAATTTTATATTTCAGGCTGCTGGATTTTATTCATGTCATGGCCTACGATCTCAGAGGCAACTGGGCTGGATTTGCTGACGTTCATACTCCTCTTTATAAACGACCTTTTGATGAATGGGCATACGAAAAGTTGAATGTGGTAAGTTTTATAGTGAAAGGAATATTGATTTCATTCAAATTTCGTTATCATTTTACAGAGTTTGAGAGATAATGTACATTTGTAATTAATTTGGTAAAATGTATTACTATAATAAACCCGTTGACGCCTTTTGGTCCCCTAAACAGTAGGTGCGGCCGTTTAGCCTTAACAACTTTTGATGACAGAAGAGCAGTACAACCATTCTTCTGTCTTCAGTAGTTGAACTTGAGGCTATCAATAAAGCAAAGCTTTTGGTGAGGAGATTACAATGACAACTGCTGCCATCTCGTGGACGTAGGAGGTTTAATCCTGTATGCCCAGTGCAGATAGGATTATCCGCCTTCTCTGCAAAGTGTATACGATTGTCAGTTGCATGTGTTCTTCTGCCCGAGTTGCCTATTTTGCATGATGAGACTGGATAATTTGGCTACTTCCATATGAGACTGGATAACTCATATTCAGTTGGAAAGCCTTGATAAAGATCCTTTGCATCCTAGACGGGATCTAAAACACTAGTTTTTTTTCAACCAAAGGACGTCATCAAAACAGACTGAGCTAAGGAGTCCATACAGGCATATATTATTCCTCAAACAAAATGAGTTCTCGGGCAATTTTTTGAGTTGTAGAGTTAAAACCTCCGTCTCCTAGAGAAAACCATACTTAGCTGTTATAAAGATCGACTAACTAAGGGACTGATCGAAGAATAAGCATGGAATCAAACCTTTAAATGTCTTTCTTCTGACGGCCTTGGGTAATGGAAGTAAAATGTTATATCCACTTGGCTACACAGGCACTCTTACAAAATATATTATTAATAATTAATGATAACGAATATGAGCCATTTGGTGGTTATTATAGTATTATTGTAATAATTAATTACAATAATACTAATGATTCTTTTGCTGAAAAGTTATTATTTTGCACTATCGTTAGCGCATATGTTAATCGAGTGACGTCACTTGCTCGTTAGAGGCCACCACGTTGCTGAAAACTTTTGTGGTGTAAGTCTCTGCACCATATAATTAAAGTTATAAGAGGCAGGGAATTGCACTACATAAGTGGCGTGGTGGCCCTACCTAAAATAAACATTTTTTTTTGGTTGTTATTTCACAGCAGGGTTCACCTCTATTCAGACCTTCAAAAACTTTCTTGTTGGTAATGTCATTATATTAATTTAATGTTTTTCATAATGATTTAAATTGTTCATTGTTTTCATTTAGAACGATGGAATGCAATTGTGGGTCGATATGGGAGCTCCTAAACAAAAACTTATCGTTGGAATAGCTTTCTATGGAAGAACGTACACCCTAGGTAGCAAAGATAACACCGAATTGAGAGCGGGAATTAAGACGTGGGAAGATGGAGGAAACCCAGGACCTTATACTGGAGCCAGAGGATTTTTGGCATATTACGAGGTAATAAAATGTATTTCGTTGTGATATTTTTGTTATATTTTTTTCTAAATTTCAAACTTCGATCGATGTATATTAGACACAAATGTATTGTTTTTATTATAGAAAGTAGAACTCCAGCGTAATACAACAGCAGCACTACCGCCACCACAGTTAACTTTAATAGTTATACTTTCACTTTTTTCTTTCCTTATTTACATTCAGTTACTTATTGTATTATTATAAAATAATAAAACAATAAGTAACTCCTGCATAATACAAGAGCAGCACCATCACTGTATTCAAGAGATGATATTAACACCATGCCAAAGTATTTGCCTGTGATCTGGTACCAAAGATTTGTTATAGCCGGCAAAGGTTGGTCGATTGGTAGAGCCTCTGCTACTAATGGCTCAGTTAAGTAAGTTTGAGCGCGGTTAGTAGTTGGAAGGGGACCAATCGTTCGATGCTGTTGACACACTCTCCCTTGATTAGTCTTTGGACTCCCTGGAGGTGTCAACTAATAATATAATTAAAATAACATTTTCACAAACTGTAAGTTTTTGATATTAGGTGCTATCTCATACCTTGTGAAATCTTACTTTATATTATATTAACCACACTTATAATTGATTTTATTTTATATCAATTAATGTAATTGCTCACATAGAAATGGTAAAGGAAACTTCGCCATACTTAGTGAAGTTTTTATTTTGAGTTAATAAAATGGTTTATATTAATGGAATATTATTATCAGAATTTATTACATAGAATTTTAAAAAAATCCGCTAATGCCTTTTTATTTCCCTATCGGAAGTAGGCGAGAGGCCCTTTTAGCCCTCTAACTTTTTTTCACTGAGGGAAAAAAAGTTCAGTCTCCACCGGTGGCCAATCAGAGATAGTTGGCCCAACACTATCACTAATTATACACGGCATCCGGTGAACAGAGGCGGCTGACAAGTGCCACCATCTCGTGGTCCCTAATCCTAACACCGTGTTTACTGTCTGGAACTAGTTCTAAGGTCGATTTTCTTGAGTTTACAGAACTAACAATCCAAGTTTCCGGACGATAAAAACCCACTTGTCCGTGGCAGGCACCAACTAACTCGGGAACCGGTCGAAAAAAGGCTTAGTAAATATTCCTTTAGCCGTCGACTAGAATTGAATTTACGTCACTCTTTCTTAAGATGGTCTAGTGCCATGGACGGCACATGCCACTTCCACTGAGCTTCACTGCTCTGACATACACTTAGTGAAATAAATTCTGCTGAACTATGCAAAATAAGGCATGTTCTCGTCTGGCTGTCAATTTTTAAGTTTATGCTAACGCTAGTTTCGTTTCTTAGTTGACGATTGTACATTCTATATATATATATATATATATGTGTAGAAAGTTTTTTATCTTGGGTATAATATATAAAGAAACCGGTCTGAGCAATGGCCCCTTGCCTTTAATACAAAGCATTATACAACTCCTCCAGGAGATGTGCTTTGCATTAAGGGTAAATATTAAGAATAGTGATCAGAGCTTATTCTACCTTTACCACGAGTTGCCTTGGACTTGCACTACGTGCAGGGTCAGCTAGACTTGCAACACTTGCAGGCGCAAACTTGACTGACTTGTCCGTTTGCTTACTTGGGAAATGGAGTAAAAAACCAGGTTTATATTTAAAATAACTTGGTATCTTTAACACACACACACATATATATATATACTATGGGGGAGTCTTCCCCCTGGCGCCTACAGCGCCCCCCCCCCCCCCGAGTTCTGTGCTGGTAAGCCGGAGACCAAAAACGTGACATAAAAACGTTTCAAATTTTTCGGCTTATCTTTATATATATATATATATATATAGAGAGAGAGAGAGAGAGAGAAGATATATACAGGGTGTTCGGGATAAATTTGACAGTTTCGTAAGGAAAAAGAAAATCTTTGTATCTATTAAATTTAATGAATTGACAAAAAAACATTACAGGCAGAGTTAATTACAATACTATCAACAAGATTTACTCAAAATAACCACCATTAGCATCGATCACAGCTTCAATTCTGCTTCGGAACCTCGAACAAGCTGATGCTACAGTCTCCCTGGGAAGGGCCGCAAAAACTGTTTTAATTTTATCCATTAACTGGGCTTTTGTATTACTGGAAGTGCGATTGGTGTCTTTTTCAACTGCGCCCCATACAAAATAATCCATGGGGTTAAGGTCTGGGGAGTTTGGAGGCCAAACATTTGGACTGGTGAAGTCGTAGAAATTTTCAGACAACCATTTTTGACTTTTCCCAGAGGTGTGGCAAGGGGCCGAATCCTGCTGCCATACATACGGCCTACCATTGGCTACCCTTGTTATCCAGGGCTTGACTACAGTTAGCAACTCCACGAACAAAGCCCGAATTCCAATGCCAGGGTTCTTCAACACCTGTTCCTGCAGATTTGCGAGGAATTCTGCTGTACGAACGCAATCAGATCGTCTGCTAGGGATCTTTCTTCTTGCTACATCCTCGTAGTCACCATTGCAAGTCTCTAGTTCATGCCTGATTGTTTTTACTGTATTCAGGGAGCATTGGGCAGCAGTCGTAATATCCTTATTTTGATGGCGGGCACGAATCATCATGATACAAGTTATTCTCTTCCAATATTCAGGTGGGTTTTAGCTATCCATCCTTTCTGACATCTTGTATATGAATGAAGAAGGGTCCAAACTTTTAAATGAAGAGAAGTGTGTGTTAATACATGTAACTTATGGAAAAATATAATTAATTATAAATATGTCAAATTTATCCCGAACACCCTGTATATATATATCGCCCAATAAGCTTTCTGAACCGGGATTATTGGATTCTGTCTCTTGTACAAATATACCGAAGTTTGCTATTCTTTGTACCACACGAGTAAAATTGGATCGAATAGTTTATATCCAGAATTTCAATGTTGATCGTTTGTCTTTGCTTCTCAAAGAGACATGTTCTTAATCAGAATATGTTTGTTTATTCCCTATAATCTATGTAGTTGAAAATTATATAAATAAAACATTCTGTTGCATTCAAGGAAATGAATTATTATCATTTGAAAAATATTACTTGCGTATAAACAGTAAAGTATTTCCAAAAAAGCAATCCACATTAAGCATTTAGCCTGGGTAATTGTTATTATTTCGTGTCTTTCAGATCTGTCCTCATGTCTTAAGTAAAGAATGGACTGAGAAGTACGATGATATTGGCAAGTGTCCTTATGCTTATCACGACGATCAGTGGGTGGGTTATGAAGACGAAAGAAGTGTTGCTATCAAAGTAAGTATTAAGTGCTAATGGAATTCAATTCAAACTTTAGTGGAACATTCTGATAGATGGAAAGGAGAAGGCATAGTTCTCTTCTCCAACTATGATTCACATCATTTCAAATTTTGTGTAGTCAAAAGATATATTTCTTCCTAAGGCCTTTAAATTGTCAATTATGAAAAGTTGAACGAATTTTAGTATCTAAATATCCAATGTCAAAATTCTCCTCCACCAGTGGACTTCATTGCCTGGTGATAGATAGACTCAGAGCCGGCGCTAGGGTCTTTGACACCCGCATGCAATTTCTATCTAAGCGCCCATGTAACGATCCGGGAGTGTGTGGTTCTTTTACGATAATAAAAATTTAAATTATTTGAAATTTCTTAAATAAATTTTGACAGAACAGTCACACGTTGGTTCGCTAAATGTAACGAACCGGGAGTGTTGAGTAGGCAGGATAATCGTTAAAAACCCGTATATTCAAAAAATTCTCAAAAGCTAAAGCAAATTTTGATAAAGCCACTTCACTTTAATCATTGAATATAACGATACAGGGATTATAGCCTTCTCACCGATCCGAATCGCTAACAAAATTAAAATGAATTTTAATTAAAGTTAAAATTTATTTGAACTAAAGTTTAAAAAATTCTTGCATGTTACAAGTTACTAAATTCTTAGTAACTTGTAATAATTTTTATAAGTGGAACTATCTTTTAGGAAATTAAAAGAAACTTGCTTGTAAAATAGATGATGAGAAAATAATTCAGAAATAATTAGAACATTTAATATCTTCTTCTACTACGCGTTATTCCCGCTTCCCATGCAGGGTCTGCGTGTTACTTTAGATGCGACTTCTTGTTAGTACTACTCCCAACCGACCCGTCGCCTGGTCTGCCGCTGGGGGGAGGATATATTTTTGACTGTAGAGGCATATGTTCATAGGGCCGGTTTGCCTGTTTGCGGGATGAAAAACGCCAGATAAACTGGCGAAAAAAACCCTACTGACCGCGCCCAAGACCGGCTAACTTGGCTATGCCTGAGGAAGATCCTCAAATTCCTCACGTCTACAACGGGAATCGAACCTGGGACACTCCTTCCCCAGGAATATGGTTGCGAGGCGCAAAGCCACTAGGCTAACCGCGCGGTCTAATTAGAACATTTAATATAAGTATTCAAAAAATAATATCTTTACAGAATAACAGAAAATAAATTAAATTACATAAATATACTTGAAATATTTTTATTAAAATTTTAAGTTTTTGATTTCATATTCACAAAATTAGAAATAATGGTATTAACGTCTAATTCCGCACATATATATCATTTTCAATAGCTATTAACGCCAAATTAACAAGCCTTTTTTGTGACATACTTGTTCTCAAGTAGGTTTTAATCAATTTCAACTTGGAAAAGGAACGTTCACCGCTCGCTACACTAACAGTTAAGGTTAATAGTATTCTTAAAGCAATTGAAAAGTTAGGGAAAGATAAATTATTGGACACAATAAAATTAAGAATATAGAAAGGGTTTTGAATATTTAAATTATCCATCCGAAAAATATCCCGGAAAGCACATAACTCGTCATATAGTTCTATTGCATTTACGTTTTTATTGTCGCAGTCCTTCAAGAGAATCTCTAAATCGTCACAAATTTTTCGTAAATCTTCTTTATATTAATTTGTAGTAATCTATACAAGAAATTGAAATTATCATATCTTTTAGTTGTTCAAAACGTTCTATTAACGAACACATTGCAACGTCTAGAAGTATAAAACACATTCATTCTAAATTTGTAAGAGAATGAAAAGAATTGTATATTCTTGAATAATTGCAAAGAAACTAATTGCATCTATCTGCATCGTTAATGATTAGAGTATGAGCAGCACATGGCACGTAAAAAGCTAGAGGATTTTTGTTCAAAAGCAAATTTTGGAGCCCATATTTGCCCCATTGTCATATCCTTGACCTCGCATGTCTTGAATGGGAATGTTCCATTTTTCCAGTTGTTCCATTATTGTTGCACATAAACCACGTCCTATGGAATCTAATATATCTGCAAAACCTGAAACGTTTTCCCTGATCTTGACAATTCCATTGTCACAGGAAACAAAGCGAATAATAATGGTCATTTGTTCTGTTTTACTTGCATCAGGTGTGCAGTCTAAAATTATGGAATAATATTTAGATTTTAGAATTGATAATAAAATTGTATCCCTGATTGCGTTACTTAAAGTTTCCAATATTTCATTTTGACTGTCTTTACTCAAATAGTGTACTCTATTGTTTCGTTGTAGGGCCCTTTCAACATGATTTTCCATAACGGGATCAAACTTCCCAAACAGTTCGACTAATTTTTAAAAAAATGCTGTTATTTCTTCCATATAATTTATCAGATGATCCGCGAAAAGCTAAATTTCGGCTACCAAGGAATTTTATAATTTCAATCAAGCGTTCTAAAACACTCGTCCAATGTTTCTTTTCCATTTCATACATGCTTTGAAGCTGGAAATCAATAGTAGTTTTATTTTTTTAAATTTTTATCAAGTTCCTTCCATTTTAAGAAATTTTTCATGTCAGTTAAACTAGTCTCATGTCTATGTAAAGTTGTACTTACATTTCTCCAATCGTTATAACCTTCTACAAGACTCAGTGGGTGATTCAGTTGATGCGACAAGTTTGCAACAAAATCAAAAAACAGAATTTAAAGTTTCGGAATAAATGAGCCATGTTCTTGGCACGAGCTCCCGTTTTCCATTATAATACGTGTCACCAAATTTACGACCATATGTATCTCTGGGATATATTATATATTTTTATTTTGAACAGGCCCTATTTCAATTAAAACAACTCGTAATTTTTCATCAATATTTCCCCGTTCACCTGGATCTTCTAAATTCACAGACTAACAATGTGTTAGTTTCGTGGTCAACTACAACTAAATCTTGTAGTTGACTAAATCCTAACTATTTTTCACTTAAATCATGTTCAATAGTACCTTCATGCAAACTGGATGATGTGCACGGTTCTTCACCTCTTTCTGATGTATCGAGTTGGTTACAATCTGCATCAGAATATTTTAACAAATTTATTAAGACCCCCACTTTGTTTCTTAATATCTGCTTCTTTCGCAGCGTGACGCTTATGATTTTGTGCACCGGATAACTTTTTTTAAATTTTTGATTCCATTTCTATTTTATACCCACAAGAAATTATTACAGAACACGACACATAGACAAAATAATAGTCCTCACTGCGCTACTGTCAGTAGCATACTGAGATGCGTACCATATGACTGGTTAACTAGCAACAAATGTTTTGTACGAAAATTCGTTTCTGCTGTTCACCGTTTCACTTTAGATAGACACCATTCTGCAGATAAGCATTTAGCCTGCTCTAGCTGCAAACTTGTAAGCAGCCGGCTGATCAAAGAGGCGGCAATATACATTTTTTTTTTTATTCAGTGTATACGGCCTCATTTATTTTAATATTAATCATTCTAAGAATTTTTTTGTTTTTATGATAAAAATTTTGTTTCTTAAAAATTAACTTATGAACCGTTCCCTGCATGCCCGCTTCCGCCAGCCCTGGACAGACTAATAGATATGAATATAAATAGGAAACAAGTGACTTCATAATAACTACATTGTAGTTTTAAGTAATTTTCCCATTAGGAATAACCAAACTAAGCCTAAGAGACTAAAAGAACTTGCTTAAACTTACGAGTATATATATATATATATACAGTATATATGCGCGAAGGGCGGTAAATAAAATAAATAGCAGCATTTTGGACCATTCGTTGTTTGCATGTGGTGGTATATCAAGACAAGATTTTTTTTTTCCTATTACGAAAAAGCCTGGAGAAGTTATTACACTACTAAGATTTATATTTTAGTGAATAAATTTTCGTATGCAGATTAAAATTAGAGAAAACCCGATTAATAAGTGTATATGGACAAAGACTAAAAATAGCTCTATTTCCTTATTATCTGTACTCACTATCTGGGGTTATTTCAGATAATACCATACGTAGGAGTTACTAGTTATCCAATCCCGTATCATCCATGGTTTTTTTTTTTTTTTTTTTTGTTCTAAATTATATATACGTGTACTGTACAAATATATCATCTCAATTTTATCAATGTAATTTTTTATTTTAACAATACGTATATTTTTTGGCAATATTTAACACGTTAACTTCTCCCTCTGAAATGAGGGAAAGGTGATTAGCAAGTATACAAAGATCATTAAATTGTTTTAATTTTTTTTCTTATCGGTACTGATAGTTATTACAACATGAGCATTCTGATATTACATCACAAACTGCATTACCTACTAAAATGTTAAGTTGCAAGCAGCCGCAAAATTATTAATGCTCTATATTAGTTATCTGAAGATCTATCACGCATCTTTATCACCGCATTTAGTATGGTTAACAAGCAAAGAATATAAGTTGACTCAATTTTACGCTTATTACATCATTGCATAATGTGATTATTCGTGACACCTCCAATAAGCGTGAAATTGCAGATGTGCTCGGCCTGAGCTAATATTTCAGTCTTGTAAACCATTGGTAATAAGACAAAGGATAGTAATTTAAGTGGAAAATAAAAAAAAAATTCATTCTTTTGCCTCAGCTTCCAAAAAAAAAAACTCTGGATTCTTACCAACTTTCGTTTTGGCTTCGTGGTAAAAGTACGCACACTTCTGCTATGAATAACTAAATCGATGCAATTAACCATTTCTGCAGAAGCAGAAACTTATCCAAATAAGTCGCCCCACAACACTGTTTTGCCGAGGATCACTTGTTCATGTAGCTTTTAAAAGTATACGCTTGGAATTACAGTACATATCTTCCCTGATTATTTTTTTTCACAACTTTTCTTTTGTAGCGTGCTCGCATACACCCGTGGTGTTATAACTGAAGTGTTTATTCTTTCAGATGGATTTTATCAAGGAAAAAGGCTATGGTGGAGGTATGGTCTGGGCTTTGGATATGGACGATTTCAATGGAATATGTGGTAAGAAAAACGGGCTACTAGAAGTAATGAACGATGGTTTAAAGAATTACGTCGTTCCAACTGTTAATCCTGCAGAAATGACTACCGTTTCTGGAAATCCACCAACCAGTCCTCGGCCAACTCCTCCTCCAGGTTTAATTGATTGCAGCTTAAACTTCGAGTATTTCCCTCATGAAACAGATTGCGATAAATACTACAGATGCGTTCATGGCCAGCCAGTCCTTCAGCACTGCAACACTGGTACCGTATGGGACACTGCGAGGAATATTTGTACCTGGCCTCGAGATGCTAACAGAGAAGAGTGCACCAAATAGGTGCAAATTTTATGTATGTGCATGCCTAATTGTTTCTTAGTGTTTGCATGTTTAATAAGAAATAAAGTTTACCTAATTATGCCTGAGAACCAAGAAAAGGTCATTATCTGAAGGTAAAGTTATTTTGAAACTGAATATTTCTTCTGAACACTATTACAAGAATTCAGATCAGAGAATTAAATGCAAATAATTGCAGATATGCATAAGGCGATAGTTAAAATATAATACAAGTTTCTTAAATTTACGAAACATTAAAATTTCAACGGTCAAGGTAGTTTATTTAATACTTAACGTGTTAAACTAGTTTCAAAGGAATTTTCATATGATTGATTGCTATGCACAAGCAATCGATCAGCAGTGAATCTTTAACTCGGAACAAGGAATCAACGGGGAACTAGCCGGTCGAGTTCTTTCTCAACAGCGGCCTTAAAGAACTTTAATTTTGGGTTTATTAATAAAGCCAAAAAAGTGATAGTTCCAACTATTGTATTTGTGTATTCAGAAGTGCGCGCGATTGGGACAGGCTTATCAAATCAAATGATTTTCCCAAAACGGGGTGGGTGGGGAGAGTTCCAGGCCAGTGGCGGCTCGTCGCCTGAAATATACACTGCAAGTACAGTTTATATAAAATATCAGAATTAATGGTAAAAATTAAACATGAAAAAATAGTTTATTATCGATAAAATTATACAGTTTAGTATAATTCAAAATTACTTAAAAATAAAATCCATTCCTTTAATTGTAATTAAAAAGGATTTACAATTTTTGGACATTAGAATTAAATCCCGTAATTGTAGTGTCCAAATATTTAAAGAGACAGTAAACACTACTTCTGGGGCAAACTGCATATAAACAACAGTGGAACTGCGCTACGGACAGTGCCGCATTACGCTAATAGCTCGCATCTCAAGATGAGATGCATATGAGTGCACACGCAATATGACACTGTGGTAGCGTCCTTCACCCTCCAAGATGGGTTTTTATTATTTTTATACAAAATAAGAGAATTGTATAAGATTGTTGATGATAAAATTAAATTAATATATTTATTTATATCGAGAAAAATTTAGGGTGCTACAGTTCCTATGCACGAGCCGCCCCTGTTCCACGCTCGTTAACTTTCGTTATAAAATGCTTGGATTCATCTGATTAACAAGAAAACTTGTCATTGCGCAGGAAACTGCAAAGTTCTGAAAACAAAATAGCTGACAATGGTAAAACATGCAGTTTTTGACATAACTTATTCTTCCAGAGCAGCGAGTTTTCATCCTCTAAATTTAAAAAAAAAAAAAAAAATCGTGAGAACACTTTAAAATTAGTATTCTAAATATGAAATTCCACACAAAAAAAAAAAAAAAAAAAAAAAAAAAAAAAAAAAAAAAAAATTAAGCCTGTGGCGCATGCTATTCGCGATCTCTGATAGTACTTTAACAGATTTTCACTCATGAAAAACTTTTGCATTAGAACCATGGGTGGTTAAGTCTTTCGCTTATCTATTCTGTAGAGACCAAACGTCGCACTTCAAGCCACTTCATCCTAAATATTACTGGTCCCACAAACTGATGAAATTAGTCTACTGTACTTATATTGCGAAATAGCCTGACCTGATAAACAAGCCTTACACTAGTAAGCTCTTTTACTTCGTATTTCACTGCTTGAAAATATTCAAGTAGCACGAATTGGAGTTTGACCACTGCAGAAAGTGGTAAAATTAAAGATGTGTTTGTAGTACAGCGTTGACTGACCCCCCCCAGAGGAGCGAACCATTTTTCTGTTAAGCAGGTGAAAAATTACGATGTCTACAAGGGCAACTAAGTTTCTGAAGATAACTGCGTATGATAATTTGTGGAGCGGATGAGTCCTAGACTTTCATGGAAAGTACTCTTGGACAACGTAAACAATCTAGTTTATTAAAACTGATTAAAAAAGTATTCCAAAGATTGCAATTCTGATTTAAGCTCTATTTTCCTCGAGTTTACCTTAAATGAGGTCAATGTTATTTGGGAAACTGTTTTAGGTCAAAGTTATATAGCTTAATCGTACTAACTAATTGACACCCTCCTTGTGAATTACAAGGACATTTTTAAAACTCCAAATTGCAGTTTAAGTGAAATACTTTCAGGTGAACCTTTAATTGCCAAATTCCCAAGAATGTAGACTGGATGCTAGCTGCATCCAGTCTACCTTCATTATTGCCGAAAGATTAATGCAATCTCGCGATTGCGTTCCATTAGGTCCAGAAATGGATTAACAGCTTAAAGCTCTACTCTGTGATCCAAATGCATCTTACTTGAGTATTGTTTCTGCCAACTTAATTATGGAAGCTACAAGGCTCCGCAGCCATTGAAAATTTGATACTATTAAAATCCAGACGGAAGACTATGTACATGAAAGGTCGCAGATCAACATTGAACTAGAATGCTTACATTTAAGTGTGCATCGGCAAGGCAACTTTCCCGAAAACCTGCAAATATTCTAAACTTTCGGCAGTGAAAGTTTAGAGTATTTCTATTTAAATAAGTGTTTGAGCATATTAGGAGATTAAAACGGTTATGACATGCTACTAAAAGTTCGTCGTCATCACACCAAACAAAATAATCCTCTGAAATTAGTTCTGTTGCGACCAGAACTGAAGTTAATTGGTAAAATGACTTCCACTGGTTGTGAACTTTCAGTATATTAATCCTACGGATTAATATACTGAAGTCCGTAAAGCAAGGATATCAAAGTTTTTGACATAATTCGGAAATGTTATAGGGATCAGACATGAAATATTAAAGCTATTTTAGCTCAGGAGGGGTGGCTGCAGAGAGATTCCCCTCTAGGCGAAGCTCATCCCCCCCCCTCCTAAAAGCAATTAGAGCATGAAGGAACATCTTTGAGGTTACTTTTAGAGGAAAGTATGCCCGAATTCGATTCCACACTGTGGATTCGAATTCCGGCCTGTTAGTTGGCAAACGGCTACATTAACAACTCGCCAATTGAGACGCGTTTGCTGGATTTCAGTTAACAGTAAAACACGAACTTTTTTTTTTTTTTTTTTTTGAGGGGGAGGTGACATTACTTATAGAAGCGTTGGGAACTAAGATTTCCCAATTAAGTCGGACCATCACTTAATGGAAATATGCTTACTTCACTGGATATTCTACGGAGTATTACTCTCCTGAAATAGAATTAATAAAACTATTAATCATCTCAGAATAATGAAATAAAGATTTCACACAAGCGGTTTTTTTTAAAAGGCCATATTATTCACATTGCTACATAATTCATCTGATTTTAAACTAGAATGTCAGAGATTAACATAAAATATGCGGCAATTAAAATACGAACAGTCATTAAAGACATTAAAATTTGAAGTCTTCTTTTGCCAAATTAGGAAAAACTTGTGTATTTAGTTATAGCTTTTGTACCTTCAGATACTGCGTGCTTTGCTAATTCTCCTGGCATTATAAGACGTACAGCGGTTTGAATCTCCCTGCTGGAAATAGTTGAACGATGACTATATTTTGATAGTCGGGCTGATTCCGTGGCAATGCGTTCAAATAAATCCATAATCAAACTATTCATTACAGCCATCGACCGACTGGAAATACCAATGTCAGGATGAACTTGTTTGAGCACTTTATAAATGTAGGTACCAAAGCTTTCTCTTCTTTTTCTCATGGGTTTCTTTTTCTTGGTGGTGCTGTGGGCAGCAACCTCAGGAATTTTGACTGTTTTCATAGCTTTACCAACTTTTGGAGCCATCACAAACAAAAATTCAAACGCTGCGAACTTTTAAAAAAAAACGGGTCAAATCTAAATCACTTAAACAGACCACCAGGCAGCCTTTCTTCGCCGTTCTTTTATATACATAGCGTGATGCATTCTGGGTATTCATCACTACTTATGATTCGTTATTATTATTTATGTTAAGTATTTTTTAATGAATGTTTATTACCAACGAAACATGAACGAAATGTCAAATTTAAATCAATTTAACTAATTTGTGAATGAAAATAACGAAATATAATGGTTGGTTGATACAAATTGCTTTTTTTTTTTTTTTTTAATTTTGAAATCTTTCACTTTTAGTTGAATAAAAATTCAAACGATCTAATTAAATAGGTTATTATTTTCTGTATGTACTCATTAATGAACGACATTTAAAGCTTAACAGAAAATCATTTTAAAAATTAAAATTATTATTAGTACCAGTATATGCAAAAAAAAAAAAGGAGGTAGGTGTAAGTTAACCTGTACAATATTATGAAAATCGTTTTTCATAATTTAGTTACCATTCAAATTAGGACAGAAGTAAGCTTAGTGATTTGCTGTTCATGTTGGCATTCCTTTGAATAGAATCAACCCCCCCCCCCCCCTACAAAAATGTTACACATTTCTTACTATTTATCTACCTGTGATCTTGATATAATAGGGACAAAATCAGCGAAATGACTGAACGTTTTAGATAATAGCACACTGGGGGAGGGGAGGGGGGGAGTTAATATTGTTATCAATTATCTACAGAAAGATAATATATATATATATATATATATATATATAAAACACTGTACTGAATTCACATTTCTGAAGGTTACTTCCAGCGCTTTCGTATTTCATTGAGAGAGTTTTTTCTTTTATTTTTTTATTACAATAACACAATTCTGATTTTGTTTCTGTTATGGGGCAAATACAATATAATAATAAAATAATTCGATTTTTTCTTAACCTGGAAAATAAATAAATAATTATAATAATTGAAACAAATTGTTTACTTTATTTAATTTTGGTGTAAATTACTGAACTCACTTAAGATTTGTTCAGAACCTTTTTTAATTAATAGATACATACACAATATGTATCTTTAATATACTGCAATATTGCATGTATTTTTAAAATTTAAAAATACATGCAAAATTTTTTCAGAATTTTAATTTTTTAAAAAAATTGAAATTTTGAAAAAAAAAAACATGAATGTACTTTCAATAATTTAATGTCGTATTATAGTCGAAATTATCTCCCTATATCTCCCAAAGGCGGAGGGAGATAGTCGAAACTATCTCCCTCCGCCTTTGATTAATTTCTATGCAACAGATTTGTATTGAAACTCATTGTTTACTATTAGCCCATTAGTGGTAAGGAGCTGTGCTTTATCAAATGTATATTTCCATCCATCAATGGCTTTAACAGGCACTTAAGCGCCCACAGCCTTCCAAGTACTCTTGGATTTCCTAACCGTAATACGAGTATAGGGCGGTTACTCCCTATGCCCCTAAGTATTCTTGTCTGTAAATTGCGTGTGTTCTACTGACTTTTGGTAAACATGGTGATAGACTTGTTTCGAAATGAGCAAACAATTTAGAGGCGGGGAGAAGGGTATTATATGACAATTGAAAAGTGTTTTAAAGTGCAGTCAGGGCCGCGTGGATAAGCGAGATGGAGGAGAGAGGGCTTCTGAGCTATACTTGTAAACGCTATCGACATTTCCTCAAACAGGAGACTTTAACTATATTTTCCTCTTTCTACAGCAAAACATGTAGCTCAGTGTAATGTTATGTGAGTGGTTATTAATTAATCTTGGATATCATTTCTGAGTATTTTATGGTTGTAAATTGGGAGTGTTCTCTGCGCGAACTGTGCCTTGCGGAATGAAAGCCAGGAGATTCCCGGAGGAGAAAAAATTGTGCTGTATTCTTATGACACTGGTTTGACCTTTAATTGAAATGCGTCTTGTAATATTCCTCTCACAATAGTGCTATACCACTATGAAGGTTCATTCCTATTAATGACCTCAAACTAGTCTTTTCAAGCAAAAGGGTGTTGTTGAAAGTTTATTTTTCACTTGGTTAGATTATAATAATAATAAATTTAGTTTAATCCTTTATCTATGTGTGAACAAACAAAGTTTGCGCCTGTATCTCCCATAATACAAAACACATCTCCTTGTGGATATGTCTAATGTTATGCATTAAGGGAAGGTCCATTACCCAGACTAGTTTGGACCTTTATTGAGGTCTCTTCAGTGGGAGCCAGGCCCAAGTGGAGATACCAGGCAGAAGCATTAGCAAGGTTATCTCTACCTATAGGAGTTGCCAAACGGTGTGCCACATTTTTATTAAATTACTCTGGATTTAGAGAAAGATGTTGAAGGTTTATTTTTCACTTGGTTAGACTATAATAAATTTACTTTAATCCTTTATCCAAGTGTGAGCAAACAAAGTTTGCGCCTGACAGTATCTTCAGGACTGGGGTAAGGTAGTACAACATCGGGCAACTCGTTGCAAAGGTGGAGCAAGCTAACATCACTCCTATCAAGGGTGTTGTCGTTATCGACTACGCTACGGGAACACCAATCAGGCGAGTGGGAGACAACTTTGACGGTAGAAAACATGCACAGATCACAGCGAAAGAGCGTGATGCTGATTAACAGACTTTAAATAGTAAAAAAAAAAAAAAAAAAAAAAAAAATATATATATATATATATATATATATATATATATATATATATATATATATATATATATATATATATATATATATATATATATAATAGTGATATATTAAAGAGTAGAGCATTTTCGGTATCCTCAGGAATATTTCTTGGAAAAAGGATACATTTCATATTACAAGCATTATAGGTCGAGACTTCGACCAACGACATCGAGTTCATGCGATTTCGTAAGAATCGCTTCATTCAAACATACTCGTGCTAGAATATCCAGCGTATATACCCGGTAAGAATATCTAGCGTCGGTTTTAAGATTTTAGTCACATAAGCACCCCCTCCTCTTTTTTTGCAAATATAATAATTATACTTTATTTATAAATAACATTCAGCAAAATACACCATTCTAGCCTTTTATATATATTTTTATTACATTATATTATAAATATATTATATATATTTATAATATATTTATAATACATTTATAATTCAAAATTAATTTTAAATTTAAAGATAACAAACTGGCCCAAGAATACACTCACCTGACAGACATGGGATTAACCATGAACTGTTAAGAATATTCTAAAATTCATGACTAAATATTTCACTTTGTATATAGTTTAAAAGGAATAATATGAGGACTAAATATGAATGAGCGAGATACCAGAAATATCTTCGTTTATAGGATTATATTTGTAATAAGCAGGGCCGGTCCGAGACTATCTGATACCCCTGGGCAAAGAAAATTTAGGCGCCCCTATACATCGTCTCTCTCTCTCTATATATATTTTGTCATACTCACACAAGCACACGTACATCTACACATGTGGACATTTATAAAAATAAATAATCGCCCCTAGGTGATTGCCGAGGTTCACCTAATGATAAAACCGGCCCTGGTAATAAGACATCTTTATTCATATCACAAATATAATCCTGTAAACGAATATATTTCTCATATCTCACTTCATTTTATTTTTATTATTATTTTTTTCCCTTCTAATTCATAGCTATTCTTTTCTATCTGAGTTCCCTATATAACTTCCTCCTTTATAATTATTATTATTATTATTATATAATTCCATGTAATTTTAACAGACTATCGTACGTGCAACATTTTGACCAGCGGTTCATATTTTGATGACTAAAGCGCATGCGTCACAGGCACATGACCTTGCGTGGACAAACCCTAGAACAAGTTATTTCAGCTTGTGTGTATTTTTCATGCAATTCGGGAGAAACGAAACTGCAAACAGTTGTGCAATGTTTGGATCTAGATGCAGCCTCGTATCTGTGGACTTCGTTTCGCTTATCGTATTTTTTTCGCAATAGTGCGGCATCAGTGTACGCGAAATATCAGTTATTCCGGTCTCGTGATTATAAAAAAGCAAAGTTATATCTGGTGGATTCAGTTATTACATTCCTGCTCAGAAGTAAACAAGGACAACGGAACGTAAACGGTATTCATTTAATATTATTTCTTGAAAGTATTATTTACGTTTATTTGTGTAGCAAGTTTAATGTTAACACGTTTTTTTGAAATCAAATGTATATTACTCTTTGCAAAAGGGAAAGATCCCCCTAAAGATAAAGTATGATGAAATATATAGAATACAAAATATGCTAACATATTACTTTTAGAATAATATAATAGTAATTAATAATATAACAATAATTAAGTTTACATTTTTATTTCTATTTTTCTATAAACAGTCTTTTTCCAATAATGTTACTTATCAGGTCCCCGGTATTTCTAGATCTTACATTGTTTTGCTAACTTTTTCTCTTCCATTCTGCGTAAGTAATGACTCCACTTTAGTTTAATTCTGCTCGTACATTCTGTACTAAGTTATGAATTATATTCTGATAATTGCTGTTCTTGACTGAATTTTTTATTTCATTTGTATTTTGTACCCCCCCCCCTCTCCCCACAAGTTTTTCCACCTAAAAGGAATATCAAAATCATCTTTAAGGTGCGAATTTCAATCAAAAATAATTGAACAATGTAAAAGTTAATATGGGAACATCTTTTTGGTTCGTTATTATTATTGTTATTATTTTTCAAAGTAATCATTATTATAGACCAAGTTTAAAGGGGAGAAAAAAATTAAAAATCTGATTATCAAACGGTATTGTGACAGCAGCACTAACCTCAAAAGTGAAGCCGTGTGGTTTATGCTAGAAATCGCAAAATTTAATTTTATGTCTTTTTTTTTAGTTGCTATTAAACATGTATTGTCCACCTGTCTGTACCCACGAAACATGTTAAAGTTTTCGTTCTTAATCTAATTCTAGATAAAAGACTACTTTGTGAAAGATATTTTCTTCCATTATAATTTCATTTTTATTGGCAAACCAGTTTAAAGTAATATATTCCCCCCCCCCTTTTTTTTTCTTCTCGTTATAATTGGACCGCCTTTATTCGAAACATTAATAATTCGGTATCCTTCAGTACAATAATATCTATTGAACAATATAAAAGTTAATATGGGAACATATTTTTGGCTCGTGATTATTAGATTATCCATTTTTATAACAGGAATAAACGTGATTTTATAACGTGATTATCCATTTTTGTTTGCAAAGCAGTTTAAAATTATAATAATAATTTCCTCCCTCCCTCCTCGGCTTGTCTTGATAATATTTAATCAAATAGCATGTAAAATTAAGAAAAAACTAAATGACATCTGTAATAAATATAATAAAAAATTGCTCTAGGTTCAATTGTTGTAATAACTGATGGCATCACGATAGAACAAATGCGATTAAATGTATCTTTTTAAAGATTATCCGTGATAATTTCCTTTCTTGTTATAATAATATGTACAAAAATAAAATTTACTCTTTTATTATATTATAAAATAATAGCATTTAATATCCTCTATTTAAAAGCAGTTCTCAAAGCACATTCAAAAAAGTTTGAATAGAATAGAAATTTTTCATAACTAGTTCTGAAACTACGACAAACCGGTTCTTACGAAACGGTGTGTTATCTTTTTTTTTTTTGTGATAAATTATCATTTTGAGGAAAATCATTTCAGTTCTGACGTTGGTTCTCTATTAGTGCATTTGAAATCAATATACTAAACTTAGCAATTCACCCTCCAAATTAAGATTATCAATAGTGATTTAGCCTTTCTTTTCTAGGTTGAAAGTATTGCAAAAGGACGTAAGCATCTATTACCGCCTCAGCTATGAGCTACTGTAAGTAAATACCTATTGTTAGTACATAATATAGTCTTAAACTGACGGGCTTATTGATTTCTAGTATGAAAAATGTTAAACAACTGGAAACTTAATTTTGTTCTTGTTTATGACAGCGATGAAAATATTTAATAGTTTTAAATATTATGCTTAATTACACGATTTGATTTTTACTTCCATGTTCATCCGGATCATTTATTTACGAGTTCTAAATTAAATTCCAATAGACATCATTATTAAACTATTCAAGCTACGTTATTCAAACTGTTCAATGCATTGCTGGAAGTGTGTGTGTGTGTAGTTTAATCGCTTGCAATATATGGTTTTGTCGCTTAAAATGAGGCAAAAGATTTTAAAAAGTATAGAATGCTTTCCATAAACACCAAAATTTAGATAAGCTGAAAAACTTAGGTAATGAACAAACAATATTAAATAAAATAAATTATATAATTACCATTTTATGTAAAAGCGGCGTGGGTAGGTGTTTTCGTTTAAATGTACTCTGCATAATACTTTCCTTGTAATTTGTTCTTACTACTGAAATAACCAGATTTCTGACTTTAACGACAAAATGTAAACTGCAAACAAGATTATATTAAATGGTATTTTAGTATTCATTGCATTACTTATCATGTTAACCTTGTTTACGACTACCGTACTACGTTTAATTGGCGGTCTTGCATGAGTTGTACGTAAGGAAGGAAGCGCGTGTTAACATGATTCAGAGTCTGCATATCTTATGTATATATCTCGACCTTTTGACATTTTATTCCTGTTATAAGACTCGAACCTCTCTTGATATCTTAGCTGAAAACACTTTTCGAAAGCTCATTTGGCAGGGATGTATTTTATTTTATTTTGTGTATAAATGAAATGAGTGTTTTGCATATTAATTATTACAACAGAGACTTGAAAACCTATTGAAAAAAAATGATATTAAGCAATTTTAACTATTATCCTTATAATACATGCAATTACTAGACAAAACTGGGCGAAATGAAGGGTGGTCGGCCACGATGAGTCTTGAGACTCCAGGCAAATGACAAGTAATATAAAAATTTTTTTTCTAAATATTGCTGTGTATAATTTTATTTAGTGTTATTAATAACTTAAGAGGTGCTATTATTTACTAATGTATGAAATTTTCAATTAATTTATTGTCATAATTATAACATTGTTATGCTTTTGTTTGAGTTTTGAAAACGATTCAAAGTTCGAGCAAAAGAACACCTATCTTTGCATCCGGGATTTATTATACAATTAATGTCTTCTAGACAGTTTCTACTGCTAAAACTTCTTGCAAAACATCATCTTCTTAAAGCGCAATTAATACTTGAAGTAATTAGTTACAGAGACGGTGCGTTAACAACGTTATTCCTCTTTTTTGGTGTGTAAACACATCGAAAACTGTTCCTATAAATACAAATCGTAATTGTTACTATATTTGCAGATCCACCTACTTATCCAGTCGGAGTTCAACCTCCCTATAATCCTCAATATCCGAACATCAGTGCTTATCCTCCACCGCCTGGAACCAGCGTCATGGTAACTCCTGCAGTGGGTACAGGAGTAATCGTACCAGGAGCGACTAATGTGATTGTGGGAGAGCGACGACCAGTGAGCACAGTGGTAGTGCAGGAGACGTATCCGAGAAATCCAACGGTCATTGTTCAAGAACAGGTGAATAAAAGTGACTTTAACATTTATGCTTCCTAAAGTTAACAAAGCTCAGCCTGACTCATCTCTTTTGAAATGATTGTCCATTTCTATTGACATGTTTGATTGCACGTTCATGTCTACTAGTAACATGCATTACATTAGTACATGGATGATTTGATCATTATGTGGAAAATGCGCTTTCCTTAATATGTTGATAAGAAGGCAATTCTTCAGTATAGTGTTCACCGAAACGAAATCAATTTTAAAGTCAAGTAAATTATCTCTTTACACTTCTGCATAGATTATTCGTCAAGTATTGGCATCCGTATGCTTAATAGTAGAGCGAGCATACGGAGAAGAATATTCACCACACACACACACTTTTCTCCAGAAAAAATATCTTATTTGCTGTTATTTAGAATTACTTATGAAACATTAAGGTCTATGTATTTATGGCTGATAGTTGTAGTGTTCTTGCAGTTTGCCTGTTTTTTTTTTTTTGTTTTTTTTCTATGAAAAATCTGAGGAGGAAAAACCTTGCTACTTCCTTATTATGCCGGCTAATTCACTTTCAGTTGAAAAGTTCGTATAAAGGTTGTTCCTTCTAGACAGATTTGAAGTCTGGCGTTTTCAACGTTGAAAAGGCCAGACCGAGATATGGAGGCTGCACTGTAAGGGAAATAAATTTAGATTTTAATCCGACTCGGCCTGCTATCCACAGCAATTAGAAACAAAAAGATATGAAATTTGCAAGTTTCACATCTGTAATTATTATTACTAATTTCTCAATAAAATCAAACCATGAAGGGTAGGGGAGTGAGAGAGAGATCCTTCGGGTTTACACAGACATGAATTTGATCGTCAAATTGCAAATGCAAGAAGATAAATGTTGTTTGTCTACACGTGGCATTTTATAGAATATTTGAGAATCAATTACGAAATAAATCATTTTTCATTGAATATTCACAATTGATACTTTAGGAAACGTGTTTCATTATGCCAACTTCTGTCATGAAAATTAATAGTATCACTTCCCAGGATCATAGATGGCAATACTTAAAATGGTCTGATCGAAATGTATTTCATATAGTTATGTATTAATTATTTATTTTTAAACTGCTAAATTATAAGGTCCACGTAATGGAATCAGGCGATCCTCCCGACTATGGGATGATTGTCGTTCATTTAAAGATTTCATCGCATTATTAATTTCTCAAAAAAATCAAACCATGAGGGATTTATAATTGGACATATTTAATTATTGGTGTGCATCAATTCGTCAAAAGTGCAGCTCTGTAGTATTCTTTGGATCAATTTATACTCTTAATCATTTTACTGTGTTGCATAGTATTCTCACAAGAAAATCAGTTTTGTGACGCTGTCTGGAGGAATATACAACAAATTGCCCATTGAAAAGTTCTGAATCGTCTAGGTTATAAGAAAATAAGGAAACGTTTAGAGTCAGTCTCATATGGATGACAGGAGTTTCACCAACAACTGAAGTTTTTATTATTATTTTTTATTTTTTAGTTCCACAAACCTGCCCGAAAATACATACAATTAACAGACCACATACCAACACCATAACTTCAATTCTAGTCAAACTAAATTTCATACACTAATGTAACATTTAGCTGAAAATGGAATTTGTATTATCGGAAAAGCCTCCGTAGCTCAGTCTATTTTGATGATGCCCTACAGTTGGAAAGAATTGAATTCGAATCCCATCTAAGACGCGAAGAAAACCGCTATCAAGACTTTTTCCGCTGAAGGAGTTAGCCTGTCTCATAAGGAGATGAAGAGGGTTTATTCCTCCCAGAAGATCCATATTTCCATGCATTTTACACACAAAAATGTATATTTAGGCATAAGACCAACTACTTTATCCTAATCTTACTATTTTTACCTTTTAAAATTATTATTATTGAAAAATAATATACCATTTAGAAGAGAAATTATTTGTTGCTATAAGCAGCTACATATTTGTAATAATATCCTATTAATCACTGTTGCATTGTGTGACAGTAATCAATTGGATATTTTTGTTTATCCAATTTAAGAGTTTAACAGTTTAATTATCAGGATTATAATGGAAATCATCATTCCGAATCGGACATTTTAAATTTGTAATTTAAATGCTTGGAAGCACTATGGTTAAGCGTATACAAAAGTATTAATTCTTTTGATTACAATTGCGTGAACAGGAATCCATTAAAAACAATCGCAATGAAACGTCTCCATTAATATGAATATATCTTTTTAAAATGTGGGTGAAGTGAATTCTAATGTTTGCTTATTTATTTTCAGCATCACAATAGACCAGGATTTGGAGCAGGAATCTTAGCTGGTACAGCATTAGGAATGGCAACAGAAGCTATGATCGAAGGACGTCATCACCATGGGCATCATGGACACCACCGAGGAATATTTGGGCATCATGGACACCACCGAGGAATATTTGGGCATCATGGCCACCACGACCATCATGGCCACCACGGACATCATGGTCATCATTAAGAGTTGTAAATTGTAATTAAGATTGTGCAAATCCTAAGTTGTCTCACTTTTTAAAATTATTCTTGTTATTGCGCATTTTGAAATGATTTATCCGAATTTTTATTAAAATACCCAAATAGCAGCAGAATGACGTTTTCTTATTGTGGTCATATATACCGAAGCAGAAAATAGAAAACTGATATAATTTCCTTATTCATTACCTTAAAGAATTTATTTGTTAAAATTAATCAACATATTTGAGAAATTATTGCTACATCTAAAGTGAAATCTGATACTTTAATTCTAACTGGTTTGTCTGAATGATTGATGTAATGTAACCGGATATAATACATTGAGTTGGTATTAAAGCTGTGCATGATAAAAAACATGGACGTCTAAGATTGGTACACGCAGATTATATTATTACATACCTTACTAGTTATAGAATAATGAATAGTTTATTGTTTTCGAATTTATTTATTAACTCTCACTTACTTTCCTAAATTATTCATTAGAAGGCAAGATAAGTATCACTTATACCTGGACCATATGAAAAAAATAATTGTCCTATAACATTTTCTCCCTTTTTTTCTTTCTTTCCCCTATTCCTACATTATCCATAACCAGTCTCGGCATTTAAACTTCGTTTATTCTTTCACCATGGAATAATAAAAGATACAATTTTCATAGAGGCCTCACCGAATTTTAATTTAAACCTATTGAATTAGCCACTGCCAAACATGACGATACCTTACCATTCATTTCTTAAGCAATAAAAAAAGTGAAATTTGTCTATATAGGCGCCAGCTTCTTTCTTCTTACAGAAAAAATAAATATAACTCCACAACAGGTTTATAATAAAATTTTCAATAGCCTAAATATGCTACAGAATAAAAAAAGTAAAAAAAAAAAAATACTGAATAACTACGACTATACATGTTATGGAGTAAACAGGTTTATTACCAAAGAAATACACTAGGTACCCATAATTGTTCGGACACCCCTGTTATTTGAAGATATGGAACATTCCAGGTTTGTTGATAACATAAAAACCGGTGTACAGATAGCAGGAAGCAGTATTTCATTGTAGCAGGTGGTATGGCTACATGACGTGAACTCGATGACTTCGAGAGACGTGTCATCATGGGCTACCACATTAGTGGCATATTCAACATGCCATTGCCGCACAACTGGAGCATCCAAAATCAATGGTTGGCGATGTGATCAACAGATGGAGCCCTTCTGGCATCACTAGTGCAGGAAATCACCCAGGGCGGCCGCCGAAATGACTGACAGAAACAGGAGGAACAACGTCGAACATGGCTACTGTTCGACGTTGAATGTGTTTTCGACTGCAACATTTACTCCAGCACACGCCCGTGATTCTAATTTGTGTTCCACAGCGCCAGTAACACCATGGTGAGTACTAATACTCTATGAAGAGACCACCATTTACTGGGTTTCTACAGAAGAGCAGTGACACGCAAGCCGAACATAACAACAACAAACAAGGCAGATCGTCTAGCTTGGTGCAAAGAGCATGTGAACTGGACAATAGACCAGTGGAAAACGGTACTCTGGAGCAATGAATCGAGGTTCACTTATTTCCAGTCTGATACCCTGCGTACAAGTCTGACTGTTGGGTAAAAGGCACCCAACAATAAATGACAACAAACAGCTGGTTAGGAGTGGGACCACTGGCCGTTGTCTGTGGTTTCAACAAGGTAGCACAGTACCTGGATAATCACGTGCTGCCTACACTGTGGAGATTTTATGGAACAGACTCTTGTTACTATAAAGACGACAATGATCATGTCACGAAACTGCAGCTGTTATGGAATGGTATGAAGAGATGGGTATTAAACGACTGTCATGGCTTGGACAGAGTTCTGACCTGAACAGCTGTTGAATTCTAAAGCAGTATGTCCTCGATCTGTGCTGAAAGCAGTGCTGCTTTAACAGAGGAATGGAGACAAATTCCACATGATGTCTGCCACAAATTGGTGGAAAGCTCATTCCTTCAACATTCCCCAAGCGAAGGCATCAAGTGATGTAAGAACGTGTAGGTATGGGAACTCTGTGAATTTCAAAATGAGCCTATCGGTGAAGTGTTCTGATAAATAGGCTTTAGAATCACGTGATGTATGACAGGTAGCCTTGTTATGTTGGAATACCTCTGCACGAAATGGCATGTTTTTTAGACGACACTACCTATTCAAATACTGGTTGAACTGAACCAACACATTCTCCATGTAGCTTTCACTATTCAAAGTCACAGTTATACTACTCTCTTCAATGAAGTAGGACCCAATTATATCATGGCCAGAAACTGCACACCATGTGGTGACCTTCTGGCTGTGAAGAGGTGTCTCTTGGGTAAATTCAGGTCTCGAGAAACCAGTAGGTTCGTCTGTTTACATGACCGCTTAGATGGAAATGCACTTCATCCAAGAACCAGACATTATAGAGGAATGACAGGTTTTCATAGACATTGGCCAGCACATCTGCATAATATTCCCGACGTGTAGGGTAATCTGTTGCATGTCGCATCTGAATGACGTACGAAAAGGCACCGGACTCCTTTAAGGATTCTCTTTAGTGACGGCCTCGGAATCCGTTTTACCGCACCACTGTTCGACGTTGAATGCGTTTTCGAGACTGTAACACTTGCTCCAGCACACGCCAGTGATTATCATTTGTATTAACAGTTCGTGGTTACCCCCAATGCCCTTTAATTGCGGCAGAACACTCCCAGTACGTCGGAACCTCTCGATTAAGGCAATGATGACACTATTGTTTACGGCACGCTTACAGAAACTACGAAAAAACTGTTCACAAATATGTTGTAGGATTGGACAATTTGCTCTTCCAGCTTCGTATGAACGAAAATAATGCCCAACAATAAACGACTTTTCTTCCAATGCCACAGCTAAATGTAATGGCGTAGAATCTACACGTGCTCTTTTATTAATATGCATGCAGTCGAATGGATCTTTTCCTAGATCAACTCTAGGAAAAGACTCACAGGAGTCGAAAGTTCAGGAAGAACTACAATAACAATCAATGTTGTTGTGTTACTCACAGTTGACGATTCATCAATAAATAACGATATTTTGTTCTTGGAGTTCACTATATTGTCTATTAATTTTTTTCTCATTTCATTTACGATATGGCTCACAATGTCAATGCAAGCATTTGCAGAATAAAGAACATATTCCATGTCTAGGCCATTAAGTTCTTGTAAATTTATTTCGTCTTCAAAGTTGTTAAATGATTGATATCTCCTTTCAACTTTGTAAGCGGTTCGAAACACTTTTCCTGTTACGTCTTTATTACGAGACAAAGTATTTAGGAATACTTTCTCTAATGTTTTTTTTTTTTTTTTGCTTCAGATTTTATTTTTTGTCATGCTTTGTGCACTGCACTCTCTTTATGATCGTAAATATTTTTTCTTAATGACATTAACTGTTGTTTGCGAGATTCTCCAAAATGACTGCTTTTACCATTTGCCCACTGAGCTGAAATTTTCGTTCCCATGTGTTTATCAACCTCAAGACTTCCGCCACCATGACACACTTTTCAACCCAAACATTTTATTCTTGACATTCAGCCACTCGTTTCTCTCGCAGAAGTCATTTTTCTGCAAAAGTGTCCAACAATCAGGCCAATCATTATCAAAATCTGATTCGTATTGACCACGCGGATCATCGGTCTTGATTTCGTGATCCTCTATACCAAGTGTATTTTCGGCGCTAGTTTTCTGTTTTACAGGATCACAAGTAGATTCAACAATTTCTTCTTCTTCTTCAGTCTTCCTTTTTTTACTCATTGGCATAAATTAACTACTTATTTTACTCATTTGGTACAATGATTGCACTTATTTAACTTAGATTAATTCAAAACTCACGTGAATACCTACCTGTTGAAGAGTGAATATGGAAGTGATAAACTAATATTGGAAGCAATCGGAAGTGAACACAACTTCCTGTTTCCGGTTGCGTACCAACCTATGAAACAGGAAAGCAGGATACAAACTTATGAGTAATCAAATCTGAAAATTCAATTCATGAACATAGTACCATCTACTGGAATATTTATAATACATTTTGCTCTCAATAAATCGCAAGTTTTTAAAAACTTAAGAACGAAAAAAGGTGCCGGTACTGCATACCGTTGCGTTCTGCCAGAAAAAAAGCACTGGTTATAATGTATTTTTTTCTGTCAGTTGCGTGTGTTTCTCCAAGCAGGGTTTACCTGGTCGCAGGACGAAAAATCGGGTCACTTTGGAAAATCTCCTTCACCTGCGTATGAGTGACAGACGAGTGCTCTGTCTGTCTCGAATCAAGAATTCGAGACAGACAGAGCACTCGTATTATTGTCTGTAAGTGTGTGAGGTGAATGGTTGTGTTATTGAGATACACATCACAAGAATTTGACAAAAGAGGCAAAGAAATTTTAACCAACAAAAATACCTACAAGAAAGTTATAATTATAATATCCACCATTCTTCATCTTAGACAACCATCTAAATTCATGTGATAACTTTGTTCAACAATTCTTATCCCTAAACACTTGGGGAATGTCAATCACAATAGAATAATCACATCTGGTTTAGCTCATCATTTCTTAACATCAAATCACATTATAGATTGGAAAAACAGTTCTATGCCTTACATCGAGAATGACTACAGACACAGAACTTTCAAAGAAGCAGCAGTGGTGCTATGTACAGGCAATAATTTAAATAGAAATCAAGATGCTATTCTTAAAGACATATGGAAATATCTCATCAATTCTCTCAGCTCAACAGAACTACAATATACGAAAAACTACACAACACATGGTCATGTACCGGATTCTGACTGCAGCATTCGAACGCATGCACGCCATCAAACACGAATTATCAAATGTAACGGCCTAATAGTTACTAAAGGGTATGTTTTCATGCAACTTGATGCATTTGTTTTCACAGTACAGCCTTGAAAATGCTAGACAGTGGCTAGTGAAACTTGTTGGCTCTTTGTATTTGTAATCATTAAATCCTATGGTCTTTTAACAATAAAAATTCTCAATTTTTATCCTTTTTTTTTGTAAAAAAGGGATAAGAACTTTAATGTGGAAAAGAAAGTAAAAATGTTCTATATGTTTCAGTTAAATTTAAAATCCTACTTCTCGTTTCATTCCTAAAAAGGAATAGGCTGAACTGATTTAATCCTAATTTATGGAATTTAATTGGCAGCCACCTTATTTGTCTAAAGAGTTCCTTTCTGTATTATCGACTATTTGTAGACTTATTGGTGACGAGACAGCGGTAGACAGCTTCTGTCAACTTTTCATCGAAACCTGTATTATTGTCTGAGAATAGTGTGAGATCTATGGTTGATTTTTTTTGCAGAGTTCTCAATTAAAAATCCTACATTCCAGAAGAAAGTTGCGAGTATTCCGCGCATTCAAATTAACTAACTAGAGATTGGATGCAAAAAGGCTAAGATGACGTCATCTATGTCCCATCATCCAGTCATGAAAGTTACCACGGGCTACGTAGACACCTTCACATCGCATGATCAGTGCCAATATCTGGAAAATGAGATTAACACTTTCATTGCCAAGCTGAAAATTGGAATTTCGTGTGGTGGCCAAATTTTTTTAATTAGTTAGCGACGATAACGCGTGATCGGCCGTTTGGTGAGAATTCGCATTGTGCGATATCGCGTGATTGGCAATGAACATGTTAAAAGCAATAATCTAACTAAGGAAATGCAGCATGGGATTTATGAAATTTTTCCATTCGGTATTCTTATAATGCGAAACAACCAGGGTTTGAAAGTTGCTGTGCAATTCAGAAATTTAGAGAAGTAATCAACACCAGGTTGTGGTGTTTAGAGTACATGTATGATTATTCTGAGGTACAGATTAGGAGTGTTTGCGAGGTTCACCTTCTTCGAAATCGAACTTTTTTCCAAGATAGCTTGGAAAAAAGTTCGATTTCGAAGAAGGTGAATTAAAGAAACGTTTGGAATAACCGATAATATTACAGAACAGTAAAGAAAATAACAGAATGCGGTATAGAGTTTCTTGTTAAAAGATCGATTACAGGATATGAATATCAAATGAAACATGTCTATCCATGAGTATTAAAAAAATGATAATCGAATTTCGACAAGAATAAGTAAGCGCGGATTGAAGATTTTAGATGGAAATAAACATCATTGAGTACTAAACATAAACAACACACATTTTTGATATGGTTAAAAGGTTTTTGTAAAAGGTTTTAGGAAATTTCCATTCTTTCCGTGATTTCATTGAATTTTCCTAATTTTTTCAGTTGATGTGTAATTGCAGAACAATATGCATATTTCGATATTTGAAGGTTTGGATTAATCTTCTTCCTCAGCCATTTTCTGTCCACTGCCACACTCCCATTACTTTTTCATGGTCTGTCTTAAGCGTTTCTATGCCATAGTTTTAGCCATCGCTTTAACTTCATCCTACCAACGTCTCTTTGTTTTTCCTATAGGTAGTATGATTCATACATCATCCTTGTCCATTTTTGAGTGGTACTATTTGCATCATGACCTTCCCCCGTCCGTTGGGTTTTAAATGACTGTTACGTCTGTAATCCTAGTTTGAGCTTTAAACAAAGTATTTCATAGCCTTTCTTGAATGGTAATAGCAAGCAGCAATCTTTCCATTTTCCTCTGCAGTAAAGTAAACTTTACTGCAGACTTCAATCTGCAGTAAAGCAGAGGAAAATGCAAAGATTACTTTCCATTTTCCTCTAAAAAGCGAAGAAAGGCAATGGCATCTGTAAGGATTTTTGTCACAAAGACTTGCGAATTCTCTTTAAACTGTGTACTGGTGACGAAGAGGCGCTGCAGTCGTGACAGAAGCAGACGACGCTTAGGACTTCATTAGCAAAGTTTCCGCTGTGTGTGGTATCCATTTGTTTTTAAATGTGCCCGAAGTGAAAGAATAAGTACAATATTAGTGTTTGAAAGCAAATTATAATGTTTTTGTAGTTTCAAGAATCTTGTAAAGCAAGTTTGTGTCAAGTTTTTCAGAAATAAATAACATCCCTAGAGTTACATCAGTGAAATGCGTATGAATGTTTTCTAAAAGTATACTTATAAGCGAGCGTTCATTCTGCATAATGATCAAGACTTTCACCAGCTTTACCACTCATCACAAGTCCGAGTTTTACTGGCGCAGTCGACAGGATCTACAAGGTGAGAGCAATTCGTTATGCAAATGCATGCTCCCATGTTTTAGAGTTCTATTTTGATTATTTGGGCGAAAGTCTGTTTTAATACAAAACAAAAAAAAATGGCGTTCGGAGTTTGTTCCATCCTGGAACAGTAGTAGTTTTGATTTCTCGCCAGAGAAAGAATACATCAATATTCAAATTTTGTTCCATCCTGGAACAGTAGTACAATAGTTTGGATAAAAGAAAAACACGCCAGTGTTCAAGCTATATTTTCGTCCCAGATAAATCAGAATAGTTGTTTTTTTTTTCATTTTAAATTTATTTTGTTCTGCAGTTACCGATTTGTCCTGTTTTGCATGTTAGTTCCATCTTGGAACAGTCAGTACTTGTGATTTCTCGCCAGAGAAAGAACACGATAGTGTTATCATAGTTAATTTTTTGCATACTGTTTTGATAGTTCTGTTTCGAGATTTCAGTTATTATATAGTAGCGGTGTAAAATCGGAACTATTTTTTTGTTTTGGTTTTGTTTTTATATATCCACACAGATATATATATATATATATTTGTGTATTTGAAAGTGTAGTAAATTGTGTAGTTGAAGTTTTTATCTGATAATATTGTAAGATTTATCTATGTTTACAAATGATATGTTGAATTTAATTATGAGTCCCATAATTGCCAAATATATGCATCTCTTTTGGGGCATTTAAAAGAAAAATTGCAATTGATTCTTTCTTAAGGGTGATTTTTTTTAAAATCAGTAAAGAGAGTTATTGTTTAGCACCATGGCTTATTTAGCCAAAGGTAGAAAGGAAGATTTACGTAAATTGGCTGAAGAATTGGGAGAGAAGCCAACTGTTGAAATGAAAGTGATAGATCTTAAAATGATTATTACGAGAAGTAAATTTTATGAAGAAGAATTTGTTAAAGGGATGTTGGAGACGATTATTAGTACCAGACTCGAGGAAGAACTGATGAAGAAAGAAGAAGTAGAAGCCCAATGCCGGAAAGATGAATTGGGAGCCCAACAGAAAAGAGAACAAATGGAGTTCGAGTTGAAGAAACTGGAAATTGAAGCGCGTGTTCAACTAACCTCAACTCCAGTATCCAGTGACAATAAACCATATTGTCTTGAACTAATTAAGCTAATGCCTAGGTTTAGATTACAAGAGGATGACATTGTGATATACCTATCCCTGTTTGAAAGACAAGCTAAGAGAACCAAAATAGATGTTAAAGACTGGATATCATGTCTCTTGACTTTGTTATCATTTGAGATTGTCGAATTAATTGGTAGAGAGTCAGAAGAAAGATTATGAATATATTAAAACAATTCTACTAAAGAGATTTAGACTGAATCCTGAATATTTCAGAAAAAAGTTTGTGATGCACCAAAAGGTTGCTGAAAAATCTTGGAGGGATTTCTGTTATGAAATAACTAATTATTTCGAAGAGTGGATTGGTGGCCTTGATATCAAGGATTTTGAAGGGTTCAAAGATCTAATTATTACGGATCAACTGGAGAACAAAGTACCACATGAAGTGAGAGAACATCTCTTAGATGACTGGGCAAAATTCGTTTCTCCAACCAAGTTAGCTGACAAATTGGACGAATACGACAGTGTTCGTAGTACATCAAGGAAGCCCATCGGAGCTATTCCAAAGGACAAGGTTACTGAAAAGGTTAGACCTTATACTCCACCTGCTGAGCGAACATTCAAGAATAAGTTATTATCTCCCTCTCAAAGTCCGCCGAGATGGTACCAGCCGCGGCGAAATGATGATTCATACAAGCCTCACTACAAACCCACTTGTTTTACTTGTAGAAGGGAAGGTCACATCGCCAAGTTTTGTATGAAAAATAGTAAATCAAAAGGTACTCCTACTACAGCACACAGTAACCTAGTTCAAACGTCTACCACTGGGGATGACGATAAATCAGGTGTGTTGACTGCCAAAATTTCCATTCCAGTATCCAAATCAGTGGACATTGATCGAAACGTAGATGATTTGAAGGTCATTAAAATCAAATGTGGAAGTAGGGTTTTAAATGGAATAATAGATATGGGAGCGCAAATATCGGTAGTGCGCGAAGATTTTAGTAGCAGATATGCCCCATGATGGAGAAAGTAAGATAGAAATATCTTCTGCTTTCGGAGAAAATGAAATAACACGCTTAGGATTTTTGAAATGAAAATTGATGATAACTTACATGGTAATGTTCCAGTCACCTGTGCGGTCTCAAGAAGACTGGATACCGGTCTGCTACTGAGCTTCTCTGCCTATGAAATGCTGGTCGAAAGCGTCGAGCTACATGAGAGTAGTCATCATTGGGAGACACCGGTTCTGAAATCAAAAGATTTAAGTGATAAACGGTCAGAAGATGATGAAGACGAAGACATGCCTTCGAAAATAACCAGTATAGCATTGGCAGTAAGTACGATAGAGTCCCCACCAGGTGCAGAAAATGAGTGTATACCAGAAAAAACAAAATTCGAATTCGGCAAACTTCAAAAGGATGATGAGATGCTTCGAAGGTGTTTTGAATGGGCAAAAAGGCAGAAAAGTTCCTATGCGTTTGACAATGGGGTTCTGCTTCATAATGAACATATTTGTGGCGAGAATATTAGACAAGTAGTGCTATCGCGTGTGAAACGAGAGAATGTCTTAAAGATGGCACATGAAATCCCTCTTGCTGGCCATCTCGGCGAAAAGAAAACCTGTCAGCGAATCAAGTACTCATTCTTTTGGCCTACCATTAAACAAGATGTGAAAAAATATTGCGAAAGCTGCAAGGAATGTCAAATGAGAAGGACTGCTACATATAGAGATAAAATCCCCATACGCCCTATCGTCAGGCCAGAAACTCCGTTTGAGGTATGGAGCGTGGATTGTATCGGACCGTTAGAACCTCCATCGGGAAGAGGACATCGATTCATAATATGTGCTGTTGATTTATGCACTAGATGGGCCGAAGCCATATCTGTCAAGGAAATAAGTGCTAAAACCACATGTAACGTTCTAATGAGGATTTTTACTCAGACTGGATTTCCTAAAATGATCTGTACCGACCAAGGTACGAATTTCACATCTAAACTCACTCACGCTTTTGAAGATCTGCTAGGCATAGCTCCACGTTTTTCCACTGCAGGATATCCTGAGAGTATGGGCGCTGTTGAACGTTGGAACAGAACTTTAAAAGAGATGATGAATAAGAATATACAGGAACATGGAAGAAACTGAGATTTACATCTTCCCTATCTTCTATTCGCATACCGAGAAGTACCACATAGCACTACTGGGTTATCACCTTTCCAGTTGGTATATGGAAGATTACCTCCAGGCCCCTTATCTTTGTTAAAGGAAATTTGGACTGGTGGACGAGGCATCCAAACCACTGCCTCTCGCTCGATTGAAGATTATTTACAAAAGCTTCTTGAAAATCTAAGAAAAGCTCATGAAATTGCATCCGAGAATGCCAAAGGGTCTCAAGAACAATACTCCTCCAGATATAATCTTCGTTCCAAAGAAAAATCCTTCATTGTTGGTGAAAAGGTTTTAGTATTGTTGCCTTCATCCTCTCATAAGCTTCTAAACACTTGGACAGGACCTGCTACAGTCGTCCAACTTACTAGACCACATTCTACAAAGGTTGAGATGAAGGATGAAAGTATCAGGGAGCTCCACATAAATAAGCTTCGACCATATATTCAAAGAATTAATCATGTCGGTCTAGTTTTCGAACTAGATGAAGATTTCGGAACACTCCACTATGCACCCGCTGAAAAGATAAATAAATCAGTTGAAGATATTAGGAAACACCTTGAGGATATGAAAGCTCTCTTGACGGGAGAACAAAAACAAGAACTTTTTGACATCCTCCGGAAATATGCAGATGTTTTTAGTTCCAAACCTGGTCATGCCAAAGTTGATGAACACTCCATCAAAGTTACAGAGAACTGTTCCCCTAAGAGACTCAAACCCTATAGGGTGCCAATCACTCTACAAAAGGAAGTAGATCGACAAATCAAAGAACTGTTAGATATGGGTCTCATTGAGCCAAGTGTCAGTGAATGGGCTCATCCTGTGGTTTGTGTGGCTAAGAAAAATGGAAGTGTCAGACTATGCATTGACTTTAGATTGCTAAATAGTTTTACAATTCCAGATGCTTATCCAATGAAAATAGCTAGAGATTTATTATTTGAGGTAGGACAAGCAAGATTTATCACTGTAGTTGACCTCACCAAGGGATATTGGCAAATCCCTATGGAAAAGGAAGCAAAGCCCTTCACCGCATTCTGGTCACTATCAATGGAACGTCTTACCGTTTGGAATGAAGAATGCTGGAGGCACATTCCAGAAATCATTAGATAAAGCACTAGCTCCTCATAAGGCATACTGCCGATCTTATATCGACGATTTGGCTATATTTTCTAAAACATGGTCTGAACATCTCACCCATATAGATGAAGTCTTCAAAACATTAAGAGAGGTAGGTTTAACAATAAACCTAGAAAAATGCGAATTCGGGAAAAATCAAGTGAAGTTCCTAGGTCATTTGATTGGATCCGGTCAACATTCCCCGACCCAGAGAAGGTCGAGGTTATAAAAGGTTTAGCGACACCAGTGACAAAGGAAGTAAGAAGTCTACTTGGACTGGCTAGCTACTACTGTGACTACATACCACGATTCTCCCAAATTGTATTACCACTGACAAATCTGACTACGAAAATTGTCCCAAACAACATTCCTTGGACTACTGATCTGATGAAGCTTTTATGAAACTCAAAGAAGAGCTTATAAAAATGCCTTCTTTGCATACTCCAGGTCTCGACAAGCCGTTCCAGTTGTATACGGATGCATCAGCAACAGCAATTGGCGCATTCATAGCTCAAAACAACGAACAAGGAAAAGAATTGCCCATTGCTTTCTTCAGTAAGAAACTAAATTCCTGTCAAATAAAATGGTCAACCATTGAAAGGGAAGCTTTTTGCGTCTTGGAGGCGTTGAAAAAGTTTGACACATGGGTATTTGGTGCTGAAATACAGGTAATTTCAGATCATAACCCTCTGACCTATCTAACTAAAAGTGCCCCTCATGGTGCCAAGTTGTCCCGATGTAACGGCCAGATTACAAATAGAAAGGGTAGTCGTCATAGTAACGCTGATGCCCTTTCCAGATTAAAAACTGATATAATTAATTAATGTTATTGGCTTGTTTCAATGATTATATATTTTCTTGATGTTCAGTTAATGATAATTATATAGGTTTTTTTTGTGTGTTTGGGAGCTGCATCGTACCATAAAGCTCTCACCTCGTTTCTTGTATTTTAGAGTCAATTACTCGCCTGAGTTTTTTTTTTTAGATGCAACATCGACACTCCTGTGACGGATGTGCCTCCCCCAAAGGGAGTTGTAAGGATTTTTGTCACAAAGACTAGCGAATTCTCTTTAAACTGTGTACTGGTGGCGAGGAGGCGCTGCAGTCGTGACAGAAGCAGACGACGCTTAGGACTTCATTAGCAAAGTTTCCGCTGTGTGTGGTATCCATTTGTTTTTAAATGTGCCCGAAGTGAAAGAATAAGTACAATATTAGTGTTTGAAAGCAAATTATAATGTTTTTGTAGTTTCAAGAATCTTGTAAAGCAAGTTTGTGTCAAGTTTTTCAGAAATAAATAACATCACTAGAGTTACATCAGTGAAATGCGTATGAATGTGTTCTAAAAGTATACTTATAAGCGAGCATTCATTCTGCGTAAAGATCAAGACTTTCACCAGCTTTACCACTCATCACAAGTCCGAGTTTTACTGCATCGAAATCGCCGTATTTGTTTGGAGGATTTAACCAAAGGGAATTCGTCCAGTGTAAGGCCTGTGGAATGTATGCTTTACCGAGAGCGGCTGGAGTTTGGTAAATTTGAGAGCGATAATAGTGGGAAAGTGTGCCAAAAGTGTCATGAAAGGATCTGAAGTGTATCTCAGGTTGCAAGATTGACGTAGTGAATGAAAGTCAGAATGCGATAGAAAATTGTGATGTAATGCAAGATAACATACAGAGTGGGTTTAAAAGTGATACAGTTGATGGTGAAAGTAAAAGTACAGAGCGAGAGAGAATGGTTAGACTGATAAAAAAAAAATGAAGTGTTAGCTGCAATGAGGGAAAATAGCTCGGCGCAAAGTGATACATAGGGTGAAGCGGCAGCTGGAACTATTACAAAAATGTCTACTGAGTGGATAAGCTAACAAAAAGAAGCAAGTGCATGATAAGATAAATGAGAGCATGATAGGGAGTGAAAGAAAAAATAAGGAACAAGTGTTATATGGTGATTCAATAGTAAAAGGTGTAATAGATGAGAGTTTGACAAAATTGTGCTTTCCGGGTGCGAAAATTATTAATATGAGCGAGGTTATTAGAGCATTGAAGCATAGGGTGAAAGAAATGATTGTAATAGTCGGAAAGAATCAATTAAAATGTGAAAATTTTGCTATGAGAGAGGACTTAAAAGAATTACTAGAGGTAGCAAAAGGATAGAGTGAGAGAATTAAGATAGTTAGTCTGCTGTCGCGGTATGACAGAGCAGAGTGGAGAAGTAGAGCCATGATTGTGAATGACTCTACGCATGGGTTATTCAGGAAGATGGTGTAGAGTTTATGGATGTATGAAGTGAATCTGAATGGATTTGGTGTTTGTTCAGGAGACTGAAAAAATTATTGCTGAATGAAGTGAAAGTAGATGTACAAAATCAGGGAAACTGGAGCTTTTAGGGAGGATGGAGATACTGTTGAGTGTAAATGTAGGCATTGAGGCAGTTGAGTGTAACAATGTGTATAATATGCCTGAGTTAGGACAAAGGATAACAAACCAAAATGGGATAGTTAGTATAAGGCGTCAAAATAGGAATGAGGTTAGAGGACTTCTGCACTTTATGTACACTAATGCCAGGACTATTCCGAATAAGAAGGATGAATTTTTGGCCTTGGTTAGTTCTTCCTGGCCACAAGTTATTGGCATTAGTGAGACATGGCTAATAGAAGATGATATAATTAGTGGGATAAAATGTGAGGGGGGAATAGCGTGTTCAGGAAAGACAGAGAGAAAAGAATGGGGAGGAGTGTTATTGATGATAACATTTGAGGCCATCTGGTGTGAGCTTGAGATCAGTAGAAAAAAATTTACAGTTGGCTGCTGCTATAGACCAGGCACGGGCAAGTGGGTTTTTTCTCGGGAAACTCGGGTTTTTCATTTCGTAAACTCAAGAAAATCGACCGTGTATAAATATTTCCACGTATAAAGCCTTTTCGTTAATATAGTACATATATATTTTCTGCATTTTTTACGAAATCGTTTAGTCATTTAGGAGTTCATTTGTTGAATACGATAGTATTTCGTCTTCTTATTATGATCGTCATCACCATTGTTATTGTTGATATGACGGTGGTTAATGTAAGAGGATCTCCATAAAGTCTCAATACTCCTGAACCTGCCTTTCCCTATGCCTGTGAAGTTATTCCATAAATTTATCTAGTGCCAATGCATTCACTAATAATCAATCCAGCAATTAAATAATACAGTATATTCACTACTCTCCATTGGAATAAAGTCAACATCATCTGTTTACTAAACATACTTTGCTTTCAGGGATTCGGTTTCTTTTCCATTTCTTATTTTTTCATGTACAAAAGAGCTTCACTGTTCACTCTGTGTGACATTATCATTTTACAGAAATATTTCACATTCCGTTAACCACTGTTTGAATCATAAAACATAAATACATATCCCACCTACTGTCATTCTCTATCCCTTCTAGCGAGTTCAGAAAAATGGTGCGTTTCCTTTGAATCGAAATATCCGTGTTCAAATCCCCTCTACGACGAGAGGAAGATAAATAAGGATGTTGTAATTAATGGTGAGCTAACTTAGTATTTTTTAGAAACGTATATTTCTAAATCATTCTTCTTTCAGGAAACTCAGCATTTCTCGCTATACTCGTAAAATAGATTTGCTAGCTGAAGAAAGGAGTCTTCGTAGCTCAGTCGGTAGAGACGAATCCCTTTGGTCGGAAAGAACTGGTTTCTATTCTCGTCTATGACGTGAGGGACCTTTATCTGGTCTCTTTCGATTAAAGGTCTCATTCAGTGGTGTAGGATTTTCTCTACCGGTAACTCTAGCTTTTCATTCCTCAAAACAAGCAAACCGGTCCCGTGAACACACATGGCTACAGTCATAAAATATACTATGGCAAGGAAGGCAATAGGGAAACCAACTTGCTCATAATCATCTCCCTAGTATGGTAGCATATAGCTACCCCAACCAGCCGTATGGCTGTGGGAATAGGATAGGACAGCTGAAGAATCGTGCAGTCCAGTCATTCAACTTGCTATATTAACTGGCATTTTCATGAATCCGAAAATAAAGTCTTTCCCTGCTGTCCACTGTGTTCTAATCCATGTTCCCCTGACCTAGGGTTTCCCAAAGCGAGCTTCGCGGAGCCTTAGGGCTCGACAACTGAAATTACAGGGCTCTGCAAATCTTGTTTACAGCCATTCACTTATTATTTTTTAATGAATGAATCGATGATATGATGCTACAAGTTACGCCCATCATACCAGACTTTGAAAAACTTTGCAGTTCAAAACAGCATCTGCACTATTGTCATTAAAATGAACTTAATTTTTTTACATTTACGGAGCATTAAATTGTAAAATGGTGAGTGTTCATTGATTTCTTCCTTTTTCATGTTTATTTTTAAGATCAAGTTGCGAGGGCTCCGCAAAAAATTTTACTTGCTTTAGGGCTCAACTTTAGCAAGAAATTTAGGAAATAAATCCTGCCCAAACCTATCCTTATAATCAGTATTCCGCACTCCAGATTTTAATATACGAGGTATATTCAAACATTTCCGGGACATACGTAATTTAAAGTATATACGAAAGATATAGAACACAGATCTTTCGAAATATTCTACTCCTGCCGCAATATAGTGATCCAAGCTTCTTCTCCACTTTTGGAGCAAAAACTTTCCAGTTTTGCATAATGAACAGATAATTGAACGTTCTTTTGAAACTATTAATAATCAGGCCCTGCTGGCGGCGTGTGCGAAGTGTGCAATCTACACAGGCGCCGCAGAAGAAAAGGCGCCTAAAAGATGTCAAAAAATATGAGATAAGAGTTTAAACGAACAACGAATGGTACATGTAATTATGCATGTACGTCGTCTTCCGTTCGGGTCCCGTCAGATCTTCCCGGAAACGAACAAATAAATTCCGAAATTGTATCTTGGACCCGATTATATCACTGTAATTTTTTTATTAAAATTTACGAAAATATACCTAAAATAGTTCTTTATTATTTAAATTAAGGGGATATTAAATCTCACATTGTTTTAAAACCGAATAAGAAACTCAAAGATCGGAATCAAAGAGTTTCATGCCGAATATAGTAACTATAAAAGTATCGGCGACTACTAGCGTAAGCTGAAGCATGAGTTCAAATACGTAGCACAAACTAGGGCAACTCATAGCAAAGGTGGGGAACGTTCTGATCGCTATTCTTAGTAGTTTCCATAATGTAAAACCCATCTCCTAGGAGATGTATGATGTTATTAATCTTCTTTATTAATCATAAGTTGATTTAATAAATCAACTTTTGATTAATTGTTGAGTTCCGTGTAAAAAAAATTGTATAAGCAGGACTAATCTGTAGGTAACATTATACTGTAAAGCAGTTTTCATTTGTTTTTCATTTCATTCACTTTATTCAAAAAAAAACTTTTTTGGAAAGGCGCCGAACATCAATCGCACACACAAGAAAAATACTAGGCGCCGACTCTGTTAATAATCATCGATGTACATGTTCATTTTATATATTTATCGCTATTTTCTTCTCCTTCTACATAGGTGGCAGCAGTAGAATATATCTACGTTTGTTATTCGTTTTTTATGGTGTTTAGTAATGGTTACTTTTGTAAATGAATGATATTCAATTTTAAAAATGTAATAGTGAAGGAACGTTATGTTGATTCGATGTGGACTAAATGCTTATATACAGGCATTGTAATAAATATATTCACTTCCGAAGGAAGAGTATACAGGCACTGTAATAAATATATTCACTTCCGAAGGAAGAGTGTTTTTATGTTTTATGAGATATTAAATATTGGTTAACAAGTAAGTGTACTTATCTTGATTTTCAGATAAAAAAATGGTAATAACAACGATTGCTCTTTAATTATGTAACATTTGATCTACTTGTGGAGTGTATGAAATTTGGTTCTGGAATTTGAAAGTGGCTGCCGTCCCAACAAACTGGATGTTTCTGTTTATTTCTACATAACTTGAGTAGGGTGGCAATGCTAAATGCAATTCGTTTTTATTGATAAGCATAATTTGCCTTGCATATACATTCATTTGGATTGAAAAATCAGACACTGGTTGTCTGGGCTTGAACTGAAGTAATGTTTGAAACTTCAGCAGGGTTGGATTTAAGGTTGTTGTGACCTTAAGCTATTACTTTTAAGAGGTCTCTATTGAGTAAAAGTTACCAATACCGAGCCAGAGTCGGTTTTCATATGTTATATTATTAGAAACAAATAAACCCAATGTACTTCTCATTTATATATATATATAAGGCTGAAATTATATATATACATACACGTATATATATATGGCTGTTTGTAAGGGTGAAAACCGAAATAGTGATCGGAGTAGTAATCTGCATCTCAATGACCCATCAAAATATCTTGGTGTTTATAGGCTATGGGGCAAATAGTCACCTTGCTAAGACAGAAAAATCTATTGAACAGTGCATTGAAGACCATATCTGAGATATTGAATACCAAAGAAGTGAGACCTCAGCTTTGTCATAACATGTACTCTAATCAGCTGACCCACAGGATGCTTTGGCAATGAGACATCGTGTTATGGGATAAGTCTAAACTATTACACTGTTGATATGACATAACTAAGAGAAGAATTTGGGAATTCTTAGAAATGAAATTGGATCCAAAACATATAAAATGTAACCCAAATACCAACTTGTTGGAATATATCCTAACTGTCATTTACCAAACACATATATGTGAATGCATAAACACACACAATGTGTTCAGCAATGCAACACACAATTAGAAATATTTTTAAAATCATCAGACTCTTGTACTCCATTAATTGCTTACTGTTTGTCTACTAGTTTTAGCTCTTGCACCTGAAAAAATCCTGTAATTAGCATGGAATGTTGTGTTTTTTATTAATATAACTATTAATATGTTCTGTGGCCATACAAACTCTCTTATTAATATCTGTCCATGAACCAGCAAAGTCTACATATATATTTTTTTAAATGAGATTTCCATTTTCAAAATGGGGTAAACCTTTATCACCAGTGGGTGGGCAAAGTTAGATGATCCAGGATCCTGTTTTAGAGACCAATCATGGAATTTCATGCCTCTAGTAAGCAACATTGGGGTTAATGCACCATTGGATGAAAATAATCTGACAGCTAAAGATATTCACATATCCAAGATATGTGAATATCTCGGATATGTGAATGTGATGTATAATAGATTCATATCTATTGCTGGAGATTGGAGATACTATCTACATCCACATGATGACTACATCCACATGCTGATGCTGATTAATTAGGCATGTATTTTTATCTCAGCATGATGAGGGGCTTTATTCAAGCAGTTTCTCCACTCATTGATTGCTTTTGCACTGCACTGCCTATCATCACAACTCCTAGTGTCCCAGCACCAACTCATTCATTGTCTGCTATATGACTTCTATCCTAATAAATGTTTAAATACAGCTAGGGCTTTTTAAACATTTGATACAGGGTAACCTGTATTAGTATATAAGACAAATAGTTATACCTGTAGAGATTTGACTATATATCTACATGTTATAGTCCGACCACATAAGCGAGAGCTGTTGTTGGGAGACTGCCAAGAAGAGTCAATTCATGTTGAAGGGGAAAAAGAAATAAGGCAATGTACGAATTGGTCACCAACACGCGAAATCATGTGCTTTATACGTAAAATTTTCCAACTGTTATACAAGCAAAATAGTTACCACTTTAAAACCTACGGTGATCTAGAGAAGTTAAATTTATAAGAAAAGAGAAGTTAATTTTCCGATCTGTAATAATAAACACTCATCCCACAATACGATTGATTACCCTATTATTGGAATGAATTCTCCTTCGTTTGACATGTGCAGAAGGTGTTGAAGGGTCTCGTATTTGTGGACGTTAGTAATACAATGAAGAAACATGCTGTCATAGGATGTGAATACTCTATCTATTTGTCACTATGGTAAAAGACTGGCTCATCCAAAATCAACTTCAGGTAAAACTGTGAGTTAATGGAAATGTGTGGAAGCTATCAGATTCAAAGAAATGCACAGGTGGTCTCAGAAAGCAACACCAGACTTGGGGAATGGTACAAAAAATCTTGATAGTCTGATCTGGAAACTGGCATTCTGTAGGGATTCAAGTTAGTAGTAACTACGTAAACAACTTGGTTTCTACAGAAGGTCTGATGCATTATACTCCAAAAATCAACATTTTCAGCCTTGTTGACTAAGGAAATATTGGATAGTTTGCCCATTCTCCAACCAACAGGCTGTACACAGTCTTTGACATAAATATTGTTACAAGTTCCACAAATCACACTGACCACAGAATTGGTGAGCCCAGTTTTGTTGCACCAAACATTCATGTTGATCAGTAGAGAGAGAGAGAGAGTTCTATGGGGTAACATGCAGTGGGAGATTTTGAGAACTGTGTAGCTGTAATAGTACTATTCGAAGTTGGAATGCAGCCACTTTTTATTTTCAGCCTGCTAATAATAACACTCGGGATCAGTAAGATGTTTGTGTTTCAGAAAATTAAACATTATGTAAAACGTTATTAAACGATACAGAATACATATCTGACTACCAAAGAACAGGTCGACAGCTCTGCATTAGGACACAACAGCTTATGAGGGCATGCCTCTGTAATAATCCTGTGAGAATGCAGAGTGATGTCATGAGAGAGAGAGATGAACATTTTGCAGAGAACAATGTACCGTGTACTAACTGATGACCTGGGGGTGAGAGCCTATTGTCATTCTACTAACACTAGAACTTATGCACAGATGACGATCAAATCAAAGGCACTTCGTCGGTATGCAAACAACAGATACAGAGATATCCTCTTCACAGATGAGAAGGATTTTACCATTGAAGAGTCATTTAACTGCCAAAATGATTGGGTATATGCCCTGGATGGTCGCACAGCATTCCAGGATTCAGAGATCATCAACCCGGATCAGTGATGGTTTGGTGAGGATGATATATCAGGGGTATCAAAGTTGTTGCATTTCTTCAAGAAAGGGGTCAAAAACTCTTCCAGAGTGTATCAAGAAACTGTGCTGGAATCTGTGGTATGCCTCTTCTCATTGTAGGTAGTGGACCTTGCACACAAGGCGAGGACCATATATAGGAGACAAAAGTGCTTGACCACATATCACCATCTGATTGGCCATCTGGAAGTCCTGATCTGAATCCATTGGACATCAAATTGTGGTTGGAGCTTGAGAGAAACAGTTGGTGGTGAGCAGTGGCAGCCTTTCCATTGGATGTTGTGCATGCCATCAATATGTGGCTTAACAGACTTTGGGCATGCATGAAAGCAAAAGGAAGACATTTTGAACATTGAGTACTGCTATATGCATGTTGTACATGTGGTTTGTATGTGCTGAAAGCTGTAAATTATTTACTAATTGAGGCTGAAGTGGCTTGAAAAAGTCCAATGTTTAGTCTATTGAGCATGTTTTTTTTTGGATTATCTGACTTTTAGCCCATCCCTTGCCTAATAGTGATATGTTGGTTTACAATCTTTTATGGTCAGAATTTGAATGAAAAAAAAAAAAAATTCAAAACCACAGGATTCGTTGCTTTCAAGACACTTATGAATAATAATAGACCATTGAAAAGGCTATGATGTGGAGCAACAAATTGTGCCACATTCATTCTTTTACAAGCAGTGCAAGTGCATGGCTGGTGAACATCTTATGCCCAAGTGCTACATTTCACCTGTGGTGCACTGCTCTAAAGCTGTTTCTTTTGATATAGACTTGGGCCTGTAATTGTGGTCATCCTTGCAGGATGATCACTGATGGATGCAAAGCACTTCTGGATAATGCGGTGCTTCCTGCATTGTGGCAGTTTTATGGAACAGATCCATTTCCCTTTCAGTGCATCAGTGGCATGTCATACTGCAGGTGCTTTTCCTGTATAATTTAAGGAAAGTGAGGTGGAAAAACTTCATCCTTGCACAGAGTCCTATTCTTAATCCACTAGAACATTTTGAATGAACTGGAATATCATGTGTAGACCAGATCACTTGGTTCCACAACGCTATGGTTAGTGGTCATGTTGAAGGAACAATGCTACACAATACCTGACTTGTATTATAACAAACTAGTGAAGAGTATGTCTGTCTCTATAAGGACAGCAAGTGGTTTTTTTGGTTCATGATTAAAACCAAAATGATAAATTTAGTTTAATCCTTTATCCAAGTGTGAGCAAACAAAGTTCGCACCTGAAAGTATCTTCAAGACTGGGGTAAGGTAGTACAACACCGGGCAACTTGTTGCAAAGGTGGACCAAGCTAACATCACTCCTATCTCAGTATCTCCCATAATGCAAAACACATCTCCTTGCAGATATGTATAATGTTATGCATTAAGGGAAGGGCCACTATCCAGACTAGTTTCGACCTTTATTGAGGTCTCTTCAGTGGGAGCCAGGCCCAGACTTTGTTTGTTCACACTTGGATAAAGGATTAAACTAAATTTATAATAGTCTAACCAAGTGAAAAATAAACTTTAAACATCTTTCTCTAAATCCAGAGTAATTTAATAAAAAGGTGGCACACCTTTTGGCCACTCCTATAGGTAAAGATTACCTCGCTATTGCTTCTGCCTGGTATCTCCACTTCTGGGCCTGGCCCCCACTGAAGAGACCTCAATAAAGGTCGAAACTAGTCTGGGTAGTGGCCCTTCCCTTAATGTATAACATTATACATATCTGCAAGGAGATGTGTTTTGCATTATGGGAGATACTGAGATAGGAGTGATTGTTAGCTTGGTCCACCTTTGCAACGAGTTGCCCGCTGCTATACTACCTTACCCCAGTCCTGAAGATACTTTCAGGCACAAACTTTGTTTACTGACACTTGGATAAAGGATTAAACTAAATTTATTATAGTCTAACCAAGTGAAAAATAAACTTTCAAGATTAGAACCAAAGTAGGGTACTATTGAGGTGTGTGTGATTTAAGTTTCTGGAAATAAAATGCTTGTTTCAGCATTGCAGTTGTATGCATGTATATAGTTTAGTAATTATGAGTTTTAAGTTTGAGCGGTTGACGATTTTTTTTTTTTTTTTTTTTTTTTCCCATTTGCTAAAATAGGACTGCTTATTCCAAAATAATTTGTAGAAATAATAATTTATATGTTGCTTGATGAGTTTAATGAAAAATAAATTTAGGATCTAGGATCTTCAGTAAAACATTTAGGTTCATATATGGTGAGTTGTATCAACATACAAGAACACTGTTATAAAATATACTTCTTTTATGATTATTTGTGATCATATTCTTGTTTGTCTTTTATGCTTTTTAACTTTAAAGTAAAACTTAGCTGGATATATTTATAGAAAATTTTAGGATTGGAAATGGAATTTATAATGCTTAGCATGAGACTGCTGCATCAGTAGCAATATAATAAAGGGGGGGGGGGAATGAATAGACATACTAGATTAGTTTGAATAGTAATGAAATAATATAAAACTGTTAGATATCAAAGCTGCATATCTCTTTTATATCCTGTTTCTTAAAATCAGTTTTAATATAATATTAAATAAGTAATATATAAGTAATAACATATATGCAGTTAACATATACACTGAGTGACCACTTAGGAACAACTATTTTCCATTTAGGAAAATAGACCTAATTCCCTGAAGATGTTCAGTCACTTGGCTGCAGTTTGCTATGTAAATGAAGCAGACAGGCATCTGACAGTTCTGTTTTTTGTTTGATGCATCAGAATAGGTAAAATGCATGAAGTGACTTTGAGAGTGGTATGATTGTTGCTGTCAGACATGCCAGTGCCAATATCTTATAAGCATTTACTCTCCTGGCTTTCACAACATTATTTTAGGTGTACCAGGAATTGTGTTATAATCAGACAGTTTCAATCCATTGGCAGTCCTATGGACGGAAACAGCTAATTAATGCACGAGGTCAGAGAAGAATTACAAGGATTGTGAAACGTGATAAGAGGGCCATGACCAATGAAATCACAGTTCAGTACAACACTGATGGTCAGAACATAATTTCAGAGTGCAAAGTTTGTCATCCGCTGTCATGAATAAGGTGCAGGAGCAGACAATCATATTGGGTACCACCACTGTCAGCTAAGAACAGGAAGATGTGACTTCATTGGGCATGGGATCACCAACACTGGATGGCTGGTGACTGGAAAAATGTCACCTGGTCTAATGAGTCCCGGTTGATCTGTATTGTACTGATGACAGAACCAGAATATGATGGCTACAACATGAAGCTATGGACCCTTTCTGCCAAGTAGCAACAATTCAGGCTGGTGGTGGGAATGTAATGGTATTATGGGAAATGTTTTCTTGGCACATGCTAGGTCTCCTGATACCAGTTGAACATTGCATAAATGCCACACCCTAGCTTAACATCATCACTGATTGTGTTCATCCATTCATGGCTGTAGTTTACCTATTGTCAAATGGGTATTTCCAGCAAGATAATACGCCATGTCACAAAGTGCATAGTGTGTTGACATGACAGCAGGTTTCCTTTACTTCATAGGCCAGGTCATTCGCCAGACTTTAACCCAGAAGAGCATCTCTGGGATGAGGCAGAACGAGCAGTTGGCAGCAGAAACACACCACCATCCAGTCTGCAACAGTTGGGCAGTGCCATGGTGACAGTGTGGACAAACAAACATCCTAGACATTTTAGACAGTTATATCAATGCCACAGAGAATATGAACTGTTCTTAAGCCAAAAAGGGGGATCTCACTCATTATTAAATGCTCTTCCTAATAAAGTGGTCACTTGATGTATACTAGCCACATGAACTTTGTCTTTGTCTATGATTCAAATCTCAAAAAATCTTGCAATATTTATTTCCTTTTCAGTTCTAATTTATTTTATTAATTTTTATGTTTCAGTATGGCTTCTGATGAGGATGATTTAAAATTGTTTCTAGATGGACGTAGAGATCGAGAAAGAGAGAGACCAGAGAAACGACGAAGGTATGCTTTACTGGAAATTACATTAAATGTTGTTTTGTTTATTATAAATAATAGACTTAAATAATATAATAGAACATTTTAAGTTTCAGCTGGAAATACCAAGGGAAGATTTATTTATCAAAAATTTGTATTTGATAAATTCCATTGTCAAATATCATGTGTCCCTAACGGTAACATAGAATAAAACAATCCCATAACTTATACTGTTTCAACCATATTTTAAACCTGTGAAGGATTAAACACCCAAGTTTCTCAGAAAGAGAGAGAGACCTCCCCCCCCCCACAAGAGACCATTGCCTCTGCCAATGATTGTTAGTCTACAAATTCATCTACTCTGGTAACTAGAAATAAACCTATACCAGTCTTTTTTTTTTGCTTATCTATCATCATTGTGGAAGTTGTCACAAGGCTGCTTAAGCACCATTGTGCTCATCTCTGCAGTCAGCAGCTCACAACTTAAATGATTATCAGTTGCTGACTGCTTCAGCTGAAGCACTTAAATGGCTCTTCATATGAATCAAATGAAGTGAAAGGCCTAAATTAGTTTCTGTAGCTCATTTGATAACAACAATGTGTTTTAGTTGTAAAGATCTTGGTTTGATTTCTATGAGATGTGCTGAAATGTGTGGCCTTCTAATGAAGAAAGTTGTAGTAATATGTTATTACTGCAGTTTCAAAAGTAATTGAAAGATATTGAATTACACCAGTATATTTGGCACCAAAGTTTGAAGCATAACTGATGTGACTGTGTAGTTTGCCAAAGAGTTGTTTGTAGACAAAATTAAAAGTACTATATCAGCGTGTGTGCTTGGGGGAGGAAATCATCATCATATTTAACTGGAGTCGGCTGGATTTCTGTTGCATCTGGTACTAGCTCAGTTATATTCTAAAGATTTTTGTTAAATATGTCATCATGGAAGTAATGGAAAAGATTGGTATAGATTGGAAAGACAGAAGGCTAATTAATTCACTATATATGGGACAAACTGCATGGTGAGAGACATATATGGTACAACAGAACCAGTTATCATTGGACGAGGAGTAAGACAAGGCTGTTCTCTGTCACCAATTTTGTTTAACATGTATTCTGAAGCAATGTTAAAAGAAGCACTGGAGAATTTGGAAGAAGGCATAAAGATTGGAGGTAGACAGATATTTGCAATAAGATATGCAGATGACAAGGCATTATTATCAAATACTGAAACAGAACTACAACATCTGTTGAACAGATTATCAGAATCCTGTATCAATTATGGAATAAAAATTATCATCAGAAAAACAAAGGTAATGAAAATAGCAAGGAAAGAGGCAAATATGGATATCAGAATAAATGGGGAAAAATTGAATCAAGTAAAGACATTTAAATATCTAGGAAGTGTTATTAGCAGTGATGGAAGATGTAAAAGTGACATAAAAGCAAGAATAGTGATGGGAAGAGATGCCTTTAATAGAAAATGGAATTTATTCAGTAGTAAAATGGATCGAAACTTAAAGAAAAGACTAATAAAATATTATGTGTTTAGTTGTTGCCCTCTATGCAGCTGAAACTTGGACATTGAAGAAAGAAGAAATAAAGATTTTGGAAAGCTTTGAGATGTGGATTTGGAGAAGGAGGGAAAAAAATCAAATGGACAGATAAAATAACTAATGATGAGGTCTTAAAAAGAGTAGAAGAAGAAAGAAGTCTGTTAAGGAGGATAAAAAGAAGAAAAAGAAACTGGATCTGACATATTCTGTGAAAGGGAATGGAATCATCAGAGATGCCATCGAAGGAAAAATAGACAGAAAAAGACCCAGAGGAAGGAAAACAATGCTAGATGACATGCTGAATGGAGACAGGTACACAACCTTGAAAAAGAAGGCTCAGAACAGAAGAAAGTGGAAGAAAAGTTTTTGCTACTAAGAGAAGAACCTGCTCAATTGCATAATACTCAAGAAGAAGATGTCATCATTATACTTTCAAATATATGGAAGCAGATGCAAGGTAGAGAAAAAGAATACTGCTGTTTTTATTTTGTATGTCAGCAGAATTTATATCAAGCAACATGGTCTTTTTTTTTTTTTTTTTTTTTTTTTACAGGATGAATGACAGTGTTGATTCTGTTAATCATCCAAAAGACAACTGTGATTTAGTATCATTTGAAGAGTTTACATAGAATGGGTATAAATGGAAGATGAGAATTTACAGCTCCAGTCCTGGTTATTTTGATATCACCAATTCGGTCAATAGTTTTTAAAATTGCACTTAATTAGGCCCCCCCAACTTATGCTGATGCTCAACGGAAGATTCAATCAATGCACAGTCATCGCCTTCTGTTCTCATGATGTGATATGAGAAAGTGATAATTGGATACTGAATAAATAAGAATTAGTTGTTAGTTTGTGACTTTTCCAACCAAATTGTATTAATTGGCTTAAACTACAAATAGATGTGATAGTACAGTATAATTAGTTATCTTGCTGACTGGCAAATTGTCTGATTAAACATGGCCTTGATGGTTTTTTTTTTTTTGGCAAGGAACTAGGTCGAACTGTGAAAACTCAACTATTAGAGCAACTGCAAACTTAACAAAATTGAAGGTAGATAGACACTCTTAAAGATTGAAATTATCTATGGAAAACAGGTGGGACCAGGAGAGGAATTACAGATATGCTATGTCAGCATAATTGGCATTATATTACCAAGACATAGAAGACTTAAAACAGATAGGATATATAAAATGGTGTATTCAGGTAATATTGATTTGGAAAAAGGAATAGCAAATATGGCACTAAGCACAAAGGTAGCCATCTTTGAATGGCAGGCACTTTCATGTGGCAGATTGGTAAAGTTTGGTGTTTTGAGACTTCACTAGTGAGGGACTGAATTTAACCTAGATGTCGAGTCAGAGTCCAAAAAATTTACAAAAGTTATTTTGATAAACTAAAAAATTTCTTTCTTTTTTTTTTGAAAATAATTTAATTGTAAATAATTTATGTTTGTATATAAATTTCAATTGATGAAAACTTCATTATACTATATTTAATTATACTCTGTTTTACTCAACTTTACTGGACTTATTAACTCAGTTTTACTTAGCTTTATTTTACTTTCTTAAGTAACTCAGTTTTATTTCTAAGAAAATCTGCCTATTTGACTTTACATTATTTTAAAATTTGTGAAAAGCTGTATGGTTGGATACAGAAACACATCATCATCAAATTCCTGTAATGTACCCTCAAGTGTACAGGATATGATAGTACTACATGAAAAATTTACATCATTACTAACTTCTTATCTACAATTTTCCTCCAGATCAGTCTGTTACTTGTCAAGACTCCAATATTATTAGATCTTATATTTCTGTTTTTTTTTTTTTTTTAAATAACGAAACCTGTGGTGCGTTCATAATTAGAAGAAACACACGTATAAACCACAGTGAAAATTATTTAATTGTAAATATTTCATCCTAAGTATCTTAGGACATCATCAGTACAGTATTTAAACAAAAATTAGGAATAACATACAGTTAGGGCGCATGATTACAATAGAATCTCATGAAAACGTGCATAACGTGCTAAAGTAGTACAAAAAAAAACAAAAAAAAAACGTTAATTATTTAACACAGTTTTGTATGATAATTTCCCATACTTTAGGAATAGTAAGAACATCGTTGCGGTTTAGGTTTGGTCTGTGTAGTAGGGCTTCAGAACTTTCTTTGTATAATATAATAATATATAATCTCTTTGTATAATATATAATCTCCTTTATCACCAAACCTAGCAAATTTGGAACACCTTGAGGAAAAAATATTCACTTTTGAACCCAAACCAAAAATTTGGCTAAGATATGTCGATGACATATTTGCAGTATGGAATCATCCCGAACCTGAATTACAACTGTTTCTAGATGAAATTAACCTTCTTCATCATCGCATCAACTTTACGTTAGAAAAAGAATCTCCACAGGGTATCTCTTTTTTGGATTTACACATCAAAAGAAAAGAAGACGGTTCCATCGCCACTTCCGTCTTTCGCAAGCCTACATTCTCAGGTCGCTACATTCACAATTCTTCTGCTCATCATCCATCTCAGAAATCTGGCATTATTAAATCACTAGTTTCCAGAACACACAAATTCTGCTCCTCTGAAGAATTTTTAAACCAGGAATTAGAAGTTATCAAAAATATAGCCATCCTAAATGGATATAATCCCAAAACAACTCAAAAAATCATCAGTCACTTCTGCATACATCAAACCAGACAGGAAGAAGTGCATAGGATTCCCATACCTTACGTTAAAAGCATCTCAGAACATCTTTCTAAAATTATGAAGAAATACAATTTTGCCACTACTTACAAACCTATCAACCAAATTTACAAATTATTACCTTCTCCTAAGGACAAATTCTCACCCTTGATGTTACCTGGTGTTTATGAGATTCCATGCTCATGCAAATTATCTTACTTTGGACAGACAGGTAGGTCTGTTCAGAAACGCATCTCGGAACATCAAGACCACACTCGTCTTCTTAAACCGCAGAAATCTGGCCTCTCTCAACACGGAATTGAAAATCCAAACCATAGAATCCATTGGGAAAAGGCTAAACTTTTACATAGATCTTTATCTTTATTTAAACATGAACGTTTATACAAAGAAAGTTCTGAAGCCCTACTACACAGACCAAACCTAAACCACAACGACGTTCTTACTATTCCTAAAGTATGGGAAATTATCATACAGAACTATGTTAAATAATTAACGTTTTTTTTTTGTTTTTTTTTGTACTACTTTAGCACGTTAGGCAAGTTTTCATGAGATTCTATTGTAACCATGTGCCCTAACTGCATGTTATTCCTAATTTTTGTTTAAATACTGTACTGATGATGTCCTAAGATACTTAGGATGAAATATTTACAATTAAATAATTTTCACTGCGGTTTATACGTGTGTTTCTTCTAATTATATTTCTGTTGTCTAAGGCACTTTGTACCATATCAATCCACCTATATCTTGGTCTTCCTCTGGGTTGTTTTCCTGCCAACCCTGGCAGAGAACACTTGTTTTGCCAATCTTTCCTCGCCCATTCTGTTTAAATAACCATACCATCTGATATTAGCTCTGCTAATGCATTCCTGGATGCTGACAACGTTCTTTCCTAATATTCTCATTTTTAATATGATATTGCCATTGATGCCATCTGTTCACTTCTATAATCTTTCTCAGGACTCTCATATCTGTGGTCTTTAGTCTTTGGTCAAGTGTTTTACTTCTGACCCAGCTCTCAGATCCATAAGTTAAAACTGGTTTGAACACTGTCTTGTATACAGCTAATTTAGTGTTCTGACTAATTTCTCTCTTATTCCATATGAATTTATTCAATTGACTTCCCACCATACCAGCTTTGCTGATTCTGTTGTCTATTTCTATATTTAATTTACCATCTTCAGTAAAAATCGTGCCTAAATAGCTGAAATGTTTTACTTGTTCCACAGGTTCTGAATTCACAACACAGTTGACATTTTCAATGATTCTGCCTATTTTCATTGTCTTTGTCTTTTTATTGCTGACCTTCATACCATATCTATTACAACAGCTATTCAATTTAGTCAGAGAATCTTGCAGACTCGTAGTGGATTTATTGATAAGTATAATATTGTCTGCATAAAGCAAAGAGCTGACATTAACTTCTCCAATTTTGATATCATGTTTAATACCACTTCATAATGTGATCCATATAGATAATGAATAACAGAGGGGATAATGTACATCCTTGTCTCACACCGATTTAACATTAAATCATCTTCCTGTACTTCCTTCAATTCTAACTGCTGACTTACAACTCAAATAAAGACTAAGTATTGCTTGATATAATGCTCCATTGACACCGTATAACTGTAGTGTATTAAATAGCTTCTCTCTTGGCACCTTATCATATGCCTTTTCCAGATCTACAAAACTCAAATAGAGATCTTTGTTATATTCCCATGATTTCTCCACTATTTGTCGTAAAGTGAAGATCTGATCATGACAGCCTCTATTTGGCCGGAATCCAGCTTGTTCTTCACCAAGCTTTTCTTCTACAATTCTTCTCAACCATTTCTCAAGTATACTTGCATATATCTTTCCAGGAACACTCAGTAGGGAAATACCTCTGTAATTTTCACATTCAGTTTTATTTCCCTTTTTATATATGGGTGCTATGAGAGCTCTACTCCAATCATCGGGAATTCGTCCCTCTGTCCAGACTTTCTGAACTATGCAGTGCAACCACTGCAAGACTTTTATGCCACCATACTTCAGCATTTCTGGTCGAATATCATCTACTCCTGCTGCCTTTCCACATTTTAAGCCTTTGGTAGCTTTTTCTACTTCAAGTATGGATATGTATTCCTGACTGTATGCCTGATGAGTGTTTTTTTACCACTGTGCTATCACTTCTTGTTTCATTTAGCAATTTCTCGAAGATATTACTCCATACTTCAAGGATATCTTTTTCTTCTGTTTTCATGTCACCTTTATCATCTCTAACTCCTTTTACAGTACTCTTTCCTCCATTTCTAAGCTTCTGAAATAACCTCCAAAATATTTTGCCACCTTCTTGATATTTATTTTCTATATTCTTGCCATAGTCCTCCCATGACTTTTGTTTAGCTAGTTTTACACAGTGTTTAGCTTTCTTTCATTTGTCTCTGTATTCTCTAAGAGCACAAGCTGACTTGTTTGCCAGAAATTTTTGATATGGTTTCTTCTTGTCCTTCATTGCCTCTTTAACTTCCTGTGTTCACCATGGAGTTCTGATTTTTCTATCCTTGCAGACAACCTCACCACATGCCTCTCTGGCAGAATCAATCAATGTTTTCAAGACTTGCCACTTAATCTCTAAAGTTTGGTTCCTGTTTGAGAACAGGAACCAAATATTTTTTCTTCAATAATCTTTGTGTATTTTAGTCTACAGTTCATATCTGAGAGCTGCTCAACTTTTATTCGCTTTGAAACTTTCTTACATGTTATTCTTTTCAATATGAAATTCAATTTTATCCTGCTCAAGACTAAATAGTGATCACTTCCAATTTCAAATCCTCTGTACACTCTGGTGTCCTGCACAAGGGAGAAAACATCACTATCAACAATAACATAGTCAATGAGACTTTTCTTATTCCTTTCCTCTTCTCTCCATGTGAATTTGTGCACATTATTATGTTGGAACATGGTGTTAGTAATAACCAGTCCATGTCCTGAGCAGAAATCCAACAAATATTTGCCATTATTATTAGCTTTGCTCTTTTCTCCAAATTTTCCCAATATATTTTTGTATGTCTGACAATCATTTCCAACTCTGCTATATAGATCTCCAACAAGGACCAACTTTTCCTTTTTCATTGTGTCTGTTGCTTTTTCTAAAGCCTCAAAAAATTCTTCCACTTCTACCTTAGTGGAACCTTCTGTGGTACTGTAATCACAAATAAGTCTCATTGTCCAGTTCCCCATTGCGATATTTGCCCACATCACTCTACTTAAGACTGCCTGCCATTCAAGAAGAGTAGCCTCTTATTTAGTGTTGAATACTATGGCTACTCCTTCTTTTCCTTGATTGTCATTGCCTGAATATAACATTTTGTATTTATTGCTCAGAAAGATCTCGCCAGTTTTGGTCTTTTTTGTTTCAGTCACCCCTATTATGTTGATCTGGTACTTATCTAATTCCTCAGCTAGCTCCATTTCTTTGCCATTCAGGCTTCTTATGTTGATAGTACCGATCTTTAACTCTGGTGATGTTGAGTTGAGGGGTGTTTTCAGATTTGTTCCAGTAGCTGACTTTTTGAGAAATCGGGTCTGATTATGAATTTGTATAGTAATTCATAGCTCTAAACAAAATGTTGTTTAGTTTGTTGTTTATACAATAGGTTACTGTATAATGGATCATAATGGTATTTGTTATATAAATTGTAAATAATTTATATTTGTATGTAAATTTCAATTGATATTAACTTCATTATACTATATTTAGGGGGTGCTTAAGGGTCAAAGCTGTATAACTGAAAGGAGACATCCACAGCCTTTAAAGGTATGCGGAGAACCGACCAGGACGTTGACCTAATGTCCAGTCCTCACCTTCTTGTGGTGCACCCTGTTGGGTATCTACTTGGATACTGAACAAATGCGGTTGGGCTGGCAATTTGGAGTTTAGCCGACCAAATTGTATTCTTATTGGTTAAACCAAAATAAAAAATGATGGTACAACATAACAAAATTTCATGCCGGCTGAGGCGTTGCCTGGTTAAACAAGGTCCCCGTTGTTTTCGCCAGTGAACCAGGGCGAACAGCAAAACGTCAGCTACTGGAACAAATCTGAAAACAAACCCCAACTCAACATCACAAGAGTTAAAGATCGCTACTATCAATGTAAGAAGCCTGAATGGCAAAGAAATGGAGCTAGCTGAGGAATTAGATAAGTACCAGATCGACATAATAGGGGTGACTGAAACAAAAAAGACCAAAACTGGCGAGATCTTTCTGAGCAATAAATACAAAATGTTATATTCAGGCAATGACAATCAAGGAAAAGAAGGAGTAGCCATAGTATTCAACACTAAATAAGAGGCTACTCTTCTTGAATGGCAGGCAGTCTTAAGTAGAGTGATGTGGGCAAATATCACAATGGGGAACTGGACAATGAGACTTATTTGTGATTACAGTACCACAGAAGGTTCCACTAAGGTAGAAGTGGAAGAATTTTTTGAGGCTTTAGAAAAATCAACTGACACAATGAAAAAGGAAAAGTTGGTCCTTGTTGGGGATCTAAATAGCAGAGTAGGAAATGATTGTGAGACATACAAAAATATATTGGGAAAATTTGGAGAAAAGAGCAAAGCTAATAATAATGGCAAATATCTGTTGGATTTCTGCTCAGGACATGGACTGGTTATTACTAACACCATGTTCCAACATAAAAATGTGCACAAATTCACATGGAGAGAAGAGGCTAGGAATAAGAAAAGTCTCATTGACTATGTTATTGTTGATAGTGATGTTTTCTCCCTTGTGCAGGACACCAGAGTGTACAGAGGATTTGAAATTGGAAGTGATCACTATTTAGACTTGAGCAGGATAAAATTGAATTTCATATTGAAAAGAGTAACATGTAAGAAAGTTTTAAAGCGAATAAAAGCTGAGCAGCTCTCAGATGTGAACTGTAGACTAAAATACACAAAGATTATTGAAGAAAAAATGAAAGAGTTTGAGGACAGGAATCAAACCTAGGAGATTCAGTGGCAAACTCTGAAGAAAACATTGATTGATTCAGCCAGAGAGGCATGTGATGAGGTTGTCTGCAAGGATAAAAAAATCAGAACTCACTGGTGGACACAGGAAGTTAAAGAGGCAGTGAAGGAAAAGAAGAAAGCATACCAAAAGTTCTTGTCAAATAAGTCAGCTTGTGCTCTTAGAGAATATAGAGACAAATGCAAGAATGCTAAACACTGTGTAAAACTAGCTAAACAAAAGTCATGGGAGGACTTTGGCAAGAATATAGAAAATAAATATCAAGAAGGTGGCAAAATATTCTGGAGGTTATTGGAGAACCTTAGGACTGGAGGAAAGAGTGCTGTAAAAGGAGTTAGAGATGATAAAGGTGACATGAAAACGGGAGAAAAAGATATCCTTGAAGTATGGAGTAATTACTTTGAAAAACTGCTAAATGAAACAGGCAGTGATGACAGCACAGTTGTTGTAAAAAACTATTGTTTTTTACGATGATATTTGACCAGAAATGCTGAAGTATGGTGGTATAACAGTCTTTCAGTGGCTGCACTGCATAGTTTAGAAAGCCTGGACAGAGGGATGAATTCCTGATGATTGGAGGAGAGCTCTCATAATACCCATATATAAAAAGGGAAATAAAACTGAATGTGAGAATTACAGAGGTATTTCCCTACTGAGTGTTCCTGGTAAGATATATGCAAGTATACTTGAGAAACGGTTGAGAAGAATTGTGGAAGAAAAGCTTGGTGAAGAACATGCTGGATTCAGGTCAAATGGAGGCTGTCAGGATCAGATCTTCACTTTATGACAAATAGTCGAGAAAGCATGGGAATATAACAAAGATCTGTATTTAAGTTTTGTCGATTTGGAAAAGGCATATGACAAGGTGCCAAGAGAGAAGATATTCAATACACTGCAGTTATATGGTGTCAATGGGGCATTATATCAAGCAATACTTAGTCTTTATTTCAGTTGTAAGTCAGCAGTTAGAATTGAAGGAAGTACAGGAAGATAGTTGAATGTTAAATCTGGTTGAGACAAGGATGTACATTATCCCCTCTGTTATTCATTATCTATATGAATCACATTATGAAAAAAAGTGGTATTAAACATGATATCAAAATTGGAGATGTTAATGTCAGCTCTTTGCTTTATGCAGATGATGTTATACTTCTAAATAAATCCGCTACAAGTCTGCAAGATTCTCTGACTAAATTGAATAGCTGTTGTAATAAATATGGTATGAAGGTCAGCAATAAAAAGACAAAGACAATGAAAATAGGCAGAATCATTGAAAATGTCAACTGTGTTGTGAGTGGAGAACCTGTGGAACAAGTAAAACATTTCAGCTACTTAGGCACGATTTTTAGTGAAGATGGTAAATTAAATATAGAAATAGACAACAGAATCAGCAAAGCTGGTATGGTGGGAAGTCGATTGAATAAATTCATATGGAATAAGAGAGAAATTAGTCGGAACACTAAATTAGCTGTATACAAGACAGTGTTCAAACCAGTTTTAACTTATGGATCTGAGAGCTGGGTCAGAAGTAAAACACTTGACCAAAGACTAGAGACCACAGATATGAGAGTCCACAGAAAGATTATAGGTGTGAACAGATGGCATCAATGGCAATATCATATTAAAAACGAGGATATTAAGAAAGAACTTGATATTGTCAGCATCCAGGAATGCAATAGCAGAGCTAATCTCAGGTGGTATGGTCACTTAAACAGAATGGGCGAGAAAAGATTAGCAAAGCAAGTATTCTCTGCCAGGTTGGCAGTAAAACGACCCAGAGGAAGACCAAATATAGGTAGATTGATACGGTACAAAGTGCTTAGACGATAGAAATATAAGATCTGATAATGTTGGAGTCTTGACAAGTAACGGATTGATTTGGAGGAAAATTGTAGATAGGAAGTTCGTAATAATGTAATTTTTTTCATGTAATACTATCATATCCTGTACACCCCTTGAGGGTACATGGCAGGAATTTGATGATGATGATGATATACTATATTTAATGATACTCTGTTTTACTGAACTTTATTAACTCAGTTTTACTTAACTTTATTTGACTTAAGTAACTCAGTTTTATTTGATCACAATTTTTTTATTGCATTCAGTTTTTAATAATGTATAAATAAAAACTTCCATTTTACATAACAAAAATTTAGAATTAATACACAGGATTACCATTGGCAATTTTATAGATAGCTATTTTTTGGAATTTAATTGAGTAAAGTGAAATCTGAGTTTATATTTCATTCAGGAAAAAGAGTAGAAAAAATCAATAACTATTTTTATTTGCATTTTTATTTCTGTTTATAAATAATCATATTATTTTTATTCCAAAAATAAAAGTATTTAAGGAAAAGCAATGCATTCAAAGATGTCTGACAAATATGAATGAACTTTTGTGCAAGAATGCATTGCACTGAAAATGTTCTTTTAGATTTTGTTGATGTTGGCAAAGCCTGATATAATTTTTCCAAGTTTTCTGTTCTTTTCTTTGCATTTTTAAATAACACATTCTTGTTTCAATTTACAGAATTTATCTGCCTTTCAGAGTGGTAACACTAAAGAATTTTTTTTTCAACTTCTAAAATATGCTTCTTCTTTCTTCTATCATTAATGTTTTTTCTCGTTACCAAACATTTTCATTAAAATTTAATAGTTTTCATTACATTCAGTACTTTCATCAGAAAAAGTCTCGCTTCATTGTTTCTGTTATAAAACTTAAGATCTCCATTTTGGTAGTAGGCTTAAGTAAGATATCCCAAAAGATCTGAGTTGATATTTCTGTGCTCTTTTATGTGAATTTCTATTTTAAGTAGCAGTTCTAGCCTTGGTCACTTTCCATTTCTTCTCTCTCTTAAGAAGTTAATTATCAAATCTTCTGAACATACAGTTGTATCTTGTCTACTAAATGATTTGACAATGAGTGTAATTTGCTTTAGTAAATTATTCAAATCATGGCAATTGAATTTTGAAGTATTTGATTAAATTTGCGCTACCGATATCTTTATGAACTTCTAATAAACTTAGCATCTTTAAAACGTTGAAACCATATCAAGCAGTGAATTCCAATGCATTTTAACATCTGTAGCTAATTCCACCTTATGTCCCAATCTACTTTATTATTTTTGTTGCAAAGATTTGCATACATTTGGTCTTAAAATACCTACTCACATCACAAACATTTGCATATGTTTGGTCTTAAAATACCTAATTACATCACAAACATTTTGAATATTTTCAGTGAATCTTGAGACTTTGCTAATTTAAATATATCAACTTTGAATTCATCTTCCTCGTTAATGTCTGAGATATCATCTTCTAAATCACGAAAGCTATTCTCATTGCCTTAATTTTCATCAAAAGTTGTCTTTTCCTGATAGACATCCAAATTGCTAGATGTATTGTATGATTAAGGCATTAAATGGAGTTACCATTTTATATCATTTACACCAGGGGTCGGGAACCAGCGGCCCAAACGTGCATTTTGGGCAGCCCATAAAAGGTTGACCATACTTACGTGGCATATGGCTTGTATAATACATTTTATAATATGAATAACAAATTAAAAATAATTTTATACCTATGCTTTGTGATATCACCCATGCAACTTGGAAATACCAACAAAAGTTTCCTTTTGTTGGTATTATTGAAGATTTACAAATGGAAGTTTCAACAAGGATTTGTTGATTTTCATAAAAATAACATTGAAATGCGATTATGTTTGAACCCTTTTAATGTCGACATTGATGACATACCAAGACAACTACAGACAGAAGAATTACAATAGAATGAAACATTAAAGAACGCATTTTCGTTAGAAAATATCCAAAAATTTTATCGATGCTTACCAAAAATTTTGAACTATTAATCAGTTTCGCAAAGAAGATAGTCGCATTTGGAAGCACATACATTTGTGAATAAGCATTTTCTGCCAAGAGTTTTAGAAAAAATAAATTTTCTTCTCGACTGATTAAATATTTGCATGCTTCGATTCGAATTTGAACCTCAGGTTATAAAGTGGATATGGATAATTTGGCTAAGGGAAAACAATCACAAAAGTCACATTAAGCAGGGAGACACACATATTGTGATGCATAACTATATTATTTTGTTTTTACGTGATAATAATTTTTCATTGAGTTTCATTTTCATGCTTGCATCATATCTCGTACTTTAAATATTTCTGCATTTTTTTAAAATTGATATAATAAAAATGTATAACTTAAGTATTTTTTTCACTCACTATTTTCTCTTAATTAACTCTTGTGGCCTGATTATTAAAAACAAAAGTTGAATGTGACCCGCAAGTCTGAAAAGGTTGCCGACCCCTGATTTACACCATTACAGTTGATTCAACAGTATACTTCTAAAAATTGATATTGAAAGTACTTAAATGATTTCTAACCATTTCTAACGGTTGAGGTGCTGAATGTGGATTATAAGTTCGAACCAAACTATGACTGTATATTTTGCTTTCATTTCCATGCAGACTAATATTGAAATAATATCTCATTTTACTAGTCCATTCTTCAGTGGCAAGATGATCTCTGACATTCCTGCAATTTTGCTTGGAATGACACTTTCATCTCTGCTTTCTTCTAATAAAAATCATGAATCTACCTCATCACATCTCTTTCCACATTAGGAAGCTTATACCTGATCTTTTTATGTCTTCTTGAATAAAACCTTATTTTTTGATTGTTTTCATTGATATACAGCAGTCTATTGATTAATGCCTAATGCATTCTTTAAAATGGGCTTATTAATTGAAAATGCACTAATCAAATATAATAACCTATGGGAAAAAGTATAATTCGTTCCTCAAATTTTTTTTTTGACCCTTAATTTTTTTTTATAAATGAATTAGGGTATGTTTTGGGACCTAGTTAAAGGAAAACCATGAAGCTGAAAGACAATAAAACATATTCAGAATATAAATTTATTATTCTACTTAACCTCCCAACCGGCCGGTGTGGATGAAATATTCAACACTCCCTAGCTTTTTTCATGGATCAAAACTTCGTCGGCATTCTACCTTTTATCATGCCATTACCTTCCTCCGCCGTTAATCTCGTTACGGCTATTCTATAGCATTAGTGGATTAACTGTTGCTGAGTGACCTTTGTGTCCCCTCCCCCTATCTTTACATCTATTGTGTTGCTTAGAATTTCATTTACTGTCCTAAGTTATTTGACCTTTCTTGCCTCTAAAATGATTTATTGTGTCTCTTTCCAAAAATTGAAACCAATTTCACATATGCGAAAAAAAAATCAATCCTGAAATGCCCACTGATCAGCTTTTACAATGAATCTATTTAGTGATAGGGAATTTGGTGTATTTTATTCTACAAATCAGTGCACTGGAAGAGTTGCACTGATTGTTCTTTCACTTTATGTATAATAATTGAATAATTTTTTTTCGAATTTTAAAATTTTCAAATGTTTGCTTTGAAAATATTATGTCAAATATTTATATTTTTAAATAATATTAATTGAAATAAATATGTCCTTTTTCTTTCGTTTCTAGCGAAATAGCATTATATGAATCATCACATTTCAGATTTAGAAACGATTTTTTGTTATTCATAAAGACAAAATAAAAAAAAATGTTAAAATGCTAAATTGCCTTACTCGGTTTCCGATTGTGTCTTTTTGGTATCAAAATTTTATATCCAATGATATTTTAGCAGTGATTCTTCCCCTTCGTCATTTATTTATTTATTTGTATTATGCATATTACGATAATATCTGGTGCACATCCATGTAGATATGTTGAAAATATAATGTGAAAAATATCATATACGGAATGATTCAACATTTTTGCTCATTTTGAAGATTTTCTAATGCTTCCCCCCCCCTCCTTATTCTCTCCTGGAACTGAATTGCATAACTACTCTAAATTTCTATACAGGTTTGAAAGCTTTTCTAGACAGCATTCAAAATCAATTACTTCATTTTACCATTTTGACAAAAGATATACGGCAATCAGATTGTATCGTGAAGCTTCTAAATCTGTTCTATTTATTTGCGATCTAAAACCAGCTGTTCTACTGCCCGCTGAAATTATGTGAAATTTTAGAAATAATATGCTATATTTTCACCACGCAAAATTCTTTATATGCATACCACACAAAAGAAAGTTCAGTAGTATTATTTGTGTTTGTTTTTCTTTTAAAAAAATCTAAATATTACTTCTTCTGCTGCTGGAAGCTATTTCTGAAATAATCTACGTCTTATAAATACTTGGTAATTCTACAAATCAGTGCACCGGAAGAGTTGCACTGATTGATCTTTCACTTTACGTATAATAATTGAATAATTTTTTTTCGAATTTCAGAATTTTCAAATGTTTGCTTTGAAAATATTATGTCAAATATTTATATTTTTAAACAATATTTATTGAAATAAATATGTCCTTTTTCTTTCGTTTCTAGCGAAATAGCATTATATGGATCATCACATTTCAGTTTTAGAAACGATTTTTTGTTATTCATAAAGACAAAATAAAAAAAAATGTTAAAATGCTACATTGCATTACTCGGTTTCCGATTGTGTGTCTTTTTGGTATCAAAAATTTATATCCAATAATATTTTAGCAGTGATTCTTCGCCTTCGTCATTTATTTATTTATGTGTATTATGCATGTTACGATAATATCTAGTGCACATCCTCGTAGATATGTTTAAAATATAATGTGAAAAATATCATATACGGAATGATTCAAAATCCTTTTTCATTTTGAAGATTTTCTAATGCTTCCCCCCCCCCTCCTTATCCTCTCCTAGAACTCACAGGTTTGAAAGCTTTTCTAGACAGCATTCAAAATCAATTACTTCATTTTACCATTTTGACAAAAGATATACGGCAATCAGATTGTATTGTGAAACTTCTAATTCTGTTCTATTTATTTGCAATCTAAAACCAGCTGTTCTACTGCCCGCTGAAATTATGTGAAATTTTAGAAATAATATGCTATATTTTCACCATGCAAAATTGTTTATATGCATACCACACAAAAGAAAGTTCAGTAGTATTATTTGTGTTTGTTTTTCTTTCAAAAAAATCTAAATATTACTTCTTCTGCTGCTGGAAGCTATTTCTGAAATAATCTACGTCTTCTAAATACTTGGTAATATCCTCTTAGCTGGAGGAAAAGTTGAAGGCTTATTACTCTCAGTGCTATTGAGAAGAAAGGGGAGAACACTAAAGTGCCCCAGGCTGTAGTGCAGAATATGTTAAGAATGTCTTGTTTCCTTTTCGATTGTTGATTACCTATATTCTAACAGAAATACTGATATTTCGTTTACATGCTTATACATTATTTATGCCAAAATAATTGCTTAATTTATAATGATCAGTTTCACTTTTATTATCAAAAATTAGAAATTAAATCATACAATTATCTTGAAAAAGAGGATTTGAATTATTTTCAAAGAAAAGGTGCATATGCGTTTCATAATCTTCTTTTTTTGGGGGGGGGATATAGGCCTAAGCAATATGCGGATATTTCAGATAATTTATTTCATAAATCGTTCGCAAGACAGCTGTTACAAACGTAAATCACTTGGGGAACATACCCATTCATTTTAGTGTAAAATAGTAGCAAAGGTTCAGTTACTTTAGATATCTAATCTAGAAGAAAATGTTATGTCTGCTGAGATTAGAATCATACGTGAATAATTTTTCTGACATGATTTCTCTATTCGTTATAATGTAACCAATTTCCAGATTTTTTTCCCTCCTGCAGACTTCATGTTATATGCAGTGATTTCTTCTTTGAACTATAAAAAAAAAATCAGATAACAGGAGAAAAATATGTAGTATTTTCTTTTCCACTGGCTGAATTTACAATGTTCTTTCTTTGTGTTTTGAAGAGAAACTGCAAATGACTTTTTTCTTACTATTTTTGCCATTATAACATCTCATAAAATTGTAAGAGTGACATTTTACCGTTTTTCTCCCACACGAGAAACAGAAATAAGGTGGTAATAATATTGTTGATTTTGCCAAACTTCATTGTAGCAGAAATTTTTATTACAAAACTTTGTAATATATATATATATATATATATATATATATTTATATTTAGACTCAGGGCAAGGTGAAAATGTTCCCGTTATTATTTATATATATTTCATTTATTAACTAGGGGGGCTATGCCCAACCCCCCGTGTTCCGGTATGGTAGACCAGTTCTCCTTCAATTGTGATAACTTGAAAGGGGGTTCAGCTCCTGAATTCTGATGACTTGAATTTTGAAGACTCGACACTCAGGGTAGCCCCTGAGTTTCAAAACGTTTCGATAAACATGACATAAAAAAGCTTATCATTTTATATATATATAGGGTAGATTTTATTTCATTATTTTTTATTGTTTTGATGAAATACTTTACCTGGAATACTCCTTCCAGTTTCTCTGTGTCATAAAAAGAACTTAAAAATTAGCCTTCAAGATGAAAAAGAAACAGTGCATTCGGGTATCCCTCTATCAATATTTGTAGTCCTGAAAAGGACTGTTTTGATGGCCTTGAAAACTAACATTTTTTATTTCATACTGTTCAGAATTTAAAATTCTTGAACAGCGTGGAACACCTTGAAGCAAGGGTAAACACACAAAGCAATTTTAGACTCAGGGCACCAGATTTTTGTTTCCTTTCTGATATTTTTTTATTACATACATAATATTTGCGTGGAGGTTTTTTTTTTAATTAGCCGTTGGTGGTAGATTTTCGGGATAATGGTTGGAGTTAGCAGCGTTCAACCTCGGATGTCGGGCAGGATTTCCTGTTTTTCTGCTTGCTGAAGAAGGTGCATGTAGCAATGCTTTCGCAATTTCTATTCTGTATTCTAGATATGTTATGGTAGACAAACATTTTTTCTTGTACAGGAGGAAACTGTTCCAAATAACAAAATCCAAACACTTAAAAATTCAAATAACATGTCCAAACACTTTTTTGTAATATTTTTTATGCTGTTTCCTCATTACAGAGTAGAATGATAGCTGCTGATCGCACCTGTCGACTCAACCCATAGTGTCGTTGTATGCACACACAGCAATGGGTTTTTCTTTCTTCAAACCATGCTTCTCCACTGATTCTGCTGATGGATTGTGCAGGGAAGATAGCAGAAAAACATCTTTTTTGTCTTTCCAACGTAGTGCAAAGACTTTCCCTCGCTGATAAGTTCGGATTTCCCCCTTCGATAGCTTTCCTGAAGCCAGATCTGGAGGCATATCTCGCCTTTTTGCATTTACAGTACCATAACTATCTGTAAAATGCTGTAAAAGCAAATCAGCGAGTTCAGGACACATATATAGTAATTATCCATTATAATGCAGTAACCTTTCCCCAGTAAAGGGTCTAGTAACTGCATTACTGCACGCATCGACAAGGGGAGATCCGAATATTTATCGTGCTCGATTACAGTTTGCTTTCCCGTATAAGGTTTGAAATCCCAAAGATATCCACTTTCCGATTCGCAAAGCATAAAAAATTTTACTCCATACTTCGCTTTCTTTTTGGGAATATACTGCTTACATTTCAGTCCACCTTTGAATGGCATAAGGCTTTCATCGATACTCAAGTCTCTCTCAGGAATGTAGAGTGATCTACATTTTTGACGGATTTTCATCAGAAAATCATAAATTTTGTTGAGGACTGGGCAAGGATGTGTTGCCTGATCGTATTCCTCATTATTCTGAAAATGCAAATACTTCATGATGAGACTGAATTGTTTTTCAGTCATAACATCACGAAACATTGACGTGTTCAGAATCCAGTCTGTAGACCAATACATTTCGAGAGCGGGCTTTCGAAATGTATTTCGAAACTTGGGGTTTTTCACTTTCTTTATTCTGATATTGCATTTGAAGGATGACAGTGATTTTAAATATTAATTTCACCTATATCCGAATATCACATAATTTCCTGATTTATAATAATCAGGAAATATGTATATTGTCTGATTTATAATTTGCTAATTTATAATAATCACCACATAGTTTCAGTATCAAAAAATTAAAGTTATGTGGAAGAATTACTAGAGAAAAATAACGAATTAAATAAAAACTGTACCTATGTTTCATAACAGTTTTCGGGTGTGTGATAGTAATGCAACGGGGGGGGGGTTAAACTATCAGAGGCGAAATAAAGTTCAATTCTATTGTAAAAATATGGAAATGAAATTTCACATTTGATATACATATTTTGAATGATAAAAATAAGCAAATGTATCGCTTACTTTAAAAATTGGAGAATAAAATATCTGAATTATCCAGAAAATATAAATTTAAATCGTAACTGTTAATTTCATTTTGTAATGACCAATTATACAAGGAAACCAAGAAAGTGAAAGTACAGATTACTATACAACAGGAAGAAAAAATTTAGTAATATGATTAAAGAATTTCATGTTATTCTTAATAAAGCAAAGTTGCTGAAGCGTGTCCTAAAGGAAATCTGTTAAGTATTATTCGATTTCGATGGTTTTGTACAAAAATAAAATTAATATAACCTGGAACGACGGCAGCCGGTTTTCTTTTCTTTTTTTAAAAGAATATTCCAAATAATTATCGTGAATTAATGTCTTCGAGAACAAAGAAAAATCTTTTGTCTAGTAGCGATTAGAAAAAAATTAGCGCAAAAAAATAAAAAATTAAATTGGTTACGTGAAGAAATTATGCAAGACCTTTATTTTGTCCAGAAATTAAAATTGTATTGTACAATAAAAAGAGAAAACAAAAATATAAATAATTTCTCTATTTTTAGTCTATCATATATAACTAAAATCCAGTTCACCAGCATGGAACAAGAAAGTCCGTTTCTTGTTATAGGCAACTGAGAGGCAGCTACGAACGGGAGATAATCCGATTAACCTTTCTCTTCGGCGTGAGGGTTTATCACACCTTCTAATTGACATGACAGTCGAATTGCACTTCTTATCCAGGTTCTTTAAACAGGTGGGCTGAATCTTATCCAGATTTAGTTGAACGTCTATAGACGTCCTAGCCGGTAGGAAGGTTAACAAAGAATTGAGCTAACATAGTTTGGTGGACATCCTTTTCCTTTTTTTCATACAACTGACGGAATGATCCTTCTGCAAATTTTACTACTTCTCTCTTCATCGTGATCAGCCTCTAAGCATTGCTGCTTAGAGGTTGATCCAGCTGCTTGCATATTGCTAACAATAATTTCATTTGACTTTGCAACTTTATAACCTGGCTGAGATCTTTGATTTGGCCGGAAAAATCTTAGAAGGCATTCACTTCCAAAAAAGGCCAGTTTCATCGACATTAAATATTTGTTGGTCACAATAGCCTTCCCTTCTTCCACAATTTTCTTCAAAATCTCTGGATAATTTGCAGCCATCTCTTTATCTACACTTGCAGCTTTGCCTGTGATTTGAACATTATATAGGCTATTTCTCTTTTTTTAAATGCTGAAACCACCAACACCAGCATGGAATTCTTCTTTCCCATCATTAATAGCTCTTTCTTTCAAGGTTGCAAAGAGACTTAATGTTTTTGATTTAATAAGGTCATTGCTTAGCAGGATCTGTTTTTGGTTACAATCTTCGATCCATGTAGAAAGAAGTCACTCTAATTCAGTCATTATAATACTTTGATTTTGAGTGGTCTGCATGCATGATAAACTTGAAGCAGTCGTACCGTTTTCTTTGTATTCAGCAGCTTTGCTTAAAATTGCTCTTATACTTGATTCACCCAGTTTGTGTTCTTATCCTATCTTTGATCTGCACTTGCCTTGTTCATTTTTCTTTATTATTTCAAGTTTTTCTTCCAGTGAGACTACTTTTCGAATCTTTTTCACACTTCCACTTTTTTGTTCGCTGATTCTTTTACTCATGATTAACACTCCAACCGGCTATGCCGTCTACTGTAGACGTCCAGCAAAATCTGGATGCGATTCTGTAACATGGATAAGAAATGTGAATTGGTCTCACTATTTCATCCACCAGTTGAGAGGTTAAAGGTTGGGAAAATACTTTAAAATAAAAAAAAAAGTAAGGAAAACAATTGCAAAAGAGGCATGAGGATATGATCAGCAAAATGCTTTGAATTAGCAGGCAACATAAATTTTGGTGATAAATTTGGAACATAGTGTATGTGGAAATAGTGTAGTACTGTATGCCTTTAAAAAATAACTTTGTAAAATTTTTTAAATTGGTAACTATATTATTTCATTCTTTAAAATTTATGTTTTAAAATAGTTAGCCATAAAACATGTATAGATAGAAAATGTTTAAAATCTGTAACATTTATTTTTAAGATGTATACAGGCACACTAATTGAATTTTAGAGGTGCATTAATTGTATTTGGGTATAGAAAAAAATGATACACTAATTGAAAATGCACTAATCGGAGATGCTTTAATTGAGGGATTGCTGTATTATCAACAGTGGACAGTTCAGAAACAATTTGTTCTGAACCTTTTTTCATAAAATACTTGTTAGTGGTTTTGATTTTCACTTTCTTACTTCTATCCATGCTCATTACCTTGCCATCCGTAGAGCCGTCAGTCTTGCTCACTATTATACCATCAGTCAAATTCTATTTTTCACCATCAGTCTTGTATGCTGTCTTACCATCAGTACATTCTCTTTCTTACCATCGGTCTTGCATGCTATCTTACCTTCAGTCTGTTTCAGCATCATTCTGCACAGGAATGCCATGTTTAGTTGGTAAATGTTTTATCATCAGTCAAATGTTTCCATCTTTATTTGATACTTTTATTAACCATTTACTGCATTGTGTATTGAGTTTCTTAGTCTGTTACTATTGCCTTTTAAAAATTACCACACATTTGATTTCTTTGACATATTTAATTTTATCTGCTATACAGTTCAAAAAGAATACTTTTTGAACTTTATACACCCTCTGTCCAAAAAGGAACCGAACTTTTCAAAAATAGAAGAAACTAGTGGTCTGCCTGTTGTATCTTTTTGTTGTCGAAAGCGGCAACCTTCATTAGTGTTGGGTCAATTGTTTATGACATTTGTTTCATTAGAAGCTGAGTTATAGTGCCAAGAGTGGCAGTATGTGTTTGGTCAGAAAATGAGTTTCAAACAGTCAAATGTTTGAAACTCATTTTCAAACAATTGACTTTTGTGTTAAACTTGGTAAAAGTTTTACCAAAACGCATCAAATGCTTCAAAAAGCATACGGTGATGAATGCTTATCTCATACTCCAATTTACGAGTGGTGTAAGCAATTTCAAAGTAGTCGTGAGACACTTCAGGATGACGAAAAGCCGGGCCATCCAAAAACTAGACTGAGCGAAGTTAACATCCAAAAATTGTGTGATTTCATCAAAGAAAACCCAAAATCGTTCGTGAGATTAATTGAAGATGAATTGGGGATTCCAAAATCAACTGTGCACAACATTTTGACCGAGAGCTTGGGCCTTTGTAAATTGAATTCGTGATTTGTTCCCCACAAGTTGACTGATGACCAAAAAATGTATCGAATTGAACACTGCAAGGACCTCATTAAAACCGCTTGTAAGGACTCAATCTTCCTTGAAACAATTGTTACTGGTGACAAACGTGGTGTTTTGAGTATGAACCTGATACAAAGCACCAGAGTGCTGAGTGGAGACCACCAGAAGAGGAACATCCGAAAAATGTCGCTTGGAGAAGTCAAAAGTAAAAACAATGCTGATTTGTTTCTACGATATCAAGGTTTTTATCTACGAAGAATTCCTTCCGTCTGGCCAAACGGTCAATGGTGAGTTTTATCTCGAAGTTTTGAAGCGATTCATAGCGAGAATTCGTCGTGTACGGCATGAATATTGTGATGCAGGCAGCTGGTCACTTTTGCACGATAATGCACCATCTCATCGTTCAAACATTGTGAGACAGTTTCTGATCAAAAATCAAGTTTGTGTGTTGGATCACTCACTGTATTCACCTGATTTTGCGTCCTGTGACTTTTTTCTTTTCCTCGACTTCATTTGCCGATGAAAAGAAAGCGATACGACATCATTGAAAACGTTCGAGCGGCAGTAACCATGACCCTCAACAGTATTCAAAAAACCGATATAAAAAATCATTTTACGAATTAATTGAACATGGCAAACGCTGTATTGAAGCTGAGGGAGAGTATATTGATTGAAATAAATGATTTGAATAATTATAATTGACCTGTGTTTTATTTTCTATCAAAAGTTCGGTTTCTTTTTTGGACAGTGGTTGTATAAGAAATATTTCAAACTTAAAATAACATTAGAATCCGGCTGTTCCTTAATAAAAATCAACACATTCATGACTACACAACACATACTATGTTTAGTTTCTACAGTGCCCAGATTAAAAAAATTAAATATTGCAGTCACAAACTGGCATCACACATTTGAAACACGCACATGCAAATTAGTTTAATTTTGTTAACTTCTGTGTGTGTGTGTGTGTGTGTGTGTGTGTGTGTGTGTGTGTGTGTGTGTGTGTGTGTGTGTGTGTGTGTGTGTGTGTTTCACATGTGTGATGCCAGTTTGTGACTGCGATGTTTACTTTTTCAAACCTGTCCACTGTCATATGTCAAATTAATAAATAAATTAATTAATCAAATGTCAAATAAAATTAATAATTTTATTAACTGAATATTAGTCCTAATTTTTTTTTTTTTACAAAAAATTGTCTGTTAGTCATGAACATGTTAAAATATAAAAGTGAAATATGGTTAGACATTTTCCAAATCCAAAATATCTAATCTTATTTTGCTTTTGTTGATATGATGATAAACAGAACATTATTAGTAAAGGTAAACACTGTACAAGGAGTAAAATTGCTGAAATTCAATTTTTTTGTGATCATTAATGTATGCAAAGGATTTGGACCTGTCAAATTTTAGATCAGGTCAGATTACATATTAACCCCCCAACCGGTCACAACGTCTATAGACGTCGAGATAAATCTGGATACGAAGCTCTAAAACCCATTGAATAACATGGATAAGAAGTGCAATTTGGTGTTGTCACTATTTCATCCACATTGGCCGGTAGGGAGGTTAAGACTCTCCAAGTCATGATAAAACTCAGATTGCAAGTAAAATTATGTGAGCAATTTCAAAATGCGCAGTTGAATAATGAGACTTATTTGTTCCTGTGGTCCCATAGAAGCTTTACTGTGGAAGAAGTGGAAGGTTTTCATGTCATTAGAGAAGGCAGCTGACATAAAGGAAAACAGGTTTTTTTTAGAGAATAAAACAGTGGAGTAGAAATTGAATCCTGGGTATTTTGGCAAAATTTGGAGGAGAAAGAGCAAAACTAATAATAAAAGTCAAGTATCTGTTGAATTTCTGTTTAGGATGTGGGCTAGTCATTATTACTACCATATTCCCATATAATTGTGTACAAATTTATGTGGAGAGAGGGAGTGTATAAGAAATAAGATTCAATAAAATCAAAATATTATTAAAAATGTCTAATAATATTTTTAATAATATTTCATCATCATCATCAAATTCCTGCATGTACTCTCAAGGGGTGTACAGGAATTAATAATTTCTAATAATATTAATAATATTTATTAATATTAATTTCTAGTATGTGGCAACAGTTTTTAATTGGTAAACCACTGACTGCTGTATATACCTTGTATTCCTTTGATTTGCTTGTTTCTACACACTGATGTACTGTTATTTTCAGTATGAAATATCTGTACTTTCATTTCATTAAAGTTAAATAAAGATTAAGGCTGAATAAAGATTAAGGTCTATTTGTTTAGGAGATTTGAAGTAGGCAGCAATTACCATTTAGTTTTAAACAGAATAAAAATTAGAACCATATTAAAAATATATATAAAGTTTTTAAAAAAAAAGATCCAGAAAGATCACACAGCTTTCAAAATTGAAATGTTGACTCAGATATTATTATTACTGTAACCTCCATGCGGTCAGTACACCCTCTGTCCAAAAAAGAAACCGAACTTTTGATAGAAAATAAAACACAGGCCAATTATAATTATTCAAATCATTTATTTCAATCAATACACTCTCCCTTAGCTTCAATACAGTGTTTACCATGGTCAATTAATTCGTTAAATGAGTTTTTTATATTGGTTTTTGGAATACTATTGAGGGTCATGGTTACTGCCGCTTGAACGTTTTCAATGATGTCGTATCGCTTTCCTTTCATCGGCAAATGTAGTCTGAGGAAGAGAAAGAAGTCACAGGGTACTAAATCAGGTGAATACAGTTAGTGATCCAACACACAAACTTGGTTTTTGCTCAAAAACTGTCTCACAATGTTCGAATGATGAGATGGTGCATTATCGTGCAAAAGTGACCAGCTGCCTGCATCGCAATATTCATGCCGTACACGACGAATTCTCGCTATGAATCGCTTCAAAACTTCGAGATAAAACTCACCATTGACCATTTGGCCAGGCGGAATGAATTCTTCATGGATAATGCCCTTGGAATCATAGAAACAAATCAGCATTGTTTTTACTTTTGACTTCTCCAAGCGACGTTTTTTCGGATGTCCCTCTTCTGGTGATCTCCACTCAGCACTCTGGTGCTTTGTTTCAGGTCATACTCAAAACACACGTTTGTCACCAGTACGATTGTGTCAAGGAAGATTGAATCCTTACGAGTGGTTTTAATGAGGTTTTATCGAATTGAGCCTTTCAGTGTTCAATTTGATACATTTTTTGGTCGTCGGTCAACTTGTGGGGAACAAATCGCGAATTCAATTTACAAAGGCCCAAACTCTCGGTCAAAATGTTGTGCACAGTTGTGATTTTGTTATCCACAATTCATCTTCAATCAATCTCGCGAACGATTTCGGGTTTTCTTTGATGAAATCACATGCTTTTTGGGTGTTAACTTCGCTCAGTCTAGTTTTTGGATGGCCTGGCTTTTCGTCATTTTCAAACATGCTTAAACCACTTGTAAACTTGAGTACGGGATAAGCATTTATCACCGTATGCTTTTTGAAGCATTTGATGCATTTCGGTAAAATGTTTACCAAGTTTAACACAAAAGTCAGTTGCAGCTCTCTGTTTGAAACTCATTTTCTGACTGTTCGTCAAAACACGCTGTCACTCTTGGCACTATAACTCGGCTTGTAATGAAACAAATGTCATAAACAGTTGACACAACACTAATGAATGTGTTGCTTTCCACAACAAAAAGATACAACAGGTGGCGCCACTAGTTTCTTCTATTTTCGAAAAGTTCGGTTTCTTTTTTGGACAGAGGGTGGAGATTCACTGTGGGAGACTCGCTCAACTGACAACATGTCTATTGTATTGAAATTTGAAATCATTTATACTCCCTGTATTCACAGTGCACTCCTGCAATGTGTTCCACTCACTAACAACTCTCCATATAAAAGAATTATTCCTGACATCCTTCTTAACTACATCTTTATACAATTTGTGATGTGCTCTCATTCTTTCATCTTACCATCTGTTCTTTTTATAATTCTTTTTGTATTAACCTTGTAAAATCGCTTCTCTATCATATCTTCTCTTTTCCTCCTATTCACCAAACTTGTAATTTGCATTCCTACAACTGCTCTGCATAACCAAGACTCCAGTGTGCCAATATTGCTTTGGGTCATTTGTGTTTGTAATCCTCAATAGTGTTTCCACATTGCAATGAAAACTAGGCAACCAAATTTGACCACAGTAGGCCATGTGTGATCTGACCAGTGCCTTAATCATAGACACCACCACCTCGTCAGTGTACTTCTTATCACAGCAGTAGTACAATGCGTAGTCATCGCAACACTTGCAATGTTCCTTTGGAACTTTAATCCACTATCTACCCTCATCCCAAGATCCCAACTCTAATCCAATGAATATTATTGGAGAAAAAGTAAAGGAGTTTGATAATAAGAACAAATCATTGCGATCCAGTGGAGTTGTCTATAAGGATAGGAAAATCAGAACTTTATAATGGACTCAAGAAGTTAAAGTCACAATCTTGAAAAGAAGAAATCATATCAGAAGTATCTTGCAAGTAATCACTCAGCCAGCCAGCCTGGCTGGCTGAGTGATTAGCGTATCAACTCTCCAGACAAAAGGCTGTGGGCATGGATGCTTGTGTTTGTCTGTGGAAATACTAGTGGTGGTGGTTGGCAGTAGATGGTGTAGTTGCAGTCAGTTGGTGGATTGAGTGGTTGAGACAGAGTTGTAGAGCAGGTGCCCTTCCTTGATGAGTCTTTGGACTCCATGGAGGTGATAATAATAATATGCAATCTATTTGGTCTTGTTCTAGAATTTTCTCTTTTCCCTCCCCAGACATACTCAAAAGGTCCGAACCCAAAGTATATTTTTCTACCCCTTTGCCACATACATAACCATGTTTGAAAATATTCATATCTTTATCATGTTTGCATACCATAGCTGAACTTTCACACACATTTTTCTCATTCCATCCTTGATGATCTAGTTTCTTTGACACTCTGCATTAGGTCTCATAACAAGAAGTAATTTCTCCAGGCTCCTGATGGCAAATGAATTCAGTTGCAGGCCATCCTTCTTATACAAGTATTTTCTGCCATCAAATGCACTTCACACATCTAAAAACTTGCATCCATTTCTTCTACACAGCTTTACATGAAATTGTTTGCTATTATCAGCCTCCTTCGTAACTCAGTACTGTTGTATCTGGGTAGCAATTATGCAATTTTTACTCTCTCACATTTCTTTCTCGCTTCTTCCAACAGACCTCTCATATCTTCTCTCATACTATATTTGTCACTACTTAAATTATTAATTACCTACCAGAACTGCTATGTTTTTTACTTTTCTTTTTTGCTTTTCACTTACATTTGTCATATTTTTAATTTTTGCCCCCGGGAAACTAGAAGTAGTGACTCCTTCAGCAAGCAAATTTAATACCATTAACCCCCCAACCGGCTGGTGTGGATGAAATAGTCAGCTCTCCCTAGCTTTTTTCATGGATCAAAACTTCGTCGGTATTCTACCTTTTATCATGCCATTACCTTCCTCTGCCATTAACCTCGTTACGGCTATTCTATAGCCATTAGTGGATTAACTGTTGCTGAGTGACCTTTGTGTCCCCTCTGTCTTTACGTCTATTGTGTTGCTTAGAATTTCCTTTACTGTCCTAAGATATTTGACCTTTTTTTTTGCCTCTAAAAGGATTTATTGTGTCTCTTCCAAAAAATTGAAACGAATTTCACATGTGCGAAAATAATCAATCCTGAAATGACCACCGATTAGCCTTTGCAATGAATCTATTTAGTGATAGTAAATTTGGTGTATTTTATTCTACAAATCAGTGTACCGGAAGAGTTGCACTGATTGTTCTTTCACTTTACTTATAATATAGAAACAATTTTTTTCGAATTTCAGAATTTTCAAATGTTTGCTTTGAAAATATTATATCGCATATTTATATTTTTGAATAATATTTATTGAAATAAATATGTCCTTTTGCTTTCTTTCCTATCCAGATAGCATTATATGGATCATTACATTTCAGTTTTAGAAACGATTTTTTGTTATTTATAAAGACAAAATAAAAAAAAATGTTAAAATGCTAAATTGCATTACTTGGCTTCCAATTGCGAGTCTTTTTGGTATCAAAAATTTATATCCATTGATATTTTAACACTGATTTTTCGCCTTCGTCTTTTATTTATTTATTTGTATTATGCATATTACGATAATATCCAGTGCATATTCTTGTAGATATGTTAAAAATATAATATGAAAAATATCATATACGGAATGATTCAAAATTTTTGCTCATTTTGAAGATTTTCTAATGCTTCCCCCCCCCCCCCTCCTTATCTTCTCCTGGAACTCAGTTGCATAACTACTCTAAATTTCTACAGGTTTGAAAGCTTTTCTAGACAGTATTCAAAATCTATTACTTCATTTTACCGTTTTGACAACGGTAAAATATTAAAAGGTTAAAATTTTAACGTTAACCTCTCAGAGACAAAATACAATTCAATTCTATTGTAAAAGGAAATGATATTTCACATTTAATTAATTTGATATACATATTTTGAATGATAAAAATAAGCAAATGTATCGCTTACTTTAAAAATTGGAGAATAAAATATCTGAATTATGCAGAAAATATATACATATAAATTTGAATCCTAACTGTTAATTTCATTTTGTAATGACCAATTATACAAGGAAACCAAGAAAGTGAAAGTACAAAGAACAGTAGATTACTATATAAAGAAAAAATTTAGCGATATTATTAAAGAATTTCATGTTATTCTCTGTAAAGCAAGTGTGTCCTAAAGTTGCTCAAGCGTGTCCTAAAGGAAATCTGTGAAGTATTATTCGATTTCGATGATTTTGAACAAAAATAAAAATAATATAATCTGGAATGTCGGCAGCCGGTTTTCTTTTCTTTTTTTTAAAAGAATATTTCAAATAATTATCGTGAATTAATTTCTTCGAGAACAAAGAAAAATGTTTTGTCGAGTAAACGATTAGAAAAAAATTAGCTCAAAAAATTAAAAATGAAATTTCTTCTCCAAGGTAAGGCAATATTTAAGTGAAGAAATTATGCAAGATCTTTATTTTGTCCTAACTGTTAATTTCATTTTGTAAATTTAATAAAATTTTGTAAATTTAATAAAAATTGTATTGTACAATAAAAAGAGAAAACAAAAATATAAATAATTTCGATATTTTTAGTCTATCCAATATTACTAAGATCCAGTTACCCAGCATAGAACAAGGAAGTGCGTTTCTTGTTATAGGCAACTGAGAGGCAGCTATGAACATGAGATAATCCGATTAACTGTTCTCTTCAGCATGAGGGTTTATCACACCTTCTAATGGACATGATGGTCAAATTGCACTTCTTATCCCTGTTCTTTTGGTTTTAGCTGGATGTCTATAGACGTCCTGGCCGTTTGGGAGTAATTGAATTATGAATAAAACCAGCTTTGAATACATTATTATGATGTTATATTTACTTTAGTACTCAGTAGTAATTTCATAATTTGTAGAGTTCATAGCAGCGAAACTCTAGCTTGACTGATACTCCTATGCTATGGAAGATTGAAATAATAATTATTATAGTTACCTATGTTTAATCATGGTGAATGTGGTTTAATTTTTACATTTTCTGTTTTTTAGATCACGAAGTAGAGAAAGAAGGAAAAGGTCAAGATCACGCAGTAGGGAAAGAAGGTAAGCTAATTTTATATAGTATGTTGTCTTTATTCTAGTAGCTATTTCACAAGTTATGTTTCTACTTTGCAATCTGAGATCATTTTAGCTACATAATAAATCATTATAGCCTTCGTAGCTTATTTAAAATAGACGAGCCCATTGATTGGAAAGACCTGGGTTCGAATCCCTTCTATGACATGAGAAACCATTGTTTTCAATCAAATGAGTTGGAGGGTCTCATATGGAGGTAGAGAGTTTTTTCCTCCTGGAAACTTGGGTTTTTTGTCCCTCAAAACATCGGTGGCTTTGTGAACACACAGATCTACATGAATAAATACTTGTGTATTAGGGCTTAAGTGCTAAGAGAAACTCATGCTATGAGATTTGTAATAATTTATATGTTCTATTATGCTGCTTTGCTTTTTCTTTATTTAGTTATTTGTGAATTGTTGGCTGCCTTAACTATCGACTGCAACGATGTATCTATTTCTACTATATCTTATTTCTCACATTCTACAGTCTAACAAATGTATTTGTTTTAACAACTGCACCAGTTAGACTATATATATTGAGTATGAGAATATAAGATTTTTAATCAAAGACTAAGCAGGTATTGTTTATATTCCCCGCCTATATTATTCTTACTTTAAACTAATCATGGCTTAAATATAAATCATATAACTTCTATCTCATGCATGTCTGAATTTTTTAGGATAATGCATTGACATAATCAGTCCAATGTGTTGTTTACAAACCATTTAATGAAGTCAAACAGCAGTATGTACAGAATGAGTTACATTCACATATATACACACAATGTCATTACAATTCCCTTGCTAGTCTCAATTTTTTTTCTAATTTAACCTTAGTTCAAAGCTAATTCTCAATCTAGCATAACACTAACTGAATATAAGACATACCTTGGTTAAGCCTAATTCACCATTAATATACATTATCTCATAAGCATAGACGCTTGACATACATTTTTGTTCAGTATTACAACTACTTACAAGTCTTGTTCAGCAGACAGTCTTTTGCGTTAACCCTTTGTTCACACATTTGTCTTCTACTTGTCTTTCTATCTGCTTGCTAACACGTTCCTGTTTATCTACTAAAATTCTTTCTTGTCAGGGTTGTCAACTATGCCTTGCCTTATAGGACCCCCTTAACATGGTGGCAATGTACAGCTCCTTCCCTTCGAGATAACGACACAATATTTCTTGCATGGTGATGTACCCAGGTAGAAGACTCGGAACCCTCGACACATCACTTTGGATTTCCGACAGCGATTCTTGGCATGACGGGGACTCGGGTACGAGAAGGCCTAAAAAAATCCTAAGACAAAATTCCTTCTAGACAACTTGCCTTATATAGGCCCTTACTTCTGTCATGCGCATGTGCACATCTCTCGAAATTAGTCACGTATTTACCTTCGGATATGCTGATTCATTCTTCGTGCGTCTATGGAATTCTTCATCCATGGCAGTTATTGTCATGTATTGACCTTTGGATATGATGACTTCATTCTTCACAGGTCTTTGGAAATTTCCTCTATAGCAATTCTCAGAATTCTTCACTAGTTTTAGCATTACACACTGATTTAACTTATTACTTAATAACCTTACATGGTGCAACATTATTTCAACAAAGGCTCGATACAGTATTATTACAGATAAGATTATTTCAGCAGAAAAATTTAACATTACTCTGAGTACATTCTCCTAAACAAAAAATATGTAAAAACAAATATGATAAGTTACAAAGTCACATATCATGAGAGATTTTATGGATTAATGGAGTGAAACAACACTAGGAAAGGATTACAAATAGTATTTAATGCTTTCAATATTTTGTTTCAGTTACAGAGGATTTTCAGGGAGTACAGTATGAGACATAACACACACACACACACACACACACACACACACACACACACACACACACAAAGGTAGCACAAAAACTAAGTGAAACACTTGGACAAAAGACTAGTACTTAACTAGGTGGGGTGTCCTCTATGGACACCTGTTCGCAGCTTAATTTCTGACAATGTCTCTGTAACTGACACGGAATATTGGAAGAATTAAGTGCTATTTTTAATCTTTTCTTAGTGCTGTTTCACTTCATTAATCTTCTAACATGAGCACAAATAAATGCTTGCCTTAGGTTTTTCAGCAGAGGAATGGCACACCTGCTGCATTGATTGCCTAAATGCCCAATTAGGGGACTCAGTCTATCTTAGATGAACAAGAATGGACAATAATGATGAATAAATCATTTAAATAGTAATGCATTAGACAGTTTCTCTATTCAAACAAATAAGTGCCACTAGACCATGTTTAGAACATGGTCTAATTATATGCTGCAAACCACATCAAGATCATGATGAGTAATAGGGGTGTTTCTCCATTTAGAGTTTATGTTTATTTTGTTACTTCTTATTCCCACTTCCCTGAATTCAAAAAGTCAAACAGGAAAGAAAAAAAAAATTAGCAGAAAGAAAAATCCAATCCTTTCAAAACTTTTATCCACTTCACAAATACTGCATTAAATCTGTTTCGAGTTTTCTAGACCCAGCTAGAGTTAACTCTGGCATTACCTTTTTGGTCTTTCCACCTGAGAAATGCTTCTGTCAGAAAGGCACAGGTTCCAATTTCCTTGTTGTAAGCATGTATTTAGGTTTAATTGCTGGTTGAAGCTCATATCATAGTTTAATGGAATGAAGACATATTATGATTGAATTAAACATGATGTCTCTGTAACAGAAATGAAATATTGGAATCATTAAACCATCATATGAGTTTCAATCACCTAAGTACATGATTGTTAGTTGGTGAGAATTGCATGCAAATCAGAACAATGCACTAAATGTGGTCAACTAGGCTGGCAGTATGCCAGTCTGGTTGACTGTATTTACTACCATATTTATTGATTGAGTGGTTAACATGTATCTACCATATATACTGGCATACCTACTCTGCAAAAACAGGCTATTGGTTTGAATCTCATTGTGGGCATGGATGTTTGTGATTGTCTTTAGGTGGGAGATGAATTTTGTTGCTCAGTGTAAGCTGCATGGAATTGGACTAGTCATTACTAGTCTACTTTCCTGTTTATTGAAGGCTTGAAAAAATTTTGTGATTGGTCTCTAGAGCAGAGTTTCTGGATTAAGTGAAAAATAATAATTAAAAAATCCTTATCTGCACAACAGCACTAATGTATTATACTTTTACAGCTTTCATGGGTGGTAGCCACATAAAAGGAAACTGTTTATCTAGGGAACTTAACTGACTTTCCTTCCTAAAACAATATAGGGATACAGATATTACACTTACTTTTGTAAAGTTTTGAAAAGCTTTCTGAATCTGCAGTATGCCAGCTTTGCTTTACTGAGAACATATGACAACATATTGCTACTTCTCACAGTAACCTCGCTGCAGCTAACACAGCCATTAACTCTTTTCAAACAGAACTGTCTTTTGTTCTCATCTCAGAACTTTGGAACACACTTTCTGATGTTTCTGATGCATCTACACATAAAGAATTTCTAAAAATAAGGAATAAGAAATGTGACATCCTTTATCATCATCAGTTTCCTGATATGCATCCTCAAAGGATATAATATACAATGCTATGTTAGTTCTACCTGAAGTTTACATGATTACTAGTTATTGTGAACAATTTTCCGCCAAATTAATTAGCACTTGTCCAATGTTATTAGATTTTATATTTCTGTCTTTTAGAGCACTTCTTTCTGACTGGGCACACCAGAGGAACAGCATTTGCTACTCCCCTTGGGGTGGAGACAGCTGCCTGTGGAGCTTACTTGGTCACTCAGAGATGTTCTGAGGCAGACCAGTATAGTCTGGATCTTGTATTTTGTTAGTCAGAAAAATCAAACCCGTTTGTGAGTTTTGTTTTAGTAACATTATTTATGTTGATGTGGTACATCTAATTTTGCCAGTTCCACTTCTCTTCCATTGATACCTTTTTATGTTAAAGGTGCCTATCTTGAATTTCGCAGATGCTAAGTTGAAGTTTGTTCGTGTCGTTGACTTTTTACTGTTCATCCTGGTTCCCTGATGAAAAACAGCGGGGGGGGGGGCCTTGTTTAACTGGGCAACACCCTAGTTGATATGAATTGTCATCATGTTGTATAATCATTTGTTTGGGTTAAGCCAATAGAAATTACGATAAAATATGATTTAGTTTGCGAAATCTCAGATTGATATATTGGCAGGCAAATAGTTACTAACAGGGTGTATCATGAGAATGTTGGGATTAGACATTAGTCAGAGGTCCTGGCCAGTTCTCCTTAAAAGGCTACATATAGGTCTCCTCCCAGTTATCTAACCTTGACCCTTAATGTCCCCATTGTTTTAATTTTGTTGATATTAATTTTATATATACAGGGTGTTCGGGATAAATTTGACAGTTTCGTAAGGAAAAAGAAAATCTTCTTTGTATCTATTAAATTTAATGAATTGACAAAAAAACATTACAGGCAGAGTTAATTACAATACTATCAACAAGATTTACTCAAAATAACCACCATTAGCATCGATCACAGCTTCAATTCTGCTTCGGAACCTCGAACAAGCTGATGCTACAGTCTCCCTGGGAAGGGCCGCAAAAACTGTTTTAATTTTATCCATTAACTGGGCTTTTGTATTACTGGAAGTGCGATTGGTGTCTTTTTCAACTGCGCCCCATACAAAATAATCCATGGGGTTAAGGTCTGGGGAGTTTGGAGGCCAAACATTTGGACTGGTGAAGTCGTAGAAATTTTCAGACAACCATTTTTGACTTTTCCCAGAGGTATGGCAAGGGGCCGAATCCTGCTGCCATACATACGGCCTACCATTGGCTACCCTTGTTATCCAGGGCTTGACTACAGTTAGCAACTCCACGAACAAAGCCCGAATTCCAATGCCAGGGTTCTTCAACACCTGTTCCTGCAGATTTGCGAGGAATTCTGCTGTACGAACGCAATCAGATCGTCTGCTAGGGATCTTTCTTCTTGCTACATCCTCGTAGTCACCATTGCAAGTCTCTAGTTCATGCCTGATTGTTTTTACTGTATTCAGGGAGCATTGGGCAGCAGTCGTAATATCCTTATTTTGATGGCGGGCACGAATCATCATGATACAAGTTATTCTCTTCCATGATTCAGGTGGGTTCCAGCTATCCATCCTTTCTGACATCTTGTATATGAATGAAGAAGGGTCCAAACTTTTAAATGAAGAGAAGTGTGTGTTAATACATGTAACTTACGGAAAAATATAATTAATTATAAATATGTCAAATTTATCCCGAACACCCTGTATATATATATATATATATAAATGCCCAACATCCCTTTTCACTACAACTGCAAACAAACCTGATTCTCCTCTTTCCCATTTATTCCATCTACTTCTGTCCTCTGGAACAGCCTTCTTCATGAGGTGCTTTCAACTTCTAATTCAAGAAAAATGTCAACAGATTTCTTCTTTCTCAATCCTCACCTGAATCCCATACATGGCATTGATGTGCTATAGGTTCTTTAGGTTTAGTTATCTACAGTTATGATATTGTCTTCTGCATATTTTGAGTGATATGTATGTTGCTTATCATTATTATTTCTTTTCCTCTAACTAGAGGCAAGGGTGGCAACCTTGCATTGCCCTCTCTTTACATTGAACAGCAATAAAGACCAGTGGTTTTTTTTTTCATGTTATTTCTACAAATTCTTGTCTCACATCCACAAAAGGTCGTAAACTTATAGTACATCAGTACAATGGATGTATTAATGAAATTTTTTTGTATTTTTTAAATTTATTTTTTACGTAGTCCAGAAACTGTGTTCTAGAGACAACATAAGTTTTTCAAGCCACCTCAGTTATCCAGGTAAACAGGGCAGTGGCTCTCATACTTTGTAATAAAATTCATTTCCTACTTTAAAAAAATATTCTGTGTAGGATTAAGATCTGGTCAATAGTAGAGTTATTTTTCTTTCTTTCTTTTTCTTTTTTTTTCTAAATCCAACTTGTCATCCAATGGACTGTTCATATATTCTGGTTATTTGATTTTGCAGAATTCTGATAAAAAAAATTTTTGTTGAAGACATATGTGACAGATTAGGATTATTGGTCAGCAATTTTTGCACTCTTGTCCCTTCTACCTCCTTTTATGAATTGGGATTATTTTTTTCAGATAGTTGTAAAAAATTTTTTTACTTGGTTAGAAAGTATGTTATGCATGGCAAGAAATTATCTTATTTTAATCTTTTTGTTTGCTTCTGCTTGGGTACAGGGAAGTAAAGGATTAAAACAAGAATATAATTTCTTGTCAAATATAATGTATTATTTTTCCAGTTAACCAATCATTTGGGATTATATCAGAATAAAGGTTCTTGTTAAATAATAGAAATTTGGCACTTTATTGCAGTAAAAAAGAAATATTAATTTATTACTAATTATAGGAACAAATATTTTGGAATGATTCATTCTATTATTAGTATTAATACCGAGAGTTAGTTTTATATAAGATATGAAAGTCCTGAAACAGTTAACATTACTGGTGTGACATGCTTCCCTACAACAGTAAGCTCTTAGTGTTGTGCAAGCTATATCATGTCCAAGTATCTTTAACCATATGACTAGCTTTATTTTATAACTGCCAATCATGTACGATGTTTTAGCCATATCATTTATAGACAATTAATTGAGTAATTGGTTAATTTTAAAATTAATGAATTATTTAAAATGTCAGTATTAAACAACAACACCAGTATGTTGTTTCACAAGTAACACTTGACAACCTAAATTGTGATAAGTTTTGTCACACTTTAGCTGCCACTGCTCTAAAATTCAACTAAAAATTGTTTTATTATGAATAAAAAAATTTAATATATAACATGTTATGGGACTCTTGAGATAAATCATTAATAGTAAAAAAAACAACAGAAGAATCAGGGAGTAAATTAGCATAAGAGTTCTCATTGTATAGGAGATGTGGGATAATTAGATTGGCTGCTTGCTCTAGTATCTCACTGCCAGGAGATACTTCAGTTTTTTAAAAAAATTCTAATACTTATTAAGAAGTATTATTTTATACTTATGTTAGAAACTTAGAAACTAAGAGAATTATTAAATTTTTCTTTGAGTTTGCGTTTAATAAATTAATATAAATTTTCAAAAAATTTCCAAACCCAGGTCTCGAAGTAAAGAAAGGCATAGGGAACGTCGTAAAGAAAAAAGATCTAAAGAGAAGTCAAAAGACAAGAGTAAATCAAAATATCGAGACAAAGGGAGGTCAAGGAGTGGAAAATATAGGTAAGTGAGCTTAATATTTTTATTGTTTTTAGTTAGTTAGTTCTGCAGATGTTTATAGCATGCAGATTGTTGTGGTAAACCATGTTTGTGTTACTCTTGTATTCAGATGTTATAGAAGTTAGAGCATGCAAATTCTGTAAATGGTGTCAAACTCTTGTCATTCAAGTCAATGACGAAAGAGTTAAAGATTTCAGAATACTAGTTGAATTTGAAAGAATATTATAGCTTTCACCTTATTATCAATGCTCCATAGCTTATACAGACATTTGATATAGTCCTGGAGAACATGAAATATTAACTGACATGTTATACTGACCTTTTTTAGCCTGTAATTCTAGTCAAGCCATACTCAATTTGGCCACTGCAGAAGAATACTGCTAGAAGTATTTATGTTTCCAGCCTATTTAAAAAACATAATAACAGTTCATTTTACAATGTGATTTAGTTGGTCTCATATAGAGATGGTGGTATTTTTCCATCCAAAATTCATGTTTTTCATCCAGCAAACAGAACACACAATTAACTAAATAATAGATTGGCTTCCTAGGCTTAATTGCTTCAGACATTATTCTGAACAACAACTTCTCAGAATAAACTTTCGGACATTAAATTATGCAAGATATTTTTCAATGTTACATTCATGTCACTTCCATGAAACGATGCCCTTTAGTTAATACTTCTTAATTCCTTTTTATATCTTCAAAGATACTTTTTTTTAAATTTCATTCCTGATGCTTTTTTTTAAATATGTCCCCTTTTTTTCCTTATTCTTAATTCCTCTTCCATGGTTATATGATCACTATCACAGGTTCTTTCCTGTTCCTACACAAAGTTTGTGCATGAAGTATCTTCCTGACTAGTCTGCTTACATATCGAGGCTGGTGACGTCATATCATTTGCGTTGGTAGCTTCCCATAATGTAAAACCATTATGGGGAGGATCACTACCTAGACTGGTTTTGACTTTTAATTGATGTTTCATCATTGGAAGCTGGAGACTCAGGAAGATATCAAGGTTAAATCAATGCAGAAGTTGTGTACTCTATATACACGCAGCAAAGTAGTAGAAAATGACTTCTGCATTGCTTCAACCATATCCTCCTAGGTGTATCTCCATTGATCAGACCCGGTTAGCGACTCCTCCCATAATGTTTTTGTATTATGGGATATTGAGGTAATTGTTGTGACATCACCAATCTCTACATATAAGTAGACAAGTCATGGAGATACTTCATGCCCACTTCCTTTTGTAACTCAGAAAAATTCCATAAAATCTGATTATTGTAGATGATCTGGGTATTATCAAAAGAAAAGGGAAGTGAAGTAAGATCTTCCTTGTGAAAATAAGACAGGCTTGTGTTTATAATTTTACCACTGGCAAAGTGTAAGGAGGTTAGGGTTTAAGGCATTATGGAAGATTTTGAAGTTTCAAATAATTTCATCAGCAAAACTATGAATATAATCTTAATGAGCAAAATAGGAATTTTGCTCATTAAGATGATCTGGGTATCTTAATGAGCAAAATAGGAATTTTGCTCATTAAGAGAAAGTCGTTTATGTACAAAAGAAACAGAGTGGGGGAAAGTAAAGCAGCCTAGAATACTATAGCATTTATAGACAAATCTGAGAAGAGGAAGTCATTTGCCATGATATGTAAACAGTCAGAGTGGAAACTGGCAACAACCCAATTACAAAGGATAGAAGGCTGAGATAACATGGTAATTTGCTGTGCAGGCCTCTATGCCACACCAATCAATCTATTCAGATGCTCTTGAAATGTCAAGTGACCATGTGAGTTTCTCCACATTTTTCTGTAGCATGGAAGCAGACCGAGGTGATGATGGCAAGGAGATTGGTTGTGATGGAGAGTGATGATGTTGAAAGTTTCATAGTCTGGGTAGTGGCCCTTCCCTTAATGCATAACATTAGACATATCTGCAAGGAGATGTGTTTTGCATTATAGGAGATACTGAGATAGGAGTGTTGGTAACTTGCTCCACCTTTGCAACGAGTTGCCCTCATGTTGTACCACCTTACCCCAGTCCTGAAGATACTTTCAGGTGCAAACTTTGTTTGCTCACACTTGGATAAAGAATTAAACTAATTTTATTGGAGAGTGATGAAATCCATATTGCTGGCCACTGATTAGCAGATATGCCTCTTGGTGGTGAGGTTGACTATTGATGAAGTATGTTCTCTATTATTTTTGAGACAGCTAAAGTAAGAGCATTTGGATGATAAGTTGATGGTTGATTTTTCTCATTTTTTTTGGAATAGTCTTAATATATGTTTGTGTTGGGTAAATGCCAGATGATATTTACCTGACGTGAGAATTAGGTGTTAATTCTTCTGCTAATTCTGGAACATAAGTTCTTGTGGAGCACAACTCTGAAGCAACTTTTAGAATACAAGTTTTGTAATATAAATCTGTGCTTCAGAATTAGCATCTGATGTGTTTAAAATGGTTAATGCTGTTATTAACCTTTTCAACTTTTGATTTATCAGTTAATATGAGTAAAAAAAATCCTTCCTGATCTAGTGTTTTAAATAATTCTTCAGTCAGTTGTTCCTACTAGCATACACATCTCAGAATATCATTTTCCTTGCACATAGATTTATTTAGATCACTTATTCTAGCTTTATTCCACCCCTACTTGAAAAACATTCTTATGATTTAATATAGATAAAATATTCACCACCTCTCTCACATTTGATTTTGCTTTAAAATTTAGCATTTAAAGTGGATTCTATGCTTAATAAATTACTGAAACAAGGAATCCTGCTTATTAGAATTTTTCTTTCATTCATACACAAAAAAACAGCAATTTTTTACCAAAATCTTGCCTAAGATCAATGGTCCCTCAATTTGTTGCTTTCATTCCTGGATACTCTGTTAAATCAACTTTTGCTAAATTTTTCAGTATGCTAGGTTATTCAGCCATTGTGTCTCCTAGCCTGAAGTAATTCTCATTAAACAATTTCCACATCTAGTGTAGTTTACCATCAAGTAATCTGATGCCTGGATAACTTCTTCATTGACTTTCCCCCAGAGTTCTGGGGGAATCACTTGCATTGGCTAATGCTAGTGTCGCCGATACTTTATAGTTTACTATATTCGGCAAGAAACTCTCTGATTCCAATCTTTGAGTTTCTTATTCGGTTTTAAAACTATGTGGGATTTAATATCCCCTTAATTTAAGTACTGTTTTCATTGCCGAAATGAAGCTTATTAGCTCTTTATTCTTAAGTAACTTAATGGTTGCACCTGTTTGGAAAACTCGTTCGCAGAGTATTTAAGTTCTTTTCGCTATACACTTTGGTATTAGGTCTAGCTACTCACTGATGAAGCCTCAAAAAAGGCTGAAACCGGTCTGGGTAGTGACCTCCCTCCATAATGTAATAACAGCATACATTTCCTAGGAAATGTGTTTTTACATTATGGAAAATACCTAAGAATAGCGATCTGAACTTCCCCCACCTTTGCAACGAGTTGTCCGGTATTGTACTACGTACTAGGATCACTTGCATTGGCTAACGCTAGTGTTGCCGATACTTTATAGTTTGCTATATTCGGCAAGAAACTCTCTGATTCCAATCTTTGAGTTTCTTATTCGGTTTTAAAACTATGTGGGATTTAATATCCCCTTAATTTAAGTTAAATAATATGTTTCTTTTAACTTGAAAAGCATTTGACAAAGTCAAATGCAATATGTGTTTCTAAATTGTATTCTCTTCTTTTCTCTATTATTAATTTTAGGCAAAAGGCTGGGTCTATACATGATCGTCCTTTTCTCCCTTGGTTTATCTCTCTCTTATGTGATAGCTTGGGATTTAATCTTATTTGTATTTGATTATTTTCATATATACTTGTGGTAGCTTTTAGGATATTATTTGGTATTTGTCTTTCTTTTAATATGTTAAATAATATGTTTCTTTTAACTTTGTCAAATGCTTTTTCAAAGTCAATAAATGCAATATGTGTTTCTAAATTGTATTCTCTTATTTTCTCTATTATTAATTTTAGGCAAAAGACCAGGTCTACATGATCGTCCTTTTCTAAATCCATTCTGTACTTATAAAATAAAGTTTTTGGAATATTTCATTAGTTTGCTATTTAAGATTCTGCTATATATTTTGTAACAGGAATTTAGTATACTGATACCTCTATAGTTTTTAGGATCATCTGTATTACCTTTTTTAAAGATAGGAATCACAATTGCTTTGTTCCATTCTATTGGGGGGGGATATCAGTTGAATAAATTTTATTTAAAAATAATAAGAGTCTTTCTTTGAATCTTGTTCCTGCATATTTATATAGTTCTGAACCTAGCTTATCTTCTCCAGGTGATCAGGACCAAAAAGGAATTTTGTCTTTCAAATTCTGTGTTGGGCATCCAGGTTATCTAACTATTACCTTACCCATGGTATAAAATATAATATAAAAATAAAAAAAATATAAAAATAGGCCTAGCATGGCCTGTTCCAGCCTTAGAAGTCATTGTTGAATCGTTTAAGAGGACGTCCTGGTTTTCTTTTTCCTAATGGCTTGTACTTTAAGGCTTGTTTTGGTAATCTTTCTGTTTTTTTCATTCTTTGAACGTGTTTTTTTTCTACATACCTTACTAAAATGTCCTATGAGTTAAAAAAAAAATTCTTGCCTCTAATTCTGTCCTTCTGTCCTTTTTTTCTCTCTAGCCTCTCTCTCTCACTTTTATTTTCATATCCTTCATTTCTTTATGTTTCTGTTATCTACTTTTCTTTAATAATGTAAACTACCATATCCTTCATGTCATTACCCAGTACCCTGCACATTAGTAAAGTTCTTGGTTTACTACATACCTTACTTAATCTTAGATTAAATATAAGTTGGGAAAGAAGCAACAGATTTAGCTCTTAAAAATCCCTCTTCAATCTGTAGAGGTTATATATATAAGGTTCTATATGGCTGTGGCCATATTATACATCCTGTTAATTTATACCATTTTATGTAAATTCTTTATGTGTGCATATAGTATTCTATCTTAGCTTGTTGACCTTTGTATATCCTGTTGATTTCTGCCATTTTAAATATGTATAATATCTTATTGACTACACCAGTAATTATATCCTCCTATTGTGCCATTATAAAATTTCTACTAATTGTGCCAAAATATAGAATCTTACATACCCTTATATAACACAATGATTCACATCCATGTTAGTAGATGTATAGACAACAAATATCCCAATATTAACTATAGACTTTTAAAAACATGAATTAGTTATTTATAAATAAAACATGAACAAATTATAAATTATGACATTTTTTCTGGATACCCATTCTTTCACACTTCTCACCTTAATGTGAAATATTGTATATTCAAAGATTTTAGAGAAATATCGCTATAGTGGTCCACTCAGAAGTAAACAAACTAACAATATGTATTACTATGTTACACTTCCCAGAACATCTTAAGACAGGAATAAAATTTCCTTAAGAACCATTAACCTTACACTTTATTCTTGTTTGTCTGTATGACAAAATAATACTCTCTTGAAGTTGACACATACTATTTCATACTATTAAATAGAGAAAGAATGACCATGCCTTCAGTTAGAGAAAAGTTGGTCACATATAATGCTTCTCTTAGCATGTGCAACACATGTAAAGGCTTGACTTGAAACAATAGCCACATCTTGAATTCTTTCATTTGAATTTAGCTGCTTATTCAGATGTGCTCAAATAACACTGGTCAGTTATCTTTTAGAATAATCCAATCCTAAGTCCAGTTTAATATAAATTCCAAGATTCAAATGTAAGCATTTTTAAAGATGAAATGTCTATTCAGATACAGTATTAATGGTTTGTGTAACTACTCTTTTTTGTATCCAACTAATACTAACTAGGATGAAAAGAAAGAAAGAAAATTTCCTATGAGAATGCAATATAATGTTTTTCCACTGAACTAATTATTCCTCCTCCTCTTTATATATTCATATAACCTTAAAATAGAGAGGGAATATATCCAAACTATCTCTATCACTTCTGACATTGTATTCTGAATAACTAAAATTGGAATATACATCATCACCATCAAAGTGACCTCAAAGGGGGAAGTGTTCAAGAGACTATGACAGCATTACATGAATAAGCCTACATTATTAATAATCTCCCATGAACAGTTTTCCTCCAGACTTATCAGGTACTTATCTGGTACTTATCAGTATTGTCATATTTAACATTTGGTTCTTCTAAGACGCTTCTGACTGAATCATTCTACCAAGACCCTGGGGTTTCTCTGAGTCATTTTCCTCCATCTGGACTTCAAACACCTGTTTTGCTAACCTTTCCTCTCCTTAGATTAGTCCTTAGATTAGTCCTGCTCACACATTCTTGAAATGCAAACAATGTCAAGTTCTTTTCTAATGTCCTCATTTTTAATATGATTATGCAATTGATACCATCTCATCTGTTTACTTCCCTAATTTTTCTCTGAACTCTCATATCTTTGATCTCTGGTCTTTGAACAAGTACTTTATTTTTAACCCATCTCTCAGGTCCATAACTTAAAATTGGTTTGAACAACTTTGGATTTGTTCAAAATTTGTTTGGTTTGAATGCCAAAATACTAAGTTGCTAGTTTAGTGTTGTGGCTAATTTCTATCTTATTCCATACCTTTGTTTATTCTGTTGTCTATAACTTACCATCTTCACTAAAACTGTGCCTAAATAGCTAAAATAATTTACTTGTTCTATGGACAACATTCAGAATGTAGATGAAATTTCCTATGTTTCTATCTATATTCATAGTTTTGGTCTTTTTATTACTGATTTTCATGCCAAATTTGTTATAGCTGTTATTCCATTTAGTTAGAGAATCCTGGAGACTTGCATTGGATGTACATCACCTGCATAATGCAAAGAGCCAAGTTTGATATCCCTGATTTTAAATATCACTTTAATATCAAATTAATATCACATGATGTAATCTATATAGATGATGAATAAGAGTGGAGATGATGTGCATCCTTATCTTGCCTGATTGTACATCAAACCATCTTCCTGTATTTCCTTCAATTCTAACTGCTGATTTGCAGCTTAAATATAGAACTATGTATTGCTCTGTATAATATTCCATTTACTTCATATAGTATTTTGAAGAGCTTTTCTCTGGGAACTTTGTTGTATGCCTTGTTCTAATCTATGAAACTTAAGTACAGATCCTTATCATGTTCACATGATTTCTCAACTATTTGTTGTAGAGTGAATCTTTGATCTTGACAACCTCTATTTGGTCTGAACCCAGCTTATTCTTCTCCAAGTTTCTCTTCCATAATTTTTCTCAACCTGTTTTTAAATATGCTTGCATAAATTTGACCTGGAACACTTAGCGGAGAAATTCCTCTGTAATTTTCACATTCAGCTTTATTCCCTCTATTTTATTCTGTTTACTATGAGAGTTCTATCCAGTTATCTGGAATTTGACCTACTGGCCAGGTCCCATGAATTATGGGGTGTGTAGCCACTACAGAACTTTTATATTCCCCCATATTTAAATAATTATGGTTAATTACCCCCCTACTTTAGCTGCCTTTCCACATTTCAAGTTTTTGATGGCTTTTCTTCCTCTTTGCATTCCTCTTGAACATTTTCTAGCATGGTCATGTTCCTGCTTGTTTCATTTAACAGTCTTTCAAAGTAATTACTCCAGACATCTCTGATATCCTTAGTTTTCATGTCAACTTTTTTATCTTTGATCCCCTTTACAGTACTCTTTTCTCCATTTTTAACTTTTTTCAATAGCCACCAGAATGTTTTGCCACTTTCCTGATAATTATTTTTTAGTTCTTACGAAGTCTTCCCATGACTTTGGTTTAGTTGCTCTTACACATAGCTTTGCTCTCTTAAATTTTTCTCTGTATTCTTTTAGAGCATCTGCTGACTTATTTGCTGGCATCTTTTGGTATATGTTTTCCTTTTGCTGGACTGTTTTTTTAACTTCTTGAGTCTACCATGCATTGTTATTTTTCTATCCTTGCAAACAACTTCACTGCATGCCTCTTTAGCTGAATCAATCAATTTTTTTTCTTTAGAGTTTGCCAATGAGACTCCAAGGTTTGCATCTGGTTTTCCGACTGCCTCATTTTTTTTTCTTTAATGATGTGCGCATAGTTAAGTCTACAGATTACCTGTAAAAGCTGCTCATTTTTTAAAATTTTCTTATATGCTGTTGTTTTCAGTATGATATTCGTTTTTATCCTACTTAAAACTAAGTGATGGTCATATCCAGTTTCAATTCCTCTCTACACTCTTGTATCTTGAAACAGCAGTCAATGAGGCTTTTCTTATTTCCTTCTCTCCATGTGAACTTGTGCACATCTTTATGTTGGAACATGTTGTAAGTAATGACTAGTTCATATCCTGAGCAGAAATCCAGTAGGTACTAACCATTATTAGACTTGCCCTTTTCTCCAAATTTTCCTAGAATATTTCTGTATGTGCGGTGGGATGCACTTCCTTCTCTGCTGTTTAGATCTCCAAATTGTACCACTTTTTTCCATTTTCTTTATGTCAGCTGCCTGCTCTAATGACTCAAAAAATACCCTCACTTCTTCTTAGGAGAACCTTCAGTAGGATTTTAGGCACAAATAAGTTTCATTGTCCATTTCTCCATTTTAAAGTTTGTCCACATAACTACTGGAAACTGCCTTCCAGTCAAGAAGTTTATCTTCATGTTTGGTGAAATAGCACAATATGTTCAAAGTATTTATTATTATTATTATTATTATTTTTTTTTAAACTCTGCTTTCCAAGAATTTCAATAGTAATTGATATTTGCATTTATTTTATAGACATAACATTTTGATTTTTGAAATAAGCTCTCCAAAGTGATTTATCATCTCTTTGGAGAACCTGACCATAATTTGTATCATGAATGATATATTATTTTTTCTTCTCTTTAGATAGGATAAATCATGTTAGTGACTGAGGAAGGTTGCACTTAGATATACTTGTAGTTGACAAATGTAGTTGATAAATACTTGATGCGTGTAGTGGAAGTGTATATATACAAACCGAGAGAATGAGAGATCAACTATTTGTTAAATGACGGTAATTTCATGTCTGGAAATGAAACCAATATGTATATTTTTTGACAATATTGCAAAAAAAAGTTGCAACTATAAATTTAAAATCGTAGTCAACCCAAAAATAGCATCATTCCTTTACCATTTATAACTTCATTGCATCTTTTTCCATAATGTCTGTTTCAGTACAAACCAGTTTAGGCATTGTTCATTGCTCTTTATTTTTGTTTTTTTAGAGTTCAAAGTTTTCACAAGGTGGTGCCTCTGGACTCTTGTTGGGTTATCACATGTAAGTTATTCTTCAAATCTTTTTTTTTCTCTCCAATGTATAGTTCTTTTCAATATTTTGTATACTCATTTGAGAACTTTGATGGCATTTTTCCTATTATATAATTTTCAGTTAATGATCTCAATAGAGAACTTTGTACAGGAAAATGTTTTTGGATGTTTTTGTTTTTTCCTTGTTCAGCTATGTCTAAATTTTGTTGTGCATCTGCAGTTGAATTAAGACAAATCTTTTTTTGGGCATAGTAATTTCTCATTTTGTAATGCTGATAAAACTGAAATCAGGAAAATAAATATTCCTCCATATCATTTAGAAAAGTAATTCAAAAAATTCATCCAATTCATTAAAACAAAATTTCATCTTAGGCAATATACTACTGAATTTGTAAACATCATATAATCTACTACATCAATCTTGCATTTATCCTAATAATGTCATTAGGAAGTTTGAAAATCAATAGTCATGCAGAAAGAGTTACATGGTTTCTGTTTTAGCTTGTGCTCTTATTTTCATTTCCAAAATTATGTATTTTCTTTGATTGGAGTTGATTACTTCATTTCAAAATATAATTGTCTTATTGCTAAAAAGTTTTCAATAAAGACAATTTTCTTTCATGAGAAAGCTTTACTGTAAGAGCTTTATATTAATATCCACCTCTGTTCTACATTGTTGTCAAAGTAATTGCACATTTTATTTACTAATCCAATTATGGTATTAAGCATTATAGTTCACACAAATTTGAATATTTGGATTAGAATCCTATATATATATATATATATATACAGGGTGTCCCATAAATTAGTAAATGTTTCAAAATTGAATACTGCTCTCACATTTGGAGTGGAGCTCCTAAAAGCTCCCTCAAAATACTTGACTCAATACAGAGGAGAGCAGTTAGAGTGATAAATGACCCATCTCTTACCAACTATCTCTCCTCACTTTCACATAGACGTTTGGTCTCTGCCAATTCTATAAATATTTCCATGGGAAATGTTCATCTGAAACAGCATCAATAATTCCCCCACTCTGTACTAAGCCCATTGGAACACGTACAGCTGCTTCCCAACATCCTTTTTTCACAGTACACCTTGAAACCCACAGAACAAGTTTCTTTCCCTCCTCCTTCATCCTGGTTGCTGCGGTACTGTGGAAAAGTCTTCCCCCTGACTTATTTCCCAAAGAATACAACATAAAGACTTTTAAATCAAATGTAAACAAGTTTATCCTTTCCCAACCCACTATTCATATATGGTACTAACGTACTATAGGTTGACCAGCTAACCTCTTATATATGGGCCCAACATAAAAAATAATAATAATTTATAAAAAATTCGTATATTAGAAAAGAATGAAGAAAGGTTGAGGTCCTGTCACTCCTGCTGGACTATAGTCTCTAATATGATGCTTTGAGGATACTGGAAGTTTGTCAGATTGCCCTCGCACTGGCAAACCAGTGTTATTCGAAGCCTGTACCAGCGCTGTGTATCGCAAATGAATGCCCTAGCAACAGAATCAACAAGTGGCATAAGCAGTGCATGGGAAGCTGCAAGAACCATGGGCATAGTGAAAACATCTACATTCTGCATCCTTCATGGTGTGTTAAGCTTGCATTCATACAAGCTGCAATCTCTTTTCAATAGCTGTTACCAAGTGATATCACTAAGCAGGAGGAATTCGCAATGTTGGCTTTATCAAAAGTCACAGAAGATCCACAATGGCTGGACAACATTTTTGGACAAATGAAGTGCATTTTCCATTGCATGGGACAGTTAATGTGTGCATAACTGTTGAATCTGGGTGCAGGACAATCCATATGCCTACACACAGGAGCTGTTGCTTTCACCTCAACTCGTTATTTTGGTGTGGTTTCACTGAATCCATCATTGTGGGGACTTTTTTTCTTTGAAAGGCTATGTGCAACAAGTGGCTGGAAGACATGCTCAGTAAATGCACAGTACTACTTGAAACTGCTACATGAAAACATGGCACCATGCTTGAGGGGAAAAAATGTTCTTCACACAGTCACTTTCATGCAGGATGGGGACAACACCTCATATCGCATCTCCCATGAAACAACTTGTCATCAGCACATTTGGTCAACAATGAATCATCAGCTGCAACTCTGCATGGCCCGCTCAGTCACGGGACTTGACACCAGTTGATTTTTTGGTTGTGGGGTTAAAGTCCCAGGTGTACCTGAGCAGCCCATCTTCCATAGCAGATTTAAGATGTCATTTGCCGTGAAGTTGCTTGCATCCACCTGGACATGCTCCATGGTTCTGCATTTGCTTGTGCCAGCAGACACAATTACTGTAGTGATAACAGGTTTCTTGCATATGAATAAATAAGTTTTCAATGCCATTCTGACTGTCAACACTGAGTCACCCTCTGTTGGTGAAATTTTGAACTAAAATTTGTTTCACGATCTGACAAACTTCCAGTTTCCTCAACGCGTCATATTAGAGACCGTGGTCTGGCAGGAGTGATAGGACCTTGACCTTTCTTTGTTCTTTTCTGCATTCGAAACTTTCGTAAAGCTTCAGACTGCTATATAACACATTGTTGAATACCTCAACAATGTCCTCTGTAGCTGTTACTATTCTACTATTTTCATCCATTAACTTCATCCTACCATGATCGTTCTTTCTTTTACTTGCCACATATCGAAAAACTCTCTAGGGTTTTTCTTTGCCTGATTTGCCAATTTCTGCTCATACTGCACTTTTATTTTCCTTAATGAGTCACTCTCTTGGCTTGTTCTTTATACGCTTCATGTAACTGATTATTACCATTATTCATACTGTACTGTCTCCAGAGTACCTTCTTCCAGATTTCATGCTTAAGTCCCTTATTCATCCATTTTACATCTACATTATTCAGCCTTTTGATCTTTGGAATACATTCACACATTGATGCTGTTATATGTTTCTTTGTCAGTTCCCAAGCAGCATTTATTTCCTTACCTCTCAACTCCTCATTCCATGCTATAGTTCCAAGCTGTCTCCTAAGCTTATCATAATCACCAGCCTTATAATTTCACATATATCTTTTCCTCACAAAAGTCTGCATATGACTAGTCACAACCCAGACGATCACTTCACGATCACCCTCACCAAATGGAGGAAAGTGTGAAACGCCCACTCACAGCTACAATTTTCCTCCAAATCAGTCTGTTACTTGTCAACACTCCAACATTATCAGATCTTATATTTCTATCGTCTAAAGCACTTTGTACCGTATCAATCCACCTATATCTTGGTCTTCCCCTGGGTCATTTTGCTGCCAACCTGGCAGAGAACACTTGTTTTGCTAATCTTTCCTCGCCCATTCTGTTTAAGTGACCATACCACCTGAGATTAGCTCTGCTAACGCATTCCTGGATGCTGACAATGTCAAGTTCTTTCCTAATATCCTATTTTTTAATATGATACTGCCATTGATGCCATCTGTTCATGCCTATAATCTTTCTCAGGACTCTCATCTGTGGTCTCTAGTCTTTGGTCAAGTGTTTTACTTCTGACCCAGCTCTCAGATCCATAAGTTAAAACTGGTTTGAACACCGTTTTGTATACAGCTAATTTAGTGTTCCGACTAATTTCTCTCTTATTCCATATGAATTTATTCAATTCAGTCTTCCCACCATACCAGCTTTGCTGATTCTCTTGTCTATTTCTATATTTAATTTACCATCTTTAGTAAAAATCGTGCCTAAATAGCTGAAATGTTTTACTTGTTCCACAGGTTCTGAATTCACAACACAGTTGACATTTTCAATGATTCTGCCTATTTTCATTGTCTTTGTCTTTTTATTGCTGACCTTCATACCATATTTATTACAACAGCTATTCAATTTAGTCAGAGAATCTTGCAGACTTGTAGCGGATTTATTTAGAAGTATAACATCATCTGCATAAAGCAAAGAGCTGACATTAACATCTCCAATTTTTATATGATGTTTAATACCACTTTCCTTCATAATGTGATCCATATAGATAATGAATAACAGAGGGGATAATGTACATCCTTGTCTCACACCAGATTTAACATTAAACCATCTTCCTGTACTTCCTTCAATTCTAACTGCTGACTTACAACTCAAATAAAGACTAAGTATTGCTTGATATAATGCCCCATTGACACCATATAACTGCAGCGTATTGAATAGCTTCTCTCTTGGCACTTTGTCATATGCCTTTTCCAGATCGACAAAACTTAAATACAGATCTTTGTTATATTCCCATGCTTTCTCGACTATTTGTCGTAAAGTGAAGATCTGATCCTGACAGCCTCTATTTGGCCTGAATCCAGCTTGTTCTTCACCAAGCTTTTCTTCCACAATTCTTCTCAACCGTTTCTCAAGTATACTTGCATAGATCTTGCCAGGAACACTCAGTAGGGAAATACCTCTGTAATTCTCGCATGCAGTTTTATTTCCCTTTTTATATATGGGTACTATGAGAGCTCTACTCCAATCATCGGGAATTCGTCCCTCTGTCCAAGCTTTCTGAACTATGCAGTGCAGTCACTGTAAGACTCTTATACCACCATACTTCAGCATTTCTGGTCGAATATCATCTACTCCTGCTGCCTTTCCACATTTCAAGCCTTTGATGGCTTTTTCTACTTCAAGTATGGATATGTATTCCTGACTGCATGCCTGGTCAGTGTTTTTTACCACTGTGCTGTCATCACTGCTTGTTTCATTTAGCAGTTTTTCAAAGTAATTACTCCATACTTCAAGGATATCTTTTTCTCCTGTTTTCATGTCACCTTTATCATCTCTAATTCCTTTTATAACACTCTTTCCTCCATTCTTAAGCTTCTTCAACAACCTCCAGAATATTTTGCCACCTTCTTGATATTTATTTTCTATATTCTTGCCAAAGTCCTCCCATGACTTTTGTTTAGCTAGTTTTACACAGTGTTTAGCACACTTGCATTTGTCTCTATATTCTCTAAGAGCACAAGCTGACTTATTTGACAAGAACTTTTGGTATGCTTTCTTCTTTTACTTCACTGCCTCTTTAACTTCCTGTGTCCACCAGGGTGTTCTGATTTTTTTATCCTTACAGACAACCTCACCACATGCCTCTCTGGCAGAATCAATCAATGTTTTCTTCAGAGTTTGCTACTGAATCTCCAAGGTTTGATTCCTATTCTTTCTGAAACTCTTTCATTTTTTCTTCAATCATGTTTGTGTATTTTAGTCTACAGCTCACATCTGAGAGCTGCTCAACTTTTATTTGCTTTAAAACTTTCTTACATGTTATTCTTTTCAATATGAAATTCAATTTTATCCTGCTCAAGACTAAATAGTGATCACTTCCAATTTCAAATCCTCTGTACACTCTGGTGTCCTGCACCAGGGAGAAAACATCACTATCAACAATAACATAGTCGATGAGACTTTTCTTATTCCTAGCCTCTTCTCTCCATGTGAATTTGTGCACATTTTTATGTTGGAACATGGTGTTAGTAATAACCAGTCCATGTCCTGAGCAGAAATCAAACAGATATTTGCCATTATTTTATTAGCTTTGCTCTTTTCTCCAAATTTTCCCAAAATATTTTTGTATGTCTCACAATCATTTCCTACTCTGCTATTTAGATCCCCAACAAGGACCAACTTTTCCTTTTTCATTGTGTCAGTTGCTTTTTCTAAAGCCTCAAAAAATTCCTCCACTTCTATCTTAGTAGAACCTTCTGTGGGACCATAGGCACAAATAAGTCTCATTGTCCAGTTCCTCATTCTCATATTTGCCCACATTACTCTACTTGAGACTGACTGCCATTCAAGAAGATTAGCCTCGTATTTTGTGTTGAATACTATGGCTACTCCTTCTTTTCCTTGATTGTCATTGCCTGAATATAACATTTTGTATTTATTGCTCAGAAAGATCTCGCCAGTTTTGGTCTTTTTTGTTTCAGTCACCCCTATTATGTCGATCTGGTACTTATCTAATTCCTCAGCTAGCTCCATTTCTTTGCCATTCAGGCTTCTTACATTGATAGTACCGATCTTTAACTCTGGTGATGTTGAGTTGGGGTTTGTTTTCAGATTTGTTCCAGTAGCTGACTTTTCGCTGTTCGCCCTGGTTCCCTGGCAAAAACAACGGGGACGTTGTTTAACCGGGCAATGCCCCAGCCGGCATGAAATTTTGTCATGTTGTACCATCATTCTATATTTTGGTTTAACCAATAAGAATACAATTTGGTCGGCTAAATCCCAAATTGCCAGCCCATCCTCGTCCGTTCAGTATCCAAGTAGATACCCAACAGGGTGCACCACGAGAAGGTGAGGATTGGACATTAGGTCAGAAGCCCTGGTCTGTTCTCCACATTCCTTTAAAGGCTATGTGGAGGTCTTCTCTCAGTTATACAGCTTTGACCCTTAAGCACCCCCTTCTCAGTAATCTCTTGATATTTATCCTCCTGTGCTCCTTTTGTCTGCTTAGATCATTTGTCCCCACAACCACCACTAATTCTCTTGCTCGTTTATGTTCAGTGCCTGAATTATCCTATTCATTCTCCCTCCTGGATAGCAGACCTTATGGACTCTCTCTCATTAACTAATCCTCTTACTATGGAATCTCCATAAACTGCTATCCTGGAATCACTTGTCACCTCTTTTACTCTTTTCTCTTTCATTCTATTTTTTTGCACACTTTTGTTAGTTTCCACTATACACCTAATATCACTCTGCATATTTTTTATTTCATTTTTCATTCTCAATAACTGTTTCATCAAATCTTGCATTCCAAATATTTCACTATGTCACTTCTGCAGTCTCGCTGCCACTCGTTCTGCTGCACCTTACTTCCGTTTTTCTCATTCATATTCTCTTTTGCTCTCTTATCAACTTTCGCTTCTACATTCTTGCGTTTTTTCACTAGCTTTTGTTTCATTTTGTATCTTTCATTTATGCCATCTTTTATCTTTTCAGTCTGTTTTGCATTCATTCTCTTAATATCATGGTCTAATAATATTCTCTCTCTCTCCAGAAACACATCTCTCACACTTCGCCATGCATACATATTACACTCACGACACAGAATCATTTTTAAAAAGTCTGTCGTTAATGCCATTTGATTTTCGTAGCACTCGTCTAGTTGTACCAGTCGACAGTTGCATGGTTGATCTCTGAGTACCACTATTGTATTATATTTCAAGAAGGCAATTTCAACTAATAAATCATGCAGAAATCACACAGATACTTCATTATCAAAAATAAATAGTACAACACTAAAATTCATGAAATACCGGCACTGATTACTAAATAGCACTTCTATTTTCTGGAGTTCTTTTCAACTCTACACACTTTTACAGCCCTCTAGCAGCACATTATCATGTTTTCAATATGCTTTAAGATTATACCTTTATTTGAATCTTTCATTGTTTTTTCCATTTCCAAATGAAAGCAACTTTAACAGATTAAAATTTCAAATTTATGGCACTATAAATTTTGTAAAAGTATAGGTCATGTTGAGAAAATTGAAAAAAGAATGTTGCACAGGAAACTTTAAAAGATTTCTCAAGATATTCTTAAGAATTCATTTCCATTGAATGCATTCGGCAAAAAGAAAATGTGACATTTATTTGTAAAAATATTTTCTTCAAATTTATGTTGTATAGGTTTCACTAAGTTTACAGTTAAATGTATGAATTTTTCTTATAATAAGCCATTTTTTTTTTTTTTTATTACTGTACTTTTGTCCATCATTAAACAGTTTTATGCTGTTACAAAAATGAGAACATCTTATAAGAAATGTGTTACAGTGTGTTTTGATTCACATATTGAACTTGTGAGTGATTTTATTAATTCATTTGACCTTTATAATAAGTAGAATGTATAGAATGTTATGTTTGGGCAATAACGATCAACAAAGGAAGGAATTGCGATATTCATTCAACACCAAGCATGAAGATAAACTTCTTGAGTGGAAGGCAGTTTCAAGTAGAGTTTCAAATCTGATGGATTTGAAATTGGAAGTTGAGCAGCTTTTCTTGGTAAACTGTAGACCCACACATTATTAAAGAAAAAATGAAGCAGTTGGAAAATAAGAACTAAACTTTCAACTCTCGTTGGCAATGCTGAAGAAAACATGGATTGATTCAGCTAGAGAGGCATGTGGTGAAGTATCTGCAAGGATAGAAAAATAAAAATGCCAATGGTCAATACAAGATGCAGTCTTAGATAAGAAGAAAGCATACCAAAATTTCCTAGGAAATAAGTCAATAGATCCCCTAAAATAATACAGAGAAAAATGTAAGAGAGTCGGATACGTGTAAAAGTCATGAGAAGACTTTCTTTGGTAAGAATATAGAAAATAATTATCAGGAAAGTGGCAAAATATTCTGGTGGCTATTGAAAAAGCTTAGAAATGGAGGAAAGAGCACTGTAAAAGGAATCAAAGATTAAAAAAAAAGGTGACACGTAAACTGAAGATAAGGATATCCTAAATATCTAGAGTAATTACTTTAAGAGACTGTTAAATGAAACAAGCAGGGACAGAACCATACTAGAAACTTTTTCAAGAGGAATGCACAGAAGAGTACTTATCAATACTTAGTAGAAAAGCCATCAAAAACTTGAAATGTGGAAAGGCAGCTGAAATAGTGGATAGTTGACCAAAAATACTTAAATATGGAGGTATAAAAGTATTGCAGTTGTTACACTCCATAATTCAGAGAGCCTGGCCAGAAGATCGAATTCTAGATGATTGGAATAGAGCTTGCATAGTAAACGGAATAAAAAAAGGAAGCTGAATATGAAAATTACAGAGGAATTTCTCTGCTGAGTATTCCAGGTCAAATATATGCAAACATACTTGAAAAGAGGTCGAGTAAAATTATGGAAGAGAAACTTGAGAAGAATAAGCTGGGTTTAGGCTAAACAGAGGTTGTCAAGATCAGAGTTTCACTCTACGACAAATAGTTGAGAAATCACGTGAACATGATAAGGATCTGTACTTTCATAGATCAGGACAAGGCATACAACAAAGTTCCCAAGGAAAAGCTTTTCAAAACACTACAATTATATGGGGTAAATGGAACATTATACAGAGCAATACATAGTTCTATATTTAAGTAGTAATCAGTAGTTAGAATTGAAGGAAGAAGAGGAAGATGGTTTGATGTAAAATCAAGGATAAGACAAGGATGCATGTTATCTCCAATGTTATTATTATTATTATTACTATGTGATACCTCCAAGGATTTATCAAGGAAGGGCACACTATTCTACAACTCTCCATCTTCGCTAAATAATTCAACTATACAAAGTGCCACTACTATCTACACACAGTGGCATCTACTGCCCACAGCCACTAGTATTTTTTAACTGTAAATTGCTTGTGTTATTTACAGTTAATTTACCGATTTATCTGCATGTGGTATGCAAAACACATTTCCAGAGGGGGGGGGGGAGAACCCTGCTATCTTTGTATGGGATTGGCTAAGTCACTTTCGATTGATCAAACTTATGCCTTCTATACATCTATACCAGTGCTTCCCAAACTTCTGGATGCCAGGACCCTTTGGAAAAATTAAAATATTTCACGGCCCCCCCCTCGAAAAAAATCGTAATATATAGACATATATTATTATAATATTTATTGTATTTATATTCAATACAAAACAGACACAGCGAATATTGCAAAAATCAAATGCAAATATTACATTTTTAGCATCTTGCATACACATTTGACATGCCACATTATATTTTTATATAGATAGATATATTGTTATTGTACATTTACAGTACAAGCACATGAAACGTAAAACAATTAGTAATAAAGAAAAAATTAAAAACATAAAAGAAGTTTAATAACAATTTAATGTGATAGATGTGTTTCAATACTGCTACACCAATATCAGGTGAAATATTTGCAATTCTTAGATTTCTGCTTTGAAATGAAACTTATATGAATAAGCATATATTTACGGATATTCATTAAACGCCGAAATACGCAGGAAGCAAAATTCGTGAACCCGCACCAATGTGTGATTTTTTTCCATTAAAATATAAAAAATAACAAAAAAAAGCAATAATAAATAATAAAAATTAAATACGTTTCTTTTAAGATAAAAAAAATCTACTTAGTCTTAAAAGATTTTAAATTTGTTTTCATTATTTCACAGCCCCCCTCACTCAACAAAATCTATGGCCCCCAAGGGGGCTGCTGCCCACAGTTTGGGAAGCGCTGATCTATACTATATGGATTGCATTATGAAAGAAGTGGCATTAAACCTGATATTATAATTGGAGATATCAAATTTTGCTCTTTGCTTTGTGCAGATGATGTCTTCCTAAACACATCTAGTACAATTCTCCAAGGTTCTCTGACTAAGCTGGTCTGGTTGGTTGAGTGATTAGCCTACGTGCTCTCCAACTAACTGGTTGTGGGTTTATGCTGCAGGCATGGATGTGTATGATTGTCTTGCCTTGCATATTGCTGTAACCTTTGATATGGTGCAGTATGACCTTTGGTGTCCTTACACCATTAAAACCATAAATCATCATATTCTCTATCTAAATTACATAACAGCTATAAGAAATTTGGCATGAAAATCAGAAAATAAAAATTATGAAAATAGGCATGAATCAAAAACTTCAGCTCCATTCTCAATGGAGAACCTAAAGAACAAGTTAAAATATTTCAGCTGTTTAGGCACAGTCTGGCAAATTATATTTAGAAATAGATAACAATAATCAAAGCTGGTATGTTGGAGAGACAGTTGAATAACTTTATATGGAAGAAGAGAGAACTTAGCCAAAACACAAAAATAGCAGTATGCAAGATATCGTTCAAACCAGTTTTAAATTATGGATCTGAAAGTCGGGTTAGAAATAAGACACTTGATTAAAGACTAGAGACTACAGATATGAGAGTTCTGAGAAAGATTAGGAGAGTGAACATTTGGCATCACTGGCAAATTTTTAAAAGGAACTTGACATTGTTAGCATTCAAGAATGTGTGACCAAAGCATCTAAGGTGTTATGGTCACTTAAATGTCAGGAAAGGTTAGCAAAACAGGTGTTTGATGCCAAGATGGCAGGCAAGAAACCCAGAGAGACGACTAAGGTCTAAGTTGATTGAGTCAGTCAGAAATGGCTTAGAAGCATGAAATGTTAGATATGACAATATTGGAGTGCTGATAAGTAATAGGCTAATTTGGAAGAAAATTGTTGATAGAAGATTGATAATAATATGAACTTAATCGTGTACTGCTGTCATAGTAGCCTGAAACCCCCCCCCCCCTGTTGAGGGTACATATTAGGAATTTGATGATGATATATATTCTGTATCCATTTATAATAACTTAGAACAGGCTTGTTCTAAGGGCAGTAATAAATTTTTTTGTACTCTTAAATTTTGATTCATTTACAAAAAGCAAATAATATATATGCAGGAAGATTACTAGTGCTACTGTGATAGCACTTACAAAATTATTGTAATTGTCACCATTTCCAGTTACCACTTACAATTTCAAAATAACAATCAAAACTCCCAGACAGTGCTACCATAATTTGTGGAAAATGGAAATAACACATGCTATTTCCAGTTTTCCAAAAGTCTGCCTTAAGAATTGAAAAAAATTTGGATAAGAAATGTATGATCAGTGTATAAAAGTAATTACTTTTATATCATAGTTTACAAGCATTCAGCTTTGAAATAATGTTGTATCTAATATCCACTTTGTCTATATAATTTTACATCACTGAAGTGAAGCCGTATGACTCTTTTTTTAGTAATTACTTTTATGCACTGACCGAGAGTTCACTTATGAAAAATACATTTCCCTGACATTTAATTTTCTTAGTACTGATCAAGAGTTTATGCTCTCTTAAAGTTTCTGCATTCAGAGAGCATTTTGAGCATCCAGGGATTGGTGTTTTCTGGGGTGGTCTCTATTGGATTCCTGTCAGTGAATGCTTTGAAATATTGTTGTGTATTAATATTAAAATAAATATTAATAGTGTATAGTAGTATATTTAGTGTTTTGGCTAATTTCTGTTATTCATATCGAAACCCATCTTAGCTTTTCTGATTGTTATCTCTTTCCATATATATTTTACCATTTTCACTTAAAATGTACCTGAATAGCTAAACATTTTATTTGTTCTATAAGTTCTCCATTGAGAATGCAGTTGATATTTTCCATGTTCCTGCATGTTTTCATAATTTGTCCTTTGGTCTAGTATAATGTTATTGCAAACATCATGTTTCAACATAAAGATGTGCAGAAATTTGCATGGAATGAACACAAGAAAGTCTCATTGACTATGTTATTGTTGATAGTCATGTCTTCATGCTAGCTCAGGACACAAGAGTATGCAGAGGATTTGAAATAGGAAGTGATCACCATTAATTGTGAGCAATATGAAATAGAATATTATGTTGATGTCTGCAAGAAAGTCTTGAAAAGAATCAGTCAAGCCACTTTGCTTTTCTATCTATTTAAGATAACTGACATGGGAGTTGTACCTGCAGGACTTTTAAAGTTGACTGACATTCGCTTTAACATTCCTTGCTTGAGTGGAGTTGAATTCGTGTGGCCTTGGATGATTTTGCGGAGAGATAAAGCTCACATTCGCCTGAATGGAGCTGTGAACACCTGCAGTTGCCATGTATGGACTATGCAAAATCCAAATGCAATTCAAAAAATTCCTTTGCATTCACCCAAAGTTACTGTCAGGTGCAGGTTTGCATTTTCTTATATCATTGGACCATTTTTATTTGAGGACATTCGCCAGTTGGGTCCTGTGACCTTCTCAGTTAATGCTGAGAGGTACCACGATATGATAAAAAATTTTGTTGTGCTACATCAAAATAGCAGTGCCTTTTTCATGGAGGATGGGGCTTCTCTACACATTGGTTGATTGATACAGGAGGTTATTTGTGAGAACATTTCACAGAAGCCAGACTAATCATCTGTGCGTTTTTCCACTGCATGGCCAGCTTGTTCACCTGATCCGACACCCTGGTACTTCTGGCTCTGGGGATTTCTCAAAGACAGAGTTTATTGCGATCATCCTGATAACTTGCCAGTGAAAGACAGCATAACACAGCATGTGCACAATATTAGTCCCAACCAGCTACATTCTGCCATTGAACACGCTGTGCAAAGGATGCAATTTGTGGTATACCGGGAAGAGCAGCTCATACAACTTCTGAATGCATAATGCCGTGAAGGGAATAAAGATGTGTTATTTATGCTTGTGTTACTTTTCTCCTTCTCTTACAGACACAGAAAAATTACATCTACATTGGTACATCATCCAGTGCCCCCTGGTGGTGAATTTCGGAACTTTTTTTTCTTATCAGATATCTATCACTTCTGTAGAAAGGGCCCATCTTTGGGAATCGAAAAATGGGAGTCATTTATATATGATGTGGTATTTCATGACTAATAAAAAAAATCTGGTGATGTTAAAAAGCTTACATTTGCTTCATAAAGACTGGCCCTTTTGGGGATATGTTTTCCATGAATTATGGGCCAAAATATATATATATATATATATATATCATCATCAAATTCCTGATATATACCCCCAAGGGATGTACAGGATATGGTACTACTACATGAAAAATTTACATCATTATCATCAAATTCCTTACTACATGAAAAATTTATATCATTACTAACTTCCTATCTACAATTTTCTCCAAATCAGTCTGTTACCTGTCAAGACTCCAATATTATCAGATCTTATATTTCTGTCTTCTAAGGCACTTTTTACTATATCAATCCACCTATATCTTGGCCTTCCTCTGGGTGTTTTTTCCTGCCAACCTGGCAGAGAACACTTGTTTTGCTAATCTTTCTTCTCCCATCCTGTATAAGTGACCAAATCCTCTGTACATACCGGGGAGAAAACATCGCTATCAACAATAACATAGTCAATGAGACTTTTCTTATTCCTTGCCTCTTCTCTTCATATGAATTTGTGCACATTTTTATGTTGGAACATTGTGTTAGTAATAACCAGTCCATATACTGAGCAGAAATCCAACAGGTATTTGCCATTATTATTAGCTTTGCTCTTTTCTCCAAATTTTCCCAAAATATTTTTGTATGTCTGATAATCATTTCCTACTGTGCTATTTAGATCCCCCAACAAGGACTAACTTTTCATTTTTCATTGTATCACTTGCTTTCTCTAAAGCCTAAAAACATTCCTCCACTTCTGTGGGATAAGTGCAAATAAGTCTCATTGTCCAATTCCCTATTCTGATATTTTCCCACCTCACTCTACTTGATATTGCCTGCCATTCAAGAAGATTAGCCTCTTATTTAGTGTTGTATACTATAACTACTCCTTTTTCCTGATTGTTGTTGCCTGAATATGACATTTTGTATTTATTGCTTAGAAAGCTCTCACCAGTTTTTATCTTTTTTGTTTCAGTCACCCCTATTATGTTGATCTGGTACTTATCCAGTTCCTCAGCCAGCTCCATTTCTTTGCCATTCAGACTTCTTATGTTAATAGTACCAATCTTGAACTTTAGTGATGTTGAGTTGGGGTGTGTTTTAGGATTTGTTCCAGTAGCTGACTTTTCACTGTTTGCCCTGGTTCCCTGGCAAAAACAATGGAGCTTTGTTTAACTGGGTGATGCCCCAGCCAGCACGAAATTCTGTCATGTTGTACCATCATTTGGAATTTCAGTTTAAGCCAATAAGAATACAATTTGGTCAGCTAAATCCCAAATTGCTAGCCCATCCTCGTCCGTTCAGTATCCAGGTAGATACCTAACAGGGTGCACCACGAGAAGGTGAGGATTATACATTAGGTCAGAATCCCTGTTTGGTTCTCCGCATTCCTTTAAAGGCTATGTGGAGGTCTCCTCTCAGAAGACTTGTGCCTCTCAGTTGGCAGTACATGCTAGTTTATTTAATGGTATTGATTCACAACACAGAATAATAATCATATAATTAACATGTATTAACTTATTAGCTGGTATTTCACTGTTATTATGTCCAGCATGTTCAGAGTGCAAGAAAGGTTTGTTGCAGTATTCATGAAACAACAACAATTTGGTATAAGAGTGACTAGTTTAAAAAACTTGTAAGGGACAACACGAGCTAGAGTCCTAATCAGTACCATCTATTGTTGGATAAAAAGAGAGGAAACAGTATTAATTTGATCTTAAAATGACCGTCTCCCAGATTTTTGGTAAATTGATACACCGATACTTGTTGAAGTTTGGAGTATCTCTTGAAGCTGCTGCTGATTTGCAAAACAGTCTCTCTGACTTATAATGACATGGTCTGCTAAACCCAACTTGCCATAATGATAGTGTCAAATGAATTTATATTCTCCAAGGCATCAACAGTTCTTCCCGTATGTCCATTAGTAAGTCAGATCATAAGAATAGGACATTTCATATACTCCTGGATGTGATAAAGAAGAGAGTTTGTCCTGAGTTTCCGATTTCACATAAGGTTTAAATGGGGTGCATAGCTGATATTTTTATTAAACACTCTAGACAACTTTTTTAGATGTGCTTTTTTGTAGTCTTGTATAATTGGCAGGAGGAATTTCTGGGGAGCATTTAATATTTTTTCTATTCTATGGGGATTATAGCCATTGGCTAGGAAAGCATGACACAAGTAAGTTCAGTTTCATTGTCAACATCATTGGTTCATTGTCACAATTTTTTTTAAACTAGTCCACTGTTATACTAAATTGTTGTTTCATGTATTGTGACCAACTGTTCTTGTGCTCTGAAGATGCATGATGTCATACCAGCAAAATATCAGCTTATAAGTTAATAAATATGAATTATAGTCTTATTATTCTCTGTTGTGAATCAATCGCATTAAATAAACTAGCATATATATCCATCTATTTTACACACACACACACACACACACACACACACACACACACACACTGCTTGGAAAGAAGACAACGGACTTCCCCATGGGCAAGGTGCATCATGTCATGCAATGAGTCATGTAGTTGTAGCCGGTATAAATTGGAGGAATATGATGCCTCCAAGTCATTGCAATTGTGTTCAGCTGAAATGGCTGAAAGAAGGGAACTGATGGAGTTTGAAAGAGGCATTGTGATAGGATGCCATGTTGCAGGCCTATCTGTTTAGCAAATAAGGCCATCCCATTTCGACAGTCACAGGGAGTCAAGTGCTACTCGCAGTGGACAACCCACCACACTCACCAGATGTGACTGGATGGTGCTACAAAGGATTATATGTAAAAACCATTGGCTGATACATTAAATACAGTTCCAGGCATCGACTGGAACTTGAATCTGTACAAAAACATTCAGAACCAGTTATCATAAACATGGGTTTCCATAGTAGGACCACAATATGCAACCCCCACATTACTCAAACCAACATGCAGCATCATCTTCAAAGGTGCAAATTGCGTGTGCAGTGGGATGTGGAAGCTTGGAAAGCTGTGTTATGGAGCAGCGAATTATGCTACACTCTCTCTACCAAGCAGATGGGTGTGGCAATGTCTGGTGAACATCTTTTACCAGAGTGCATTACCCCAGCTATGAAATTAGAAGGTGGCAGTGTGATGGTATGGTCTGTTTTTCCTGGAACTCCGAGAGATATTCAATGTTCTGGACAGTGCAATGCTTCCTACTTTGTGATGTTGCTACAGAACTGACCATTGTCTCTTTCAGCAAGACAATGCACTGTGTCATAAGGCTGCTATAACTGCATGGTTTGTGTACAAGAATGTCATCACACTTGACTGGTCTCCATCGAGACTGATTTCAATCTCAAACCTAGGTTAAGGGATGTGTGCCTATAACAGTCCAATCCTATGCCTACAGGTAGAATGATCTCAAAATCCCATTGATTGCTATTGTATGCTTGTGGAAAGTATGCTTCATAGGATTACTGCAGTCATTGTAGTGGAAGGAGGTAATACATCTTATTAAGGTGGGTGTCATGGCTGTTTGTTCCTCACACTATGATGTCTGTTGATTTCTTTCCAAGCAGTGTGTGTGTGTGTGTGTGTACACATATATACACACACATATATATAAATATATATACTGTGCTGAATATGTAAATTGGCGGGGGGGGTTTCCTAATGCAAAGCTAACTCAGTGTATATTATTTATTGACTGAACTTATTGAAATATAAAAGTACAGGGAATTCTGTTTATATGATTTCATTACATAGACTTTAAGATAACTGCATCTCTTAAAGTCCTATAATTAAGAAATGCCTTCTGTAGTGGACTCTAACTATAGCAAACTCCCAAGGACCAAAGAAGTAGTTTGGTATAGTGAATTTCATTTAGCATAGTACTGTGCCTGGTAGGTTTTATTTGGGACTTTTTCGTAGTTTGCTATAGTGAGAGGGTTTTGATATAATGGTGTTTGCTATAGTGAGTCAACTATACAACCAGAACTGCTGTGCTGTATAGATTTTTTTTAAGAGTAACTTTTATGTGTTAAAAAGTAATGTAATTCTCCCCCCCCCTCCCCCCCGATTCTATAATCATTGTAATTATATACCTTGTTTCCACTTTTTTATAGTAACGGGGTAAGACATGATGGAGAAGGCAGAAGAAGAGAGAAAAAGAAAGAACCTTTATCACTTGAAGAATTAATGGCTAAAAGAAAAGCTGAAGAGGAAGCTAGGAGCAAAGTAATACTGATTTTTCTATTTATAATATTTTAAGCATAGTTGGTTGAGCAATAAGAAATGTTTAAAAATGATGCTTTAAAAAAAAATGGCCAATATTTTTACAGTATAAACTGAAAATATACAAACTTATTTGATTTTTCACATATGATAAAAGTTTAGATATTAACTATCCAGAGATTTCTAATCACCTCCAGAAGCCTTTTTATTTAATTTTAATTTTTTTTTATCACTGTCATAATCATTTCCTGATATTAATTATTCAGGATATTATGATAGTATCATAAATAACATACATTTTATAGTATTACTAACTATCCATTGAAAATTTTCTTCCAGATTAATCTGTTATCAATATTTTTTAATTAATTTATTTTATACATTCTATTTTTACCTATTACTTTCTTTATGGCCATTAATCTTAATGACCATAAAGAAAGTTTCTCCTATTACTAAAAATGGTCTGTATAAGCATCTGAAAAAATATGGAAATCAGAAGAAAATTCACTCAGACCAGACAAGGCTTGAAGAATTCAGAAGCATTGAAGAAATATGGACAGAAATTAAAATATATATAGCATGAAGCTGGGGGGGGGATCTTCTTATTATTCCTTTCCTCCTCTTTTACCTTGTGGTGTCGAGGATTTTCTATTCACTTAACTGCTACACTATCGAAGATAAAGTGGTTAGCCCTATGCCTCCCAGTGTCCTATGTCTGTGGATGTATGTGTTCATGGGCTGGTTTGCCTGTTCTGGGGGATGAAAAACCCGACTTTCCAGGTGAAAAAACCCCTACCTCCCTGTGAGACCAGCTAACTCACCTTTAGTTGTAAGAGACCAGATAAAGGTTCCTCATGTCACGAACAGGAATCAAACCCAGGTCTTTCCGGCCTGGTTGGCGGAGTGGTTAGCGTATCGGCTCTCCAGCTGAAAGGCTGTGGATTTGAATCCCTCTGTGGGCATGGATGTTTATGATTGTCTGTGAAAATACTGGTGGTGGTGGTGGTGGACAGTAGATGCATTGGTGTAGATGATGCAGTGGGTGGATGAGGTTTAGTGGTCTTGACTGAGAGTTGTAGAGTAGGTGCCCTTCTTCGATGAGTCTTGGACTCCCTGGAGGTGTCAAATAATAATAATAATAATAATAATTTTCGACCAAAGGACTTCATCATCTATACTGACTGAGCTACAGAGGCTCAAAAAAAATAAAAATAAATAAAGAAATATATATATATATATATATTTCTTTATTTATACTAGGAGTGCATAGAAGAAAAGAGACAATGGATATCTTCAGACACAAAGCTCAAAATTAAAGAAAGAAAAGAAATAAAGAAAAAATAATACGATATAAGAATAACATTGAGAGAAATATAGACAAATACATAAAGAGATTAAGAAAATGCAAGAGAAGACGAGAGTTTATAGAAAACTACTGAAGAGGCAGAAATTGCTAATAGATGTGGTACTAAAACAGTGTATAATATTATGAGAACAATGACAAGTGTAAAAAGAAGATATTATTAAAGACAAACAAGGAAATAAAATAAACAATAATAAAAAGAAAAGAGAAAGATAGGTAGAATACTTGAAAGAGATGATGAATAGGGAAAAACCTGAAAAAGAAATTCAAATATCAGAAAGAAAACAAAAAATATTAAAAATAGACACCAAAGAAATAAAAGATAAAAAGTGAAATTCAAAACAAAAGAAACTAAAAATCTAAAAGCAGCTGATATAGGTAATATACCAAATTAACTATTAAAAGCTGATAGAAATGTAACAGTGAATATACTCTACTATTTCTTAATCAAATATGAATTCAGGGAGTATGACCAGATGAATGGAATATTGGTTACTAATCAAAATACCAAAAAAAAAAAGAGATTTAAACTGATTACAGTGATTACTGAGGAATATCATTATTAAATACAAGTAAAATACTAACAAGAATAATATTAGAAAGAATAAAAGAAGAAATAGACTAAAAGCTAAGAGAAATACAAGTAGAATTGAGCACTGACAGGTCATGCATAGATCAAATAGCAACACTCATAATAATAATAAAACAGTTAATAGAATAGCAAATAAATCTTTATATCAACTTTGTTGGTTTTGAAAAAGCTTTTAATAGCTTTGACAGAGAAAATGCAACATGGTAGCTAATACAACAGTTAATAGAATGGCAGTCAAATCTTTATATCAATTTTGTGAGTTTTGAAAAGGCAATTTGAAAGCTTCTGACAGAGAAGCAATATGGAAATTAATGTAATATTATGGCATACCATGTAAAACTATCAATAGTTAAGAAAATTTATGTAAAATGCAAATGATACACGATAGAGAACTCATAAAAGTTTGAAATTAAAATGAGTTATACAGAGCTGCATTCTCTCCTCAACAATATTTCTTACTGTTGTAGACTGGGTTATGAGAAATGCCATGAAAAAGTACAAAAGAAATATGGTGGAATGTAATAGAACAGCTATTTGACGAGGATTTTGCAAATTATATGTTTTGTGGCACATACACCAGTGCTTCCCAAACTGTGGGCAGTGGCCCCCTTGGGGGCCGTAGGTTTTGTTTAGGGGGGGCCGTGTGAAATAATGAAAACAAATTTAAAATGTTTTAAGACTAAGTAGATTTTTTTTATTTTAAAAGAAACGTATTTAACTTTTATTAATTCTTTTTTGTTATTTTTTATATTTTAATGGAAAAATGCACACATTGGTGGTGGTTCACAAACTTTTCTTCCTCGTATTTCGGCGCTTAACGAATATTAGTAAATATTGCTTATTCATATGTTTCATTTCAAAGCAGTGGTTAATTGTATTTACTTCGAATGCTCTCCAGGGAAGCTCCAAATCTTCCTGTCCCTTTCATCATGCGCTCAGAATCAGGGACTGTTGATATTGACTTTATATACATATCAAAACTCATTATATATTATCACTGTTATCCGAGCTAGTTTTCTGTTACCAATAAAAGTTTCGCATATACTTCACACATGAAAAAAAGCTTAAACAAGTTCATGTGGGGAGATAGTAACTCGCTTGCAGTGGTAAACAACATGCCCTCCCAAACAGCCACTATACTGCTAAGGCAATAAAAACAAGTACTTTTATTATGCCAGTGAATAAGGTATGAGGAGTCTGTGTAATATATTTCTCAACAAATAGTGCAATTAGAGACTGTTGCAATTAGCAACAGTCCCTGATTACGAACGCGTGATGAAAGGGACAGGAAGATTTGGAGCTTCCCTGGGATAAAAACACACTAATTAATGAATCACATGTCCCCTCATACAGAAACTATGCTGTATAGACTGAAACAAAACCACATGTTGCGTGGGCAAACACAGTATCTAATCAAAAACTATTGTTATTAATTAGGTGTGTATGAGTTCGATTTCCCACGGCAGCAATAAAATTCAACCGAACGTGTTAAAATTCGTAAAATTGTTAAAACTAAGTAATATATATATATATATATAATGAATGTTATAGCAGTTTCACATATGGAATTCGGTTTAAGAGAGTTAGCATTTCAACTCAATTGTCAGCTATGCTTTTATCTTTCGGTTGCGTGATCTTTTGTTAATACCACACCAATCATATGCACGTTTTAATAACCTGCCTTTGCTGTCTGTTTCGTGTTAGGCTTAATTACCGTAAAGGAAGAAAAATCACAAAAGAGAAAAATATTCCTGGTCTGGGGATTCCCTTATTCAGGTAATCTTCACTAATTTCATGTTATCAGTCTGTGGTGTGCCAGTATCGGTAAGTGGTGATATTATTTGATCTATTCTACATTAAAAAATTTAACCCTGAGATGGATAAGTGACTGATAAAAAATAAAAAAAAAATCCCGCGAACAATCAGAAGAAGCAGAAACAGACTAAAAAAAAAAGGACAGTATTTCATATTTTACCAGAACAGCCCGCATCGTCTTCAGAACCAAACGGTAAGAGGCAAAAAATGTAATATATGCATTTGATTTTTGCAATATTCGCTGTGTATGCTTTGTATTGAATATAAATACAATAAATATTATAATAATATATCTCTCTATTACGATTTTTTTTCGAGGGGGCCGTGAAATATTTTAATCTTTGCAAAGGGGGCCCTGACATCCAGAAGTTTGGGAAGCACTGACATACACAACAACATAAGAAGGGATAAAAAAGCTAAATGAAGAAGCCTAGACTGTTTTATTAAGAATAAATAAAATGAAAATAAACAACAAACAAAAAGAAGACATACTACTGAATGGTAAAATTTTAAAAACAGTGGAGAACTTTAATTACCTGAGATCAGGAATAACAGGGAGGAGCAAAGGAAGATATAAAATCTAAGATACAGAAAGCACAAAGAATTTTTAACATGTCAAGGAAAATATGGAGCTCAAAAGGAAATCGGTTTAAAACCAAAATCAGATTATTTAATACAATTATTAAATCATTTCTACTCTTTGCATCTGAAACACTGACAGCAATTAAGTCAAAACTGCAAAGTTTTGTAAACAAATGTTTAAGAAGGATTCTACAAATAAAATGAACAGAAAAGATATCTAATAAAGAACATTGGCAGAAAACTAAACGAAAAACAATTATGTATGACTTCAATCAGAAAATGGAGATGGATAGGACATATCCTAAGAAAACCTGAAAAAATGTGAAACTAAATAAGCATTAGAGTGGAATTTGAAAGGAAAGAGGAAGAGAGGTAGACCAAAGATGAGCTAGCTGAATAGAACAAGAGCTTGGAAAGATTGGAACGAACTGGAAACAAACGAAGAGAAGCACAAAATAGTCAGATGGAGAGGCACTATGGTTGAGGCCTTATGCCCTCAATGGAGTGAAAAGGAATAAGTAAGTAGTCTGTTATCTGTCAGGACTTCATATTGTAAGCAGATTATCTTTCAGTATTCTAAAGCATTAGTTACTGTATTATCAATCTGCTTAGATCTTGGTCTTTCTCTGGGTCTTTTTCCTGCCATCCTGGTAACAAACTCTTGTTTTGCTAACCTTTCCTTGCTCATTTTTCTAAAGTGACCATAAACTTAGATTAGCATTGCCCATCCATTCTTGTATACTAACATTGCTGAATTCTTTTCTAGTATCCTTATTTTTCATGTGATTCCACCATTGATGTTATCCATCCACTTTCCAAATTTTTCTCAGAATTCTCACATCTGTGGGCTCAGTCTTTGATGAGGTGTTTATTTGTAACTAATTTCTCTCTGATTCCACTTGAATTTGTTCATTTAATCCTTTACCATACCAATTTTGCTAATTCTGTTGTCTATTTTCATATTTAACTTGCCATCATTACAAAAAATTATGCCCAAATAGCAGAAATATTTACTTGGTCTATAGGTTCTTCATTTGGGAAGCAGTTGATGTTTTTAATGTTCCTGCCTATTTTCATAGTTTTGATCTATGATATTATGATCCTTTTTATACCAAATTTACACAGCAGAGGTGCTTAAAGGTCAGTGCTGTATAACTCACAGGACACCTCCACATAGCCTTTAAAGGAATGCAAAGAACTGACCAAGGCTTATGACCTGATGTCCAATCCTCGCCTTCTCGTTATGCACCCTGTTAGGTATCTACCTGGATACTGAACGAACGAAGAAGGACTGACAATTTGGGATTTAGCCAACCAAATTGTATTCTTATTGACCTAAACCAAAATATAAAAACGATGGTATAACATGGCAGAATTTCATGCCAGTTGGGGCGTCACCTGGTTAAACAAGACCCATGTTGTTTTTGCCAGGGAATCAGGATAAACTGTGAAAAGTCAGCTACTGGAACAAATACTGAAATACACCCCAACTCAACATCACCAGAGTTCAAGATCGGTACTATCAACATAAGAAGCCTGAATGGCAAAGAAATGGAGCTGGCTGAGGAATTGGATAAGTACCTGATCGACATAATAGGGGTGACTGAAACAAAAAAGATAAAAACTGGTGAGAGCTTTCTAAGCAATACATACAAAATGTCATATTCAGGCAACAACAATCAGGAAAAAGGAGTAGTTATAGTACACAACACTAAATACGAGGCTAATCTTCTTGAATGGCAAGCAATATCAAGTGAGTGATGTGGGCAAATATCAGAATAGGGAACTGGTCAAATGAGACTTATTTGTGCTTATAGTCCACAGAAGGTTCTACTAAGGTGGAAGTGGAGGAATTTTTTGAGGCTTTAGAGAAAGCAACTTACACATTGAAAAAAGGTAAAGTTGGTCCTTGTCGAAGATCTAAATAGCAGAGTAGGAAATGATTGTCAGGCATGCAGAAATAATTTGAGAAAATTTGGAGAAAAGAGCAAATCTAATAATAATAATGGCAAATACCTGTTAGTATTCTGCTGAGGATTTGGACTGGTTATTACTAACACAATGTTCCAGCATAAAAATGTGCACAAATTCACATGGGGAGAAGAGACAAGAAATAAGAAAAAGTCTCATTGACTATGTTATTGTTGATAGTGATGTTTTCTCACTGGTGCAATACACTAGAGTGTACAGAGGATTTGAAACTGGAAGGAAGTGATAACCATTTTGTCTTGAGCAGGATAAAATTGAATTTCATATTGAAAAGAAGAACATGTAAGAAAGTTTTAAAGCGAATAAAAGTTGAGCTGCTCTCAGATGTGAACTGTAGAATAAAATACACAAGCATTATTGAAGGAAAATTAAAGAGTTTGAGAACGGTAACCAAACATTGGAGATTCAGTGGCAAGCTCTGAAGAAAACATTGATTCAGCCAAAGAGGTATGTGGTGAGGTTGTCTGCAAGGACAGAAAAATCCATGGTGGACACAGGAATTTAAAAAGGCAATGAAAAAAAAGAAGGGAGAGTATTAAAAATTCCTGGTTAATAAGTCAGCTTGTGGTCTTAGAGAATATAGAAACAACTGTAAGAATGCTAAACAAAAGTCATGGGAAGACTTTGACAAGAACATAGAAAATAAATATCAGGAAGGTGACAAAATATAGTGGAGGCTGTTGAAAAAAAAGCTCAGAAATGGAGGAAACACTGCTATAAAAGGAATTAGAGATGATAAAAGTGACATGAAAACTGGAGAAAACGATATCCTTGATGTATGGAGTAATTACTTCAAAAATTGCTTAATGAAACAAGCAGTGACAACACATCAGGAAGAAACACTCAACAGGAATGCAATCAAGGAATACATATCCATACTTGAACTAGAAAAAAGCTATCAAAAGCCTGAAATGTGGAAAGGCAGTAGCTGATATTTGACCAGAAATGCTCAAGTATGGAAGTATAAAAGTTTTGCAGTGGCTGCACTGCATAGTTCAGAAGGCCTGGACAGAGGGACAGATTCCAGATGATTGGAGTAGAGCTCTTATAGTAGCCATATACAAAAAGGGAAATAAAACAATGTGAGAATTACAGAGGTATTTTCCTACTGAGTGTTCCTGGTAAGATTTATGGAAGTATATTTGAAAAACGGTTGAGGATTGTGCAAGGGAAACTTGGTGAAGAACAAGCTGGATTCAGACCAAATAGAGGCTCTCATGATCAGATTTTCACTTTATGACAAATAGATGCCATTTGTTCATGCCATGCCATGAACAGATGGCATCAATGGCACTATCATATTAAAAATGAAGATATTAGGAAAGCACTTGATATTGTTAGCACCTAGAAGTGTGTTAGCAGAGCTAATCTCAGGGGTATTGTCACTTAAACAGAATGGAAGAGGAAAGATTACCAAAACAAGTCTTCTCTGCCAGGTTGGCAGGAAAAAGACCCAGAGGAAGACCAAGAAAATGGTGGATTGATATGGTAAAAGGTGCCTTAGAGCAGTGCTTCCCAAACTTCTGGATGTCAGGGGCCCCCTTTGTAAAAATTAAAATATTTCACAGCCCCCTCGAAACAAAATCGTAATAGAGAGATATATTATTATAATATTTATTGTATTTATATTCAATACAAAACATACACAGCGAATATTGCAAAAATCAAATGCATATATTACATTTTTTGCCTCTTACCGTTTGGTTCTGAAGACGATGCGGGCTGTTCTGGTAAAATATGAAATACTGTCCTTTTTTTTTTTGAGTCTGTTTCTGCTTCTTCTGATTGTTCGCAGGATTTTTTTTTAATTTTTTATCAGTCACTTATCCATCTCAGGGTTAAATTTTTTAATGTAGAATAGATCAAATAATATCACCACTTACCGATACTTGCACACCACAGACTGATAACATGAAATTAGTGAATATTACCTGAATAAGGGAATCCCCCGGACCAGGAACATTTTTCTCTTTTGTGACTTTTCTCCCTTTACGGTAATTAAGCCTAACGCGAAATAGACAGCAAAGGCAGGTTATTAAAACGTGCATATGATTGGTGTGGTATTAACAAAAGATCGTGCAACCGAAAGATAAAAGCATAGCTGACAATTGAGTTGAAATACTAAATCTCTTCAACCGAATTCCATATGTGAAACTGCCATAACAATATATATATATATATATATATTACTTAGTTTTAACACTTTTACGAATTTTAACACGTTCGGTTGAATTTTATTGCTGCCTTGGGAAATCGAACTCGCACATATCTAATTAATAAGAATAGTTTTTAGTTAGATACTGTGTTTGCCCATGCAACATGTGGTTTTGTTTCAGTCTATACAGAATAGTTTCTGTATGAGGGGACATGTGATTCATTAATTAGTGTTTTTATCCCAGTTGTCTCTAATTGCACTATTTGAGAAATATATTACACAGACTCCTCTTACCTTATTCACTGGCATAATAAAAGTACTTATTTTTATTGCCTCTGCAGTATGCAGGCTGTTAGGGAGGGCACTGCAAGTGAATTACTATCTCCCCACATGAACTTGTTTAAGCTTTATTTCATGTGTGAAGTATATGCGAAACTTTTATTGGTAACAGAAAACTAGCTCGGATGACAGTGATAATATAAAACAAGTTTTGATATGTATATAAAGTCAATATCAACAGTCCCTGATTCTGAGCGCGTGATGAAAGGGACAGGAAGATTTGGAGCTTCCCTGGAGAGCATTTGAAGTAAATACAATTAACCACTGCTTTGAAATGAAGCATATGAATAAGCAATATTTACTAATATTCATTAAGCGCCGAAATACGCAGAAAGCAAAGTTTGTGAACTAACACCAATGTGTGAATTTTTCCATTAAAATATAGAAAATAACAAAAAAGAAATAATAAATAATAAAAGATAAATACGTTTCGTTTAAAATAAAAAAAAATCTACTTAGTCTTAAAACATTTTAAATTTGTTTTCATTATTTCACGGCCCCCCTCAACAAAACCTACGGCCCCCAAGGGGGCCGCGGCCCACAGTTTGGGAAGCGCTGCCTTAGAGGACAAAAATATAAGATCTGATAATGTTGCAGTCTTGCAGATAACAGATTGATTAGGAGGAAAATTGTTGATAGGAAGTTAATAATGATGTAAGGTTTTCATGTGTTACTATCATAATATCCTGTACACCCCTTGAGTGAGGGTACATGTCAGGAATTTGATGATGATGATTATTTACAACAGTAGTTATTCAATTTAGTTAGAGAATTCTGCAGAATTCCTTAACTGAATTTAGAGAGCTGAGTTGAAAATTTACAATTTTGCTATTAGGCCTTATCCCACATTTCTTCATTTAGATTAAATCCATTTAAATGATGTGGAGATATTGTGTATCATTGCCTCTCACCTGATTTAACATCAGATCTGTACCTCCTTCAACTGCAACTCATATATTGGCTGTCTTGCTCAATATATAATGCCTCATTTACACCATATAATTGTAACATGTTGAAGATGTTTTCTTTTTCACACCTTGTCATATGCCTTTTCAAGATTTATAGAACTTAAATATGTACCTGTCTTAAACTGAAATGTATATGTCTTAAACTGAAAATCTGATCCAGACAACCTCCATTTGGCCTGAACCTGGCTTCTAATTCTCATGGTTTCCTTTTCTTACAATTTTTCTTAGCTTTTTCTCAAATATGTTTGCATAAATCTTACCTAGAACACTCAGTTGGAAAATTCCTCTATAATTCTCACATTCAGTTTTATTTCCTTTTTTTTTTTTAGATTTGTACTATTAGAGCTCTGCTGCTGTCATCTGGAATTCAATCCTCTGATCACACCTTCTGAATTATGCAGTATAGTTCCTATAACAATTTCATGCCTTCATATTTCAGCATTTGTGGTCGAATAGTATATGTTCCAGCTGACTTTCCACATTTCAGGTTTTTGATGTTTTTTTCTACCTCAGAAGTACAAGGGTGGTCTAAAAGGTTCTTGGCCTAACAATGAAAAAACGAATTTATAATTTCAAAATTATTTTTATTTTTCAACATAATCTCCCTTGACTAATACATTTATTCCAGCGATGCTCCAGCACCATTATCCGACCCTGTAGTGGTTCTCAGTAAGATCTGCAAAATACCCTTCTACAGCTGCAATCACCTTTTGATTCGAAGAAAAATGCTGACCAGCGAGGATGAGTTTTAGTTTTGGGAAGAGATAGAAGTCAGAGGGAGCCAAATCTGGGGAATAGGGTGGATGTTCCAACAATTCATAGTACAGATCCCTTAATTTTCCCATTGCCAAAACACTTTTGCGGGTAGGTGCATTGCCCTGATGAAAAATGATTTTTTTTCTTCTACAAACCGGGTCTTTTCTCACGAATTTTTTCGTCTAGTCTGGTTAAAAGATCAGAATAATATTCCCCAATTATTGTTTTACCCTTTTCAAGATAATTAATAAACAAAATGCTTTTAGCCTCCCAAAACACTGATGCCATGACCTTTCCTGCTGATGGAACCAACTTTGTCTTCTTTGGTGCTGAACAACCGGCATCTGTCCACTGTTTTGACTGCTGTTTGGATTCTGGTGGGCAATGGTGAATCCAAGTCACATCCATAGTAATAAATCGATGCACAAAATCAGTTTTATTCTTGTTAAAATGCTCCAAGCACTATTTCAGAGATTTTCATACGAGTGCGTTTTTGATCTGCTGTGAGCAAGCGTGGCACCCATCTTGCGCAAAGCTTTTTCTTTTGCAATTCTTCATGCAAATATATCCTACACGTTCTTTTGAAATGCTTATAGTCTCAGCAATTTCACACACTTTGACTCGCCGGTCATTCAGTACTCTATCATGCACTTGATCAATGATTTCTGGTGTTGTTACACTTTTTTGACGTCCTTCCGTGGATCATCTTCAAGGCTGGTACGACCACGTTTAAACTCAGCAGCCCATTTCTTAATTGTCGAAACGAAGGAGAAGATAAACTTTTATGAACTTTGAATGAATTTTGGCTGACGCCAAAAGAAATTCATTCATTCATAAAAGAAGATTTGACAACCTTCTTTTACAAAGAATTTTACCACTGCACAACACTCAATTTTATCCATTTCAAGGGATATAGACAACAACACTTTTGCTTCAGACAGCTGTATAAAACAGACTACTTGATAGAATGACTTCAATTTCACATGGATGCTTTTGACAGATGTACAAACTTTGAAAAAAAAAAAAAAAAAAAAAAAAAAAACGATAGTGTTGCCATCTATGGTCGAGGCCGAGAACTTTTCAGACCACCCTCATATCAATGCCATCTTAGTATTGAAGTATACTTTTGATTGCATTCTGCTGGAATATTTTTTGCCAGTGTTCTATCACTTTTGCTTCGTTTTGTAATCTTTCAGTGTAATTACTCCAGATATCTGGAATACCTTTATCTTCAGTTTTCATGTCACCTTTATCCTCTGATTCCTTTCACAATAAGCTGTTTCAATCACTTCTAGAACATTTTGCCACATTCCTGATATTGATTCTTTCTATGACTGCCTGTTTAACTTCCTGAGTCCATGATAGAGTTCTGATTTTTCTATTCTTACAGACAACTTTCACTACATGCTTCCCTGGCTGAATCAGTCCATGTAAGTTTGCAAGTGAATTTTCACTCAGTTTGATTCTTTCTTCTAACTCATTCCCCCCCCCCCCCCCCTAAATAATAGTTGTGTATTTGAGTATTCAGTTCATCTTTCACAAGCTGCTTAACTTTGATTCTTTTAATATATTCTTTCTTGCACACTTTTATTTTGTGACTCACTACAAGTAGATTTGCTTGATTGATAATTACCAGGTTTTTAACTCGTATACAATTGATTATTTATACTAGATGTATTTCCTCAACGTGCTTTGCTGTCTAAATGGCTAACAGCATCATCAGGAGGTTGCTTAACATAAAAAAATACCAAAAATGAAATGTTTTCCAGCAGTAGTTAATATCTATCATTTGAAGAGACTGGAATGATAGTTTAATCATAAGTATCGTTATGCATGTTACGAAGGTGGTCTGAAAAGTTCTCTGCCTTGATCGTATATGGCAACACTATCGGCAAGATTTCTTTTTTCTAAGTTGGTACACCTGTCATAAGCATCCATGTGAAATTGCTAGTTATTTAATTTACTTCAAGTAGTTTGTTTTATAAAGCTGTCTGAAGCAAAAGTGTTGTATCTTGAAATAGATAAAATTGAGTATCGTGCGGTTATAAAAAGCTATAGCAGATCAAAAACGCACTCATGAAAATCTCTGAATAGTGCTTGGAGCATTTTAAAAATAATAAGTTTTATTTTGTGTGTTGATTTATTACTATGGATGAGACTTGGATTCACCATTACACACAGAATCCGAACAGTAGTCAAAACAGTGGACAGAAGCCAGTTGTTCAGCTCCAACAAAGACAAAGTCAGTTCCATCTGCAGGAAAGGTCATGGCATTGGCATTTTGGGGATGCTAAAGGCATTTTGTTTATTAATTATCTTGAAAAGGGTAAAACAATAACCGGGAAATATTATTCTGATCTTTTAACCAGACTAGATGAAAAAATTCGTGAGAAAAGACCCGGTTTGCAGAAGAAAAAATCATCTTTCATCAGGACAATGCACCTGCCTACAAAGGTCTTTTGGCAGTGGGAAAATTAAGGGATGTGCACTATGAATTGTTAGCCCATCTATCCTATTCCCCAGATTTGGCTCCCTCTAACTTCTATCTCTTCCCAAAACTAAAACTCTTCCTCTCTGGTCAGTGTTTTTCTTCAGATTAAGAGGTGATTGCAGCTGTAGAGGGGTGTTTTGCAGATCTTACCAAGAACCACTACAGGGACGGGATAATGGTGCTGGAGCATTGCAGAAATAAATGTATTAGTCTTAAGGGGTCCACGCGGTTAGCCTAGTGGCTGTGTGCTTCGCAACCATATTCCTGGGGAAGGAGTGTCCTGGGTTCGATTCCGGTCGGAGACATGAGGAGCTCAAGGATCTTCCTCAGCCATAGCCAAGTTAGCTAGTTTTGGACATGGGCAGGTGTTTTTCCCCAAGTTTAGATGGGATTTTTTCATCCTGCAAGCAGACAAACCGGCCCCGTGAATACACACGGACTACAGGCACGAATACCTCCATTAGGGATGCAGCAGAGAAGTGGCGTGCCGACTGCATTATTTCACCGTGACTCCTCATTAGGAGGAGACCCAACCCGTAACAGATGGAAGGGAGAGATAGATAGTCATAAGGGATATTATGTTGAAAAATAAAAAGAATTTAGAAATTATAAATCTGTATTTTCATTGTTAGGCTGAGAACTTTTCAGATCACCCTCGTACTTGAAAACCTATTTCTTCTGGATATTACATGCCTCTTTCAACATTGCCTAAAATCTTCATTCATCATTTGGAAAGGAAAATTTTATTATCAAATATTGATCTTGCAATGAGCTCACCTCTATCACCTCTGATCAGTAATTTATACATGGTAAAATTTGCAGAATCAGCTATAGAACAGACAACCTTAAAACCTTATGTATAGCAGAGATATGTGCATGACATCTTTATCATCTGGAGGAATTTCTATATTTTCTGAATAATTGTTGTCCAAAAATAAAATTCATATTAGAAGTAGAAAAGAATCCTTATAGACAAAAACATTGATGGAGGATTATCATTAGAAGTCTGTAGGAAAGAAACCCACATAGGTAGGTATCTACAAGCAAGCTCATTCCATCACCCTCAACAAAAATCATCATCATCATCATCAAATTCCTGCCATGTACCCTCAAGGGGTGTACAGGATATGACAGTACTACATGAAAAAATTACATCATTACTAACTTCCTATCTACAATTTTCCTCCAAATCAGTCTGTTACTTGTCAAGACTCCAACATTATCAGATCTTATATTTCTATCGTCTAAGGCACTTTGTACCGTATCAATCCACCTATATCTTGGTCTTCCTCTGGGTCGTTTTCCTGCCAACCTGGCAGAGAACACTTGTTTTGCTAATCTTTCCTCTCCCATTCTATTTAAGTGACCATACCATCTGAGATTAGCTCTGCTAACACATTCCTGGATGCTGACAATGTCAAGTTCTTTCCTAATATCCTCATTTTTAATATGATATTGCCATTGATACCATCTGTTCACGCCTCTAATCTTTCTCAGGACTCTCATATATGCGGTCTCTAGTCTTTGGTCAAGTGTTTTACTTCTGACCCAGCTCTCAGATCCATAAGTTAAAATTGGTTTGAACACAGTCTTGTATACAACTAATTTAGTGTTCCGACTAATTTCTTTCTTATTCCATATGAATTTATTCAATTGACTTCCCACGATACCAGCTTTGCTGATTCTGTTGTCTATTTCTATATTTAGTTTACCATCTTCAGTAAAAATTGTGCCTAAGTAGCTGAAATGTTTTACTTGTTCCACAGGTTCTCCATTCACAACACAGTTGACATTTTCAATGATTCTGCCTATTTTCATTGTCTTTGTCTTTTTATTGCTGACCTTCATACCATATCTATTACAACAGCTATTCAATTTAGTCAGAGAATCTTGCAGACTTGTAGTGGATTTATTTAGAAGTATAACATCATCCGCATAAAGCAAAGAGCTGACATTAACATCTCCAATTTTGATATCAGGTTTAATACCACATTCCTTCATAATGTGATCCATATAGATAATAAATAACAGAGGGGATAATGTACATCCTTGTCTCACACCAGATTTAACATTAAACCATCTTCCTGTACTTCCTTCAATTCTAACTGCTGACTCACAACTCAAATAAAGACTAAGTATTGCTTGATATAATGCCCCATTGACACCATATAACTGCAGCGTATTGAATAGCTTCTCTCTTGGCACCTTGTCATATGCCTTTTCCAAATCGACAAAACTTAAATACAGATCTTTGTTATATTCCCATGCTTTCTCGACTATTTGTCGTAAAGTGAAGATCTGATCCTGACAGCCTCTATTTGGCCTGAATCCAGCTTGTTCTTCACCAAGCTTTTCATCCACAATTCTTCTCAACCGTTTCTCAAGTATACTTGCATAGGTCTTGCCAGGAACACTCAGTAGGGAAATACCTCTGTAATTCTCACATTCAGTTTTATTTCCCTTTTTATATATGGGTACTGTGAGAGCTCTACTCCAATCATCGGGAATTCGTCCCTCTGTCCAGGCTTTCTGAACTATGCAGTGCAGCCACTGTAAGACTCTTATACCACCATACTTCAGCATTTCTGGTCTAATATCATCTACTCCTGCTGCCTTTCCACATTTCAAGCCTTTGATGGCTTTTTCTACTTCAAGTATGGATATGTATTCCTGACTGCATGCCTGGTCAGTGTTTGTGCTGTCATCACTGCTTGTTTCATTTAGCAGTTTTTCAAAGTAATTACTCCATACTTCAAGGATATCTTTTTCTCCTGTTTTCATTTCACCTTTATCATCTCTAATTCCTTTTACAGCACTCTTTCCTCCATTCCAAAGCTTCTTCAACAACCTCCAGAATATTTTGCCTCCTTCTTGATATTTATTTTCTATATTCTTGCCAAAGTCCTCCCATGACTTTTGTTTAGCTAGTTTTACACACTGTTTAGCTTTCTTACATTTGTCTCTGTATTCTGTAAGAGTAAAAGCTGACTTATTTGACAGGAACTTTTGATATGCTTTCTTCTTTTCCTTCACTGCCTCTTTAACTTCCTGTGTCCACCAGGGAGTTCTGATTTTTTTATCTTTGCACACAACCTCACCACATGCCTCTCTGGCAGAATCAATCAATGTTTCCTTCAGAGTTTGCCACTGAATCTCCAAGGTTTGATTCCTGTTCTCAAACTCTTTCATTTTCTTTTCAATAATATTTCTGTATTTTAGTCTACAGTTTACATCTGAGAGCTGCTCAACTTTTATTTGCTTTAAAACTTTCTTACATGTTATTCTTTTCAATATGAAATTCAATTTTATCCTGCTCAAGACTAAATAGTGATCACTTCCAATTTCAAATCCTCTGTACACTCTGGTGTCCTGCACCAGGGAGAAAACATCACTATCAACAATAACATAGTCAATGAGACTTTTCTTATTCCTAGCCTCTTCTCTCCATGTGAATTTGTGCACATTTTTATGTTGGAACATGGTGTTAGTAATAACCAGTCCATGTCCTGAGCAGAAATCCAACAGATATTTGCCATTATTATTAGCTTTGCTCTTTTCTCCAAATTTTTCCAAAATATTCCCAAAATATCCCAAAATTCAACAAAAAAATTCAACAAAAATCAGGTGTGATTAAAACCTTGAAAAGTACAATTTAAATATATTAAAAAATGATAAAGTCAAACAGAAACATCCAAAATGGATACTCAAAAAAGGTACTGAAGAAACTTTTGTTTTCTGACAAACTATCCTATGATAGCCCAGAAATTAATTACAAATGCACGGTATCTCTTCCATACACTGGCAATGCATCAAGAAAAATAGCCAAAATATTAAAGGCAGTCAACATCAGAATGCCCTTCAAACCAGTCAATACCTTATGAAGCTTTCTATGCTCTCCTAAAGAAAGTTCCATTTTATAAACATCTGGGTGTATATGAGATTGTGTGCTCTTGTGGAAAGATATATCTAGGTCAGGCTGGGAGAAGTTTCAAAATCCTCAACAAAGAACATGTAGGTGATGTTGAAAACAAATGGGTAGAAAAAAAGTGACTCATAGCATACATCCTCAAAGAACATCACCAATAAATATGGCAAGCATCCTCCATGCCCTACTTAGAGGAGAATTACTTTGACAGATTGTTCAAGAGGTCCTCTGAGGTCATTTGCTCAAAAGACATACTAAATAGAAATCAAGAAATGATCCTTCATTCCTTGATTTCTATTTAGAAATGAAGTCAAATGATTATTCGACATCTGGGAGTTATTAATTAACATGTGTAACATTAAGGAATATGTTAGCAGAGCTAATCTCAGGTGGTATGGTCACTTACACAGAATGGGAGAGGAAAGATTAGCAAAACAAGCATTCTCTGCCAGTTTGGCAGAAAAAAGTCCCAGAGGAAGACCAAGATATAGGTGGATTGATACAGTAAAAAGTGCCTTAGAAGAGAGAAATATAAGATCTGACCATGTTGGAGTCTTGACAGGTAACAGATTGATTTGGAGGAAAATTGTAGATGGGAAGTTAGTAATGATGTAAATTTTTTCATGTAGTACTATCATATCCTGTACACCCCTTGAAGGTACATGTCAGGAATTTGATGATGAACATTATAACCCTCCCCTATGCCAGCAAGCACATACAGAGTTTACACAACAATGAAGAGACTGCATGTAATATGCATAATGATACTCATGATTAAACTATCATTCCAGTCTTTTCAACTTATAGATATATTAACTGCTGTTGGAAAACGTTTAATTTTTGTCATTTTCTATTTATGTTAAGCAATCTCCTGATGATACTGTTAGCTATCTAGAGGAAAATGTAGAGGAAATACATCTAGTATAAATACACAATTGTATACAAGTTAAAAACCTGGTAATTTCTTGCACACAACTAAGGCTATGATTCCAGTGTACTGGAATCATAGCCTAAGTGAGGAGACAGTTTTTGTGGTGATTCCATGATCAGGGATATTCTAGATGAATGCATGACAGAATGTTGCTTTTCTAGTTAGTGATGCTATTAGAATGCAGGAGAGAAAGTGCAACAGTTAATAATTTGGCAGGTACATTTGTAATTAATTTGAATCAAAAGGTGACGAGTATGCAGTGCTCAAGAATAGAGCTACTGAAAGAAGAAAAAAAGAAGAGTGAGAGAACAAATTGAGAAGTAAATTGAGCACATGAATTGAAAAGGGGTCATTATTGCAAATAATTGATTCAATGCAAAGCTTTGTAAGAGGAATGGTGTGAGGTTTTTAGATATGGCACAAATTTGATGGAGGAGAGGACTTGTATATAACTGTGGATCATCCTTGATTTAGTTTGGAATTAGATGTTTGGAGAAAGTTTTGTTCAGTAAGAAAATGGAAGTGCAGAATCAAGGAAACTAAGGCGGTATGAGGACTCCAACATCTCCATTGGAGATGTATGTGAATATGCACTCTGGAGATAGAGTGTGAGAAATCAAAGAATACTGAATTGTAGCTATCAAGCTGTCTTCAAGGCAGACAGCTTGAGGATGGCAATGTATTTGAATATCTGGTGTGAGATAAAAGGCAACTAGACAAAATATATAGTTAGTTGCTGCTATATATTAGAGAGCAAAGAGAGGTGTAGATCAGAGTTTTTTCAAACTTTGCTCTGTGGAGCCCATCAGCTTTGCCATAGTTATTTCAGACTCTTTGAGGCAATTTTAGAATATTCTTTGTTTTTCAAACTGAAAATAGCATTTTCAGTTTGAAAAATTAATAATATTAGTTAATTAATAATAAAGTTCATAATATTAGTAATTAGGATTGCCAATTTTTTTGAAATCTGAATGAAATCTGGCTGTGCCATTTACCAAAAGGCACAGCCAGAACATGTGATGTTTTCTGTTTGTTTTATAGTTCATAGATGGCATCATTGCATGTAGTAACTAGTATGCAATAATGGCATCTATAGACTTATAAAATTGCCATCTAAAAAACTTGTAACATTTAACTGAATCATTATTGAATGTTCGTAATATTAGTGTAAAAAAAATTATGAGGACTCCAACATGCATTTTTTTCTAGTGCAAGGATTCCTTCAGTCTAAAAAGTTTGGGAACCCCTGGTGTAGATGATATGCATGAACCAACAGGGCAAGGAATCATTATGGGGATTATAGCCATTGTGTTATAGATTTTAAGGAGAAAAAACACTTGGAAGAAAATGGAATTTATACAGCTACTGAGAGATTATTACCTAAAACAGCATAATTATCTAAATTAGAGACAAAATAGTTACCTAAGGTAATCACTGTCTCTGATTGGGAAGAGTGATTCTGCAGTCCTGATCTGGGAGGTGGTTGGATGTATGTAGAATTTTCATTTGAGAAAGAGTATGTGTATAATTACATAGCTGGGAATTATGAAAAACTTAGGGGACATCTTGGAGGCGTTTGGAAATAATGCAGTGACTGATGTGAAAGGGAAATCTCAATGTGAATACATCCATGAGGAAATTGGATAGGACTTCAGCTTGTTATGAGAAAATGCTAGAAAAATGGCATTGTTTCTAATTAGACTACTTGGGTGGGCTGAAAAGTTCTCAGCCTAACAATGAAAAAAACGAATTTATAATTTCAAAATTATTTTTATTTTTCAACATAATCTCCCTTAAGACTAATACATTTATTCCAGCGATGCTGCTGCACCATTATCCCGTCCCTGTAGTGGTTCTTAGTAAGATCAGCAAAATACTCCTCTACTGCTGCAATCACCTCTTGATTTGAAGAAAAACGCTGACCAGCAAGGAAGATTTTTAGCTTTGGGAAGAGATAGAAGTCATAGAGAGCCAAATCTGGGGAATAGGGTAGATGTTCCGACAATTCATAGTGCAGATCCCTTAATTTTCCCATTGCCAAAACACCTTTGTGGGCAGGTGGATTGTCCTGATGAAAGAAGATTTTTTCTTCTGCAAACTGGGTCTTTTCTTATGAATTTTTTTGTCTGATCTGGTTAAAAGATCAGAACAATATTCCCCGATTATTGTTTTACCCTTTTCAAGATAATTAATAAACAAAATGCCTTTAGCATCCCAAAACACCGATGCCATGACTTTGTCTTCTTTGGCACTGAAATAGCCAGCTTCAGTCCACTGTTTTGACTGCTGTTTGGATTCTGTGTGTAATGGTGAATCCAAGTCTCATCCATAGTAATAAATCAATGCACAAAATCAGTTTTATTCTTGTTAAAACGCTCCAAGCAATGTTCAGAGATTTTCGTGCGAGTGTGGCACCCATCTTGCGCAGAGCTTTTTCATTTGTAATTCTTCATGCAAAATACATCCTATACGTTCTTTTGAAATGCCTCTAGTCTCAGCAATTTCACGTACTTTGACTCGCTGGTCATCCAGTACCATATCGTGCACTTGATCAATGAATTCTGGTGTGTGTGTTTTTACACTTTTTTGTCGTCCTTCACATGGATCATTTTCAAGACTTGTACGGCCACTTTTAAACTCGGCAGCCCATTTCTTAATTGTCAAATGAAGGAGAAGAGTGGCCATAAACTTTTATGAACTTCGAATGAATTTTTTTGCCGTTAAACCTTCTTTTACAAAGAATTTTATAACCGCACAATACTCAATTTTATCCATTTCAAGGGCTACAGACAACACTTTTGCTTCAGACAGCTGTATAATATAAACTACTTGATAGAATGACTTGCAATTTCACATGGATGCTTAAGACAGATTTACTAACTTAGAAAAAAAAAATCTTGCCGATAGTGTTGCCATATATGGTCAAGGCCGAGAACTTTTCAGACCATCCACGTATTTAAGTCTCAGCATTTGGTAAGGCTTAAGAGTGGAAAGAGGACATGATAGTTACATGAAGAAATCTCCATTACAGATGCAGCAAATATTAGACCAGTTAGTATTTCAGGAATAGTGGTTAAGATATTAAAAAAAGATGATTAAGTATAGAATCCAGGAATGGATGGATAGGAATATGATACTTAATGGAAGAATACCACGGTATTGTGAAAGGGGTGGTCTTAGTAATTTCATAATTCGTATAATCAAGTGATATTTCAGATAGATAAGGGAAATGGCTCCACTGTGCTGCTAAACTTTACAAAGGCATTGGAGAAGATATCCCTGAACCCTGTTACATAAGTGGAGAAAATGGGGTTAGACAAAAATACTAGTGATATGGATAAGGCAGCGATTAATGAACAGACTTCAGAGTGTGGTATATGGAGGACTTGAATCAAGGAGAAGGTGATGATTTGAGGAAGAATATAAAGTTGTTTGCCTATGATACTTAACTGGCAGTAGCAATAGTTAATAAATATCGTATAGAGATTGTTGTAAAGTTTTTTGGCTTGGTAACAAAGCAGATGTCTGCATGGTTAGCCTAGTGACTTTGCGCTTCGCAACCATGACTGGGGAAGGAGTGTCCCAGGTTCAATTCCCATCGAAGACGTGAGGAATTTGATGATCTTCCTCAGGCATAGCCAAGTTAGCCGGTCTTAGGCATGGGCAGTAGGGGTTTTTTTCATCCCGCAAGCAGGCAAACTGTCCCCGTGAACATACGCCTCTACAGCCAAAAAATACCCCCCTCCCCAGTGGCAGACAGGTCGGTTGGGAATGATACTAACAAGTAGTCGCATCTAAGTAACACGCGGACCCTGCATAGGAAGCGGGAATAATGCGTAGTGAAAGAAGAAGAAGAACAAAGCAAATTAAATTTGAAAAATTCTTCTTAAATCCTTGACTCAAGTGTAAGAAAAAAATGTTTGCATAAAAAGTATCTTTGCATGCAAACGTTTTTATCTTTATAACCAGGCTGCTTATATATAGAAACTGATGATTCACATCATTTGCCTCAGTATACTATAATGCAAAAACATTATTGGAAGGGCCACTGCCTATGCCAGTTTTAAACTTTATTGAGGTCTAGTTGTGATGGCAGCCATACCCTGGAAGATATCATCATCATCATCATCATCATCAAATTCCTGCCATGTACCCTCAAGGGGTGTACAGGATATGACAGTACTACATGAAAAAATTACATCATTACTAATTTCCTATCTACAATTTTCCTCCAAATCAGTCTGTTACTTGTCAAGACTCCAACATTATCAGATCTTATATTTCTATCGTCTAAGGCACTTTGTACCGTATCAATCCACCTATATCTTGGTCTTCCTCTGGGTCGTTTTCCTGCCAACCTGGCAGAGAACACTTGTTTTGCTAATCTTTCCTCTCCCATTCTATTTAAGTGACCATACCATCTGAGATTAGCTCTGCTAACGCATTCCTGGATGCTGACAATGTCAAGTTCTTTCCTAATATCCTCATTTTTAATATGATATTGCCATTGATGCCATCTGTTCACGCCTCTAATCTTTCTCAGGACTCTCATATCTGCGGTTTCTAGTCTTTGGTCAAGTGTTTTACTTCTGACCCAGCTCTCAGATCCATAAGTTAAAATTGGTTTGAACACAGTCTTGTATACAGCTAATTTAGTGTTCCGACTAATTTCTTTCTTATTCCATATGAATTTATTCAATTGACTTCCCACGATACCAGCTTTGCTGATTCTGTTGTCTATTTCTATATTTAGTTTACCATCTTCAGTAAAAATTGTGCCTAAGTAGCTGAAATGTTTTACTTGTTCCACAGGTTCTCCATTCACAACACAGTTGACATTTTCAATGATTCTGCCTATTTTCATTGTCTTTGTCTTTTTATTGCTGACCTTCATACCATATCTATTACAACAGCTATTCAATTTAGTCAGAGAATCTTGCAGACTTGTAGCGAATTTATTTAGAAGTATAACATCATCCGCATAAAGCAAAGAGCTGACATTAACATCTCCAATTTTGATATCAGGTTTAATACCACATTCCTTCATAATGTGATCCATATAGATAATGAATAACAGAGGGGATAATGTACATCCTTGTCTCACACCAGATTTAACATTAAACCATCTTCCTGTACTTCCTTCAATTCTAACTGCTGACTCACAACTCAAATAAAGACTAAGTATTGCTTGATATAATGCCCCATTGACACCATATAACTGCAGCGTATTGAATAGCTTCTCTCTTGGCACCTTGTCATATGCCTTTTCCAAATCGACAAAACTTAAATACAGATCTTTGTTATATTCCCATGCTTTCTCGACTATTTGTCGTAAAGTGAAGATCTGATCCTGACAGCCTCTATTTGGCCTGAATCCAGCTTGTTCTTCACCAAGCTTTTCTTCCACAATTCTTCTCAACCGTTTCTCAAGTATACTTGCATAGATCTTGCCAGGAACACTCAGTAGGGAAATACCTCTGTAATTCTCACATTCAGTTTTATTTCCCTTTTTATATATGGGTACTATGAGAGCTCTACTCCAATCATCGGGAATTCGTCCCTCTGTCCAGGCTTTCTGAACTATGCAGTGCAGCCACTGTAAGACTCTTATACCACCATACTTCAGCATTTCTGGTCGAATATCATCTACTCCTGCTGCCTTTCCACATTTCAAGCCTTTGATGGCTTTTTCTACTTCAAGTATGGATATGTATTCCTGACTGCATGCCTGGTCAGTGTTTTTTATCACTGTGCTGTCATCACTGCTTGTTTCATTTAGCAGTTTTTCAAAGTAATTACTCCATACTTCAAGGATATCTTTTTCTCCTGTTTTCATTTCACCTTTATCATCTCTAATTCCTTTTACAGCACTCTTTCCTCCATTCCTAAGCTTCTTCAACAACCTCCAGAATATTTTGCCACCTTCTTGATATTTATTTTCTATATTCTTGCCAAAGTCCTCCCATGACTTTTGTTTAGCTAGTTTTACACACTGTTTAGCTTTCTTACATTTGTCTCTGTATTCTGTAAGAGTAAAAGCTGACTTATTTGACAGGAACTTTTGATATGCTTTCTTCTTTTCCTTCACTGCCTCTTTAACTTCCTGTGTCCACCAGGGAGTTCTGATTTTTTTATCTTTGCACACAACCTCACCACATGCCTCTCTGGCAGAATCAATCAATGTTTCCTTCAGAGTTTGCCACTGAATCTCCAAGGTTTGATTCCTGTTCTCAAACTCTTTCATTTTCTTTTCAATAATATTTCTGTATTTTAGTCTACAGTTTAAATCTGAGAGCTGCTCAACTTTTATTCGCTTTAAAACTTTCTTACATGTTATTCTTTTCAATATGAAATTCAATTTTATCCTGCTCAAGACTAAATAATGATCACTTCCAATTTCAAATCCTCTGTACACTCTGGTGTCCTGCACCAGGGAGAAAACATCACTATCAACAATAACATAGTCAATGAGACTTTTCTTATTCCTAGCCTCTTCTCTCCATGTGAATTTGTGCACATTTTTATGTTGGATGATGGTGTTAGTTATAACCAGTCCATGTCCTGAGCAGAAATCCAACAGATATTTGCCATTATTATTAGCTTTGCTCTTTTCTCCAAATTTTCCCAAAATATTTTTGTATGTCTCACAATCATTTCCTACTCTACTATTTAGATCCCCAACAAGGACCAACTTTTCCTTTTTCATTGTGTCAGTTGCTTTTTCTAAAGCCTCAAAAAATTCTCCCACTTCTACCTTAGTAGAACCTTCTGTGGGACCATAGGCACAAATAAGTCTCATTGTCCAGTTCCCCATTCTCATATTTGCCCACATTACTCTACTTGAGACTGACTGCCATTCAAGAAGATTAGCCTCGTATTTTGTGTTGAATACTATGGCTACTCCTTCTTTACCTTGATTGTTATTGCCTGAATATAACATTTTGTATTTATTGCTCAGAAAGATCTCACCAGTTTTGGTCTTTTTTGTTTCAGTCACCCCTATTATGTCGATCTGGTACTTATCTAATTCCTCAGCTAGCTCCATTTCTTTGCCATTCAGGCTTCTTACGTTGATAGTACCGATCTTTAACTCTGGTGATGTTGAGTTGGGGTTTGTTTTCAGATTTGTTCCAGTAGCTGACTTTTCGCTGTTCGCCCTGGTTCCCTGGCGAAAACAACGGGGGCCTTGTTTAACCGGGCGACGCCCCAGCCGGCATGAAATTTTGTCATGTTGTACCATCATTTTTTATTTTGGTTTAACCAATAAGAATACAATTTGGTCGGCTAAATCCCAAATTGCCAGCCCATCCTCGTTCGTTCAGTATCAAAGTAGATACCCAACAGGGTGCACCACGAGAAGGTGAGGATTGGACATTAGGTCAGAAGCCCTGGTCGGTTCTCCGCATTCCTTTAAAGGCTATGTGGAGGTCTCCTCTCAGTTATACAGCTTTGACCCTTAAGGAAGATATCAAACTTTATTTAATGTAGAAGTTATTTTTTTCATATACAAGTAGTAAAAAGGTGTATCGTCTTATTATTAAAATACTCTGGATCAGAGATAGTAACAAAGTAAACAAAGTTAATTAAAATTGACAAATTATATGCCTGTTTAATCCTGTACCCAAGTATAAGCAATAATGGTAATGTAATGCAAAAACGTTATCAGAAAAGAAAGGCTAATCTTGGAAGAGTAACTATTCTGGTACAGTGGATTGATTAAACCTGTTGGTCATTTATTTCTTTGTCAGATCTGCAAAGAAATTTTTTGTGTTAAGGATGATTATTGGGCATTTTGGCTTGCCCATTGTGGGCTGTTGACAGTAAGTTTTTTAAATTGTCTATTCAGTGCATTTTTTTTTTTTTTTTTTGAGCAGTTTTTGCTAAGATATTTGTTTATTGTAGTCTGCCACTAGGTGATAGACCATAATAGGCTTGGGATATTATTGAGCCTTGAATGAAGATGCTGAAATAGAATATGAATGAAATCAAATTATATAATTTGTTATATGTGATACGAGAAAAAATTCTGGCATTATCAGAAGTTTAATGTTTTTGACATGAAATAGCTAAATAAAACTAAATAAATTATATAAGCCACACTGATTATTATAAATTTTCTTTCTAGCCTGTTTTTTTGACAAAAGAACAAAGAATTGCCGAAGCTTTGAAAAGAAGACAAGAACAGGTGGATGAACAACGACGACGGTTAGATGAAGACAGGAAATTACGGATGAATTTTTTTGAAGAAGCTAAGAAGTTGCAAGGTAAAATTTATATTGATAACTTTTTTTATGAATTAAGAAATTGCTTAAGAATTTTTATTTAAATATCTACTTCTTTCAAAATTAGGTTATAATCCTGTTTTTGCACCTAAAGGATATACTGTTATACTTTTTCTAAGCCTTCCCTTATCTCTTTTTTTTTTCTTCTTTAGGATCGTATTTCTTTTGGTAATCTTTTATATGATGTATGTGTTCTTTTCAGTTCTCTCTTTATGTTCATTTATTTTATCATTATTAGAATTTTTTGTACTCCATTTGTGTTTTCGTTATTTCATGTTCTATCCATTATTGTGCATCCTTTAAATTACAAGAAATTTGATTTCACTGCTTGTATTCTTACTTGATTCATCCCCCCCCCCCACCTTTTCTAATTCATATAATATTGTTGCTATTGCTAATAAAATTATGTTTCCTTACTTGTTTTGCCTTTTGTTGTTTATTTTATAGCATCACATATTGCTTGTAAGGGATGTAATTTATTATCTATATAGCAAATGTTATATTATAGCCTAAATATTAATAATGCTATTTGTTCTAAAGTTTTATTATTATGGCACAGGCACCTCCATGGAGTCCTAAGGCTCATTATGAGAGACCCAAATTATCACACACTATTAACAGATAAAGCACTCACAGCTGACTCAGGCAATCCATTCTCCCACTCTCAAAAAAATTCAAAAAAAATTCAAAGTTCTCATGCCCTTGCTAACCAACTCTTACCCAACTTCCAGGGATGTCCTCTTGTTCTTCCCTTGTTTGCAAAATGCTCAAACATTTCCTCTGCATCAATCCTATAAAAGCCTCTAAATGTTTCTATCATACCTCCCCCTCCTTTTTTATTTATTTATTTATTTTTTATATCAATCAACCTTTGCAATCCCAAAACTAAAGTCTATTTTCATAGGTAGCATTCCACAGACCATTCACCAAATTAGTTACTTGTCTCTGGATCCTCTTCACCACTTCCTCATCCCCAAGAAACCCAGGTGACCAGATCTGAGCATAGTATCTAGATGTGGTTGTATCAAGGCTTTATAAAGAGGAACGACAACTCCCTTATCTCTGCTTGTGTTCTTCAATAATCAAGTAATCCTATGAGTTATCCTGACTATCCTTTCTTTCATGCATACACAGTGATCAGAATTAACAATAGCAATTTGCTATAACATTTGAATTAACAATAACAATTAGCTATAACAGTTTGCTCTAATCAACAAGCTCTTAAACAAGAATTAAAGATTATTAGCAACACATTTATAAATAATGGCTATAGCAAAAATACTATTAATAAAGTTCTTCATAAAACTTCATCAAAAAAAATATAGATTACAGTAAAACCATAGCCATCCCATACATTAAAGGGTTATCAGAAAAAAACAATAGAATCCTATACCATTATAATCTCAATGGCAGTTTTAAACCACCTATAAAATTAAAAAAACATATTCAACTCCTCTAAGGATCCTCTCCTCCCATTGGTGCATCCTGGAGTTTATTGCACCTGTAACTTACCTTATATTGGTGAAACTAGACGTACAATCCCTATACGTAAAAAAAAAAAAAAAAAAAAAAAAAAAAAAAAAGTATGAAAGAAAATTTAATAAAGCCTGTGAAATTCTGATTAACCACCCTAATCTCAACAATAATGGTGGCATAAAAATTCCAAGAAGTTGGATGGTACATATTCAGCCTACTTAATATCTAGCATACTTTAGTACTTGAAGCAATTTTCAGCTTTTATTGGAAACTATTCCATACGAATTAGGGGAAATTTATATGTATACTCACATTTATATATATATATATATATATATATACAGGGTGTTCGGGATAAATTTGACGGTTTCTTAAGGAAAAAGAAAATCTTCTTTGTATCTATTAAATTTAATGAATTGACAAAAAAACATTACAGGCAGAGTTAATTACAATACTATCAACAAGATTTACTCAAAATAACCACCATTAGCATCGATCACAGCTTCAATTCTGCTTCGGAACCTCGAACAAGCTGATGCTACAGTCTCCCTGGGAAGGGCTGCAAAAACTGTTTTAATTTTATCCATTAACTGGGCTTTTGTATTACTGGAAGTGCGATTGGTGTCTTTTTCAACTGCGCCCCATACAAAATAATCCATGGGGTTAAGGTCTGGGGAGTTTGGAGGCCAAACATTTGGACTGGTGAAGTCGTAGAAATTTTCAGACAACCATTTTTGACTTTTCCCAGAGGTGTGGCAAGGGGCTGAATCCTGCTGCCATACATACGGCCTACCATTGGCTACCCTTGTTATCCAGGGCTTGACTACAGTTAGCAACTCCACGAACAAAGCCCGAATTCCAATGCCAGGGTTCTTCAACACCTGTTCCTGCAGATTTGCGAGGAATTCTGCTGTACGAACGCAATCAGATCGTCTGCTAGGGATCTTTCTTCTTGCTACATCCTCGTAGTCACCATTGCAAGTCTCTAGTTCATGCCTGATTGTTTTTACTGTATTCAGGGAGCATTGGGCAGCAGTCGTAATATCCTTATTTTGATGGCGGGCACGAATCATCATGATACAAGTTATTCTCTTCCATGATTCAGGTGGGTTCCAGCTATCCATCCTTTCTGACATCTTGTATATGAATGAAGAAGGGTCCAAACTTTTAAATGAAGAGAAGTGTGTGTTAATACATGTAACTTACGGAAAAATATAATTAATTATAAATATGTCAAATTTATCCCGAACACCCTGTATATATATATATAAATGTGAGTATACATATAAATTTCACATTTATATCAATTACTTAAATGAAGGGGATATTAAATCCTACATAGTTTTAAAACCGAATAAGAAACTCAAAGATTGGAATTAGAGAGTTTCTTGCCGAATATAGTAAACTATAAAGTATCGGCGACACTAGCGTTAGCCAATGCAAGTGATCCTAGTACGTAGTACAATACCGGACGACTCGTTGCAAAGGTGGGGGAAGTTCAGATTGCTATTCTTAGGTATTTTCCATAATGTAAAACACATTTCCTAGGAAATGTATGCTGTTATTACATTATGGAGGCGAAATGAAGCTTATTAGCTCTTTATACTTAAGTAACTTAATGGTTGCACCTGTTTGGAAAACTCATTCGCAGAGTATATAAGTTCTTTTCGCTATACACTTTGGTATTAGGTCTAGCTACTCACTGATGAAGCCTCAAAAAAGGCTGAAACTGGTCTGGGTAGTGACCTCCCTCCATAATATAATAACAGCATACATTTCCTAGGAAATGTGTTTTACATTATGGAAAATACCTAAGAATAGCGATCTGAACTTCCCCCACCTTTGCAACGAGTCGTCCGGTATTGTACTACGTACTAGGATCACTTGCATTGGCTAACGCTAGTGTCGCCGATACTTCATAGTTTACTATATTCGGCAAGAAACTCTCTAATTCCAATCTTTGAGTTTCTTATTCGGTTTTAAAACTATGTGGGATTTAATATCCCCTTAATTTAAGTAATGTTTTCATTGCCGAAATGAAGCTTATTAGCTCTTTATACTTAAGTAACATTTATATCAACATTTATATCACATTTATATATATATATATAAATGTGAGTATACATATAAATTTCACATTTATATCAACATTTATATCACATTTATATATATATATATATATATATATAAATGTGAGTATACATATAAATTTCCCCTAATTCGTATGGAATAGTTTCCAATAAAAGCTGAAAATTGCTTCAAGTCCTAAAGTATGCTAGATACTAAGTAGGCTGAATATGTACCATCCAACTTCTTGGAATTTTTATGCCACCATTATTGTTGAGATTAGGGTGGTTAATCAGAATTTCACAGGCTTCACCTTTTATACCACACACACACACACACACACACATACATAAATAAACATGTTGCTCTCCAGCCCAATTTAATTTTGTAACCTAATAGATAATAATAGTAATAATAGGACTTTGATGTAGTAAAGTTTTTTTTTTTTTTTTTTTTTCACCAGAGGTCAGGCCAATAATTATTGTAATGGTTGGTCAGTAGCTTTAGCAAACCATGTAGATTGTAGTGCAGCTTGTTTCTCTGTATATATGTGTATGCTCCAGATTGATGACCTTGATATGAAGCTCGAAACGTCGAGTGTTCATTTTGGTTTATATTAAACTAAAGTTTTGCTCTAACACAGTAGTTGTTCCCATAATTTTCCATAATGTTTACCCTGACTACTTTCGCAATATGCTCTCTAAACTTTGGCTCTCTCTATCTACTACTACTACCCCTAAATCTCTGGCTTCATCAATTTCCTAGAGAGAGTGGAGACTATGACTGGGACATTTGTGAAGAGGGCAGAAACATCAAAACTGATTAGTAAATCATCTTTTTCCAGTGTAATGTCTTTGATTTTGTTTACGAAATGTTGTGTGTTTTTAATAAAGGAGGGGGAATGACCTACCAACTCCTTGAGTGTTGACACTAGTTTCTTGGATAGAATTTTTAGTCTGCAGATGCTCGCAAACAGGAGGAAGAGGGGGTGATATGGTTGAGACTTACAAACTTCTGAAATTGTCATACAGGATGTCAGTTGATAGAATTTTTCATTTTATGGAGGGTGGGGAAAGGACGAGGTCATCCTTGGAAGCTGAGAATGAATGTCATAAAAAAGGGGGTGAGATCTAGATTTTTTTCTCATAGAGTGGTGCATGATTGGAATGGAGTTCCACTGGATGTTGTGTGTCCAAGCAGTATGAATGAATTCAAGAATAAGTATGATAGCTGGTATGTTTAGTATGTGGCCTCCCTCAATGCTTCCCTGATTCCCTGGAGGTCTATCTTAATAATAATAAACCAAATAATTGTGGCATTCTGAAGCTCTTTTTGGCACTTTTTTTCATACACTTTTTTTCCAGATCTACAAAAATTTTAATAGATATCTTTGTTATATTCCCATGATTTTTCAACCATTTATTTCTTAAAGTGAAAATTCAGTCCCGACAACCCTAATTTGTCCTGCACCCAGCTTTTTCTCCTCCAGATTTCTCTTCTACAACTTTGCTTAGTCTCTTAAGTGTACTAGTATAGATCTTAGCCTGAACCACTCAGTAGAGACATTCCTCTGTATTTCTCCCATTTAGTTTTATTTCCCTTTTTATAAAAAGGTATTATGAGACTACTACTCCAGTAATCTGGAATTCAAGTTTCTGAATTAAGTGCCACCACTACCATAAAACATTTATACCTACCTATGGGAACATTTCTAGTTGCATGTAATCTACTGTAAACATGCCTAAATTTGTTTAAACATCTTGTTTATGGTTCATTTGTAGTAGAATTAGAATAAGAAAATTTGTATATAAATGTTGTTGTTGGTAAAATTTTAAGCTGTTTTTATTAGAAAGACATTTCATTGTAAAGAGCATGCAGCAGCAGTAACTATGGATTTTGCTATTTGTAGAAGACTGACAAGGTTTTGAAGCCTAACCATGTCCCACAGTAAAAGTCACTGATGGAAAATAGCATTCAATAGCAGCAAGAAGAGGAACTGGCAAAATATGCATACCTCTTACATTGTTGGAATTAATATACTTATAGATGTTTTCTATATATTATGTTAAATAGGCATAAATAAAAGAGAAGCTTCACCTCACACTACTGAGAAATATATTTAATACCAACTTACTTGTAGGAATGTCAGAATCTTTTTAAAAATTTTATGGAATTTACAACCGTGTTAAAAAAAACTTTTTTATTATCCCGACGTTTTGATCTTCACATCAAGATCATCATCTGGAGCATACATAAGTATACAGAACAAGCTGAGTTACATCATTAACTGTAAGCTAGAGAAACAATGATTTGATCACATGTTATTCTACTGGCGTGACCTCTGGTGAATAAAAAAAAAAAATAAAATAAAATAAAATTTTTACATCAAGCTAAATTCTATTTTTACAATGACAGGAATAAACATTCTTTTGGATGGTTTACTTTCAGAAACAATTGGTGTCCTATTTTTAGTATTACAATTCCTATTTTTGATTTACAATACTGGATTTTCTACAGTCCTGTTTATAGTTGTTCTTGGTGAGGAAGGTCGAATATATACCTTCCATATGTTTGGGATTTTTTAAACCATCATTGTTGTTCAGATTGGGGTGGTTGCTGATAATCTCGCAGGCTTCCTTGAATTTCCATTCATACCATGTTCTAGTGTGATGTAGACAGCTGGTGGTTTTCCAGTCAATTCTGTGTAAGGTATTCAGGGCATGATCAGAAAGGCCAGCTTCACCATAATTATTATATTTAATGTGTCGTTTATGTTCTTTTTGTCTAATAGGAATAGTGCGTCATGTTTCTCCTATATATGGTATGTTGCAAGTACAATAAATCTAGTATACTCCAGGGTGAGCTAGTGGAGGGAGTAGGACTTTGGATGAGTTGAGTAAGTTTTTTAATTTTTCAGGAGATTTAAAGGTGGCTTTGAGGTTGTACTTTTGTAGTACTCTGTTTATTTTGTCTGATATTCCTTTAATGTAGGGAATGGTTATAGTTTTACTGTAGTCTGGTTCGTCTTTGTTTTTTATTGTGGTTTTGTAGAGAATTTTGTTTATAGTATTTTGGCTGTATCCGTTTTTTTGTAGGTTATTACTGATAATTTTAAACTCGTCTTTCAGTGCCTGTTCACTGGAACAAATCGTCTGAGCTCTGCTTTTTAGCGTGTTGATGACACCTAGTTTTTGTGTTGGGTGGTGGTAGGAGTTTATGTGTATATATTGTTCCGTATGTGTCGGTTTTCGGTAAACAGTGAAGATAAGATTGCCCGAGGGAAGACGCGTGACAAGTGTATCTAGAAACGGAAGTGTGTTGTGTTTTTCAATTTCAATTGTGAACTGTATGCGTTTGTGTTGTTTGTTTAGGTGGCTTGGGTGGTGCTATAGCACCAAAAACGATAGACAAACTTGAAGTTATTTGTAATATGGAAAGAGGCCTAAGATTCATACCTAATAACATAGCAGACAAAATACGTATAGAAACTGCGAACATTTTAAACCATAACAAAACAATAACAAGCAACATAACTAAACACGAATTAACAGCGATAAAATCACTTAAAACAAATCCGAACATAGTAAAAACCAGAGCCGATAAAGGAAATGCCACTGTCATTTTAAACCGTACCACTTATATAGAAAAAATGAATCTGCTGGTCTCTGACAATAACACATATAAACTAGTGAACTACAACCTAACTAACAGAACAAAAAACAAAACGGAGAAACTACTTAAATCAATTATCACATGGCCCAAAGATACAATCAAAAAACTGTTCCCTCATTACGCACGCTCCCCTAGAATTTACGGGCTACCAAAAATTCATAAAGAAAACACCTCACTAAGACCTATCGTTGAAGGAATTGATAGCCCGACTTATCACTTAGACAAAAAATTAGCAGCAACACTCAAGGAGTTGGTAGGTCATTTCCCCCCCCCCCCCCCCCCCCTCCTATATCAAAAACACACAACACTTCATAAACATCATCAAAGACATTAAAAAAAGATGATTTATTAGTCAGTTTTCACGTCTCTGCCCTCTTTACGAATGTCCCAATCAATGACACAATCCTTCTCCTACAAAACGAATTCCCTCCAGATATCACGTCGCTTTTTGCGCATGTATTACGGTCGGGTTATTTTATATGGCAAAACGCCTTCTATTTACAAAAAGAAGGCACATCCATGGGCTCGCCATTATCCCCCCTATTGCTAACTTTTACATGGAACATTTTGAGCAACTTGCCCTATATTCCTCCCCTCTAAAATCCAAAGTCTGGCTTAGATACGTTGACGATGTTTTCGCGATCTGGTCCCATGGCCGCCAGACATTAGACACATTCCTTAGCCACCTAAACAAACAACACAAACGCATACAGTTCACAACTGAAATTGAAAAACACAACACACTTCCGTTTCTAGATACACCTGTCACACGTCTTCCCTCGGGCAATCTTTCCTTCACTGTTTACCGAAAACCGACACATACGGGACAATATATACACATAAACTCCTACCACCACCCAACACAAAAACTAGGTGTCATCAACACGCTAAAAAGCAGAGCTCAGACGATTTGTTCCAGTGAACAGGCACTGAAAGACGAGTTTAAAATTATCAGTAATAACCTACAAAAAAACGGATACAGCCAAAATACTATAAACAAAATTCTCTACAAAACCACAATAAAAAACAAAGACAAACCAGACTACAGTAAAACTATAACCATTCCCTACATTAAAGGAATATCAGACAAAATAAACAGAGTACTACAAAAGTACAACCTCAAAGCCACCTTTAAACCTCCTGCAAAATTAAAAAACTTACTCAACTCATCCAAAGACCCACTCCCTCCACTAGCTCACCCTGGAGTATACCGGATTTATTGTACTTGCAACATACCATATATAGGAGAAACAGGACGCACTATTCCTATTAGACAAAAAGAACATAAACGACACATTAAATATAATAATTATGGTGAAGCTGGCCTTTCTGATCATGCCCTTGAATACCTTACACAGAATTGACTGGAAAACCACCAGCTGTCTACATCATACTAGAACATGGTATGAACGGAAATTCAAGGAAGCCTGAGAGATTATCAGCAACCACCCCAATCTGAACAACAATGATGGTTTAAAAATCCCAAACATATGGAAGGTATATATTCAACCTTCCTCACCAAGAACAACTATAAACAGGACTGTAGAAAATCCAGTATTGTAAATCAAAAATAGGAATTGTAATACTAAAAATAGGACACCAATTGTTTCTGAAAGAAAACCATCTAAAAGAATGTTTATTCCTGTCATTGTAAAAATAGAATTTAGCTTGATGTAAAAATTTTATTTTATTTTATTTTTATTTTTTTATTTATTTATTTTAATTTTTTTTTTTTTTTTTTTTTTTATTCACCAAAGGTCACACCAGTAGAATAACATGTGATCAAATCATTGTTTCTCTAGCTTACAGTTAATGATGTAACTCAGCTTGTTCTGTATACTTATGTATGCTCCAGATGATGATCTTGATGTGAAGATCAAAACGTCGGGATAATAAAAAAGTTTTTTAACACGGTTGTAAATTCCATAAAATTTTTAAAATGAATGCTGATCAACGTGTAACCCTAAAAGAAAGAATGTCAGAATCTTATTTAAATACTTTTAATAGCTTTTTTTTTTCTTTATTGTTTTAATTTCCCAGCAAACTTACAATCTTGTGTAGATATGTTGTCACTGTCCTTTTTCCTAGGTATTGTATGCCCATAGTTAATAGATCTGGATCTGGCAGATTGCCAAGAATAGTGAATTCATGCTGAAGGGAGGAAATAAATAAAGGATGTACGAATTGGACACCAACACACGAAATCACGTGCTTTATACATAAAATTTTTTCCAGCTGTTATACAAGCAAAATAGTTACCACTTTAAAAACTATAATGAACTATAAAAGAAAAGTTAATTTTCCGACGTGTAATAACAAACAACTCATCCCACGAGATGGATTGATTACCCTATTATCTGAATGAATTCTCCTTCTTTTGACATGCACAGAATTGTCGAAGGGTCTTGCATCTGTGAATGTACAGTATGTATTTGAAGATTTGAGAAATATATTAAGTGAAAATTCTAATTTGAAGTCATTTCTTTGTTATTACCTGCAGCTTTTATATATGTTTTTTAATCTTATTTAATAAAGCATAGATGCAGGACTAGTAACCATTGCTCACTAATATTCTTATCCATGAAACAGTAATTTTTGGCATAAGATAAGACTGCTCTAAAATAGATGTTAAATGATCTCATTCATTTAACTTAAATTATATGTAAATATTAAATTTAACATAAAGTATATCTAGATATCATGGAAAGTAATTGTTTATCTTCTTTCCAGCAGGTGATAATTTATTGTTTTTGACAATATATTCTTGCAACTATTACAGTTGGTCAAAATGTTTTTATATTAGTCATCTGCATGTGATCTCAGGGTAGTTTGTCTGTTTTGTTGTGGGGAGGGGAGTATATAATTGGAATTACCAGAACAAAAACTATTTTTATGCACCAGAGATAATGCATGAAACTCCCCACATTCATAAAGATAGGATTTTTCATCTAACTTCTCTAGGAATGAATTTCTTAGGTGAGATAACTGGACCATGGAGATTTCAGATTATTATTAATAACTGATTATTTTTATTATTTTGAATAGTTATCTTGGACATACAAATTTTTATCTATCTTCACATATATTAGGTCTAAAAAAAGTTAATACAGGTTCACTGTAATAGAAATGTTGGAGTTCTAGCATTTCAAATTTATAAACTAAGAGTGAAGAGTCTTGCAACATATAGAAGCCTATTATTTTTTATTATTTCTTGAAATCTTAGATATGATTATTACATAACATTCCTCTCATTTTTGCAGAAGACAGTAAAGAACGGGAAAGAAGAGAAAGACGTGAGAAAAGGGAAAAAGAAGAGGAAGAAGAAGATAGAGAAAAAATAAGGGAAAATAAAGATAAGGAGAAAGAATTAGAAGCTATTAAGGTGAATAGTTGTAGTAATAAAATTGTTAATGATGAACTCATATTCATTTGTTTCTTCAAAAATCTAATAGTGTAGGTCTAACCCAGTAGCTACAAAGTTAAGAGTTTCTTTTTTGAATTCAGAAATGACCTTCATTTTCTGCTAGAAATAGATTTTAAGTAATATGCAGTTTAATATTTATTAGATTATGGATTATTTGGCATATTTTTATAGCCATGGTTTAGTGGTCACATTGCTTTAAAAAAGTTTAAAAAAATAAAAAAAAGGATGGTATAATCAATATAAAGATAGCATACAGAATTTATTTTTTTTAAAAATTTTTATTATTGTCATCACAAAATCAAATTGTTTCACTTACTTTTTTTGTTATATTTGTGACACTGTGATACCTTCAAGTCTTAAAAGAAGCCCATTACTGTCAGAGCAAAAATATATATGAACTATATTTTGAACATATGAAAAACAGGTTATGATAAAGGTTTGGGCTATTTTTGCTTGACTGACATAATGGAAAAGAAAGATATTAGATGAAATATATGACACTAAATGGCCAGTAACCTCCATGGAGGTGTCATGTAATGAATTATATGTCCAAAGCTTCACCTAGTATGCACCCGATTCATTGTATGTGGATATCTTCAAATGGTTTATCAATTTAATCTAATCTGACATAATCAAACTTGAGATAAATACACTTCGCTTAATTAAGAAATTCACAGAGTATATAGATTTATATTCCAGCAGCATAAATCATTTAACCTAGTCATCTCTTACAAATGTAAATGTGTGGCTCAAAGGAATAGTTTGTCATAGAATCAGACATACTAACTGTATCAAGTGTAAAGGGTACAGTATTTTTAGGAAGGATAGACAGGAGAGGAAGGGGTCATGCTGCCAATGATATCAGTTGACTTGAATCCAGTTAGTGTTGATTCCTCTGATTGTAATATTAGTAACAGTTTTCATGTGGCAGTGAGTTTGATGCCATCTGGTGTGAGGTGGAATCTAACACCCCCAAATACGTAGTGGGATGTTGTTCTTGTTGTTGGATCAGTTGCTAGTGATGAATAAATGCATCACCAAATAAAGACAATGGGCATGAAAAGAGTAATCATAACTGAGTACTTTAATTATCTAAACATTGATTGGATAGCAGTAAAATCTCATGAGAAGAATAAAATTGAATTTATTGAGCTGTTGTGAGACAACTTCCTCAAAGAGAGTTAGATTTTATTATAGTGTCAGAGAGTGTTTCAGTTAAAGATGTAAATATTCTTGCTCTGGTTGGTGACAGTGATCTTGCAGTACTCATTTGGGAAGAGGCTAAGTTTATGAATGTTCCATTCAGAAAAGATTACATGCTGAACTACAAAGCAGGAAATTATGACCAACCGAGGAGTATACTGAGTTCAATGCAACTGTATTGATGGATGGGAAGAATGTTGACAACGCATAGGAAGCATTTAAAAAAAATACTTAAATGATGCAATATCAGAATGTGTCCTGAGAGTTCAAAGAATAAATAGAGTGTGAGTCAAATGGATGTGTAATCTTATCAAACAAGAGATTTGTAAGTAAAGGATGATGTTGGAAGGAATACCATGTGCATAAGGATGATGTCCATATGAAAATTATTAGCAGCAAGCCAGAAGAATCACAACTGTTGTGATTCTTCTGGCTTGCAGTCCTAGATGAATACTTCAGCAAATGGAGATTACACCCGAATCCTAGCAAAACACAAGTTTCATGCTTCCACCTGAACAATAACCAGGTTAACAAAGAACTCATCGTCTACTTCAACCACAAACTGCTACACTGCAACAGAGTCCCGAAATATCTGGGCGTCACTCTAGATAGAGCACTATCTTTTAAACCACATCTCATAACACAGCATCCAAGCTAAAAACAAGAAACAATATACTGTAAAAACTATGTGGAACAACTTGGGGTGCCTCAGCAATGATGCTTCGCTGCACTGCTCTTGGCCTCGTTTACTCTACAGCTGAATACTGCTCACCCGTATGGCTGAACAGCACCCATGTGTATTTGGTTGATGCCCAGCTTAACACCACTATGCCTGATTACTGGAAATGTAAATTCAACCCTAACCTACTGGCTCCCAGTGCTAAGCAACATCCCACTTCCACACATCCACAGATCCAACTTTCTTCTACATGAATACAGCAAAATCATGGAGATCCAAAATCTTCCAATCCATGAAGACATCCCACCCCTAGAAATAAACAGGCTAAAGTCAAGGCACCCTTCAATCTTAACTGCAAAAAATATTGCAGAGACAAGCTTCAACATGAAGGAGAAGTGGAAAGAGTCCTGGTGTAACACTTCAACAGGGATCTTCCATGAATTAGTGGACCCAACACAGATACCTTCGGGTTTTGACCTACCTCGGAAAACTTGGTCTGCCCTTAACCGAATCTGCACCAACCATGGCAGATGTGCAGACCACCTTTACAAATGAGGCATGATTGCTTCACTCAGGTGCGACTGTGGATCACCCCACCAGACAATTAATCATATTATAGGAGAATGTGTCCTACATGCATACAGTGGAAACCTGTCAGACTTCATCCATGCTACACCAAGTGCCGTCGACTGGATAATCAACCTAGACATTCAGTTGTAGCCTATTCTTGAGTGTCTCTTTTATGACTGTATTATGTCTTCTTCTTATTGTACATATGTCTATTACTATGTCCATATATATTAAGGATTAATGTAATGTAACTTTTCATGTGTGAGCCATATGCTAAATAAATAAATAAATACACAACTGTTGTATGGAAAGCTAAGTCTAAGTATGAAAATAAACTAGCTCTGCAAGCTAAAGACAACCCCCAAAGAATTCTATCATTATGCTACAAGTAAAAGAAACAATAATTGCTGAATACAGATGGTGTGAGGGTGACAGATGTTGAAAAGTTGTTCAACTAATGAGTACCCATTTTGCTAAAAGCTATCAACCTGGTATATGCAACATTGAACTCACTGACTGCTAGCTCTTTACTGGATGAAGAAACTCAGGTGTATGAGGTGGAGGTATTAGAACTGTTGCACAAACTGAATAAGAATTCTGCAATAGGGACTGATGGAATATCAGCATGGGTGCTAAAAGAGAGTTCAGCTGAACTGGCTATTTCTTTAATCAGGATATATAATTTGAGTCTCAGAACAGGGAAGATTCTGCACGAGTGGAAAGAATGTATGGTAATCCCATACGCTAGGGTGATGCAAAGATTGTCAAACTATTGACCAATCAGCATCTCAGAAGTGGTGGTGAAGATTTTGGAAAAGTTGGTTAGAGCTCACATTCAGAAATGGATTGAGTGAATCTCTACTTTGCAATGAACAGCATGGGTTTACTAAAGGAAGGTCATGTTTTAGAAACTTGCTCACATTCTATAATAATGTTACATTGAACTAGACAAGGGGAATTGGATACACTATGATACTTTTGGATTTTACTAAGACTTTTGACAGAATATCACATGGAAGACTGTTGCATAAATTAGAGAATATGCGATTTGATTATAAAATATTAGCATGGATAAGAGGATGGCTTACTGGCAGATATCAAAAATTGTATGGGGGAAGGGTGTTAGTCAGCAAGGATCAGTCATTAGTCCACTGTTAATCAGTCTGTAGATTAATAATATTGGGAAGGATTTGACAGGTGACATTTAGCTATTTGGTGATGACACAAAGATAGGTAGGGCAATCAGGAATGTGGCTGATATGCAGTACTTGCAGAATGATTTGAATAGGCTGGAATTGTGGGCATGGGAGAATAGATGTTAGTAAATGTAAAGTCATGCACTTTGGTGTGATTAGATATCCATTGTTGTATTGTATTGGTGGGATTATGCTAGAAGAAACTGATGAGGCAAGGGATCTTGGAGTGTCAGTAGATAGGAAGTTGAAGTTCAGAGGCCATGTAGCGAAGATTTCAAATACAACTCAAAAGATAATTGATGAAAAAACAAACTTTGATGTCTGAAGATAAGAATGTTATTTTGCCTCTTTACAAGGCCTCGATAAGACCTCACTTCGACTATTGTGTGTGTTGGTCTGGTCTCCTGGTTTCCATTGCGATTATGATACAGTGAAGAGAGTGCAAAAGTGAGTGTAGAAAATGATATCAGATTTGTAGAATATTGATTATAAAGCAGTTTGAGAATTTGTAGACTGCAGACACTAGCAAAGAGGAGAAAGAGTGGTGATGTGATTGGTGATATCAGACTGACAAACATCTGAAAGGGGTCATACAGAATTTCAGTTGATGAAATTTTTTTATTTTATGGAGGATGGAGAAAGGACAAGAGGGCATTCTTGGAAGCTGAGAATGAATGTCACTGAGCAGGGGGTGAGATGTAAATTTTTTCCTCATAGAGTGGTGCATAATTAGAATGGATTGTCATTGGATGTTGTGCATGCAAACAGTGTCAATGAATTCAAGAACTAGTATGATACTAGTATGTGTAGTATGTAGTCTCCCTTGATGTGTCCCTGACTCCCTGGAGGTCTCTATTAATAATAATAACTGATTTCTACATTCTCAGACTGACGATGTATATTTGTGTGCTTGTTTGTATTCAGATGTTGAGTTTATTATTCTCACGTTATAAATTGCAGAATCTGGTAGTTTGCATTCGTTGTGTTTTCTGATATCTCTGCCAAATTTGCCTATGTTTGTTTGAATTTTCTGTTTCCTTTTTTAGCATTTGAATATCGTGCTAGTATTAAATATTCTGTTTTGTTAGTTTTATCTATGATATTCTGCATTTATTTATAAAAGGTGGCATTTTCTTCTTTTCCCTCTTTGATTATTGTTATCTGGCCTCCTAATGTATATAGAGTATTAATCTTTCATTCCAGTATTTATGCAGTATTTTTCTTAATACCTTTATGTATCATAATTTTAATATCTGCCTTTGCTTTTTCTTTTATAATTCCACTGTAGATTTGTATACATTTATTTTTTTCTCTGGTACTTAGCTTTTTTCTTTATTTCTGTTATTACAGACATCTTTATTTTGGTGTTTAGTTGTTCATCTTTATGTGCTCATTATATGCCCCCCCCCCCTTTTTTTTTCTAATTTTGTTTACCTTTTCGTCAGTTATTGTCTTTTTCCTGAGAATCAGTCTGACAAAAATTTCATTTTCAACAGGCTAGTAACTTGTTGATGGACCTACCCAACAACAAGTTACTAGCCTGTTGCTGAGTAAGTCCACTTGTAGGATTGCTGCTTATTGCCTTTGGATAGGCATTTCCTCCATTAGGGGGAGGTATTAGGGTTGTACTGCCTGTACTCGTTTACCAGTGCTTTGTTTGTATTTTTAGAAGAGAGTGGACCACAATATGGTGAGGTTGAGATTTGAGTGGGAGAGACTATATTGTGCTTCACCACCCTTTCACATTCCATAATCATTATACATAAGTCATAATACATAATCATCATTATGCATAAGTTTTAAATTAATATATCCTTCAACCATAGCTAATTATTTCTTAAAGCTACATACATTCACTGCTTTTATGACTTGTTTCTGATGGCTATTTTCCACACATTTCAATCCTCACAGTGAAAAATGAACTTTTTTATATTTCTAACTTGCTTCACTGTGTTTTACTTTGTCCTTAAGCAGAGCCTGGTTTAGTCAAGTGCAACACACTTCTATTATCTGGTTATTTATGAATAGCTATCTATTATCTGAACTTATAAAATTCAATTAAATTTCTCTCCTGTTCAATAGTTAGCAAATAAATTCCTGTTTGATAAATTCAGCAGCTGATGAAACAATTCGTTCTCACAAACTTTGTGACACAACCCTCTACACATTTAGCAATTCTCTGAATGCCTCTGGTTTTCTTGGCATAAAGTCGTAAGCTGTAATTTAATATTGGCTTGATTAGACATTTAAATAAATATATTATATCTTCTGTATCTTCTATTGCCCTGTAAGAGAAACAATATATGCTTTGCATTGTGGAATACTAAGCAATTGATGTGAAGTCATTAGCCTCTATATGCAAGTAGTCCAGTCATGAAGTTACTCTAAGTGCAAACTTCGTTTGCTTACGCTTGGATGAAGGATGAAACCAAGAATATAATTTCCTGGCATCTTTAATTTATCTGTTTTACTAACCTACAATTTTATGAGGTTTACTATTTCTCTTGCCAGTATAATTCCTCAACTTATATTCCCCTAAGCCATACCACTTTAGTCTTTGTTTTACATCATTCTCACACATAAGAGGCCACAAGAGCACAGTAATCTGTTGTTCTTCTTTTTGAAGAAGTAGTGGTTGCATCCTTTGAGGAATATTTTCATTCCATGCAACTCTGTTCCACAGAACAGGGATAGATGGAGTGAAAGATGAATGGGAATATCAGGTTCGGTGAGTCAGCAGTTCGACATGCAATGTTGGAGTATTGCATGATGGATGCCAGTTCTGCTGAACAGACCTTGGAAATATTTGTAAAAGTGATACATTTTAGATTTATGTTTTTGGGATTTATACAGCAAATCCCTAATCCTCGTATAATGAGATTATACTCAGAAAGTCTAGAAGTGAGAGTCACCTTGAGAAAAGAGATTTGGTTTTTGTCTGTTAAGTTCAGCATTATCAAAGGTAAGGGAGAAAACTAAATTCTTTATTGTAAGGTAAAAAAAAATTGTTTTGGAAGCACTGAAAGTGACTGTTTTATCACTCCTTTGAAGGATGGTGTGGAAATCAGTGTTTAGGACACTTATTGTAGATGATCTTGAAGTTGAACACTGCAGGTAGGATGAGTGGGAAGTGCTATCATCAGCAGAACTGAATGGGATTTGAGGTCAATGAGAGAAGGCTGTTTATATGTATATATGAAAATGAGGATGGGTGAAATAACAGAGCCATGAAGAATACCTATATTAGTCAGAAATCTGGAAGAGAGAGCACCATCCACTATTACATGCAGTGAACAACCCAAGAGAATACTGGCAGTCTTAGGTCCTTGTATTCATTAACTCTTTTTAAAGGTTGTCCATTCAACTATGTTCATCTAATACTATCTTTTTATTAAATCATGTATTTATCCATTGTCCACTTTTCCAAATTTTTAAGATTATTTTGTCTTTACAGAATTATCTCTCTCTAGAGATAATCTGAACATTGACTGCTCAGCTTCATATCATCAGCAGTGAGAATTTTTACTTATGCTGAAGTACGAAAGAAAATTTAAGGAAGTTTGCGAAATCCTGATAAACCACCCGAATATCAACAATAATGGTGGCATGAAAATTCCAAGAATCTGGATGGCACATATTCAGCCCACCTAATATTTAGTATCCAGCATACTTCAGGACTCTAGGCAACCTTTAGCTAGCACTGGAAACCATTCCATACCAACTGGTTGGAATTTATATGTATAATCATTGTGTTAATATATATATATATATATATATATATATATATATAGACTTGTTGTTGCTTCCAATGTAAATTTACAATTTTTTTTTTTTTTTCACCAGAGGTCAGGCCAATAATTGTTGTAACGGTTGGTCAGTAACTTTAGCAAACCATGTAGATTGTAGTGCAGCTTGTTTCTCTGTATATAGTATATATGCTTCAGAAGATGACCTTGATATAAATGTCGAGTGTGGATTTTGGTTTACATTAAACTGAAGTTTTACTCAAACACGGTAGTTGCCTCCATAATGTATGAGTACTCAACATCTAACTCCTTGGTTCTTGTAACCCTCCCCCCCTCCCATTCTTAAGGACTACTTTCTGTGTACTTGTCAACAAATTTCCTACCCATCTTACTAGATAATCCTCAATGGCACATTTTTATGAGCAGGTTTTTATGTGAAATACTGTCAAAGATATGCTGAAATTACAAAATTAAATCAGTCATTATCACACTAAACTTCTCTCTTGACCTTTTCAAGTAAGTTTGTCAATTGCTGCTGTTGCTTTGAGCTCAATGTTTCATGTGTTCTTCTGGCCAGTTTGTCTGTTTTGTGGAATGAAAAGAGCTCAAGTTTTTTTGGTGGAATAACTGTTTCACTTCTGTATGAGACTTAAAAGTAAGAGTTTGCCATGATCAATTCCTATTAATAAAACTATGCTATGCTCTGCTAAATAAGTGATCCCTATCAAGGGTAGTCTTAGCAATCTCGGTGATTTATCGCAGATGATCAAAAATGGATTGATTAATCCTGATATACATCTGTTCACCCAAGGCACAGCAGAGAGATATGTCATCCCTTAACTGTTTGTATAAAAATCTTGCACAAATATAGAGTTGGGTGTTTAACACAGTAAGAATTCTGACCCCCCCCCCCCCCCCGCTGCTAACCAGAGGCACACGTATTTGCTTATTGTAATGATAAACCATCATAAATGTATTTTGTTGTACTAAATTTTTGAACTTCACATTTACAGTATTATGGTATGTAACAAAAAATAGAATTACTGCATTTTTCGCTTGTTATTGTGCCAGATTGTATATGTATACAGATTGGATTTAAGTCTATACTGCTCTAGTAAACTTCAGTCATTTGTTATAGAATGTCATCAAATTATAAAGGTGTTTGCTGAAGGGAATATTTACTGTATCTGCTATGCACCTATCTATATGTCTTGGAATACAGGATCCCTAGGATTAGAACATATATGTGCTTAGAAATGGTGGGTTGAAATCAAAGAATGCAACAAATGGCTTTTCCCTAATACTGGAATGTAATGCAGAATGAAGTGAAAACAATACTTGAAGTGTGTTTTTTAATATTATCTATAGCAAAAACCTATAACAAATCAATGGCATCTGTGAAGAGAGTGGTCAAAAGCAAAATAATCTGTTGATAATCATTTGAAGAATTGGAGAGTGTTGTTTGGGAAATACTTTGTGGAGAAGGTTGTTCCAGAGAACAGAATTAGGTGAAATGAAAGATAATGGGAGGCAGGTTGGTGGGTTAGCACTTCAGCTCTAAACACTTGATGGAGCTGTTACTTGTGCTATTGTAAGTTTAAGCAGAAATTGGGGAAAGGATGGATGTCAGTTATGCTGAAGCCTACCTGGGCTGGTTGCAAAGAGGGGGGGTCATCAATTATCTGGACTGCCCTCTTCTGGGGCATGACAAATTTTTAGAAAGATTTTGGTGCACTACCCAAAATTTGAGAGTAGTATTTCAAACTTGAGCAGATTTGGGATTTGTACATAGAGTTGGTAGCTGGATAGATGAAAAGTAATGTCTTGAGTGAAAAAAAGATGCTAAGTTTTTTGGAACTAATGATGATTAGCTATAGAAGTGATGTGGTTATTCCAAGAAAAGTTGGTGGTAAATGTCAGTCTTTGAAGTAAGGTCTGTCTTGCCTGTTTAGCTGAGAGTTATCAAAGTAATTTGAGAAAAACTAAGGATTTTATATTTATATATATACAAAAGAAATAAAAGAAAGACAAAATTGAATTTTGGAAGCATGGAATTTGACTAAGTTGTCAATGTTTCATTGAAGGATGGTATGGAGATCCATAATAGATCCATACATCTGTATGGATCTATTATGGATCTACTTACAAACATGGCATGGACTAATAAATTGAAAATACCAGTTCATTTTATGAATGCAGAACCCTGTGCTTATGAACATTTTACATTGCTTGAAGTTCACCGATAATTTACAATGCACAACAGAAAATGTTTAGTCCAGTAATTCCTTCTTCTTTCTGTGCCATATTGAATATCCTTTAGTTGCTTCATATATGCTACATATTAATTAATAGCGTGCATGTGTTTCAAGAGTAATAAGAAATAGAATGGTGTTTGTAAATATACTATTCTATTTTATATTACCCTTGAAATATAGAAAACAAACAAATACTTAGTGATGTAGTGATTGTGAAAGTGCTAAAAGTGGCAAAAAAAAAAAAAAAATTGATTTCAGTAGAAAATAAACTGGATATAATTAAGCATCTGAAAAAAAGCAAATCACTTGCTGCAACTGGTCGTGTTTATAATGTTTTAATAATTACAGCAATTTTAAAAGACAAACAAAAAATTTATGATTATACTCACGGTGCAAATTTTGTTCATTCATTAGTCATTTCATTATTTCAGTAAAAAATAGTAAATATTTCTGTTGGAGAAATGGAGCACTGTTAAACAATTTGGATTCAGAATCAAAATAGGGGAAAAAAAACAAAAAAAAAACAGCACTTAGTTTTTCTACACTGCAAAGGCATAAAGTTGACCTGCTAAAAACAAAGGTACATAGAAATGTGGGGAAAAAATCTTCGAATTATGTATTTTTACAATAAACTGTTATTGTTTAACATGACATAATAGTTATTACATATACTGTACTTTCTTCTGTTGAGTTCTCAAGGCCAGTTTGCCTGCTTTGTGGGATGAAGAACCTCAGGATAAACTGGGGGAAAATCCTACTGTTCATGCCCAAGATTGGCTAACTTGCCTATGGCTGAGGAAGATCCTTCATCTCCTCACGTCACTGCCGGGAATCGAACCTAGGACACTCCTTCCCCACGCATATGGTTGCGAAGCACACAGCCACTAGGCTAACCACACGGACGGTTGCAAAAATTCACCTAACGAAGAGGATACACCAAATACCCGTGCTTTTTATGCAAGTGGGACAGCCGAGATTGAGAGCAATATTGGATCAAGAAGGAATGGCCAGAAAGAGTCACATTAGAACCTGGAAGTAAAAATGTGTTACACAGGACTTTGGTTGCTCGGGAAAAAATCCTTTTATCTCCGCTTCACATAAAGCTTGGATTTATGAACAAATTGTCAAGGCTTTGTTGAAAGAAGAAGAGTGTTTTTAAATACATCTGGGAAAATTTCTGGAATTATCTCAGCAAAATTGAAAGAAGGTATTTTTATTGGTCCGGACATCAGGAAACTTATGAAGGATAAATTTTATTACATATACTGTACTTTCTTCTGTTGAGTTCTCAAGGCCAGTTTGCCTGCTTTGTGGGATGAAGAACCTCAGGATAAACTGGGGAAAAATCCTACTGTTCATGCCTAAGATCGGCTAACTTGCTTATGGCTGAGGAAGATCCTTCATCTCCTCACGTCACTGCCGGGAATCGAACCTAGGACACTCCTTCCCCACGCATATGGTTGCGAAGCACACAGCCACTAGGCTAACCACACGGACGGTTTCAAAAATTCACCTAACAAAGAGGATACATCAAATACCCGTGCTTTTTATGCAAGTGGGACAGCCGAGATTGAGAGCAACATTGGATCAAGAAGGAATGGCCAGAAAGAGTCGCATTAGAACCTGGAAGTAAAAATGTGTTACACAAGACTTTGGTTGCTCGGGAAAAAATCCTTTTATCCCTGCTTCACATAAAGCTTGGATTTATGAAGCAATTTGTCAAGGCTTTGTCGAAAGAAGAAGAGTGTTTTTAAATACATCTGGGCAAAATTTCTAGGATTATCTCAACAAAATTGAAAGAAGGTATTTTTATTGGTCCAGACATCAGGAAACTTATGAAGGATAAACTGTTTGAAGAAAAAATGACAACTATTGAAAAAAGAGGTGGTGACCAAATTTTTAGGAAATCACAAGGACCCCAACTATAAAGTAATTGTGGAAGATATGCTATAGAAATTCAAAGATTTGGGATGCTCCATGAGCTTAAATATGCACTTTCTCAACTCTCATTTAGACTATTTTCCTGAGAATCTGGGAACTGTCAGCAAAGAGCAAGGAGAGCGATTCCACCAAGACATCAAGGAGATGGAAAGAAGGTATCAGGGCAGGTGGAATATCAACATGATGGCAGACTATTGCTGAATGTTGCACAGAGACAACCTGAGAAAAGAATTTCACAAAAAAAGTTCCTTTGAAAGAAAAAGAAAAAGACACCACAACGAAATATAAAGTATGTACTAAAGATTAATCTTTAATTACTTTAATTAAAAATTTTTTTTCCAGTACTTTCATTCCAAAAAAAAAGTTTCTGGAAAATTTTAAATACTGTTATTTTACTTAATATAATGCATTTTAAAGCTATTATACTGTAATATTGAGATCCAATTTGTGAAAAATCATTATGTGATAGAGAAAAATGGAAGGTATATTTGAAATCAGTGGTCAGAAATAAATCAGAAACAGTTAATAGTTTCCAGACAACTTTTCATGACTCAGATTTTGTGGGCCTGTGTTATCTGACTGTTCATGACCTCCATTACTTTAGGCAGCACCGAGATAAAGACAATAGGGTGATGATATGATAGGCGACATCTTTTTCTTTATTTTTTTTTTTTGCAATTTGCTGAATAGCTTGTTTCCATGCTATGGGATGGATTTCAGATGAGTATAATACGGTTGGAGAGATGATAAAGGACAGATGTTAGTTTGAGGGTCCATCTCCTGAGTACAGTAGAAACGTGGATAGAAATTGGGTCCAGTGACCTTTGCAAGGGACCTGAAGGCACAACTTCCAATTGCTATATTTACAAGAGGCAAGTATGCTAGAGTTGGAAGAACTTGTTTCAGCAATTATTCAGCTTTTCGCCAGTGGACATAGCATTGAGGCATATGAACCACTCTGAACATTTTCTTAACATTTTGTTATTCACAAACTTCTAACAACAGCTCAAGCATACAACTTAGCCCATGGTTTTGCAGTAAGAAGTGTCTCAGGGTAGCTATGCCAGCAAATTATCCTATGTTGTATGCTGTCTAGTGGATTTACATTTGGATAAGGTTTCATACCTTTAAATATAACCTCAGCATATCAAATATCAATAGAAAAATATAAATCTATTTTCAAATAATCTTCTTTAATATATTTGATAGATTCTATTCTTATAAACAGATAATTGTCTTTAACAATATTACTTTTAGGAAAGGTACCTGGGTATTGTTAAGAAAAAGCGGAGAGTTAGACGACTGAATGATAGAAAATTTGTGTTTGACTGGGATGCTTCAGAAGATACAGCAGTTGACTACAACCCAATTTATAAGGAAAGGCACACAGTTCAGTTCTTTGGACGAGGTCATGTTGCTGGTATTGATTTAAAGGTATGTATTGGAAATTTATTCCATGATTTTTGAAATATGACTATTCATTTGTTACAATTCATGTAGATACAGTTTGTCAGTATGTGTTAATTTTTGCAGTTTACTTTCTCTGATGTGCAAGATATATATATTTTATGTTGCTTCCACCCATGAAAGGTTGTTTTGCAAATCTATAGCACATTTTTTACTATAGGTGGGCTAAGTTTTTTTTCTATTTTTAATCAATTTATATATATATATATTTTGTATTTTTCATTTATTTATTTTTTACATAGTCTGGAAACCCTGCTCTAGAGACCAAACATGGAACTTTTTCAAGCCACTTCAGGTCTCCAATAAGCAGGCAGGTAGTCTTCCACCTAAAGACAATCACAAACATCCATGCCCATGGTGGAATTCAAACCCTCAGTCTGTTGATTGGAGGCTCTGCCAACCAGGTTGGCGACTCAACTCTCCCTACAGTGCATGTGTAGGAACCAAGAGAATGGTTTGTTATAGTAAATTTTCTTTAGCTTCCTTTGGTGCCATGGTGTTTCATTTAAATTTTCCACACATTGTTGTGAGCAAGTTCACAACATTGTTTGCTGTAGTGAGAATTGTCTGTAGCATTCCCTGAACATAACATGTTAGCATGCTTGGAACTGTATGGTGATGCTGTTGATGACTTTCATATTTCTTGACATATTTAGCATTAATCCTATTCACATCCTTTTGGTTCTGATTGTGTTTGTTAAAGACAAACACATGAAGATTAATAATGTTATGCTGAAATAATTTCAGTTTTTGATATTTCGTGTACTTTAAAAAAAATCTATATTAAGATGCTGTAAAATAATTGATATACCATAACCATTTATAATAATGTTACAGGTTTTTTTTTTTTTCTAGAGATATTGCACATAATATCACACATTTTTTTCTGTTTTATTTACTGAGATAAAATTAGGTATGCTTTTTTTTTTTTTTTTTCTCTCCCATGCCTTCTCTTGAGTGGAGAAATACCATATTTGGAAATCTTTATATTGGCTGGGATTGAGAAATAAACAGCACTCCTTAGCATCACTACATTGGTAATCATGACAATCTTTATGGTATTGATCACTTTAGTGTTCAATAGTGATCACTTGCCTTCTTAAACTGTTCTTGAGCACAATATTCAGGGAATACATTAATGATGTATACATCATTAATATTTCAGAAAGAGAGCTCTTGGATGCTTGAACTGATACAATGCTGAAGACTGTAGGTGCTAGCACTGACTTTTGTGGTGTGTTTTTTGTATTTATTTTTTGCATAATCCAGAAATCCAATTCTTATCGGAACTGCACATCCAGTAAGCATGGTATGTCTTACTGGGCGATGAAATTCATCTCCCACCTAATGACAGTCATGAATACCCATGCTCATGGTGGGATTCGAACATGCAGCTTGTTGGTTGTAGAGGAAATAGTAACGCTTAGTCGACTAGACCAACAGAAAATGAAAGCATCTGCTAACTTTAGAGTCTATTGGAAGCTAGATTCAGTATTGCAGATGAGAATCAGTATACAGTAAAACCCCATCTTATGACATTTTGCTTTATGATAATCTGCTCACATGACGATTTTTGTTTAGGACTGTTTATACAATGCTGCTTTCACTCATACAACAATTTTAGTGACATGACATTGCTATCAATCAACTGATGTGCAGGTTTTATGGAGTCAGTCATTGTTTGCTGCATCTTTGAATTTCATTATGAATTATAAACTGTTAGTATTATTTTATTTTATTGTTGTTAATAATGGCAGGTAAAAATCAAAGTAAGGGTATTGTTACTTCCTGTGAAAAGGAGAACTATTATTAAATCTATTACCTTAGCTACTAAGGTTAAAATTATTAAATTTAGTCATGATTTAATGATGAGGCATATTTTAGACCAATATGCCTGTTATAAAGAAATATACAGAGAAAAAGAAAGGAATCAACTATTCAACATCTCTAACTTTTCATTTGTATAACTGATGTAAATAAATTCTATGTTAGTTATGCACATGTAACTGCTTAGAAATGTTATTAAACCATGATGACATGCATTTGCAAGTGTGTCTGTGTGGCAGGGAACGCAATGATTTGCATTATATAATAGTGGTCTGAAAACTAACATGTCATATAACCAGGCCTTGCCTGTACTTGAACACTGCAACTTCTCCCTTGCACACTTTGTTCATGAAACTGTTCTTTGAATGAGGGTAAATTTTTTCGGCAGGAGGCTCCAAAGCCTTGTAAGAAATATTTAAGAAGAATATAGGTTTACCGCTATCCAGATATTTGGAATTTTGCTGCTGATATAATATAGCTGTAAAATATAGATACTCTTCATTTATTTGAGAATATAGATAAGATATACTTTTTTTCATCATCATTCATCAAATTCCTGCCATGTACCCTCAAGGGGCATACAGGATATGATTGTACTACATGAAAAATTTACATCATTACTAACTTCCTATCTACAATTTTCCTCCAAATCAGTCTGTTACCTGTCAAGACTGCAACATTATCTGATCTTATATTTCTGTTCTCTAAGGCACCTTTTACCATATCAATCCACCTATATCTTGGTCTTCCTTAGGTATCTTGGTATTGATCACTTTAGTGTCCAGCAGACAGGTTTATGCACTCTTAAACTGTTCTTGAGCACAATATTCAGGGAATACATTAATGATATATACATCATTAATATTTCACAAAGAGAGCTCTTGGATGCTTGGATTGATACATTGCTGAAGACTGTAGGTGCTAGCACTGACTTTTGTGGAATGCAACTTGTGAGATGTTTTTTGAATTTATTTTTTACATAATCCAGAAACCCAACTCTTATTGGAACTGCACATCCAGTTCTGATTTTTTCCCTGCCAACCTAGCAGAGAACACTTGTTTTGCTGATCTTTCCTCTCCCATTCTGTTTAAGTGATCATACCCCTGAGATTAGCTCTGCTAAAGCATTCCTGAATGCTTACAATGTCAAGTTCCTTCCTAATATCCTCGTTTTTAATATGATATTGCCATTGATGCCATCTGTTTATGCCCCTAATCTTTCTCAGGACTCTCATATCTGCAGTCTCTAGTCTTTGGTCAAGTCTTACTTCTGACCCAGCTCTCACATCCATAAGTTAAAATTGGTTTGAACACTGTCTTGTATACAGCTAATTTAGTGTTTTGACTAATTTCTCTCTTATTCCATATAAATGTATTTAGTTGACTTCCTACCATACCAGCTTTGTTGATTCTATTGTCTATTTTCATATTTAATTTACTATCTTCACTAAAAATCATGCCTAAGTAGCTGAAATGTTTTACTTGTTCCAAAGGCTCTCCATTCACAATGCAGTTGATATTTTCAATGCTTCTGCCTGTTATTGCTGACCTTCATACCATATCTATTACAGCAATTATTCACTTTAGTCAAGGAATCTTGCAGGCTTGTAGCAGATTTATTTAGAAATATAACATCATCTGCATAAAGCAAAGAGCTGAGATTAACATCTCCAATTTTGATATCAGGTTTAATATCACTTTCCTTCATAATGTGATCCATATAGATAATGAATAACAGAAGGGATAATGTACATCCTTGTCCGACACCAGATTTAATATTAAACCATCTTCCCGTACTTCCTTCAATTATAACTGCTGACTTACAACTCAAATAAAGACTAAGTATTGCATGATATAATGCCCCATTAACACCATATAACTGTAGATTTTGAATAGCTTCCCTCTCAGCACCTTGTCATATGCCTTTTCCAGATCTACAAAACTTAAATACAGATCTTTTTATATATTCCCATGATTTCTCAACTATATGTCGTAAAGTGAAAATGTGATCCTGACAGCCTCTATTTGGCTTGAATCCAGCTTGTTGTACACCAAGCTTCTCTTCCACAATCCTTCTCAACCGTTTCTCAAGTATATACGTGCATATATCTTACCAGGAACACTCCGTAATTCTCACATTCAGTTTCTTTTACCTTTTTATATATGGGTACTATGGGAGCTGTACTCTAATTGTCTGGAATCTGTCCCTCTATCCAGACCTTCTGAACTATGCAGTGCAGCCACTGTAAGACTTTTATATCTCCATACTTCAGCATTTCTGGTCGAATATCATCTACTCCAGCTGCCTTTCCACATTTCAGACCTTTGATTGCTTTTTCTATTTCAAGTACAGATATGTATTCCTGACTGCATGCCTGGTCAAGTGTTTTTTATCACTGTGCTGTCATCACTGCTTGTTTCATTTAGCAATTTTTCAAAATAATTACTCCATATTTCAAGGATATCTTTTCTCCAGTTTTCATGTCACCTTTATCATCTCTAATTCCTTTTACAGCACTCTTTCCTCCATTTCTGAGCTTTTTCAACAACCTCCAGAATATCTTGCCCCCTTCTTGATATTTATTTTCTATGTTCTTACCAAAGTCTTCCCTTGACTTTTGTTTAGCTAGTTTACATAGTGTTTAGCTTTCTTACATTTGTCTCTGTATTCTTTAAGAGCACAAGCTGACTTATTTGCCAGGAACTTTTGATATGCTTTCTTCTTTTCCTCTCTAACTTTCTGTGTCCACCATGGAGTTCTGATTTTTCTGTCCTTGCAGACAACCTCATCTCATGCCTCTCTGGCTGAATCAATCAGTGTTTTCTTCAGGGCTTGCCACTGAATCTCCAAGGTTTGATTCCTGTTCTCAAACTCTCATTTTTTCTTCGGTTATGTTTGGGTGTTTTAGTCTGCAGTTCACATCGGAGAGCTTCTCAACTTTTATTCTCTTTAGAACTTTCTTACATGTTCTTCTTTTCAATATGAAATTCAGTTTTATTCTGCTCAAGACTAAATGGTGATCACTTCCAATTTCAAATCCTCTGTACAATCCTGGTGTCTTGCACTAGGGAGAAAACATCACTATCAACAATAGCATAAGTCAATGAGACTTTTCTTATTCCTTGCCTCTACTCTTCATATGAATTTGTGCTCATTTTTATTTTGAAACATTGTGTTAGTAATAACCAGTCCAAGTCCTCATCAGAAATCCAACAGGTATTTGCCATTATTATTAGTTTTACTCTTTTCCCCAAATATTTCTGTATGTTTGACAATCATTTCCTACTCTGCTATTTAGATTCCCAAAAAGGACCAACTTTTCCTTTTCCATTGTGTAAGTTGCTTTCTCTAAAAGCCTCAAAATTCCTCCACTTCTGTGGGACTATAAGCACAAATAAGTCTCATTGCCCAGTTCCCTATTCTGATATTTGCCCACATCACTCTACTTGATATTGCCTGCCATTCAAGAAGATTAGCATCTTATTTAGTGTTGTATATTATAACTATTCCTTTTTCCTGATTATTATTGCCTGAATATAACATTTTGTATTTATTGCTTAGAAAACTCTCACCAGTTTTTATCTTTTTTGTTTCAGTCACCCTCCAGACCCATTATGTCGATCTGGTACTTATCCAATTCCTCAACCAGCTCCATTTCTTATTGGATAAGTATTTATCCAATAAGAAATCTGGTACTTATCCAATTCCTCAGCCAACTCCATTTCTTTGCCATTCAGGCTTCTTATGTTGATAGTACCAATCTTGAACTCTGGTGATGTTGAGTTGGAGTGTGTTTCAGGATTTGGTCTAGTAGCTGACTTTTTGCAGTTTGTCCTGGTTCCCTGGCAAAAACAACAGGGGGCCTTATGTAACCAGGTGACACCTCAACTGACATGAAATTCTGTCATGTTGTACCATTGTTTTTTATATTGCCACCCCATCCTCATTTGTTCAGTATCCAGGTAGATACCTAACAGTGTGCACCACGAGAAGGTAAGGATTGGACGTTAGGTCAGAAGCCCTGGTCGGTTCTCCGCATTCCTGTAAAGGCTATGTGGAGGTTTCCTCCCAGTTATACAGCTTTGATCCTTAAGCACCCGAATATACTTTTTTAAACACTTAAATAACACAAAACAGGAGTATGTAGAAGATTTGAAATAGAAAGTAATTATTGTTTGAAAAGAAAAGTGTGCAAGAACAGTTTAGAAAAAATCAGTTGAGCAGCTTTCAGAAGTGAACTGAGAAAAAAGGTAAAAAAAAATCATAAATCAGAAATAGCCAGTCTCCATAATAGTTTGTCATATTTCTATGTACTTAACAAAGTCTTTCCATTACTTTTGTTTAACTAGTTTATAGTGTTTTGCTTTCTTACATTTTGCCCTATATTCTCTCAGAGTACATATTGACTTACTTGTCAGGAACTTTTGATATGCTTTCTTCTTTTCCTTGATTGCCTCTAACTTCCTGAGTCCATAGATTTCTGACTTTTCTGCCCTTTCAGACAACTTAGAACATGCCTGTCTAGCTGAATTAATCAATTTTTCATCATGGTCCACCACTGAATCTGCAGTGTTCAGTTCTTGTTTTCAAACTCTCATTTTTTCTTGAATAATATTTGTATATTTGAGTTTCTGAGCTCACTTCTGAAAGCTGCTCAACTTTGATTCTTTGTAAACCTTTCTTGTGCACTCTTCTTTTCAATATGATGTTCACTTTTAATGTTATTTATAATGTTATAAATAATGTTATTTAAAAAATAACATTATCGTGCAAAGGAGAGTTGGAAACCAGATAATATGATTGATTTGACATCTTGAAAAGTGAGCCTTACTCCACAGTAATTGCTTCCTTCATGTGTTTGGGAATTTTTTTTCTTTCCTGTTTAATTATTGCTTATATAAATTTATATAAATTCCCTTTTCATTATGAATAATAAAAAAGGAAACACAAAGTACATTTTTAATTTTTCTGAAACTGCAATACTAAAAGTGAATGATCAGAAAGTGTTAAAAACACTGGGAAAAGAATTCTGTTGTGTCACCAAGTGGAAAAAAAGCAAGTAAGATATGCTTTCCAAGAGAAATGGTTCAAGGAATTCAAGTGGTTGTGCTACAGTGTTGCATTTTGTAATGTATGTATCTTCATAAACAATATCCTGGGCCTGTTGACAGAGATCTAAATTACTACAAGATTTTAGAGGACCTTTTAAAGTTGAGAGATTTAGGTTTCTTGAGGCATCCTAATCTCACAAAAAAAAAAAAAAAAAAAATGCTGTGACATAGACTTGGCTAGAAATGACCCACCAGAAAACTTACCTCTAGTTGCTTGTCAAAGAAGGATGGATTCTAAAATATTTGAACATCTCAAGTGCATTTTTAATACAGGCTATTATGTAGCTAAATTCAGTAAACCTTTGACTGATTTCAAAAACTTGATAGGTAGATCCTTCTAAATGAGCATGATGTAGATATGGGTCCAGACATAGTAGTAATACAGTACCAAAATGATGTAAAATGTAAAGAATTTGTGTCAGTTTGATGTCATTGAAAAAGAATTAGTTAACGAAATCAATGAGTCCAGTAAAGTGAGTCTTTTTCTAGATGCTTTTGCAGATATTTCAAATGAGGAGGAACTTAATTTATCTAATTTATATGAGATACACAGATAAAGTGGAAAGAGGCATTTGTTTCCATAATTCTCGAAAACTCAACAGCTGCAGGGTAATTTGATACATCACAGTGAAATGAACAAGCTATTCTTGCCATGGAAAACTGGTAATACGCTAATAGGCATTGGATCAGATAGAGCAGTATGAGAAAACAATGGGCTAGTTGCAAAATTAAAGAGAGCCATGTTAGATCTTATATCAGCTCATTATATTGTACGTGGTTTGAATGTGGCTGTTTTTAATTCTGTTAAAGAAGTTTTCTTTATTTCTGAAATTGAAATGGTAAAAAAAATGACCAAAATAATTGGGATAAGTAGTAGCCATGTTAGAAACCAAAATATTGAAGTTCAAATATCCGCATTCAGTAAGGTGGATGTCTAATAGTGAGAGCACTGACTACACTTGTTAACAACTGCTGTGCAGTGATAATGCATTTGGAGGAAATAAGCAATGGAAAAAGGGATGATGCTTCAACATCAAAAGGTTTGTTAAAGACAATGAAGACATACTCCTTTCAATAAAAATCCATTTTCTCTTAGATTTTCTGTAATTGATTTTTTCGAAAGAAAAAAATCCTGCTACTACAGTACTTTGAATGCTTAAAGAAATGACAAAAGCTCCACAATCTTTTAAAAGGAAATTTTAGATAAAAAGTCTAGGTATATACAGTTGTATTTAGAATAATACTTGTGCAAATGTTGAATGAAAACTAATAGATGAAGAAATAAGGTATTCGATAAAAAGATTTGCTGAAAATGAATAAGAAATTACCCAAACTGTCTTGGTATTTAATACATTTACTTGACTGATGATCTGAAAGATTTTGGATTTATTTTGGATTTTGGAAGTATCTTTAAGAAATTAAGATTTTGGGTAAACATTTCAGCAGATATTTTGATAATAATGAAGAAACAGTTTCAATAAATTTGGTGAATGATTAGCTAGCATAAGTTTAAAGTTGTGGAGAAGCATTTAATGTATAAGACATTTTTGAAGGAACCGTAAGTAATAAGGACAGAGCCATTTCTCTCAAAACTACTTGGAATTGTTGCCATTATACCAGCAAGTACTTCAAAAAAAGAAGGCTGTAATCATATGAATCTAATAAAAGGAAAGTTGAGGTCATCAATAAATCCCTCCACTCTGAAAGATAGTGGCTGGTTAAAAATGGTTCTTATTCAAGAAGTTTTCCATTCATATTTAGTGTTTGATTTTATGGCTCTTCCCCTATCCCCTTTCCTTGTTCCCTACTGCTTGAATAAATGATCTTATTATTTTGAAGGAACTCACATGTTTTGGTCTTCTTTGTTTCAGTAATATCAGTTATGTCGAGTTGGTGTTTCTCCAAATCTTTTACTATCTTCGCTTCTCTTTCATTCCTGCTCTTTTTATATATTAATAATGCCTTTAATTTTTTTCACACTTGTTCCTGTACCCGATTTTTTGGTTTTCACCACAGTTCCTTGATAGAAACATCAGGAGTCTTATCATCAGTCTTATCATCTGTCAGGAGTCTTGATAGAAACATCAGGAGATGTTGTTATAACTTGTATAACAACATGTCAATGCTCATGACATATTGTTAACAGATTTTGTATCATCATAATAATATGTATACTTTCAGCCAGTATAGCATATAGCTTTTGTGGTTAGTCTCAGATTACCAGACCATGCTCAATGAATGAGGATGGGGGGACATTCAGTTCTCTGCATTCTTTACAGGTTATGTGGAGGTCTCCTTGAATGTAGCTTTGACCCCTAAGCAACTCCTAATAATAAAAATGCCAATAATATATTAAACTTCATGGTTGACACTGAGCCTGTCAAAATATATCTGCATTATTTATCAAAATTTGATTATTTATCACTACACTATATCTGAAAGTAGTCTCTTAAAAAAATTTATATTTAACAGTCACAGAAAAAAGAACAATGCAAGTTTTATGGGGAGCTGCTTGAAAAGAGGAGAACAGCTGCAGAGAAAGAACAAGAAGCGTAAGTAATATTCTTTCATTCTTTTCAATACTTTATTTATTCTGTGCTGTAGGATCTCTTTTTATTTACAGCTTTTCCTTTTCAGGATCAAAGGATCGATGTCAAACTATAGTCTGTTAACATCATCATTTGAAAGACCAGAAAGATCCTCTGATATTATGCATAAAATCATAAAATTTAGGAACGAGAGTAAAATCCTTTAGTGAGTACATAAGTCTCTGCATGTCAGTGGGTGTTCAGAAATTCAGTAGGAAGGTTTCCAAAAGTAGATTTTGTAATTGATATAATCTGTCACATTTCTGCTTAAGTGTGCATGATTGCTTATCATACAAATGCATTAATGATCATTTAGAGATGTGTAGAACAGTATCCAGTAATTCCACAACCAGACTAGTTAGACATAACAACCACTTCAAAATCAGAAATTCATTGCTTATTAGACTAAATGGTTTTTAACTGCATGAAGTTAATTCTCTACCAAGTCATCGCTTGCACAAGTGTAAATCTTGTCCTCCTGGCAATTTAATGGTCTTCTTAGATCTAGCAAACAGAAATAATTTTTGTATCATGCATTTTTTAAAGGGACAATCTGAGAATGAAGGTTACCTTGTAAGACTGATAATTTCCCTAATATGCTTGTTGGTTTAGTAAAATCTTCATGAAGGATATTGAGTCTCAGCTTTAAAGGAATTTATAACCATAATAAGAGTGAAATGCATTAGACAAGCTATAATGTGTTTTTTCCGAACCCTAAAAAAGTGCTAATTATTCCATGATTCAATATAATGCGGTTCTACTCAAAGCCTAAAAAAGCATTAAATTTATGCTGATTCAATTTATCGCTGTAATTCCCTTGATACGTATATAATATGTTTATTCCCAAACCTGAACTAATCAGCGAAAGGTTAAAATAAAACAAACTCAATATAAAAGAGCATTTTGCTCGACATTAAAATGCAGGTGCTGAGGCAATTAGAAAAAGGTGAACGTCAAGTTGGCGTTGAAGCTGCTTTAAATTTGTCTACTTCTACTATTCCATTTGGATTGATGATGAAAGCTTCAAAAAACCGTTTAACCCTTCTTCTGGGCGGTAACTCCAATGGTGATTTCAAATTAAAGCCATTGCTTGTGTATCATTCCAAAACACCAAGAGCCATGAAAGGAAAGTTAATATAAAAATAACTTAAAATTAAAGTAAGACTTATTTATTCTTGGTCGTGTGTTCCCCTATTCCTATTTACTATGTGTTAAAATTGATCCCATTTAATGCTGTTTCATTTAGTACTTTGTCTTCTAGGAATGCATCCTGAGCATTAATCAACGTATTACTGTACATCATCATCAGTGGTGTAGAACAACCAAGCATTTCAAAAAGAGACAGAACACAAGGCAAATACAATGATCATTTAACTTATGACAAGTGTAGCATGCTAGAAGGATCATACCAAAGATATATTAATTTTTATATTTATGTAGGATGAGAATCTCCCAAACATATGGGACAGAGGCAATCATTCTGCTTTAGTGAAAATACGGTGTCTGGTCTCTCTACCAGGTTGTAGGAAACATGACTATTAATATTTTAGGTACTCAATTTCTCAGTCATTTTTGATCCACTGCTGAATGAAGTTCTCTATCATGATTTTCCAATTTTCCCAGTCTTCTGCTTCGACCATCCACCTCTTTCCAGTCAGTTTTTCTATTTCATCTGCCCATCTTATTTTTTTTGGGTGTTCTTGTCTTCTCTTTCCAGTTGGTGTCCATTCTGTTACTTTTCTGGTCCATTTATTGTCTGTTCCTCAAGCCAGATGTCCTGCACATCTCCATTTGGATGCTTTTACAATTTTTATTGCATCCGAGACTTTTGTCTGTGATCTGATCCATTCCTTCCTCTTTTTATCCATTAGTATTATTCTTATTATTAGTATTAGACACCACTCCTCAGCACTCTGCTTGAGGAAACTCCATCAATGGGCCCACTACCTGTTTGGGGAGGTGTTTAAGGGCAGCGCAAAGAAATGGTTCTGCCAAAGGACGGAAAAGGCAACGACAACAGCACCAGACTATAGCTTTAGGCAACTGGAACATCTTCTCTCTGACAGGGAAGGAGTTGGAACTGGTTGAGGAAGCCAAGTGCTACCGGCTAGACTTAATTGGGCTTTGACCAAGAGGAGAGACTCTGGAACTGTCGACCTGGGTGAAGGGGTGGAAGCTCTACTACTCTGGTGTGAGCCCGACAATGTCTGCTCAGGTGGGTGTGGGGATACTCAAAAGCCCCTGGCTGTCAGACTGTGTTGTTCAGTGGATCCCATTAGGGAGACAGGTATGTGTGTTAAGGCTCCAGATGGAAAACCATGACTTAGCTGTGGTGCAAGCTTATGCACCTAATCTGGAATCAGAATACTCTGCCTTCCTAGAGGAAGTGGATGCTGCTTTTGACAGGGTGGCAGACATGGAATCAGTCCTGCTAATAAGTGACTTCAATGCACATGTTGGAACAGATGACCAGACGTGGAGGGGTGTGGTTGGGAGGAACGGCAACCCTGACCTTAACGCGAATGGGTTGAAATTATTAGACTTCTGCTGTACTAACAGCTTGTCCATAATGAATACCTTCTTTCAGCACTGAGAATCCATAAGTATACCTGGTACAGGGATACACTTGGACAAAGGTCTCTGATTGACTTCTTTATAGTCTCAGCAGATCTATTTTCCTCAGTGTTGGACTTCGTCTGCACTCTACAGCTTCAGAAGCCAGATGCTACCATCAATGCTGGTAGGCTTAAGCAGCTATACTGCATGAAATGGGAGGCACTGGAAAATGAGGCTGTGAGGAAGAATTTTGCAGATGACATTTCCTCCAGGTTCAAAGAGATTCTTAGGCATACTGCAGATGTTGAGGAGGAGTGGGAGCTGTTCAGAACAGCTGTCACTGCCTCTGCACTCTCATGCTGTGGCAGAAAGCGACTCGGCATGGCAACAGGCAGTGATTAAAGGACACCTTGGTGGAACCAAGAAGTCCAACAAGCTGTCTGGGCAAAAAAGGAGGCCTACCTTACATGGCTTAGGGTTAGGTCACCTGAGATGTGTTTCCGGTATGCTGAGGCAGTAAAGACAGCAAAGCAGAAGGCTTGGGAATCCTTTGGATAAAGATTAGACTCATCCTATTCAAATGCAAACAAATCATGCGGGGCTGACAAGCCTCAACAGAGTCAGAAGCTCTGCAGTTCGGGAAACCCTTAATACTCAACCGCTGCTTCTCCTTGTTGAGAGATCAAAGTATTCTGGCAGACCATCCACTGCCTTTGAGGGAGGAAATTGTGCACAGCAAGGGCAATTAAGGCCTCTGATGGTGCACTTTTAACAACTGAGAAGGATATCCTCCACAGGAATACTTTGAGAGCCTTCTTAACCCAGGTGGACCAGCGGTTGTGGACATCCAAGAGGTGCGGATCGGGGTGATGACTAGTCTCACAGCAGAAGAGGTCCATTTAGCAATAAAATCGCTAAAATCGGGCAAGGCTGCTGGTGATGACAAAATTCAGCCCGAAATGCTAAAAGCCATAAATCGAGATGGTGTTCTCTGACTGACTCGAGTGTGTTAGACTGTTTGGATATCTGGGCGAGCACCAAAGCAATGGCAGACAGGCATAATAATACCAGTCTTCAAGAAGGAAGACCAGAGGGAGTGCAGCAACTATCGTGGCATCTCTCTCTGCTCAGCCTGCCTGGGAAAGTGTACGCTAGGTGCTTTGAAAGAAGGTGCAGGAGCATAGTTGAGTCAGAGTTCCAGGAAGAACAATGTGGATTTCATCCTGGTAGAAGCACAACTGACCAAATCTTCACTTTAAGGCAAGTCTTTGAGAAATCTTAGGAATATGCCAAGAATGGCTACACATGTTTTATAGACTTGGAGAAGGCATATGACCCAGTTCCTCGGGATAAGCTTTGACAAGTAGTACAGGAGTATGGAGAGGATGGCCACCTATTAGCTGCCATCTAGACCTGGTATGAATGCCCAGAGTTTTGTGTCATGGTAAACAGCACAAAGTCAACCTTTCACAGTCTCTGTTGGCCTCTGCCAAGGGTGTGTTCTGTCACCCCTCTTCACAATATTTATAGACTGGATTGATAAGCGCAGCCGAGGCAGTGAGTGTGTCAGAATTGGAAGATGTAGCATTGGACATCTGCTTTTTGCAGATGACCTAGTTCTGCTTAGCTCTTCCACAGATGTCCTCCAGCAGACCCTGGATAGATTTGCAGCTGTTTATGCAGAAGCTGGAATGAAGATCAATGTGGCCAAAACTGAAACATTTGTGGTCTCAAAACAACCATCTCAGTGTACTCTACATGTGAGTGGAGTCCCACTGAGGCAGGTGGAGAAGTTTAAATACCTTGGGTCCATATTCACGAGTGATGGAAAGTGGGACGTAGAGCTAGATACTCAAATTGGCTCAGCAAGTACAATATTGCGGGAGCTTGGCCGTTTGGTAGTATTAAAGCAGGAGTTAAGCCAGAAGGCAAAGCTGACTGTCTTCAATACAGTCTATGTCCCAATCCTCACCTATGGTCATGAGAGTTGGGTAATGACCAAAAGAATGTGGGCACGAATCCAAGCAGCTGAAATGAGGCTCCTTCGAGGGGTTGCGGGGCTGGTAAGACAGAGTCAGAAGCTCTGCAATTCGGGAAACCCTTAATACTCAATCACTGCTTCTCCGTGTTGAGAGATCACAGTTACGTTGGTATTGGCACCTGGTCAGAATGCCACAAGAGAGGCTCCCTCAGCATGCTCTCTTTGCCAAGCCAGAGGGTGGGAGGCCACGTGGAAGGCCAAGGACTCGCTGGATAGATTATATCCAAAACCTTGGGTGGACACATTTGGGAATTCCACCAGAACAGCTGAGCTTGGTGGCGGAGGATCGTGACCATTGGAAGTTCTTCTTGCAGCTGCTGCCTCCACAACCTAATTAGGAAAGGTGGGTCTTGAAGATGTATGTATGTATGTATGTGTATTATTCCTAGGATGATTCTCTTCGTTCTTTTTTCTATCACCAGCATTTACTTTTCTGTTTGTTTAGTTAATGCCTAGGTTTTAGAACCATAGGTGAGTATTGGTAATATACATTGGTTGAATACTTTACTTTTCAGGCTGATGGGTACGTTATTTTTGAAGATGTAATTCAATTTCCCAAATGAATACCAGGCTAACTTCTTCTTTTAATTTTGCTCTGTAGTCCATTTTCAATGTCGAAAAGTGCCCCAAGTACACATAAGAGGAGACTATTTCTATTGGTTCATCATCAAGTTTTGTTTTTGCTCTTAAGTACTTATTGAATATAACTTTTGTTTTTTCTCTGTTTATTTTAAAACCTATCTTCTTGCTAACTATGTTCAGTATATTTATCATTTCCTGTAGGTTTTGTGCTGATTCTGAAATTGAAATGAATACAATATCATCTGCACATCTTAAATTGGTTAATTTTTCACTTTTTATTGTCGTGCCTTTGGAACTCCAGTTACTTTTTTGAATCATCTCCTGAAGTGCTGCTGTAAAAATTTTAGGGGATATAGAATCTCCCTGTCTTATCCCCTTTTGCATAGGAATCTTGTTGCTTTCTATTTGTTGTCTTATAGCTGCTGTTCCATTTTTGTACATTTCTTTTAACAGTTCCACATATTCACTTGGTGTGGATTGATTTTCTAGTTTCTATCATTGCAGAAGTTTTGATGTTCAAAGGCTTTTTCATAATCTATAAATGCTAAACAGAGAGGTTTTTGATATTCTTCTGTTTTTTCCATGATTTGCCTCAGTACACGTATATGGTTGATTGTGCTATATCCTTTTAAGAATCCAGCCTGCTCTACTTGTTGTTTTAAATCCGAAATAGGTGTTATTCTGTTAGTTATTGCTTTTATATACAGAACTGCTAATTGGTCTGTAATTTTTGTTTCTTCTTTATCTTTTTTTTTTTTTTTATAAATTAATGTTAATATTGCATTATTCCAGATTGTATGTATTTTCCTGTTATCAATACATAAGTTGATAAGGTTTGTTAGATGTTTTATTAATTCTTCACCAGAAATCTTTATTAACTCAATTTGGATTTCATCTTCTCCTGGAACTTTTCTATTTTTCATTTGGTATACAGCTTCATGCACTTCTTTATAGGTTATTAGTAGTTCAAAATTATTTTTAATATTGGAGCTATTCCTGTTATTCTATATGGTTTTATCTGATCATCTTTATGAAGTTCTTTGTGAAATTCTTCCAGTCTTTTCATAATTCCTTTTGGATTTCTTGTTACTGGACCATTCTTTTCTTTTATTGCTACTAAGCGTTTGTTTCCAATCATCAGACTTCTTAGAATTTCCATATATTTGTTCTTTTCTATTATTTGTTTTTATTATAATTCTGAGTATTCTATTTTTGAAGTAGAGTTTTTATCTTGTTTCATATCACTTCTTATTTTTTTCACCATGTTAATGGTTACCTGTGAAAGTTTTTCTTTATTCCTTGCTGATCTATTCTTAAAATTATTTGTAGATGTTACTATGATATCTGTTATTGCTTGATTTAGTTATCAACATCCTCTTCAAAAATGTTTACTTTATCTAATTTTTTATTTATAGTATTCCTATATTCTTTTTGTTTTTCAATTATTGTTTTAGGGTCAAGTTTTTTAATTGTATTTACTTATCTCTTTTTTTTTGATTTGATGCAGTATAACTTTAGCTCTTACTAGTCTATGATCACTTCCTATTCTGAACTGATTATGACTGATACATCGTGTATTATATTTTCCTGTTGCAGAGGATATAGTCTATTTTATTTTTGACTTCACCATGTCTTCATGATGTAGAGTACAAATTTTTGTTCTTTGTAAATTCTATTAAGATGTTTCCATTTTCATTTATCTCTCCTAACCCATTACTTTCAATCGTTTCAAATTTGGAAAAGCTATTTTCTAATTTTGCATTAAAATCTCCCATTATGATCAAAAAAATGTTTATTTTTTTATTATTATCTATTGTTTTTTGCATATTCTCATAAAACTCTTCTTTCTCCTCCTCTGAATAAGATTGTGTTGGGACATAAATTTCTACTATTTTTAGCTTGTACCTATTTTTCAATGTGAGTTCGGCAGTTCTATTTGATGCAGAATTTATTTCTTCTATATTTTCTTTTAAGGATTTTTTGATGATAAATCCTACTCCTCCTATTTTTGTATATAATGGTAAAAGTAGTGGCCACTTTTAAGTTGTATAAATTCCTCATCCTTCCTTTAGCTATTATAATATTTTGGGTTGTCCTTTTCTGTTGTTTTTACAGCTTTATCATATAACAAGATCCTCCTTTTCAGGTTTAAGACATTGTTCTTCATTTATCTGGAATGCTGTCTTGTCTAGGAAGTGCCCCTTCTGGCCTTGGACTTTATGACCTTTATTCTCTTTATCTTTCTTTTTATTTCATCATGAGGGATTTTCATCTAATCTCCCTCATTGACCAGAATCAATTTCCTAATTAATTTTAATTAGGAAATTATTAACCTATCTGCCAGGCCAGGTAGTTAATAAGTTCAGGCTGCCTCTAACATGAGGATCAGTCGCCCTTCTAGCCATCTCTAACCTGGGGAACAGACATTACAAAAGATAACTCTTCTGCTTCCATTATCATTGGGGATTATGCCCTCTTTCGCTTCTAGAACCATTGATTATCTTCACTTATAACACTAGGTAGGGACCCATTGCTAGGTACCGTCAGCTGGGTTAGCTGAGCCTAGGATTTTTAACAAGGTGTATCTCCTCTCCCTCCTCTTTTTTTCAACTGGGCTTGGGGCTTGCTTAAGGCAGATTTCTCAACATATTACTGCTGTTCAATAATCTTTTTTCCTTCCACAACCTGTTTATCTAAAGTAAGTTAGATTACATCTGTTTAATAATGGGGTAGAAATATAGGCAAAAGTTTGCATTTTATAGTTGATAAGAGATTAGAAATTTTATTAATTTGAAAATATGCAGGTATCACCTGATACCCATATATTTTACCTATCAGCAAAATATATGGGTCTCATAATCAAAGCATTAATGCTTTGATTATGAGATGCTCCTATTATATAGATGGAGCAGAGCAAATGTTATGGGCTCTGTTAATTAAATATATGATAACTTTGATTTTCTGGGAGGCATGATGCACAATATTTCTTAGCCTCTTCTCAGGTATACCTGCATAAATTATAAATTATACCTGGAACACTCAATAAGGAAGTTCTGTAATTCTCACATTCAGTTTTCTCTTTTTTTATAGATGGGTATTATGAGAGATCTACTTCAGTCATACAGAATTCAACCTTCTGACCTATAGGGATTTTCATTTACACAATGCAGTCACTGTTAAGCTTTTATAACTCCATATTTTGCATTTCTGGTGGAATATCATCTACTGAAGCTGCCTTTTCATATTTCGGTTTTTTTTTAATGGCTTTTTTTTTATCCCATGTGTTGATACATATTCCTGATTGCATTCCTCTTGAATATTTTGACCACCATATATTAATGTAGCTGCTTAGTGGGAACATAAGTGCATGTCGATAATATACTAGTACAAATATTTTGCTTTATGTTTTAGAGATTGTTTACAAGGTGTGCATAACTTAAATAGTCAAGTCTAACATTACTATAGCAAAAATCATTTTTAACAAACTCACTCTTTCTAGCAAATGCGTTTCTGATTAATTGCAGATTATTACACTAGTAAAAAAAGGCCTCAGAGCCCTGTAGTCACACAGCTGTTTTCTAAAGGAAATTCAGTCTAGCAAATTATCCACTTTTAATATTTCTGAGGTCCTTATGAGTTTACTGTTTTTGCTGTACTTCAAGTTCTGTTGTTTTAAATCTAATAGAATTATGTGGGTGGTCTGAAAAGTTCTTGGCCTAACAGTGAAAAAACGAATTATAATTCAAAATTATTTTTATTTTTCAACATAATCTCCCTTAAGTGTAATACATTTATTCCAGCAATGCTCCAGCACCATTATCCCGTCCCTGTAAGTGGTTCTCAGTAAGATCTGCAAAAGAGTTTTAGTTTTGGGAAGAGATAGAAGTCAGAGGGAGCCAAAGCTGGGGAATAGAGTGGATGTTCCAACAATTCATAGTGCAGATCCCTTAATTTTTCCATTGTCAAAACGCCTTTGTGGGCAGGTGCATTGTCCTGATGAAAGATTATTTTTTACTTCTGCAAACTGGGTCTTTTCTGATAAATTTTTTCATCTAGTCTGGTTAAAAGATTGGAATAATATTCCCCGGTTATTGTTTTACCTTTTTTAAGATAATTAATAAACAAAATGCCTTTAGCATCCCAAAACACTGATGTGTTCTTTGGTGCTGATCAACTGGCTTCTATCCACTGTTTTGATTGCTGTTTGGATTCTGGTGTGTACTGGTGAATTCAAGTCTCATCCATAGTAATAAATCGATGCTCAAAATCAGTTTTATTCTTGTTAAAACACTCCAAGCACTATTCAGAGATCTTCATATGAGTGCATTTTTGATCTGCGTGGCACCCATCTTGCACAAAACTTTTTTATTTGCAATTCTTCATGCAAAATATATCCTACACGTTCTTTTCAAATGCCTATAGTCTCAGCAATTTCACGCACTTTGACTCGCCGGTCATCCAATACCATATCGTGCACTGATCAATGATTTCTGGTGTTGTTACACTTTTTGGATGTCCTTCACGGGATCATATTCAAGGCTGATATGGTCGCTTTTAAACTTGGCAGCCCATTTCTTAATTGTCGAAAACTAAGAAGAAGAGTGCCCATAAACTTTTATGAACTTCGAATGAATTTCTTTTGGCGTTGAACCTTCTTTTACAAAGAATTTTATAATCACAATACTCAATTTTATCCATTTCAAGAAAACAAAACTTTTGCTTCCGACAGCTGTGTAACACAAACTACTTGATAGAATGACTTGCAATTTCACATGGATGCTTATGACAGATGTACAAACTTAGAAAAAAAAAATCTTGCCGATAGTGTTGTCATCTGTGGTCGAGGCCGAGAACTTTTCAGACCACCCACGTACAAGAAAAGTCAGTAGAATAGAATGGGGATTTACCTTCTTGCTGTTTTGTTGATTGTACTCAATTTATTATAACGCTACTTACAGTTTAATTGATACATTATGGTGTAGTATGTCCTGTTATTACCTTACTGTATATTTATATTGCATTACTATTTCTTTATAACTGAGAATGTAATAGATATTATCTTTTTCATGCTGTTCTGTTGAACACCTGTAGGGCTGTAAACTGAAATAAATTAATGAAATTTGGTGTGAGGATTTCCACCATGAAATTCTGATTTTTATTATTGATTTTTACTTATTCTATTTTCTCTTTATAATGGTTTATATATGAACCCACAATTCACTTCTGAAAGCTGTTTGACTTTGATTCTTTTTAAAACTTTGGTACATAGTTTTCTTTTCCAATATGATGTTCATTTTCATCCTGCTGAAACTGAATGGCAATTACTTTTTCATATCTGCTGCATACGCTTGTGTCCTGAACCAGCAAAGATATTACTATTAACAATAACATAACCAATATTTTCTTATTCCTTGTATGTTTTCTCCATGTGAATTTATGCTCATTTTTATATTGTAATAGGACATTAGTATTGATTGTTCAGAACAGAAATCCAGCAAATACTTATCATTATTATTAACTGTAATTTTTTTTTCTCCAAATTTTTCCAAAGTGATTCTTACTGAAAATTCTAAATATTTCTGATTAGAAATTATACTTTCAGATTTTTGAGATCTGAAGGCATAATTTATAATAAGAAATCTTTTTAATATTTAGTAAGTAATGAGAACAGTAATGACTATTTTATAGTTTATGGCAGCATACAGAAAATCCAATGAAGATTTCAAGCAGGTGAACTTGGATACCTATTTAAAAAAACAAAGAAACAAACAATGAGCCAGTTCTCTGGTGAACTCACGAAGGAACCGAAACTATAATTTGATACAGGGAATTGTTTGCTACAGCGAATTTCTTTGATGGTTATAGTGTTTTGTTTGGGACTTTGGTAATTTGTTATAATGATTGAAATTCATTATAACTGTGATTGCTTGCAATAGGGAGATTAAACTGTAGTACATAGTATGATTTTTCATATATTTTATATAAATATATTTTGTAGAGTTTCTGACATTTGTGTTAAGTCTTATACATTTAAGTAACATGTACTGGTTTTGTTATACTTTTTTTTTTAATATAATAGCATGAATGTGTCATTATGGGCTGTCACATTTTTGGCATGTCCATACGCGCTATTGCTGCTCAACTGGAGCATCCAGAATCAACGGTTGGTGATGTGATCAACAAATGGAGATGTTCTGGCATCACTAGTGCAGAAAAACTGCCAGTGAAACTGCTGAAAATGTCTGACAGGACAGGAGGGTGTTAAAACGGATGGCATGCAAAAACTGGCTACAGTCAGCACAGACTATCTGTGGATGAGTTCCAGAGTAGCAGTAACACCATGGTGAGCTCTAATACCATACGAAAAGAACTCCTTTTACTGAGTTTCCATGTAAGAGCAGCAGCAGCACACAAGCCGAACATCAAACAAGGAAGCTCATCTCGCCTGGTGCAAAGCGCATGTGAACTGGAAAAAGTTACTTTGGAGCGATGAGTCAAAGTTCACCTGTTCCCAGTCTGATGGCAGGGTTTAGGTGTGGAGTAGGCCTGGTGAATGCTTGTTACTGCAGTGTATTCCCACAGTAAAGTTTGGTAGTGGAGGAGTAATGGTGTGGGGTGCATTCAGCTGGTTTGGAGTGGGACCACTGGTTGTTGTCTGTGGTTCCACAAAGGCAGCTCAGTACAATATTCTAGATAATCAGGTGCTGCCTACACTGTGGAGTTTTTATGGAAGGGACCTGTGTTACTATCAAGACGACAATGCTCTACAAAGCTGCAGCTGTTATGGAATGGTATGAAGAGATGGTGTTAAATGACTGCTCTGGCCTACGCAGAATCCTGATCACAATCCCATTGAACACCTGTGAGACAAATTGGAGCGGCAGTTGAAGTCCAGAGCAGCATGTCCTCAATCTGTCGCTGAACTCAATACTGTTCTCAGTAGGATGAATGGAGACAAATTCCACCTGATGTCTGATGCACATTGGTGGTATCGATTGTAAATTGCTCAAGTGTCTGGACAGTTATTGGTAGATAGTGCATATATATATATGTTAAAGATACCAAGCTATTTTAAACCTGGTTTTACTCCATTTCCCAAGTAAGTAAACAGACAGATAAGTCAAGTTTGCGCCTGCAAGTGTTGCAGGTCTAGCTGACCCTGCATCTAGTGCAAGACCAAGGCAACTCATGGTAAAAGTAGAATTAGCTCTGATCACTAATCTTAATATTAACCCTTAATGCAAAGCACATCTCCTGGAGGAGATGTATGATGCTTTGTATTAAAGACAAAGCATCATACTTCGGTTTTGACTTTTATTGAGGTCTCATCAGTGGGAGCCAGGCTAGAAATACCAAGATTTTAGTAATACAGAGCTTATAAGTATTTTACCAGAACAAGTTACCATAAGGTGTTTTAACCTTATTAAATAAAACTGGTAATTAGTTTACGGAATTAACAATGCATATAAAGTATATTAATTAAAGGTAACTTTAATGAATAACTTCTATATTTCAGCAACGTCACATTGCCATCTTCAGGAACATAAAGATATGGTATGTTCACGCAGGCACTAACACAAAGCAAATGAGGAGGAAAGCAAGAAACTAATATTGTTCCTAAAGTCCTAATGGTGCCCTCTGGCGGGCTAATTTGGTAGTCTTGGCAGTTGGGCTGAAGTTCTCATAATGTAAGTCTCCCAAATTTGGGGTGGTTTCATGCACCCAAATTTGTTGAGGTTAGGAACGTTTTTTAGAGCTGCTGAAGATTCTTTGAATAATCTTTCGTATTTAAACTTGCTGCGATGAATTATTTTTGTTTTCTTCCAACGAATTTTATGGTGGGTATCTAAGGCATGGTCTGCCAGCCCAGAGCGGCTGTCTTATTAAATAAAAATCTCAGGAGGAGATATAAATGTAGAAAGTATTTTACCTTGGGTATAATAAATGTTGACTTGCAAACTTGACTTATCTGTCTGTTTGCTTACTTGGGAAATGGAGTAAAACCAGGTTTAAAATAGTTTGGTATCTTTAACATTTATTATACCCAAGGTAAAATACTTTCTACACACACACACACACACACACACACATATATATATGCACTAATTATTGGTAGCATTTCAGAGTCACTATTTTCCAAAATGCAAAATGTTTTTGGATCATCATTCTGATTAAAATTGGGTTGATTATGAAGAGTTTCATAACATTCTTTGAAGAGTCACTTGAATTTGAAAGAACTTGTGTGAAGAATTTTTGTGTTATCTCATAGGATACTGTGACTAGTAGAAACTGTTTTGTAAGACCAGATTTGCTTTACATAATGTGTGTTTTTTGTACTCAATGACTTCATTATAAACAGCTGTTTCTGCAAGGGAAATTTTGAAAGATGTTATGACAAATGTGTTTAATTACATATGTTTAGTGTTGCAATAAAATCTCTTTTTGTTTAATCGCATGCAGTATAGTGTCTGCTGGAGTGGCACTTCATAATGATTTCATTATGAAGTGTCATTCCAGTTGTCTCTAATTACACTAATTGTGTGTGTGTACTCTGTTTAGTGATACAATAAAACTACTTGTTTTTTTTGCATCTGTTGGAGATGGGATATTTTTCATGCTGTAGGAAGATTTTTATTCCAATTTTTTAAAAGAACAGATGTAGTAAGTAAAAATACATCTATTCCTGAATAAAAATGAATCCTTGCATGTATTATAAGAAGTGGACTGTGTCCGTTTATCTCCAGAAAAAGACTATTATATGTGAAATATCTATTATTAATAAAACAGAAGAGCTACTCACAAAAAGAAAAAGTTATGTAATGAACTTAGGATTCAATTCACAAAAGAGTGGATTATTCCAGTGATGATTGGAAATTATTTATCTACATGTTATTGTGTAAAAAGTGTATACTGATCATCATTAAATAAAAGAAAATTCTTAGAAAACCAAGTGAAATATAAATAAATCATAGAGATAAATACACATAACAAGCACAAGAAATTTTACAAGATTATTTGCTGCTCCATGAACCCACATATATTTCTGCCATGCCTAGGTGAATCATCTAATCATCATTACTAGCTCATTTGATTAGCCCCTCCCTATGTTAATGTGCTACCAAATGTATACAGATGCTGCTTATTATTGTTATTTAGATTTTGCAAATAAATCTCTTTCACTCTCCTCATAATTTATTTATTTTTACTTATATGTGTGGCCTAAATGCACACACATCTAGAGTTTATAAGATCACATGTTATTCACTCCACCCTACAACTTATAGGACACACACATCACAGATGTTAATTATTATTAATAATTTGTTTGGCAGTAATGAAAGTATTTTTATTCACATCTGTAATTTCTCTCCCTTATATTTCCCATTCTCGCATGGCTTAATGATGGTTCGCATATTTAAACCTTGAAGTAATTCAAATGATACCAACCAAACATAGCGTTCTCCTTAACTATGGTTTTCCAATATATCCTTGAACAAACACACGAGTCTCCCCCCCCCCCCCCACACACACAGAGATTTGGTCACAATCAAAGAACCATCATGACATCTGCTGCATCTGCCAATAAGCAAGTATGCATTTGCTGCGGCATGGTGTTTTTTCTCACTCTGGCAGTTAGTATGCTAGTGAGAGTGTTCCAATTGCCCAGACACAAATGGGCTAATTATAAGAACTTAGATTGTATTGACTTTTGAGTTTACAGCATACAGTTACATGGTATGTTTATGTATTGTGCAGGCATATTGTTAATTTATAGAATTGGATTATACTTGGCCCAAATGTGCCATTAAAGTGCTGTGTTATTTGCTTTTATAAGTCTTTTTACTTTGTATATTTACAGAAAGTAATTTCCATTGGCATAAAATTATTTTTAGTTCTTGAGAAGAGAAACATCAGATCTGACTGACTATAACATGTTCCATGATCAGGTTCTTGCACTTCATATGAAGAAAAATGATTTATAAGTTTTGAAACAGTGTGCATTAGTAACAAAGAACTATATCAATGACCAGCATCTGTTTTTTTTTTTTCCCTGCAGCTAATCACTTGCACTGTACTTATATTCTTATCGCAGTCATATTGTATTACATATGATAATTGAAAAGTTAACATTATTTAAATTACACTTTTATTGTCTGTTTTTCTTATTTTATAGGATGCGTTTGAGAAAGTTAAAAAAGAAAGAAGATAAACAAAAATGGGATGATCGTCACTGGACTCAAAAATCTATGGAAGAGATGACAGAAAGAGATTGGAGAATATTTAGAGAAGATTTTAACATTGCCATCAAAGGTGGTAGGATTCCCAATCCTGTAAGATACTGGAAAGAATCTGGTCTTCCAAGAGTTATTTTGGAAATTATTGACCAGTTGGGATACACGGTATGAGAATTGAAGAATTATTAATTTAATTTATAAATTTGCTTAAAAGTTAAATTCCTTTGACTCTCACTATAGTAAATACCGTTATAACAACCTCATCACTATAACAAGCTACTGAAAAGGTCTAACAAAAGCTCTGAGCATAGTACTATAAATATATTTGTTGCTATAGTGAACATAAATTCACTATAGCAACAAACTGTTTCTTTGGGCTTAATGCGTTTGCTATATTAAGTGCTGATTGTATCCTAATTGATTCACTGCATAGAAATTTTCTTTAAGTAGTACAGTAAGTCAGTTGTCTGAATATTACCATAAGTATTTATTCCATTTTCAAAATTCATGTATGTTACTTAAATATTTGAAATGTGGAAATGTAGAGCTTTACTCCAAACATGAATGATAGTGACACAAATTTCTGGCATTAGTATACATCATCTGCAACACCTTCTTCATTCTACAACCTCCCTTAAAGCTTGTGTTGATTATCCAACTAACATTAAAAATTTGAGCAAGTTGGTCTACATTCAGCATCACATGATCACCCTCCCACTAACTCATGGATTGCCTGGACCTGCACTCACCTGCATTCCTCCCTAAACATTGTAGTTTCCTGACTATACTTTCAAACACTTCCTGAACAATATTTTCTCAAGACATCTAACTCCAAATCTATTCAAATGCAAACCATTTGCTTTTCTTTTGCTTCTGTGCTATGTTATCCACCTACCAGGCATTTCTTCAACCATTCTAATCTCTTGTTTTTTTTTCTGTGGAGAACTCTATGTAAGTGCACTCTCTCTCTCTTTCACATTATCATCTGATCATGCTCTTTTCTTCATATTTGCTATCACTCATACCACACACACACGCACACACACCCTTGCTCACTTCCAACACTTTACTTGCAACAACAACCTTGCTATGATTCACACTCATATTTATTATCTTTCATCATTCAGTTATTGCTGTCGTTCTTTTTGCTCCTCATATTTTGGGCACTTCCGACACACACACACACACACACACATGCCAGTTTCAGTTTCCTTCCACAAATCTCTCACCCTGCTAAGTGAATACATTTCATATATATGCTGCACTGAATAAAATCATGCATATTGAAATCATCCCCCATTTGTGCCATGATGTAATACAGTATACTTATCACAAAAATAATAGCTCTTAAAACCGCACAAACAAGATAAACACTCATAAATATAATAATCCAGAAAAAAAAAATCAATTACGGTTAATTATTTTCTAAAACAACTTATCTAAAAAACAACTCAACTCAACCAAAGACTAGAGACCGCAGATATGAGAGTCCTGAGAAAGATTAGAGGCGTGAACAGATGGCATCAATGGCAATATCATATTAAAAACAAGAATATTAGGAAAGAACTTGACATTGTCAGCATCCAGGAATGTGTTAGCAGAGCTAATCTCAGGTGGTATGGTTACTTAAACAGAATGAGCGAGGAAAGATTAGCAAAATAAGTGTTCTCTGCCAAGTTGGCAGGAAAACGACCCAGAGGAAGACCAAGATATAGGTGGATTGATGTGGTACAAAGTGCCTTAGCTGATAGAAATATAAGATCTGATAATGTTGGAGTCTCGACAAGTAACAGACTGACTTGGAGGAAAATTGTAGATAGGAAGTTAGTAATGATGTAAATTTTTCATGTAGTACTATCATATCCTGTACACCCCTTGAGGGTACATGGCAGGAATTTGATGATGAACAACTTATCTTTTAGCTCAAGATGTAGCACTAAGCACTCTCTGTTGGGCATCTCATATTCTTCTATTTTTGCTAAATCCTTTAATTTTAAATTCCTTCCAGCAAGGGCAGTGATTGTAATGTATACTTTTTTTTTTTACATGTTATGTACCTCTGCACTCTTCTAAATGTTTCTGATTGAAATGATGTTTTAACAAATTTTTGCATATTTTATTGATGCATTTCAAATAGAAATGATTAAATACTGATGTACATAGTGACTTCCTATGTTCAGTTTACACTATCAGTCATGCTGAAGAATATATAATAAATTTTTTCTATTATAAAGAAGTGCATACATGCCACCGAATAATATTTGAAAATGATACAAAAATAATTTTTAAATTCCTCAATGGCATGTCTGTTCATGTACTCTACATTGTAGATAATGTTAAAGCTCATTTGAAAATGTTAAATTAACATTTCTCATGAAATGGTTCAATAAATTACCAAAAGAAATTCACAATTTAAAAAAAAAAAAATTAAGTTGTCATTCATTATGTTTACTGATGTTTTTCAGAATACTGCAAGACAGTTTCTAGTACTGCTATAGTATTATATTTGTCTTAATTTGTAAAAAGAAGTTAATTGCTATTTCATAATTCAAGTCGGTTAATATCTAAGAAAAAAGAGGTAATATGGTATAGTGACTCAATTTGAAAATTTGCGCTTGCCGAGGGTGTCACCACTTCTAGTTTCCCAGGAGCAAAAATTAAAAATATGACAAATGTAATTGAAAACCAAAAAAGAAATGGTAGTGTTGGTAGGTACTAATAATTTAAGTGGTGACAAACATAGTATGAGAGAAGATGAAAGAGTCTGTTGGAAGAAGCGAGAGAGAAATGTGAAAGAGTAAAAATTGTAGGATTACTACCTAGATATGATAGTACTGAGTTAAGAAGGAGGACGATGATAGCAAATGATTTCATGTGCAGGCTATGTAGAAGATAAGGATGTGAATTTTTAGATGTATGGGGCATGTCTGATGGCAGAAAAGATTTGTATAAGAATGATGGCCTGCATTTGAATTCATTTGGCATCAGAAACCTGGAGAAATTACTTCTTGGTATGAGACCCAATGCAGAGAGAGTCAGGGAAACTAGATCATCAAGGGAGGAATGGGAAAAATGTGTGTGAAAGTTCAGCTATGGTATGCAAACATGATAAAGATATGAATGTTTTCAAACATGGTTATGTATGTGTCGAAGGAGTGGAAAAATATGCTTTGGGTTCGGACCTTTTAAATATGTCTGGGAAGGGAAAAGAGAAAATTCTAGAACAAGACCAAATAGATTGCATATCTAATTATAAGAATAGGCTAGGTCATAATTTATTATGTCTATACACAAATGCCAGGAGCATTAGAAACAAAGGGGGTTGAGTTTGTTGCTTTATTGAATACGATGTGGCCTAAGATTGTTGGCATTAGTGGAACCTGGCTATCAGAATCAGATATGGTAAGTGGGATCGAGTGTAATGGATATACTATTTTTAAGAATGACAGAAGAGGAGGAGTGCTACTAATGATATCAGATGACTTAAGTCCAGTTAGGGTAGAAATACAAGAAAACAATGATGGTAACAATGTCCCATGTAGCGATGAGTTTGAGTCTATCTGGTGTGAAGTGAAGGTTAACAGAATGAAATATATGGTGGGGTTGCTACACTCGGTTGTAGGGGACGAAGAAATGCATCGCCAATTTAGCCTTGTGGGTACCAAGCGAATGATCATTATGGGTGACTTTAATTTTCCAAACATTGATTGGGTAGAAGAGAAATCTCATGATAAGAAAGAACAGGAATTTATTGAATTGTTGCGAGACAACTTTCTCAAGCAGCATGTGAAAGAAGGAACTCGAGATCAAAGAGTGTTGAATTTGCTCATAGTGTCAGACGGGACCTCTGTCAAGAATATGGCTGTTTTACCACCAATTGGTGAGTGACAGTGATCATGCTGTTCTTTCTTGGGTAGTATCTACTTGTATTGAAGCTCCGATTAAAACAGGCTACATGTTGAACTACAAAGCTGAAAATTATGATCGACATAGAAGAATACTATCTTTGGTCCCATAGTATCAGTTACTGAATGGAAAAAATGTCAGCAATGCATGGGAATCTTTGAAAAAGTGCTTAAATGAGGCAGTATCTCAATGTATCCCTAGTGTTCGAAGAATAAATAGGTTGGGAGTGAAATGGATGTGCAGCCTTATTAAGCAAGAGATCCACAAGAAGAAGAAGATGATGTGGAAAGAATATCGTGAGAATAAGAGTGAGAGGAGTTATGAAATATATAAAGCTCAGGCCAGAAAAGTAATGAGTATTGTGAGAATAGCTAAAACGGAATATGAAAAGAAATTGGCCATGCAAGCTAAAGGCAAATCAAAAGAATTTTATCGTTATGTCGCAAACAAAAGAAAGAATGAATGTGGAAGAATAGCTTTATTGAATGCAGATGGTACGCAAGTGCCGGAAGCTAAGGAGATTGTTCAGTTAATGAGTGCTCACTTTGCGAAGATATATCAACCAGGTGTGTGCAGCACAGTGCTACTGCTACATTGGATGAAGAGTTAGAGGTTCATGAAAATGAGGTTGAAGAGCTCTTGCATAACCTGGGGGCATCCATGGAAGTTAAGGTTGTTCTCAGTCAAGAATGGGGTAAGAGCAGTGGTGAGCTATAAGGGTCTTGTGTGAGCCCTTTGTTAAATGTTTCTCAAATTTGCCCTTTGTTCTTCTTGTTTAATAATCTTGTAGAACTAGAAAATACCACCGTGGAATGTATACATGCTACTGTAATTGCTACTTTGAATTCATATGGATTTTCTGATAATTATATAAAAAATCATTTCATTGCATTTTGTTCATTCAGCTAGTGTAATGTTAGGAAATAAATCAGATGTTGCAATCAAAAATTTCCCAACGTTGTGATTTGGCATTGTGCTCATTGTTTACACTTAGCATTAGACGATTCGATGAAAAATATTAAATAAATCATTTTGAAATATTTAGGGATGATCATGATAAATTATATGCTTTTTATCATCAATCACCAAAAAATTAACGACAATTAAATACGATTGCAAAAGACCTTGGTATCGAAGTTTTAAAGATCGGCCATGTGTTTGGACCATGATGGGCAGCTTGCAGTTTACGAATGGCTATTGCTTTGTGGAGAAATTATCCAGCTTTATGCAAGCATTTTGCATTGAACGATAAATATAAGGGCTTTTTAAACCGGACTTCTCAATTTGGAATTTTTAAAAGATCTAGCATTAATGATTGATATTCTACAGGAATTATCATATCTGCCAGAAGCTCTACAAAGTCACAATATAAGTATTATAAGAGATAAGTTAGGCTTTTCTTTTTTTTTGCTCGACGATGCGAGCCCTTTGTTAAAATTTCCATAGCTCACTGTTGGGTAAGAGCTAGGTTTTTCTCCCAGAGAGCAGTGAGTGGAATAATTTGCCGTTAGGGATAGTGAGTGCATCTAGTGTAAATGAATTTAAAGGAAGGTATGATAACTGGATTGGGTAATTTACAGCCTACCTCAATGAGTCCTTGACTCCCTGGAGGTCTCAGATAATAATAACAATTATTATTTCCAAATTTGTCTGTTATTTGTCAGGTCTTTGATTTGATATTTTTTTAATAATCTGCATATATTTATTTTTCTTCATTTAGTAACAATGAATTGAGGTTTTCTAAATGGAAAATATACTTTATACATCTATAATATGTGAAGATCTTTATGCCTTTTCCAAGGAGCACTTAAATTTCAAAATAATAAATAAATAAATAAATAAAAATATATATATATATATATATTGGACTATTGTGCATATTCAGGCCACTATACGGTTGTACACAATAAGGTCCAAGCATAATTTTTTGAATGCACTTATTTTATTTTATTTTATTTATTATTTTTTTTTTAAGGATCCAACACCTATTCAGAGACAAGCTATTCCTATTGGGTTGCAGAATAGAGATATTATTGGTGTGGCTGAGACTGGTAGTGGGAAAACTTTGGCTTTTCTAATACCATTGTTAGTGTGGATTACTTCCCTTCCTAAGATTGAACGGTGAGCAGTAAAGAAACTTCATTATTTTATTTTATTTTTATTTAAAAATGTATGCACTTTCTTTGCATAAATTTTTTTAATGTATGCAAAGGATCAAATTTGTACTTTGACTTATTTTGTTATTTACACTAATGATATTATTAATAACTCTTATTTTGGCATTTAAGTTATGTCATAATTAATCATTTTACAACAACTAAAAGTTTTTAGCATTGTTTGGAAATGTTCTTCTCAGTAGCAATATTCAATGTGGAAATACACATACTGCTGTATGTTTAATAGCTTAATCTCCATCATCAAGTAATTCACAGACCTGTCTTTTGAAGTGTTATACTTTTTTGGTTTCTTTTATATCCTGTTTTTTACCAGTATAGAATGATACAGCACATCAGGGAATTACATAATCATGAATATGAATCTAACAAACCAAGCTTTAAAATGTCCTAACATTTCATATCATTAAAGCTATAGAAGTTTTGGCTATGGCACTTTCTTTGAACATAAAATTTGAAGAACAGAGCTTGAAGATCAGGAGTGACAGGTATAAGATGCATTTTCTTACATAGGGATGTTCACCTGGTTTTGAATAAGAACATCATCCTTACTTTTGATATGCCTAAACTGCCAATATCTATAAAACCAGGGTACCTCAACTGTCCTGTTAGGCTGTACATCTCTAATCCACTGAGATGGTTTAAATGTCAGAAATATGGGCACTCCCAAATTGACTGTTGTGGCTCTACTACTGCTCAATGTGGTAGTAAAGAGCATGATAATTAATCTTACTCTGCAAAGAAAGCTAAATGTGTCAAGTATCAGGGAGGTCATCCATCCTGCTGCTCTGCATTTCAGAGGTGGAAGGATGAAAAAGAAATTTAGAAGATAAACACAGAATAAAATGTATCATATCAGGATGCAAAGAGGAAGCTAGCTATCACACCTGTCCTGAAATCCTCTTATGCTGAGAAAGTGACAGTTAAGAAAATATCAACAGCATCTCAAACTTATATGCATGTCTATTCCATGATCTGATAATTTCACCATACCTGAACTTTATGATCATGAGTGCTTTTCTGTTGAGCACATCAGTCAAACAACCTATAGTTTCACTCCTGAAACAACTCTAAAAATGATCTTGTTCAATGAGAATTTGCTTGTCAAGAAAATTATGGAAAGGATGTCACTGAAAGATAAACTACCATACACACTCACATAGAAAAAATAAATACTTCTGTATTTACTGAACATAAACTAAATTAAAAAAAAATATTCTGATACATCGGGTGATGTATTAAACATTTTTCTAGAGAAAGAGATGCACTGGCCATCCATACTTCCCTAAATCAATAAACAAATATAATCCTGATAAAGGTAAGCCCTCAACATCTCAGAAATTGAATGGGTCTTCAAAGCCAAAACAAAAAGAAACTTTTTACTGTGAAACTGTTGTGGATTTCTCTAAAATATTGCTGATGTCTGGGCTCTGTTGTAGAAACACAAATCTTTTTTGTTTCTGTCTGCAGGATTAAAACCCAGTGAGGATCACACCTTAAGGAATTTCACTGCCGTTCATAAGGACAGAACTGGAGATGGTCCTGCTCATAGTGGAGTGACTATCCTAGTGGGTGATCATATTCCTTTCTATCATGTCCAGCTTAATACTTTTCTGGAAGAAGTAGTGATTTGCCTATCTGTACGATTTCTTATTACAGTATGTTTCATTTATTTACCACAGGGTTCTGAGTTAAATGAAATCAATTTTGATAACCTTATCTTGCAACTACCTGAGCCCATTCTTCCTCTTATGGGTGATTTTAATGGGCACAACACTCTTTGGGATAATGCCAAAACAAACGGACAAGGTCATATTATTCAGCGAATGTGTGACAATAATGACCTCTCCCTTCTGAATTATAGACTCATTACCTTCTTTCTTGTATCTACTTCCTCATAATCTGCAGTGAATTTTACAGTCTGTTCCATGCCATTTTGCAGCTGTTTGTGGGATATTTAAGAGAATATATATATATATATATATATATATAGCTGAGGAATTATATATATATATTTATATATATAGCTGAGGAATTATATATATATATATATATATAGAAGAGAGACGGTGCTTAAGGGTCAAAGCTGTATAACTGAGAGGAGACCTCCACATAGCCTTTAAAGGAATGCGGAGAACTGACCAGGGCTTCTGACCTAATGTCCAATCCTCACCTTCTCGTGGTGCACCCTGTAGGGTATCTACTTGGATACTGAACGGACGAGGATGGGCTGGCAATTTGGGATTTAGCCGACCAAATTGTATTCTTATTGGTTAAACCAAAATAAAAAATGATAGTATGACATGACAGAATTTCATGTGGGCTAGGGCGTCGCCCGGTTAAACAAGGCCCCAGTTGTTTTCGCCAGGGAACCAGGGTGAACAGCGAAAAGTCAGCTACTGGAACAAATCTGAAAACAAACCCCAACTCAACATCACCAGAGTTAAAAATCGGTACTATCAACATAAGAAGCCTGAATGGCAAAGAAATGGAGCTAGCTGAGGAATTAGCTGAGTACCAGATCAACATAATAGGGGTGACCGAAACAAAAAAGACCAAAACCGGTGAGAACTTTCTGAGCATCATCATCATCAAATTCCTGCCATGTACCCTCAAGGGGTGTACAGGATATGACAGTACTACATGAAAAAATTACATAATTACTAACTTCCTATCTACAATTTTCCTCAAAATCAGTCTGTTACTTGTCAAGACTCCAACATTACCAGATCTTATATTTCTATCGTCTAAGGCACTTTGTACCGTATCAATCCACCTATATCTTGGTCTTCCTCTGGGTCGTTTTCCTGCCAACCTGGCAGAGAACACTTGTTTTGCTAATCTTTCCTCTCCCATTCTATTTAAGTGACCATACCACCTGAGATTAGCTCTGCTAACGCATTCCTGGATGCTGACAAGGTCAAGTTCTTTCCTAATATCCTCATTTTTAATATGATATTGCCATTGATGCCATCTGTTCACACCTCTAATCTTTCTCAGGACTCTCATATCTGCGGTCTCTAGTCTTTGGTCAAGTGTTTTACTTCTGACCCAGCTCTCAGATCCATAAGTTAAAACTGGTTTGAACACTGTCTTGTATACAGCTAATTTAGTGTTCCGACTAATTTCTTTCTTATTCCATATGAATTTATTCAATTGACTTCCCACCATACCAGCTTTGCTCATTCTGTTGTCTATTTCTATATTTAATTTACCATCTTCAGTAAAAATCGTGCCTAAGTAGCTGAAACGTTTTACTTGTTCCACAGGTTCTCCATTCACAACACAGTTGACATTTTCAATGATTCTGCCTATTTTCATTGTCTTTGTCTTTTTATTGCTGACCTTCATACCATATCTATTACAACAGCTATTCAATTTAGTCAGAGAATCTTGCAGACTTGTAGCGGATTTATTTAGAAGTATAACATCATCCGCATAAAGCAAAGAGCTGACATTAACATCTCCAATTTTGATATCAGGTTTAATACCACATTCCTTCATAATGTGATCCATATAGATAATGAATAACAGAGGACATAATGTACATCCTTGTCTCACACCAGATTTAACATTAAACCATCTTCCTGTACTTCCTTCAATTCTAACTGCTGACTTACAACTCAAATAAAGACTAAGTATTGCTTGATATAATGCACCATTGACACCATATAACTGCAGCATATTGAATAGCTTCTCTCTTGGCACCTTGTCATATGCCTTTTCCAAATCGACAAAACTTAAATACAGATCTTTGTTGTATTCCCATGCTTTCTTGACTATTTGTCGTAAAGTGAAGATCTGATCCTGACAGCCTCTATTTGGCCTGAATCCAGCTTGTTCTTCACCAAGCTTTTCTTCCACAATTCTTCTCAACCGTTTCTCAAGTATACTTGCATAGATCTTGCCAGGAACACTCAGTAGGGAAATACCTCTGTAATTCTCACATTCAGTTTTATTTCCCTTTTTATATATGGGTACTACGAGAGCTCTACTCCAATCATTGGGAATTTGTCCCTCTGTCCAGGCTTTCTGAACTATGCAGTGCAGCTACTGTAAGACTTTTATACCACCATACTTCAGCATTTCTGGTCGAATATCATCTACTCCTGCTGCCTTTCTACATTTCAAGCCTTTGATGGCTTTTTCTACTTCAAGTATGGATATGTATTCCTGACTGCATGCCTGGTCAGTGTTTTTTATCACTCTGCTGTCATCACTGTTTGTTTCATTTAGCAGTTTTTCAAAGTAATTACTCCATACTTCAAGGATATCTTTTTCTCCTGTTTTCATGTCACCTTTTTCATCTCTAACTCCTTTTACAGCACTCTTTCCTCCATTCCTAAGCTTCTTCAACAACCTCCAGAATATTTTGCCACCTTCTTGATATTTATTTTCTATATTCTTGCCAAAGTCCTCCCATGACTTTTGTTTAGCTAGTTTTACACAGTGTTTAGCTTTCTTACATTTGTTTCTGTATTCTGTAAGAGTAAAAGCTGGCTTATTTGCCAGGAACTTTTGATATGCTTTCTTCTTTTCCTTCACTGCTTCTTTAACTTCTGATTTTTTTATCCTTGCACACAACCTCACCACATGCCTCTCTGGCAGAATCAATCAGTGTTTTCTTCAGAGTTTGCCACTGAATCTCCAAGGTTTGATTCCTATTCTTTCTCAAACTCTTTCATTTTTTCTTCAATCATGTTTGTGTATTTTAGTCGACAGCTCACATCTGAGAGCTTCTCAACTTTTATTCGCTTTAAAACTTTCTTACATGTTATTCTTTTCAATATGAAATTCAATTTTATCCTGTTCAAGACTGAATAGTGATCACTTCCAATTTCAAATCCTCTGTACACTCTGGTGTCCTGCACCAGGGAGAAAACATCACTATCAACAATAACATAGTCGATGAGACTTTTCTTATTCCTAGCCTCTTCTCTCCATGTGAATTTGTGCACATTTTTATGTTGGAACATGGTGTTAGTAATAACCAGTCCATGTCCTGAGTAGAAATCCAACAGATATTTGCCATTATTATTAGCTTTGCTCTTTTCTCGAAATTTTCCCAAAATATTTTTATGTCTCACAATCATTTCCTACTCTGCTATTTAGATCCCCAACAAGGACCAATTTTTCCTTTTCATTGTGTCAGTTGCTTTTTCTAAAGCTTCAAAAAATTCCTCCACTTCTACCTTAGTAGAACCTTCTGTGGGACCATAGGCACAAATAAGTCTCATTGTCCAGTTCCCCATTCTCATATTTGCCCACATTACTCTACTTGAGACTGAGTGCCATTCAAGAAGATTAGCCTTGTATTTTGTGTTGAATACTATGGCTACTCCTTCTTTTCCTTGATTGTCATTGCCTGAATATAACGTTTTGTATTTATTGCTCAGAAAGATCTCACCAGTTTTGGTCTTTTTTGTTTCAGTCACCCCTATTATGTCAATCTGGTACTTATCTAATTCCTCAGCTAGCTCCATTTCTTTGCTATTCAGGCTTCTTACGTTGATAGTACCGATCTTTAACTCTGGTGATGTTGAGTTGGGGTGTGTTTTCAGATTTGTTTTTCTGAGCAATAAATACAAAATGTTATATTCAGGTAATGACAATCAAGTAAAAGAAGTTGTAGCCATAGTATTCAACACAAAATACGAGGCTAATCTTCTTGAATAGCAGCCAGTCTCAAGTAGAGTAATGTGGGCAAATATGAGAATGAGGACCTGGACAATGAGGCTTATTTGTGCCTATGGTCCCACAGAAGGTTCTACTAGGGTAGAAGTGGAGGAATTTTTTGAGGCTTTAGAAAAAGCAACTGACACAATGAAAAAGGAAAAGTTGGTCCTTTTTGGGGATCTAAATAGCAGAATAGGAAATGATTGTGAGACATACAAAAATATTTTGGGAAAATTTGGAGAAAAGAGCAAAGCTAATAATAATGGCAAATATCTGTTGGATTTCTGCTCAGGACATGGACTGATTATTACTAACACCATGTTCCGACATAAAAATGTGCACAAATTCACATGGAGAGAAGAGGCTAGGAATAAGAAAAGTCTCATTGACTATGTTATTGTTGATAGTGATGTTTTCTTCCTGGTGCAGAACACCAGAGTGTACAGAGGATTTGAAATTGGAAGAGATCACTATTTAGTATTGAGCAGGATAAAATTGAATTTCATATTGAAAAGAATAACATGTAAGAAAGTTTTAATGCGAATAAAAGTTGAGCAGCTCTCAGATGTGAACTGTAGACTAAAATACACAAAGATTAGTGAAGGAAAAATGAAAGAGTTTGAGAACAGGAACCAAACCTTGCAGATTCAGAAGCAAGCATTGAAGAAAACCCTGATTTATTCTGCCAGAGAGGCGTATGGTGAGGTTGTCTGCAAGGATAGAAAAATCAGAACTCCCTGGTGGACACAGGAAATTAAAGAGGCAGTGAAGGAAAAGAAGAAAGCATATCAAAAGTTCCTGGCAAATAAGTCAGCTTGTGCTGTTAGAGAATACAGAGACAAATGCAAGAATGCTAAACACTGTGTAAAACTAGCTAAACAAAAGTCATGGGAGGACTTTGTCAAGAATATAGAAAATAAATATCAAGAAGGTGGCAAAATATTCTGGAGGTTGTTGAAGAAGCATAGGAATGGAGGAAAGAGTGCTGTAAAAGGAGTTAGAGATGATAAAGGTGACAAGAAAACAGGAGAAAAAGATATCCTTGAAGTATGGAGTAATTACTTTGAAAAACTGCTAAATGAAACAAGCAGTGATGAAACAGCACAGTGGTAAAAAACACTGACCAGGCATGCAGTCAGGAATACATATCCATTCTTGAAGTAGAAAAAGCCATCAAAGGCTTGAAATGTGGAAAGGCAACAGGAGTAGACGACATTCGACCAGAAATGCTGAAGTATGGTGGTATAAGTGTCTTATAGTGGATGCACTTCATAGTTCAGAAAGCCTGGATAGAGAGATGAATTCCTGATGATTGGAGTAGAGCTCTCATAGTAACCATATATAAAAAGGGAAATAAAACTGAATGTGAGAATTACAGAGGTATTTCCCTACTGAGTGTTCCTGGCAAGATCTATGCAAGTATACTTGAGAAACGGTTGAGAAGAATTGTGGAAGAAAAACTTGGTGAAGAACAAGCTGGATTCAGGCCAAATAGAGGCTGTCAGGATCAGATCTTTACTTTAAGACAAATAGTCAAGAAAGTATGGGAACATAACAGAGTCTGTATTTAAATTTTGTCGATTTGGAAAAGGCATATGACAAGGTGCCAAGAGAGAAGCTATTCAATACACTACAGTTATATGGTGTCAATGGGGCATTATATCAAGCAATACTTAGTCTTTATTTGAGTTGTAAGTCAGCAGTTAGAATTGAAGGAAGTACAGGAAGATGGTTTAATGTTAAATCTGGTATCAGACAAGGATGTACATTATCTCCTCTGTTATTCATTATCTATATGGATCACATTATGAAGGAATGTAGTATTAAACCTGATATCAAAATTGGAGATGTTAATGTCAGCTTTCTGCTTTATGCAGACGATGTTATACTTCTAAATAAGTCCGCTACAAGTCTGCAAGATTCTCTGACTAAATTGAATAGTTGTTGTAATAGATATGGTATGAAGGTCAGCAATAAAAAGACAAAGACAATGAAAATAGGCAGAATCATTGAAAATGTCAACTGTGTTGTGAATGGAGAACCTGTGGAACAAGTAAAACGTTTCAGCTACTTAGGCACGATTTTCACTGAAGATGGTAAATTAAATATAGAAATAGACAACAGAATCAGCAAAGCTGGTATGGTGGGAAGTCAATTGAATAAATTCATATGGAATAAGTGAGAAATTAGTCGGAACACTAAATTAGCTGTATACAAGACAGTGTTCAAACCAGTTTTAACTTATGGATCTGAGAGCTGGGTCAGAAGTAAAACACTTGACCAAAGACTAGAGACCACAGATATGAGAGTCCTGGGAAAGATTAGAGGCATGAACAGATGGCATCAATGGCAATATCATATTAAAAATGAGAATATTAGGAAAGAACTTGACATTGTCAACATCCAGGAATGCGTTAGTTAGCAGAGCTAATCTCAGGTGGTAATGGTTACTTAAACAGAATGGGCGAAGAAAGATTAGCAAAACAAGTGTTCTCTGCCAGGTTGGCAGCAAAACGACCCAGAGGAAGCCCAAGATATACGTGGATTGATACGGTACAAAGTGCCTTAGACGATAGAAATATAAGATCTGATAATGTTGGAGTCTTGACAAGTAACAGACTGATTTGGAGGAAAATTGTAGATAGGAAGTTAGTAATGATGTAATTTTTTTCACTTAGTTCTATCATATCCTGTACACCCCTTGAGGGTACATGCAGGAATTTGATGATGATGATATAGAAGAGATCATTTTTCTGTTATTTGCACTATGTCCTTACAGGAATCATATTCACCTACATGATTGCCCATGAGAAAAATGGACCAGGCTGACTGGAATACAGTAATATCTTGCGTAGCATAGTTAATAGGTGCTGAAAAAGTTTCAAGCTATAGAAAACTACACTGTTTAAAACATTACTATGATATATTAAAGCATAATATGTTCCAAACAATTACAGTATAAAAAATAATAATACTCATCATTTGCTTACTGCAAGCTCACCAGAAATAATAATTAATGCACACAGAAAAATTAAAAAAGATTCAAATAATGAAAAAGTAGTAAATATTTTTATTGTTCCTAACTGAACATGTATTTTTATTTGGAAAAACTGTATTTAAACAATGTAGTTCACACAGGTTTTTTCTTCATTTTCTTTGCATGCTTATCTTTGCAATGAATCACATTTTGCAATGCTTGCCAAACTTGAATGTTTTGTTCAATGTTAGGATTGGCATCCATAAGAAAATCAGAAGCAGTCAAAAGAAAATCAAAATTTATTTAATGAGAATTCTTTTGTAGGCACTTCAGTGACAGTTTCATCTAATTAATTTTCCTATTCGTATTTTGTTCAGTTTTTGTTCTATTGTTAACCAATCATGTTTGTTAGGCTCACAAGCTTTGTTTTCCATTTCCTCTTCCTTCATAATTGTGCATAAAAGGTTACTCGTATTTAATGAAAAAATAAAAATTTTGTAGAGTGACTACAACTTTGCAGCATTAGAGTTCAAATAATACTCAAGGGTACATTGATATACAGCTGTTACTGTGATATACTAAATCATTACAGTATTGATTTAGTAGAGTCAGATTGTTAATGCAGTACAGCACTGTACTACTCTTAGACATTTTTAAAATTGTTAAAAATTATAAACTGTGCTATAGTGAAACCCCTGCTTTTCATAAAATTTAATGCTGAAGCATTCAGTCAATCATTTATCAATGAAGCACATAACAGATTTTATTGTCCAGGCAGCAACAGAGTAATTCTGAAAACATCATCTCAATTTCCACTGTAATTGAAGCCCTGGTAGAACCCTGAGTACCAAGCAGCTAAAAGAGATCAGGACAGATCACGAGGTAAATTTTGTAGTTCCCTACTGCATCAAATCTCATTACTTTCAAACGTGCTCAGGCTAAAGCACATTATGTTAGACAGATTAAAAAGCAATCTTAGATCCAATTTACTTCATCTACCAAGCTTTCATGTCCCAATGTACGTGCTTTTTGCACCACTGAAGATGATGCTACATGTTGGTTCAGGTAATTTGGGGGCTTGCATATTGCAGTCTTACCATGGAAACCCATTTTGCAGGCCTATCTGTGCAGCAAATTGTTGCCAAATTGGGCTATCCTAGGTCAACAGTCAGTGATACCATACTGAGATTTAAGTGCTGGGAGTCAACTGCAAGTGCTACCTGCAGTGGTTGACCCCCCCCACTCACTTAATATGACTGTAGGGTGCTAAACGATAACATGTACCACCATTTGTCAGCTGACACATTGAATACACAGTTCCAGGCATTGATTATAACATGAATCTGCATACTATTCAGAACTGGGGCTCACAACATTGGTTTCCATGGTAGGTCTGTTACTGTTATATGCTACAGTATTGATTTAGTAGAGTCAGATTGTAATGCAGTACAGCACTGTACTACTTTTAGACATTTTTAAAATTGTTAAAAATTATAAACTGTGCTATATGCAATATGCAACCTCTGTATTACCTGAACCAACATGCATCATCATCTTCAGTAGTGCAAAGAGAGTGTACAGTGAGATGTAGAAGCTTGGAAAGCTCTGTTATGGAGCGAAAAATCGCGCTACACCCTCTACCAAGTAGATGGACATGTGCGGGTGTGGCAGATGCCTGGTGAACACCTCTTACCAGAGTGCATGACCCCAACTATGAAATTCAGAGGTGGCAGTGTGATGGTATGGTCAATGCAATGCTTCCTACTTTGTGGTGTTTCTATGGACCTGAAACTTGTCTCTTTCACCATGTCATAAGGCTGCTGCTGTAACTGTGTGGCTTGTGGACATGAATGTCACTACATCTGACTGGCCTCCACAGAGCTCTGATCTCAAACCTATTGAACATCTGTGGGATGAACTGGAACACTGTGTGAGGTCAAGGAACTTCTAACCCCCCACAGCAGTCTAGGACCTACAAGAAGAATGGTCCAAAATTTTCATTGATCTCTGTATGCTCGTAGAAAGTATGCCCCATAAGATTGCTGTAGTCATCACAGCAAAAGGAGGTCCTAAATCTTATTAAGGTGGGTACCATGTTTGTTCCTCACACTGTGTTGTCTTTTGACTTCTTTCCAAACAGTGTATCTTTGCAATATGCTTAGTTTATATGATATATCATGTGCACATTGGAATAGTGATTATACCTGTGTAATCCGTCTTCTTTCCAGAAACTTGAGGATTATTTTTTAATCTAATTCTTTTTGCAACTATTATAAATACCAAGAACATATTACAGAAAGGAAACAAATAGTATTCATTGTCGAAGAAATACAATTGAAATACAATTTTATTAATACAGACCAGTATTTTACAATAAAAACATTTATTCAAACCTACCAGTTTTGCCAGCAAACTGTCTGGCTTTTTCAAGGCATTACAGAGATATGAAAGTTAGTAAATGCAAATTAAAAGGAACATAAAAAACGTTGTAAACCAAACTAGTATCTATGGTTACACGTTTCGCGTGACAGAGATGACTTATTGTTCTTATTCATTATCACGTATGCGTGTTTGTTGTAGACTTGTAATGTTATTACTGGCTAGCTGTAGTTCAGATTGATTGAGAGAGAGGATCAAGTTTTTCCACGAACTGTTTAAAATTGCACCCTGATTTCTGTTGAGGTTTCCGCCGGTTATCTATTGATAACCGGCGGAAACCTCTATTGATAACTTTTGATATCTAAAGTTAATCGATATCCAATAATATCATCGTCACTTAAGGCATTATCCACAAGCAATTCCTCTGCATCGTTCTGGCTAAATGTATCAAAACCTTCTTCACGAATTGCATGTGCCAATGTAATGATTTCAGCTGATGATATAAGATGGTTGCACTGTTTGTAATACATCCAGGCCAAGCTGCTTTCCATCAAGCATTTAAAGTTTGTGGTCTTATTTCAGAGATAGCAGATGCAACATGATTTAAGCAATCCAAAATAGAAAATTTTTTCCAAATTTCAGTTACTGTTAATGATTCATTTTCTAGTTTATCCCATATAAATTGAAAAGTGTGCTTAACGGAATATTTTTTAAAAGTAGCAATTATGCCTTGATCTAATGGCTGAATAATGCTTGTATTGTTGTATTGGGAAGTACAGCACTACCTGCACATTTGGATGTTCTAAATGGGGATGACTTGGTGCATTGTCAACAATTAATAAAACTTTAAAATCGAGAGCTTTTGGTTTCATATATATTTCCACTTCTGGTACAAAGCAATTATTGAACCATTCATGTAAATACAGCAGTTATAACCTAGGCCTTTGTATTAGTTATCCAATGTACCAGCAGTTGTTTTAGATCTTTGCCTTTTAGAGCACGTGGTCTTCGAGATTGATTTACTAGGAGGGGGTTTCAACATTCGATCCCCTGATGCATTGCTACAAAGAAACAAACTTGATCTTTGCTTGCTTTAAACCCACTTGCTTTTTTCTCAGACTTTGTGATGTAAGTTCGACTAGGCATTTTCTTCCAAAACAATCCTGTTTCGTCAGCGTTAAACACTTGATTGGGACAATATCCACCATTTTCAATAATTTTGGCTAACTTCTCTTAAAAATTTTTGGCCGCTTCTTCATCTGCTGCTGCAACCTCGCCTGTAATCTTCACGTTATAAGTGCATTCCTTTTTAAAAACCGGTTTGCCATCCTTTGCTAGCCGAAAATTCTTTATAAGCCTGGGAAGCGGAAGTAGACTGTTCCAATTGCTTCATCTGTTCATAAAACCGAAGAGCTTTTTGTTTAATTAAATAACCACTTATAGGAATTCCCCTTTGAATTAATTCTTCAATCCAAATTACGAGCGCTCGTTCTATGTTTTCTAATAAAGCATCTCTTGAGTATGATGATAATTTGGCACTTAGTTTTGTGCCAGAAATGACAGATTTTGTTATTGCAACTTCATTCTTTTTAATTGCTCTTATAGTAGATTTGCCTAAATTAAAATGTTTCCCAATCGCCGTAAATCCCTCTCCTTTTGCTAAGCGATCTAAAATTGCAATTTTCATTTCCAAAGAAATTGCTTTTCTTTGGTGCTTTTTTCTCCATTGGGCCAAATTTAATTAATTATTAATTAATAATTAATGACCAAGTATTAATTAATAATAAAAAATCAGCTAAATTAAGAATTAATTATTAATCAATACATTACAAAATAACCAAGGTGTTTCATGAAAAGTTCAGGATTTAAGTGTTTCCGTCATAGGAAAAGTTTGGGAAACACTTTTCGGGATGGATTCTCTTTATGTGACATGTGCAGAAGTGTCGAAAGGTCTTGTATCTGTGGGCATGCGCCACATAACTTCAAATCCGCATAAAAAGAGATCCGAGTGTATTTACAAAAAAAAAAAAATCTCAAATTTTTTTTTTTGGAAGGTGTCAAATCTCCTTCCAGCTGGAAGGAGATTTGACACTTTACTTATAATAACATCCTCTAATAAGGTGATCAAATCCAAAACCCTTAATCCTTGTGTGCTCTCTGTTACATATTGCCTGAGGTGGTTGTCTCTCAAAAACTAGAGAAACTCATTTTCTTTACTTCCAGGTGCTATCTTGTCATCCCAATCTATGCCATAATTAAAATCACTCTTTTCCCATATGCTTCGCTAATTTGCTTATACATTTCCTAGTCCCTACCTTCCACATTACCAGCTCTATGGCAATATACGTGTTTTATTCTATTCACCTCTATCTCACACCATACTGCCTCAAAACCATCACCACTATTTCCTCCTTGCATCTCTACTTTGTATGGACATAACTCTTTTTCTATCATCAATAACACTCCACCTTCCTTTTTACCCTTTCTGTCTTCATGAAACATATCATACCCTTCCATCTCTATTCTTGTCAGGATGTCATCATCATCCAATCATGTCTCACTTATTCCAACAATTTTTGCGTAAACAAACTCAATCAATACAACCATTTCATTTCCCTAGTTTCTGATGGTTCTAGCATTCATATACAAATATATAGCTCATTCCTGGATCTATAACAAGTTTCACTGATACCACTTATTAGATGTGACTTCTATATACATTCCTTGAACCATTTCATTTTGTCTTTACTCATCCCAGAACTCTCTTTAAATCCAACTGATTTCCTATACATCCCAGGTCATCTTCTGTTTTCCCCTGATCACTCTGAATAAAATCGCCAAAATGCAAAATCATGTTAGTCCATACACGATTTTTTTAGGTAACTATGCTTTGTGCTACTATAACACCAGGTCAAAGTGAAAATTGCCACCAAGTTAAACATAGTTACCCATGGAGTTGATCAACTTCTCTCTTACCCAAGTATATCCATGTGCATTGCCCTATGAGTGTCTATCGTTCTGTTCTCATGAGTTTCTGTATGGTCTTGATGTGTATTTAATACAGCATCCCAAAGATGAGTAAGCATCCTAGTTATAAGAATCCAAGTGGTGAACGAAAAAGGAAAGAGCCTTAAGTATTGAGGATAAGCTTGAAATAATAAAATGTTTTGAAAGGAATGAGAGGACACATGATAATATTGTGAGAGCAACAGGCCTAAAGGAATTCACATTACACGCTATCAGCAACAACACTATGAAAATAAAATAAACTTGTTTAGCAGGAAACGGAATGCTACAAAGGTGATTATGTTTAAAACTTGAGTAGCATTTTCTTTAACTCTCCTTTTCCCATAAGTTCTGTTATTTTTATTGCATGAAATTCTATAATTTGGTGATTTTTTGAAACACATATACACATTATAGGAGAAGGTTGCAAGTTGCATATGCAGTTATAATCTTGAAACAGTGTAAATGTATCTTATTAACTAAATGTAGAACACTTATCACTGTTGACACTTGTCATTATTAATGTTGATATAATGATGTTTCAGTGCAGAAGATATTGATCAAGGTCCATATGCTATAATACTCGCTCCTACCCGTGAATTGGCTCAGCAGATTGAAGAAGAAACTATTAAATTTGCCAAGATGCTGGACATCAGAACAGTAGCTGTTATTGGTGGTTTGTCAAGAGAAGAACAAGGTTTTCGTTTAAGATTGGGTTGTGAGGTAAGTTTGCACATTATTCTTATTTTTAGTGCAAAGAGTTGTGCTACGGGATGCTAGCATGTTAAGAATCAACATGATGAAATTGCAATTTTATTAAAAAAAAAATGTTCATTATGTTTTTGTGCATTGCTATTCATAATTTTCTCCCTCCCTCAAATTGAAAGAATTATGATTTTTTATATACAAGGGGGAATCACAGGTAGGACTATAAATATAGCAGAAGTCTTTTTCAGTTAGGGGATTGGAAATTTCATCAAAACTTGCATCTCATACTGTTTGCATTTTAAAAAATGGCTATGGAGTTTTTTGTCAAAATATGCATTGCATTTCTGTATTACACGTACAGCTTGCCTGAAGTATTCTATAAGTGCTTTATTCAGTATAATCCAGCCATTGCAGTTTAATCGTGTCTTTCAGCACGCTGTTGATGTTGTGTATGTAGAGGAATTCATTGTTCTCCACATACACATATACTGTTATTAGTTGCAGTTTCCCATTAATCGTGAGAGAATGGAACATTGCTTAGCATTTGTATTTCATCTGAGTTTGCAGCTGAACTAATAGTAATGAGCAAGAAAGCATTAATATGGTAGCATGGTTGAATAGCCTTGAAGTATTTGATGAATTTCCATGTATATTGATGTATAAATGAGAATATATAGAATATTATATGAGGGTGGTCTGAAAAGTTCTTGGCCTCGACCATAGATGGCAACACTATCGGCAAGATTTTTTTTTTTCTAAGTTGGTACGTCTGTCATAAGCATCCACGTGAAATTGCAAGTCATTCTATCAAGTAGTTTGGTTTATACAGCTGTCTGAAGCAAAAGTGTTGTCTGTATCCCTTGAAATGGATAAAATCGAGTATCATGCGGTTATAAAATTCTTTGTAAAAGAAGGTTTAATGCCAAAGGAAATTCATTCAAAGTTCATACAAATTTATGGGCATTCTTCTCCTTCATTTTCGACAATTAAGAAATGGGCTGCTGAGTTTAAACGTGGCCGTACCAGCCTTGAAGATGATACACGTGAAAGACGTCCAAAAAGTGTAACAACACCAGAAATCATTGATTAAGTGCACGATATGGCATTGGATGACCTGCGAGTCAAAGTGTGTGAAATTGCTGAGAATATAGGCATTTCAAAGGAACATGTAGGATATATTTTGCACGAAGAATTGCGAATGAAAAATTTTTGCGCAAGATGGGTGCCGCGCTTGCTCAGAGCAGATCAAAAACGCACCTGGATGAAAATCTCTGAACAGTGCTTAGAGCATTTTAACAAGAATAAAACTGATTTTGTGTGTCAATTTATTACTATGGATGAGACTTGGATTCACCATTACACACCAGAATCCAAACAGCAGTCAAAACAGTGGACAGAAGCCGGTTGTTCAGCACCAAAGAAGACACAGTCAGTTCCATCAGCAGGAACTTCATGGCATTGTGTTTTTGAATGCTCCATTTTGTTTATTAATTATCTTGAAAAGAGTAAAACAATAACTGGGGAATATTATTCCGATCTTTTAACAGACTAGACGAAAAAGTTCGTGCGGAAAGACCCGGTTTGCAGAAGGTAAAAATCATCTTTCATCAGGGCATTGCACCTGCCCACAAAGGTGTTTTGGCAATGAGAAAATTAAGGGATCTGTCCTATGAATTGTTGGAACATCCACCCTATTCCCCAAATTTGCTCCCTCTGACTTCTGTCTTTTCCAAAAACTCTTCCTTGCTGGTCAGCCTTTTTTTTAAATCAAGAGGTGATTGCAGCTGTAGAGGGTATTTTGCAGATCTTACTGAGAACCACTACAGGGATGGGATAATGCACTGGAGTATCACTGGAATAAATGTATTAGTCTTAAGGAAGATTATGTTGAAAAATAAAAATAATTTTGAAATTCTAAATTTGTTTTTTCATTGTTAGGCTGAGAACTTTTCAGACCACCCTCGTATAAAGAGGGCAATCTATCTATGCTCTGTAGCATGTTTAGTACCTCAAACCCTGGTTCATTACTTAATAGTTGTGGCTTAATATCACTTGCCAGTTTAATCATTAAATCGTATTCTGTGAAGTCCAATGTCAAGTTCATGTTTGGCACAAACAAATGTGTGTGGTATTCTGTGTGATCATCATTGGTTCATGTATTTTATAAGGTTATCTCACATGTGACATTTACCTATTGTTTCTGCCAGATTATTGTTGCTACTTTAGATGATGTGCCTTTGTATGTACAGTACTTTCAGATGACTTTCTTCTGCATTTTTCCATGCACTGAAAATGCATCTCAATCATCCTTTTATTACCTGGTGTTGTGATAGTGCTCCAGATAGCAAACCAGGTTTCTTGACCTTACTTTTTGTCTGTCATGATTAACGAAGAAGAGATGGTGTATCTGAGAAAAGTGGAAAAGGACACATTTTTCTCAGTCACATTCTGTAGCCTGTATAAAGCACAATTCTAATGAACTAGGCAGGATGTCCATACAAAGATGAGCTACATTGCATATTGAGGTTGAGGATGGTATTTTAAATTCTGTTTGTAAATATGGATTGCAAATTTGTGAATACACATTTCACCATGCATGCATCTGCTTATTCTTATTTTTTATCATTGAACATTCTATAGTTATATTTTGTACTTGCTTAAGTGTCATAGGTGTGCTTAAGGATCAAAGCTGTGTAACTGAGAGGAGACCTCCAGGAATGCGGAGAACCGACCAGGGCTTCTGAAATAATGTCCAATCCTCACCTTCTCATGGTGCACCCTGTTAGGTATCTACCTGGATACCAAACGAATGAGGATGGGCTGGGAATTTGTTATTTAGCCAAGTTGTATTCTTATTGGCTTAAACTACAATAAAATGATGGTACAACATGACAGAATTTCATGCCAACTGAGGCATCGCCTGGTTAAACAAGGCAAGTATTGTTTTTGCTAGGAAACCAGGACAAACAGCGGAAAGTCAGCTGCTGGAACAAATCCTGAAACACATTCCAACTCAACATCACAATATCAACATTAGAAGCCTGAATGGGAAAGAAATGGAACTAGCAGAAGAATTGGATAAGTACCAGACTGACATAATAGGGGTGATTGAAACAAGAAAGACGAAAACTGGTGAGAGCTTTCTAAGCAATAAATACAAAATGTTATATTCAGGCAATAACAATCAGGAAAAAAGAGTAGTTATAGTATACAACACTAAATACGAGGCTAATCTCTTTGAATGGCAGGCAATATCAAGTAGAGTGATGTGGGCAAATATCAGAATAGGGAACTGGGCAATGAGACTTATTTGTGATTAGAGTACCACAGAAGGTTCTACTAAGGTAGAATTTTTTGAGGCTTTAGAGAAAGCAACTGACAATGAAAAAGGAAAAGTTGATCCTTTTTGAAGATCTAAATAGCAGAGTAGGAAATGATTGTCAGACATAAAGAAATATTTTGGGTAAATTTGGAGAAAAGAGCAAATCTAATAATAATGGCAAATACCTGTTAGATTTCTGCTCAGTATATGGACTGGTTATTAGTAATACAATGTTCGAGCATAAAAATGTGCACAAATTTACATGAAGAGAATAGGCAAGAAATAAAAAAAAAAGTCTCATTGACTTATGTTATTGTTGATAGTGATGTTTTCTCCCTGTTGCAGGACACCAGAGTGTACAGATGATTTGAAATTGGAAGAGATCACTATTTAGTCTTAGAGAATACAGAGACAAATGCAAGAATGCTAAACACTGTGTAAAACTAGCTAAACAAAAATCATGGGAGGACTTTGGCAAGAATATAGAAAATAAATATCAAGAAGGTGGCAAAATATTCTGGAGGTTGCTGTAAAAGGAGTTAGAGATGATAAAGGTGACATGAAAACGGGAGAAAAAGATATCCTTGAAGTATGGAGTAATTACTTTGAAAAACTGCTAAATGAAACAGTGACATCATTTTGGGAAAAAACATTCAACAGGCATGCAATCAGAAGTAGCAAAAGCTATCAAAAGCTTGAAATGTGGAAAGGCAGCAGCAGAAGTAGGTGATATTCGACCAGAAATGCTCAAGTATGGAGGTATAAAAGTCTTGCAGTGGCTGCACTGCATAGTTCAGAAGGCCTGGAGAGAGGAACGAATTCCAGGTGATTGGAGTAGAGCACTCATAGTACCCATATATAAGAAGTGAAATAAAATTGAATGTGAGAATTACAATGGTATTTCCCTACTGAGTGTTTCTGGTAAGATTTATGGAAGAATACTTGAGATACAATTGAGAAGGATTGTGGAAGAGAAGCTTGGTGAAGAACAAGTGGGATTTGTGGCAGATAGAGGCTGTCAGGATCAGATTTTCACTTTACGATATATAGTTGAGAAATTGTGGGAATATAACAAAGATCTATATTTAAGTTTTATACACCTGCAAAAGGCATATAAGAAGGAGGCAAGAGAAAAACTATTCAAAATGCTACAGCTATATGGTATCAATGGGACATTATATTAATCAATACATAGTCTGAGTTGTAAGTCAGTAGTTAGAATTGAAGGAAGTACAGGAAGATAGTTTGATGTTAAATCTGTTGTAAGACAAGGATGAACATTATCCTCTCTGTTATTCATTATCTATATGGATCACATTATGAATTAAAGTGGTATTAAACCTAATATCAAAATTGGAGATATTAACTCGGCTCTTTACTTTATACAAATGGTGTTATACTTTTAAATAAATCCAGTACAAGTCTGCAAGATTTCTTGACTAAATTGAATAACTATTGTAATAAATTTGGTATGTAAATTAGCAATAACAAGACAAAGACAATGAAAATAGGCAGAAACATTGAAAATAGCAACTGCATCGTGAATGGAGAACCTACCCATAGTTGAGAAACTATAGAACAATAAAACATTTCAGTGCATAGGCACAATTTTTAATGAAGATGGTAAATTAAACATGGAAATAGACAACAGAATCAACAAAGCCAGTATAGTAGGAAGTCAACTGAATAAATTTTTATGGAATAAGAGAGAAATTAGTCAAAACTCTGAATTAGCTGTGTACAAGAAGTGTTCGAACCAATTTTAACTTATGGATCTGAGAGTTGGGTTAGAAGTAAAACACTTGACCAAACACTAGAGACCACAGATATGAGAGTCCTGAGAAAGATTAGGGGCATGAACAGATGGCATCAGTCACAATATCATATTTAAAATGAGAATATTAGGAAACAACTTGATATTGTTAGCATCCAGGAATGTTAGCAGAGCTAATCTTAGGAGGTATTGTCACTTGAACAGAATGGGAGAGGAAAGATTAGCAAAACAAATGATCTCTGCTAGGTTTTTCCTACAAAGACTCAGAGAAAGACCAAGATATACGTGGATTGATACAGTAAAAAGTGTCTTGGAAGACAGAAATATAAGATCTGATAATGTTGGAGTCTTGAGGGATAACAGATTGATTTGGAAGAAAATTGTTGATAGGAAGTTAGTAATGATGTAATTTTTTCATGTAGTACTATCATACTATCATGTATAGCCCTTGAAGGTACATGCCAGGAATTTGATGATGGTTACATTTTTAAAATCGCTATAATTCAGTGAACATGCGCAAGAAAATCTCTATTATAAATGACCAATGTTTTTAACTTTCATTCCTCCTAATTGACTCCATATTTTTTTTTAAAATTCAACAGTGATCTTAGGTTTTTTCTGTTGTCTAAAAGCTTTCAAAAACATGTAATACAAATATGTTTGTTTCCTAAAATGTTTCCTGAAACATTCTTGACAGATGTCTTCAAGTCCCAGAGAATTCACAGTATTTCCAAAATTAGTACAGTTGAATCTCACTATAACGAACATTACAATTCATAACAGACTAGCTTATTATAACAAACTACTAGAAAGTTCTGACCAATGTTCCATAGGTACTATCCAAAGCTTTAAAAAAAAAAAAAAAAAAAATCACTGTAGCAAACTGTTTGCTATATCAGACTATATCTGTAGTCCTTGAGTTTGCTGCAGTCAAGGTTGATCAAACCTCTGAGTTTTGCTTTGCTTTGAGAAATTTAAGTTTAAAATAGTTGGATCACAGTTGTTAAACTATTGCTTTAACCAAATTGTTTCTTCTTCTTGGTTAGTGTCCTTATAATATTTAAATGTTTGAAATTTATCGGTATCAGATTTCATGATAGTATGATACATTGGACCTAAGCCTACAATTTGCTATGGTTTATAAAATAAATGTTGGTTGGTTACTTTTTCATGAGGAAAATTAAGAGTTAGTGCAGGGGTAGAGAGTTCTGTTTCTATCTAACGTTAATTCTATCCTTGCCTGAAAAAATGCAGAGATCTCACCAGATTTGGAATTTGAATGCGAGTTTTCTTCTTGGGCCATGGCGATGTATGAAACTTTTCTTTATGTCTAATTTAATATAAAATAGAAGGTAAAATAATATTCTTCAGATCACAAGTTTGGTGATAATATATTTTTCACTTTGATACGAGACTACAATCAGGAGGCAATTTTTCAATCTTGTAATGGGATTATTTGGCTACTTTGCAAAGGAAGTAGCAGTATTTTGTGTTGTATATTTTTTCTATTGCTTTTTTTCCCCCCCCTAATGAACTCCGTAATTGCTTGTGATTCCTTCATATGACTTGAGAAAGAAATGTGACCACAGTAAGAAGGTTGAAGATTTAATTGACACATTTATGCCAGCATACAGTTTATAGCATTTGGTAATATTTGTTCTTCCAGTTTTGTTCTGGTTTTACATTTTGCTTTCTAGTTTCCCTATCTGTCAGGAATGCAACAATTCATTACTTGTATTTTTAGAGAAACGAAAGTTATGTTAGATGTTAAGACTTTTTGCTTTCAAAAGTCACTGATAAGAGACATTTTATAATTGTTTCTATTTTTAAATTTATAAAAGTGTAGGTAATTATATTTCTGCATTAATTGGATATGAACCTTTTCCACATGAATGGCATGTCTGTGAGAAAGAACAGTCATGAATGTTAACAGATTTGTTATAGTCAAATAATACCCCAGTGATTTACAGTTGTGATATTATGGATGGTGCAATAAATTACTATTATAGAGAATAGCACTCTCTAAGAAAGCAATGACTGATTTAATTAAGATCTGGAAAGACAGACACATCTCCAAAAAGGTTTCTACAAAATTAAGCTTATAGAAACCTTAGTTTTTTTCAATCTTTAATTTTCTACAAAATTAAACTTGTAGAAACCATTTTTTTTTTCAGTCTTTCTCTATGCTTCTTGGATCTTGGACAATGACAAAAGATGATAGAAAAATAATTGAGGTGTTTGAGCTCTGGTGGTGGAGAAGAATGTTAAGAGTGTCTTGGACAGAAAAATGAACAAACAAAAGTATCCTAGAACTGAATATCCACACCAGACTGACAAACATAATTGACAAGAGAATTGTGCAATATTTTGGACACATATGCAGGAGGAAAGGCAACTGCCTGGAAAAAAATAATCATCCAGGGTAAACCGTGTGGAAAATTAAAAAGAAGAACCCCCCCCCCCCCCCAACAGATGGAACAAATGATAAGAGAAGCACAGGGGAGAAAGAAATGGCAAAGCATCATCAGGAAGGTCACGAGTCCTCAGATATGAGGAGATCCAAGAGAGAGTTGAGAGATAGAGAATGAATTATATGTCATCCTATAAACTCTAGTTGCACATGTGCAAATTTATGAAAAGCTTTTTTTTGGGCGGGGAAAGTGGTTTGATTTGCCAAAAATAACTAACTACTAATAAACAGCGTTTGTGTATATTATTTATTTAGTAGACTACAGGGAGAGTGAAATCCATCGAATTATAAAGTATGATCCCATAATTTGTCTGGGTGTGGCATCAGTTACATGTATTAATTCAATTACACATATTAATACAATTCATTATATTAATATGTGTAATCTATTGTGCTTATGTGTTTTTATTTTAAATTTTTGATTCTTTTGTTTTCTAGATTAATGTTTTTTTATTCAGTGATAGTTGTATAATAACAGCACGAATAAGTGAAGCAGAAATAGGAAGGAGGTACAGAACAGTGTTAGAAGAGAAACTTAAAAGTGTGGAGAAAGAAAAAAACTTGAATTTAAGAGTGAAAAGAGTAATGAAGGCGATAGAAGATGCAGTTGAAGAAACAGTACCAGAAGAAGAGAAGATCAAGAAGAAATGGATTACACAAGAAACACTGAAGTTAGTACTGGAGAAAAGAATGTTGAAGATAAGAAGGGATACATCAGAACAAATAGAAGAGCAATATAGAAGAAAGTGTAATGAGGTGAAAAAAGCAGTCAGAATGGATAAGATGAAATGGTTAGAAGCCCAATGTAACAATATAGAACAGTACAATGGAGAGCATAAAACAAGGGAGGTATATAAAATGATCAGAACCATTAATAGAAAGTGTCAACCAAAACAGACCACAATTAAAGATGAAAAAGGCAAAGTATTGATGAATAAAGAAAAAATTGTACAGTGGTGGACAAGATACTGTAGTGAGTTATATGAAGGAAATACTAGATTCAGATAGTGTTGGGAAACTAACTGAAGAATTGAAGCAGATATCACTACCAGGTAATGAGCATGATATGGACATTTTAAGAGGAGAGGTAGAAAAAGCAATAGGACGGCTAAAACACAACAAGAGTCCTGGTAACGATAACATTACTGGAGAAATTATTAAATATGGTGGTGAAAGTATGGTTACAGAAATGCACCAACTATGTAATATGGTAGAAGGGAAAATGCCAGAGGAGTCATTGAAATCAATATTAGTAACATTATACAAGAAAGGAAATAAGCTAGAATGTAAAAATTATAGAACAATTGCCTTGATAAGTCACCTTGGTAAAGTGATGATGATCATATTGACAGAAAGATTGAGAACACAATTGGAAGCATACCTTGCAGACGAGCAAGCAGGATTTAGGAAGGATAGAACTACAATTCAACAGATTTTGACAATGAGGTTAATAGCAGAGAAAGCTAGGAGAAAAAACAAAACATATATACTTGCTTTGTTGATTTTCAGAAAGCATTTGACAGTATTGACCAGAAAGTGACATTAGCAGTTCTAGAATCCTATGGAATTAATAAAAAACTAATAACTAATAGCTATATTAAAAGATGTTTATCAGAATGCAGCTGCAGCAGTTAGAATAAGTGATGATTTGGGGAAATGGTTTAAAACAAGCAGAGGTACTAGACAGGGAGACCCAATATCACCAAGCATTTTCATTGCACCTTTAGAAAGAGTAATGGACAAACTGAAGGAAGATGCCAAAGGAACAATCTGAGATTTGCAGATGACATCGTTATTATTGAAGAAGACGAAAGAGAACTTCAAAAAACACTGAAACTGTTAAATGAGGAAGGGAAGAGATTGGACTTGTTATGAACTTGGAAAAAACAAAGACAATGATATTTGGTGAGAAGAACATGAAACAAAAGATACAAGTGGATGGAACTGATATAGAAAATGTAGAACAATTCACATATTTGGGAAGTAAACTGACATGTGACTTGACCGTAAAAAAAAAAAAAAAAAAAAAAGGAAATAAAGAACAGGATTGCAAAGGGAAGAACAAATCTGAAAGTCATGGATAACATCTGGAAAAGTAAAGTGATCAGTCTGCAAACAAAACTAAGAATACTGGAAACATGCATCTTCAGCGGTGTAACTGTATGGATCTGAAACGTGGGTAATAAATATAAGGAATCAAGAAAAAGAATTTTGGCATTTGAAAGAACTTGTTACAGAAAGATTCTAAGAATAGGATGGGTACAGAAAATCACAAATGAAGAGCTCTAACAGAAGATACAACCAAAACAGAATATAATGCAGAAGATTATAAAATGGAAGCTGCAATTATTTGGACACATCTGTAGAATGAGTGAGGACCGAAAGATAAAAAGACATTTATGTTTGGTATTTTGGATGGTTTAAACAGAAGAGGTAGATCATACAGAGAATGGATAGATGATATAAAAGACTGGTGTGGAATGGGTGTACAAAAACTGCGACAATGTGCACTGGACAAAGAAAGGTGGAAGAAGATAGTGAAGCAGGCATTGGACATCAACAGGCAGTGAGCCCATGGTTCGTGATAATGATAGTTGTATAATCAGGATACACTTTTCTATAACAATATTGCACGCAAATCTGGTCTCCTGGTTTCTGTTACAATTCTGATGTAGTGGAGAGATGCAAAAGAGAGTGCTAAAAATGATATCAGGATTGTGGAATACTGATTACGAAGCAGATTGAGAATTTGATGTTTTAAGGATACTTGTGACATAAAGACTGAATAATATAAGCATGTAAACACAAGAAAGATATTTAATTAACCAAATATTTCGGTCTGGAAATAGCAGACCATCTTCAGTGGCACTACAAGAACAATTTTTAAAAAAATACAAGATGGAATACTAACAATAGACATTTAAAAATAGAACATTGAAATAAAGATAATAATTAATAATATTAATTAATATTATTAATTAATATCTTTATTTCAATCATGTCTCTGCTTAAAAATATTCCCTTTAATACTTAGTGATATAACATCACGCAGCTTGTTCTATTTTTAAATGATCTATTGTTAGTATTCCACCTTGTATTTTTTTTTTTTTTTTTTTTTTTTTTAAACTGTTCTTGTGGTGCCACTGAAGATGGTCTGCTATTTCCAGACCGAAATATTTGGTTAATTAAATATCTTTCTTATGTTTACGTGCTTATATTATTCAGATTGAGAATTTGTAGACTACAGACACTAGCAAACAGGAGAAAGAGAGGGGGGGGATGATATGATGTGACTTACAAACTTCTGGAAAGGTCATACAGGATTTCAATTGATGGAATTTTTCAATTTATGAAGGGTGTGGAAAGGACAAGAGGGCATCCTTAGAAGCGGAGGATGAATGCAGCTAAGAAGGGGTGAAGGCTAGATTTTTCTCTCATAGGGTGGTGCATGATTGGAATGGATTGCTATTGGATGTTGTGAATGCAAGCATTATGAATGAATTCAAGAATAAGTATGATAGCTGGTGCGTGTAGTATGTGTCCTCCCTTGATGAGTCCCTGACTCCCTGGAATTCTCTTTTAATAATAATAATATACACATGGTAACCCCCCCCCCCCTTCCCAACTGCACTGTATTGCACATCTCATCTCATCTTCCTTATACCCTCTTTTACCTTGCAGTGTCGAAGGTCCATTGATCATCGGACCTCACTCCGTTTACAGGATAAGGTGGTCAGCCTTATGCCCCGGTGTATCCTATGGCCTGTAGTGTTGAGTTCTCAAGGCCAGTTTGCCTGCATTGTGGGATGAAAAACCCCAGAATAAACTGGGGGAAAAACCCTGCTGTCCACGCCCAAGACTGGCTAGCTTGGCTATGGCTGAGGAAGATCCATCAGCTCCTCACATCACCGACGGGAATCGAACCTAGGACACTCCTTCCCCAGGCATATGGTTGCGAAGCGCATAGCCACTAGGCTAACCGCACGGACTGTATTGCACATGCACAAGCTAAACATAGGAATATTTTTTGATAATCTTACATCTCTTCTTTCCATTCTTTAATCTCAAGAATGAAAGAAAGAAAGAAAGAAAATGCTAGTTTTCAAAGTTTATTTCCAAGAAAAGTATAGAATCCAAAAAGGTTAGAAATTTCTTTCTCTTTCTAATCCAAAAAGATTGCAAAGGCTTACTTTTTTTTTTTTGAAAATTACCTGAGGAATAAAGAATTGTGAAGCTTTATGCAAAAGCTGTGTTTCCAAACCTAGTGAAGTATCCGAAACTTTAAATGAGAAATGATAGAGAAAAGAAAATATCTGATTTTTTCATGAAAGGAACAACTTTGTTTTTTCTATACAATGACTGTACTGGAAGGAAAGAAGAATGACAACCATATTTATGTAAAAATAATATTCATCAACAGTATATATAACAAAATAAGTACAAGTCCAATGAATTGATTGAAAGTTTAATTCATATGCAAATTCTTCTTTCCAATGAGCATGCACCCCTCTCTCCTTTCTGAAGGAATATTGGTCAATAAAATTTTTCATTATATGGAAGACAGGGAGTGGACAAAGGGGCAGTTAAGAAAGGAATAAGAGCTAGATTTTTCTTTCACAGAACTGTGAGTGAGTGGAACAGTTTGCTTGTTGAAGTAGTGAGTGCATCTAGTATAAATAAGTTTAATGATGGCTGGTGTGGGCGATGTATGGCCTCTCTCGATGAGCCCTTGACTCTCCTGAGGTTTAATAATAATATACATCATCATCATCATCAAATTCCTGACATGTACCCTCAAGGGGTGTACATTTTTTTTTTGTGCAGTATAAGTAGTTGGAAGCTGAGGAAGTTAGAAATATGTATTTGTACCAGAAAAGATTGAACATAATAGCAAAGCAGTGTATAAAAGTAGCTAAATAGAAGTCATGGGAAGACTTAAGAATATATGAGATAAATATCTTTTATGAGATCCAAAGTAGCTTGGGAAAAAAGTATAGTCTTTGCTATCCGAAGCAAAGTTTTCATATAATAAATATCTTTCAATCATGCCACTAATGTGTGATAGGCTTCCAACCTTCAATGAGTGGAATTATCATAAAGAAAAAAAAAAACTGGAATAGATTTTAATGAAATTACCAGGCAGTTATGTATATTGCACAGTATGTGTATGCTGATTCTTATAACTTTTAGAATTTAGTTTTTAATATTGAAATTCATTAACCTGTTCTTATCTATATATTTCCCACTGTCTGTATAGATGCATGCATGTATGTATGTATATTTCTGCATAATATATATATGTATAATATAATAATAATATATATGTGTAATTACAATTTGCAGATTGTTATTGCTACACCTGGTCGAATGATTGATGTATTGGAGAATCGATACCTTGTACTCAGTCGTTGCACCTATATTGTACTGGATGAGGTAAGATTTACAATTTATTAACAACTTTAATAGATAAAATAAGTTTATCAAAATAATATATATCACTTATAACTATTTTGTTCCTTTCATGAACTTATAATCAAAGTTTTTTTTTTTTTACTGTAGACATTTAGTATTGTATATAATGATGAAATAATTATCCTGAATACTATGTAAGTGTCATTAAAGGACAAGTATTCTTTACAATACTTGTCCTTTAATGACAAGTATTGTCATTAAAGGACAAATATTGTAAAGAATTACCTGACAATGACATCATTACATGGGGTATCTTAATCATCATAGCTTAGCATCATAGCATTCTTAAAAGTAAGAATACCAGGATTAAGAAGGAATAGTGTTACATGTTAAATATGTAGGTCCTAAAAAGGAGGAGGGAACAAGACCTTTGGTCAGATTTGCTCAAGATTCAGAGCATTTTGAAGACAGCTTGAGAGATTGTTGAACTGTTTTGATATCTCTTTGTCAGACATTTCTTTTTAGTTTGCACTTAAGAAGATTATTATACTGTACTGCCAGATTCACTTACATGACTTTTCTTCTCAGAAAATTCTGAGACAAGTTTAGGAATAATGTTATATTGATATTAAATTGGCATGCTTTGATCATATGCTTAATTTTTTTTTTTTTTTTACAGTGGGGGGGGGGATCTACGAAGTGAATCTAGGTTACTTGTGTTATTTGTTTCAAGCAATTGAAGCAATTAAATTCTACAGTATTTTAATTCTTTTAATGTAATTTATTAGCTGTGCAAAGAAGTTGAAGTTTCTTTTCCACTTTATCTATTTCATGTACTCAGTATAAAACTTCTACAGTATTCCCCCCCCCCCCCCCCCAAAAAAAAGTAAATATTGTTTATATGCTGTTGGAAATCCCATCATGCCAAAGTGCATAACTTTACACTTACTAACATTAAACTGATAGGCATTATTATTTGCCCAAATTTCCAGTCTATTCAAATTATTCTGTAAGGGCTAGATATCAGTAGTATTCCTAATTGCCCTGCATATCCTTGCATTATCATCAATCCTTTCCTAATGTCAGTAATGAATAGATTGAACAACAATGGCCCAAGGACTGAACCCTGAGGTATATAATAAAAATTATATTATTATAATATAACATTGGATTCAAATATGACATAAATGATAAAATGTCTGCAAAGGCAGAAATTAATATAGTCAGAGAAACAATTAGACATAACAGAAATTAAGTGTGGGGAAGCCTGGTTAATTTTGTTCTTGAAACTGAAAATGTGTTTTCCTCATCAGTCCTAAAGTATTTTGTGTTAATGGAAGTTCCCTAAAGGAAATGGCAGCAACAAATCTCTTTGCACACAGTTTCACAAGAAATTGACAATTCAATCCTGTATCTTCAACATATGCCTTACTGCAAGCATATTGAGTTTCTAGTTAAAGCAGGCACCAAAAACATTAACAATTTACTTCATGAACTGTGCAGAAAGGGAATGGAATACAATTTATGTTGCAATGTTCTGGTATTTCTGCTTATATCTATTATATCTCCTTGTATCTATTTTTCTTAAGGGAATCAATTACAACTATCCTTTTTTACCATGTATCTCTGTAGTTATTCTTTTCTCATGTTCATCAGCTGTTTGCTTCACATAACAGTAGTACAGTACACTGTATTCCAATACTTTACTACTGCATAAATGATTTCATGACAGCAGGGTATTATAAACAGAAACAGAAGTTCCGTAATAGCAGACTGGATACATTTATTAGCTGTGCAATGAAGTTGAAGTTTCTTTTCCACTTTATCTATTTCATGTACTCAGTATAAAACTTCTACAGTATTTTAATTCCAACAACATAGGAAGTACATCTTGCTGATTCTTAGTGTTGTTGCTAAATTGGAAAACGTGTTTCACTAGTTGACTAATAACCATGAGGTGTGGTTAGGCTTAATGGTCTCACTAGGCATTTTATAATAGTGAAACTACAAGCACTGCTACTATATAGCAGCAGTGCTTGTAGTTTCACTTGTATATTCTTGCATTAAAAAAAATCATGTGAAGATATTTAAATATCTTTACAGTATGCTTGAAATGAGATTACGTGAAATATATCATATTAAAATTTATGAACAGATAGTGTGCGATGATGTTTTAGAAATCCTGAAGATTGATTTATCTTATAAACCTCTAATAGGTTTTGTTTATTACCTTTAACTAATTTTGTTAAAATTTAATTCTTTATTTTTGAGTTCATAATATTGATTAACTTAATACCGATTAAAATTCATACACATTAATTTTAACCAGATTTTAATTTTAATAATTCATTTTGATCTTAAGCTAAATCATAATTTAACTTAAGAAAGATAAAATATTTAATTAGGTTTTGTTTTTTAGGCTGATCGTATGATAGATATGGGTTTTGAACCAGACGTTCAGAAGATATTAGAATATATGCCTGTTACAAACCAGAAACCTGATACCGATGAAGCTGAAGATGAGGAGAAATTACTTGCAAATTTTGCAAGTAAAAATAAATATCGTCAGGTGAGGCAGCATTTCCTCTAAAAGTTCTTTCTTATATTTGATATTAAAAAAAAAAAAGCTAGTTTAAAATAATGTCTGAGAAGTAACATTCTGTAAAAAAACAGATTTTTTTCAACCCATCTCCCTGGTTATCCTTGAACAAAGTTAACTAGTAATTTGACTTTTTGAGTACTATCAAAAATTATTAGTTACAAACCATGATATATATAACATATTCCAGTAAAGAAATAAGTAATACTAAACAATGCAACAACTCTAGCCACCCCTTGCTACCCTTGATGTGTTTATGTATTCAAAACATCAGTGCAATGTATCCATTGAAATCGATATGAAATTTCCATTAAAATAACATTGATTTGAAGCATAAAATGGCATATATATTTCATCCATATAAATATTTGAGTAGTTAATGTTCACAGATTTTTAAGTAATTTATTACAAATATAAAGTTCATAGAACACAGCAGTTTACAAATGATAAGAGTGAATGTAAATTTTAGTAAATGTAAATCTCCTCCATCCCTCATATTTTTACGAATTCATTTGCTAAATGTGTGTATGTTAAGATTATATACTGTTTATCTGCTTGCTATTTTCAGTGTATTTTTGTACACTGAGTTTTAAAATTGAATTTGAAATTTTGAAATTTTTGTGAGTGCTTTGCTATTTCATTTTTATAAAATAGTACTACTTGTAAGCTCTCATTGAGATTGCCGCACATAGTGACCCATTAATTTAAATCAATTGATTTAGGATCAATGAAGTGGTTTGATTTTTTACTAAGTAATTTAAAGGAAATTACAATGTCAACTAGGATATACATTAAAATAAATTTTAATATACTTCAGTATTTCGGCAACGTCACGTTACCATTTTCAAGAAACTTAAGAACAAGATACGTGCACACAGGCACATGAGGAAAAAGCAGGAAGCTATTATTTCTCCTAAGGTCCTGATGGTGCCCCTTAACGGGCAATGTTGGTATTCTTGGGTGATTGGGCTGAAGGTCTTCTGATGTAGGTTTCCCAAATTTGAGGCAGTCTCATGCAGCCAAATTTGTTGAGGTTTGGATTGTTTCTTAGGGCTGAAGCTGATTCCATGAAAAGCCTTTCATATTTGTATTTACTACGGTGTACTATCGTGGCTTTCTTCCATCGTATTCTATGGCAGGTATCCAGTGCATGGTCAGCAAGACCAGAGTGGCTGTATTGGTGAAACCGGATGTAGTCCTTGTGTTCTGAAATTCTGATATTGGCTGTCCTGCCTGTTTGGCCAAAGTAGGACAGCTTACAGCTGTCTTTTATATGGTCTGTAACAAGAAGTTAAGTCATGTTTTTTTAGGATTTTTGTAATTTTTTCTGAGGTGCCTTGGATATAGGGTATGGTGATGGATTTAGAGTAATCCTTGCTGTGAGGTGGGGGGGGGGGGGGGTTGTGGTTTACTGGTTTCAATATTTTTTGGATTTTTTTTGGGGGAGGGTAGCCATTGGCTGAGAAAGTGTTGAGAATGTGATTTAGTTCTGTGGTTAGGGCATTGTCATTTGAACAGATAAGTTTAGCCCTGTTATATAGTGTCTTAATGACTCCATATTGTTGTGAGGAGGGGTGGTGGGATTGTTGGTGAATGTATCTGCCTGTATGGGTGGGCTTTCTATAGACTGAGAAAACCAAGATTTCGTCAGGCTGGTGGGTGACTAGTGTGTCTAAGAAAGGAAGGCAGTTATTTTCTTCCTCTTCCAGGGTGAATTTGGCTGCATGAGACTGTTGGTTGTTTATGTGTCGAGGCTAGCTGGTGAACGGACGTGCTATCGGAGAGCTCCTGAGAGATTTGTATTTTTTGTTGATTTATTGATGTTTTGGATTCAATTTAATGGACTTAAGTGTGTAATTTTGGTATATTATTGGAGCTTTATTAGCCTGGTTAGTGTACTAAAGTGTTTTATAACATAATCTATGTCGGGAAGTCGCCGCTAGATGAATTCGTAATGTGTAGTGTTCGTGCAAGCTCCAGATAAGATAAGTATCATTTTCAGTTATCTATATAAATTACTTAATATTGGTTAGTTTTGTTTTGTTTGCTTTGCGTATTTTAGTGCGTCCCCCCCCACCCCCCCCCCCCCCCACCCCCCCCCCCCCCCACCCCCCCCCCCCCCCACCCCCCCCCCCCCCCACCCCCCCCCCCCCCCACCCCCCCCCCCCCCCACCCCCCCCCCCCCCCACCCCCCCCCCCCCCCACCCCCCCCCCCCCCCACCCCCCCCCCCCCCCACCCCCCCCCCCCCCCACCCCCCCCCCCCCCCACCCCCCCCCCCCCCCACCCCCCCCCCCCCCCACCCCCCCCCCCCCCCACCCCCCCCCCCCCCCACCCCCCCCCCCCCCCACCCCCCCCCCCCCCCACCCCCCCCCCCCCCCACCCCCCCCCCCCCCCACCCCCCCCCCCCCCCACCCCCCCCCCCCCCCACCCCCCCCCCCCCCCACCCCCCCCCCCCCCCACCCCCCCCCCCCCCCACCCCCCCCCCCCCCCACCCCCCCCCCCCCCCACCCCCCCCCCCCCCCACCCCCCCCCCCCCCCACCCCCCCCCCCCCCCACCCCCCCCCCAATCCTAGTTGATGTAATTTCCTTAAATTACTTAATAAAAAATGCATAACCAACATCTAAGCCTTTCCACGAGAAGTGGGTTGATGTTATAAATACAGTTGTGTTGATGTTTTTATTCATTCCAGTATGCAGAGAAGTGATTCCATTCAGGTAGATAAATTATTGAGGTAGGGTGGGGGATTAAAAATTTAGAACTCTTACTGTGTCATTTTGAAATACAGGCAAACCTCTGCTTACTTTCAAGAAACAAGCATTTATATTTATGAGCATTGCACAGATTAATAAATTGCAACCCCCAATTGATTAACACAGAACTCTGCTTTTGCAAACATTTTACTTTGCACTGTGAGAAATTTCATTTGTTAATTCTCCATTCTGTAGCATTGGATATGCTTCAGTTACTGAACATATTCTGCATGTTAACATGCTACCACACTAGTTTTTGTCATCATCATCAAATTCCTGACATGTACTCTCAAGGGGCAGTACAGGATCGGAAAAACTTATTTCATATTTAAGCATTTCTGGTCAGATATCATCTACTCTAGCTGCCTTTCCACATTTCAGTTTTTGATGGCTTTTTCTATCTCAAGTATTGATATGTTCCTCTTTTCATTTCTCTTGAAAATTTTCTATTATGGTTCTGTCATTGCTTGTTTCATTTAGCAATTCTTCGAACCAGTTCTCATGTCACCTTTATCATCTCTGATTCCTTTTACAGTACTCTTTCCTCCATTTCTAAGCTTTATCAACAGTCTCTAAAAATATTTTCCAACCTTCCTAATATTTCTTTTCTATGTTCTTAACAAAGTCTTCCCATGACTTTTGTTTAACTAATTTTACATAACACAATGCTTTGCTTGCTTACATTTGTATTATCTAAGAGCAGAAGCTGATTTATTTGCCAGGAAGTTTTGATATGCTTTCTTCTTTTCTTTCACTGCTTCTTTAACTTCCTGAATCTACCATGGAATTCTAATTTTTCTGTCCTTGCAGACAACCTCAACACATATCTCTCTGGCTGAACCAATCAATGTTTTTTTCAGGATTTGCCACTAAATCTCCAATGTTTGGTTCCTCTTTTCAAACTCTTTCATTTTTTCTTCAATAATGTTTGTGTATTTTTGTCTACAGTTCACATCTGAAAGCTGCTCAATTTTGATTCATTTTAGAATTTTCTTATACACTCTTCTTTTCAGTATGAAATTCAGTTTTATGCTGCTCAAAACTAAATGATCACCTCCAATTTTAAATCCTCAGTTTGCTCTTGTGTACTGAACTAGTGGGGAAAATATCGCTATCAACAATAACATAATCAATGTGACTTTTCTTATTTTTTTGCATCTTCTTTTCATGTGAATTTGTGCACATTTTTATGTTGGAACATGCTGTTAGTAATAACTAGCCCATGCCATGGGCAGAAATCCAACAGGCACTTACCATTATTATTAGTTTTGCTCTTTTCTCCAAGTTTTCTCAAAACATTTCTCTTTGTCTGGTAATCCTTTCCTACTTTTCTGTTTAGATCTCCAATGAAAACCAGTTTTCTCTTTTTTACTGTCGGTTGCTTTCTCTAATGCCTCAGAAAATTCCTCCACTTCTTCCTTAGGATAATTTTCTTGAATGGTATGCAATATCAAGTAGAGCGATGTGGGCAAATATCAGAATGGGGAGCTGAACAGTGAGGACTTATTTGTGCCTATGGTCGCACAGAAGGTTCTACTAGTTTTTATTAGCTTGAAATATGGAAAACAGAGACAGTGATTATGAAAGGACTTAAAATGGCAAAAAATATAGATTGATTTTAATAGAAACTAAAATGAACATAGTTAAGTGATCAATAAGAAAATGGGGATTTCTTGTTTCAGTTGCAATAGTTTTAAAAGTCACAATAATTTGTGATTATACTTGTATTGCAGGCTCTGCTTGGATTCAGAATCTAAATGGGTGGGGGAGGGGCACTTGAGTACTGAATTGATTCAAAAAAAAAAAGCTAGAAGTCTTTTTCCAGACATTAAAATGTGCATAGGAGAAATGACATATGATTCTGTTGATTTTAAGGCTTGGGCTAAGTGGTTTGCTAGATCAAAGAAAAAGATAAACACAAAAATCCTTTCATCATCTGATGAGTTTGCAAGTGCCAATAATGATCCATTCAAAGAATTTCCTTTAATATTATCAAAATTTATTGAAGAAGTTTACTACTCTTGTGAAATTTTCAGTGTTGCCGACACCATCCTTTACTGGAAAGATGATGTCATGAACTTCTGTGGTAACTGGGAAGATAAATTTCAAAGGATTTTCTAATCTTTCTACTTGGTGGGGATGCTATAAACTAAAGCCACTTGTAGTTTGCCACTGAAAATCTAAGAGCTTTCAATGGTTGTCAGATGTGGACCAAATGATATTGCAACCTTTGAATGTTTCTTTTATGTCATGCTGTTAGTCAGGCTGTAGCTTCTACCAATGTAGAGTAACCCGTAAAGACTTCTTGAAATACAGCATCTTAGAAGTAGTCAGAAACATTGACTATGCTGAAAAGAAATAAAATTCATCAACAATGAACCAGTTGAAGAAAACTGTGGTATAGCTTGTTTCTGGTTCAGGATTCTGAACAAACTAAAGAACAAATGGCTTAGTAGTTGTATAAATGGGATTGAGATTGGACTTGGAAATGGATTCTTCAAGTTAACTGATTCTCATTAAGTTGAACTGACAAGTGATAAGCTAATTGAAATGCAAAGGAGCTTGGAGAGGAGGCAGATGAGGACATCAAAAATAGTTTGAGCCTTTCTAAAAAAAGTTTTGACAACTAAAGTTCTTGCAGATTTTTTAAATCAAATTATGAGGTGGCTTCCATGGTACTACAGGATAACAATCTAAATACTGAAAGAAGTTCTGCAGTCTGCAAAGCTGTTAACAGAGATGTGGCCTGCTATTAACATGTGTGTATGCAGGAATGGGAAAAAAGTTCTGTGCAGCTTTCTCTTGAGACTTTCCTCAATTAAGTGAAGAAGAAGCCTAATTTTATTATATATGACAATCTGCAACCCAGATTGTCAGATCTGATAATCTGGGTTATAGCACAGTAATACCTAATATATGTATTAAAAATACTGGACTCTAAAATAAATTTAATTCTTTTCAAATTATTCGTTTTTGCTGTATTTGTATAAAGTTAATTTATGTAGCACCTCACTAGCAAATTTAACAGTATACTTTATGAAAAAAAATAATTCATATTACATATATTCAGCTTACAAACATGATTCAAGGAACACATTATGTTAGGGTTTGCCTGTATGTATCATTTATTATTAAACTTTGTTCAACATGGAAAAATATTAATGGAATAATAAAAATACTGGGTGTTGCTTAAGATTCAAAGCTAGACAACTGGGAAGCAACCTCCACATAGCCATTTAAGGAATGCAGAGAACCGACCAGGGCTTCTGATCTATTAATGTCCAATTTTCATCCTCTTGTGGGGCATCTCACTAGTAGGCATTTGCCTGAATACTGGACAAACAAGGATGGGCTGTCAATTTGGGATTTAGGCAGCTAAATTATATTCTTTGTTGGCTTACCAAAAAGAATGATGGTACAACATGATAATGTCATCCTGGCTGGGTAGCCTCCCCCCCCTGTTTTTGTCAGGAAACATCAGCTACTAACAAGATTCACTCAACAGTAGCATTATTCAAGATAGGCACCATCTTCTTCTTCTTATTGTGCTCTCTTCTATCGAAGGTCAGCGACCATCTTGGCGAACAAACTGCGCTCTTGTGCTAATCTGAGCAGTTGTGCACTGCTCTTTCCTGTCCACATCTTGATGTTGTCAAACCATGATATTCTTTTTCTTCCTCTAGTTCCTTTGCCACCAATTCTTCCTATCAAAATAGTTTGTAGAAGTTGGTATTTGCTGTTTCTCATGATGTGGCCAAGATATGATGTTTTTCGTTTCTTGATTATTTGTACAAGATGTTTAGCTTTGCCAATAGATTTTAAGACATCTTCATTGGTAATTTTTTCTGTCCATGATATCTTTAGCATTCTTCTGTATAGCCACATCTCAAAGGCTTCGATTTTCTTGATGGTTGTCGCCTTCAATGTCCATGTTTGAACTCCATAGAGCAGAATAGACCACACGTAGCATTTCAGCATTCGGCATCTGACTTCCATGTTTAGGTCTTTATTGCAGAATAGTGTTCTCATTTTCATGAAGGACTGCCGTGCAACTTCAATCCTTGTCTTTATATCTATTTCTGGATCCCACCGTTCATTAAGCCAGCAACCAAGATATTTATATCTTGTCACTTGATCAAAATTTTTCCCATTGAGTGTTAGTTTCATTGATGAGGCTGGATATTTGCTGATGATCATGTATTTTGTCTTGTTGATGTTTATATTTATTCCCATTCTTTGGCTTTCTATGTATACTCTGTCAATGAGTTTTTGGAGATCCATAATATTATCTGCAATTAGCACGGTGTCATCTGCATATCGAAGGTTGTTAACAATCTTTCCATTTATTGTGATTCCCTCTGAACATTCTTCCAATGCTTTTTTAAAGATTACCTCTGCATATATGTTGAACAGGAGTGGTGAGAGCACACATCCTTGTCTCACTCCTCTTTTGATGTTAATATCACTGGTGGTAATGTTGTCTAATTGAACGGTAGCTGACTGATTCCAATACAGATTTGTTATTAGTCTTTTGTCTTGTTTGTCTAGCCTTATTTGTTGAAGGACTTCTATTAAGTTAGTGTGACTGACTTTGTCGAATGCTTTTTCAAAATCTATGAAACACATAAAGACAGATTTCTGTTTTTCTATGCATTTTTTGTATCAATATTTGGGTACAGAAAAGGGCCTCTCTAGTACCAAAACCATTCCGAAAGCCGAATTGTGTTTCATTTAGAGTTTCTTTGCTTTTTCTATAAATACGATTCTGAATTACTTTCAAAAATTTTTAATGTTTGGCTCATTAGACTAATAAGTCGGAAGTCACCACGGGAATTCGCTTTGGGTTTCTTTGGGACAGTGATAAATGTAGATTTGAGCCAATCTGATGGAAATTCATCACTTTCATATATTTTATTAAATAGTTTTTCAAGAAGTTTGATGTTATCTGGTTCTATTAATTTTAAAAATTCTGTTTGCACACCATCTGGTCCACTGGCTTTTCCTGTTTTACTTGTTCGTATAGCATTCTCTATTTCGCATTTCATGATTGCTGGTCCTTGAATGTTATCTTTTATATTTATAGGCTTCTGTTTAGTATCATTAAAAAGTTCTGTTACATATTTTATCCAAATCTGTGCTTTATTCTCTTCTTCTAGAACTATTTTTCCATTTTCGTCTCTTAGAGACACTATTTGCTTTTTCCTCAGTTTTCCAGAAATTTCGTTGATTTTCTTATACAGATTGAAATTATCACATTTCTTCTGAAGCAGTTCAATTTCAGTACATAAATTTTTCATCCAATTTTCCTTGGCTTCTTTTATTTTTTTCTTGATGATGTATGTGTTTCTGTATACCTGGCAAGGTCTTTGTTTTTGTACATTCTTCTTGTATCAATAAGAGAAAGAATCTCATCTGTCATCCATTCCTGTTGTTTTATATTATTCACATAACCCACTTCTTCAATACTTGTTGTTACCATGGCATTCTTTAAACTATTCCAAAGAGATTCCACACTTTTATTTTCTTCTATGTTAATCTGTTGTAATCTCAGGTTAAGCTGTGTCTTGGCACTTTTATTTATGTTCGGGTCTTTCAGTTTTTCTACATCAATTTTCTTTTTCTTCTTTTGTGATTTTTTAGCTGATTTTAATCTAAGACGTACTTCTGCAACTATGGGATTGTGGTCTGATGAGATATCTGCTCCAGGATAAGTCTTTGCACTCTTTATACTACTGTGGAATCTTTTATTTATCAGTATATAATCAATTTGATTTCTGACAATGTTATATTGGTTATCTTAGGTGATTTCCAAGTGTACAGTCTTCTGGGTGGAAGTTTAAATCAGGTATTTGCTATTGTTAGATCTTCTTCCTGACAGAACTGGACTAGGTGATCTCCTCTGTCGTTTCTGGTGCCTAAGCCATGTTTGCCAACAATTTCTCCATCACCCCCTCTTCCCACTTTTGCATTGAAGTCACCCATCACTATGCTTATATCATGTTTCTTTGTTAGGTTTTTAATCTCTTTTAGGTGTTCATAAAACTCTTCAACATCTTCTTCACTTTTGTCAGATGTGGGTGCATAAGCTTGGATGATATTTATGTTAACGGGGTTTCCCTTAAGTTGTAACAGCATTATCCTTTCAGAAAATGGAATCCAATTTATTACTGATTTATTGATTTCTTCATCTACTATTACAGCTACACCATGTCGATGTTTGTTCTCATCATTCCCAGAGTAATACATTGTCGTATTATCTTGTTGACACTTTCCAGATCCTGGCCATCTTGTCTCGCAAATTCCCAAAATCCGGATGCCCAGCCTCTTCATTTCTCTTGTGGCATTTCTTAATTTGCCAGCTTCATACAGAGTTCTGACATTCCAAGTTGCAATTTTAAAAGTGGACACCATTTTGAGTCCGGAGATTCTTCGCACCCCTGTCCCATTTAAGGGACGCCGGGAACTTGGGGCCAATTGTAAGGGTTTGCTCGCCATGATGGTTGTTCTGGAGATAAGGTAGAGCAGTAGTTTCTCCGTTTGCTTTCTGCTCTGCAGTATTACAGATGTACACAATATAATCATATTGCCATCTGCAAATCTCTGATCACAAGCTTTTCCATCATCATTTGGCTTGAACCTTGTGTCAGTACTGACAATGCTGCTTCCCAATGTCAGGGGCAGTGACCCCAGCAGGTGCTTATTTAATGGCGGCACTACTCGCCATGTCACCGAGTTGTCATTGGGCTTTGTGAGGTTTAAAGTGAAACAGAGTTGCCACTTCTGCTCCCCCACGCCCTGATAGCTCAGTCGCTGTTGGTCCATGGCTGCTTATTCGCCAGATTGCTCTGCTTATATCGCAGCTAGCCTCCATATCTGAAGGCTGTTCCCCGATCCGCCACCTGGGGACGCACCCGGTAGTAGTCAGCTCTGCCCCGGGATAGGCACCATAAGTGTACAAATTATTAGTGGAACAGAAGTAAAAACTTGGCAGAGAATTGGAAAAATACAAGATTGACAATTGTTATGTTTTTCTTATATCTTTCTAATTCTTTTACCAGTGTGGTAATAGCAAAACAAAGAAGACATAAACAGGGTGAGATTCTTTTAAATGACAAATGTTAAATACAAGATATTGTATTCAACAATAAAAACAAGGATAATCTTCTTAAAATATATCTTTATAAAGTGATATGGGAAATTGGGTTATGAATGTCCTATTATGGAAGAAGTAGAGTAATTTTTTGATTCATTAGAGAAGGCAGCTAACACAAAGAAAAAGTTGGTCCTTATTGGAGATCTAAACAGGAGTAGGAAATTAACATGAAAAATACAGAAATGTTTTGAAAAAATTTGAAGGAAAGAGCATAGCTAATTATAATGGTAAATATCTTTTGGATTTCTGTTAGAGACATTAACTAGTAATTTCTAACACCCATATTCCAGCATAAAGATGTGCTGAAATTCACACTAAGAAAAGTCTCATTGACTATGTTATTGATAGGGATATCTTCATGTTGGTTTGGGACATAATGCTTGATGGAATAGGAAGTGATCACCATGTAGTCTTGAGCAAATAAAATGAAATAAAATATAAAATTCATATAAAATATGAATTTCTTATTGAAAATAAAAATGTTTTAAAAAAGGATCAAAGTTGAGCATTTTTGTAGACTTAAATATGCAATTATTATTTAAAAAAAAAATAAATAAAGGAAGAGCTCAAACACAAGAACCAATCTTTAGACTCGCTGTCAGACCCTGAAGAAAACATTGATTCAGTCAGTGGCATTTGGTGAATTCTGCAAGAATAGAAAAATCAGAACTCCACTGTGGACTCAACAAGCTAAAGAGGCAGACCTAGGAAAAGAAGCATATCAAAAATGTCTCATAAATAAGTTAGCATATGCTTTGAGGGAATATAGAGAAAACTGTAAGAAAGCAAAGCAGTGTGTAAAAGTAGCCAAATAGAAGTCATGGGAAGACTTAAGAATATATGAGATAAATATCAGGTAGGTGGCAAAACATTCTGGAGGCTATTGAAAAGGCTTATAAATGGATGAGAGCATAAAAGGAATCAGGAAAGGAAAAAGGAATTAGAGATGCAACTTTGAAATGATAATGATGCTAAATGAAACAGGAGGTGACAGAATGGTGATTGAAAATATTTAAAAGGAATGCAATCAGTAGTACAAATGAGTACTAGAGGTAGCAAAAGATGTAAAAAAAAAACTGAAATGTAAAGCCAGCTGGAGTAGATGGCTAATTTTAATGGTATAGATGAGAACACAAACTGAAAAGAAAATTATTAACTTATTGCTGATATTTTGCTGGTATTCTATCCAGCATCTTCAGAGCACAAAAACAGTTTGTCACAGTAAGCGAGACAACAACAATCTGGTATAACAATGGGACTAGTTTGAAACAGTTGTAATGTACAACACAAAGACTAACGCCCTAATTAGGTGCCATCTATGTTGGGGGGGGGGACTGAGAGAGAAAGCCGGTATTAATTTGGCCTTAAGATCACTGTCTCCCAAATCTTTGGCAAATTTATATAGCCATACTTGTTGAGGTTTGGAGTATGTTGCAAGGCTTCTGTTGATTTCAGGAACAACATCTCTGACTTATAAAAGCTTTTGTGCAGCACTTTTGTTTTTTTCCAATTGATCATGTGCGCAGGGGTATGTAAAGCATGGGCTGCTAGATTTGACTTGCCATGGCGATAGTGCTGGATGTATTTTTTATGTTCACAGAAGCAGATGTTTACAGTTCTTTCTGTTTGTCTATAATACTTGATCACATAGAGAGGGCACTTCATAGACTCCTGGATGTGATAAAGGAGGGATGAGAGTTGCTAATTTCACATACAGTTTAAATACGGTGCGTAGTTGATGTTTATTAAGCACTATAGATATCTTTTCAGATGTGCCTTTAATGTATGGGATGGTGACAATTTTGTTGAAGTCTTCTGTGGTAGACAATGGGGGAGGATTTCTAGGGGGGATAGTATTTTGTCTATCTTATGAGGATTATAGCCATTGGCCAGGAAGGTGTGATGTGAGTGAGTGAGTTCAGCAGTGAGAGTAATGTTGTTGGAACAAATCGCTCTAGCTCTGTGCATTTGTGTTTTTAAGATACCATATTGTTGATATGGGTGATGGTAACCGAGAATGATAAGGAACCACCTGGAAGATGTGATTTGTGTATCCAGGAAGGGCAGACAGTCATTAGCTTCCAGTTCCATTGTAAAGTGGATTTTTAAATTGGCTGTTGGCTATTTAAATGCGCTAAGAATGTATCCAATATGTCTGGGCCATGTGGCCAAATAGCAAGCACATCATCGGCATAGCCTAGCCAAAGCCTTGGTTTGAGAGTGGCTGTATTGATAGCTAGCTTTTCTAAGTGTTCTTCTATGTACAAGTTGGCTAAGGGAGGAGAAAGGGGGGGGGAGAGCCCATTGCTCTCCTATCTAATTGTTTGTATAATATATTTTCTCTTTCCATGTAAAATAACCTGCCTGTACTGGGAATTTAAATCATCATCATCTCATCTGCTTGGTAACGGGTTGAGTCCACTAAGAAGAAAGGTTCTCCACTTATCACGATCTTTGGCCATCTCAGTCATGGCTCTATAGCTGGGCAGATGGGAATGTTCTTTCAGCAACTTTATCCAATTACTTCTTGGTCTGCCTCTAGGTCTTTTACCTCCTATATATCCATTCAGAGCTAAATATGGTAATCTATGAAGGGGGCCATTCTCTGAATGTGACCAAACCATCTCAACTGATGCTTAATGGTTATATCTATTATATCATCTGGGAAGTTTAATTCCATTCTGACTTGATCATTGGTCTTGTGTTGCATCCAGTGGGTGTTGTTGATTTTTCTGAGGCATTTCATTTCAAATGCTTGAAGTTTCTTGATTGGTTGTTGAGTTAATCTCCAGGCTTCTAAAGCATAGGTAGCTGAGGGGATGATAATTGTTTTATGTAATTTTAGTTTTAGTCTTGTTGGGATTTTTTTATTTTTTCCATACTGGTCCAACCAAGGTTTAGCCTGTGTTTTACTGTTTCCATGTCGTTGAGGTTACTGGAAATGAGACTGCCAAGATAAACATATTTATTAACTTGTTCCAATGGATGATTTTCAAGATTTATAGAAATATTTTCTTCTTCTCTACCTATCTTCATTATTTTTGTTTTATGAAGATTTATTTTCATACCTGGAGATGTTAATGTCAGCTCTTTGCTGTATGCGAATGACGTTATACTTCTAAATAAATCCGCTACAAGTCTGAAGATTCTCTGACTAAATTGAATAACTAAATTGAATGTGGTAATAGATATGGTATGAAGGTCAGCAATAAAAAGACAAAGACAATGAAAATAGGCAGAATCATTGAAAATATCAACTGTGTTGTGAATGGAGAACCTGTGGAACAAGTAAAACATTTCAGCTACTTAGGCACGATTTTTAGTGAAGATGGTAAATTAAATATAGAAATAGACAACAGACAGCAGTTAGAATTGAAGGAAGTATAGGAAGATGGTTTAATGTTAAATCTGGTGTGAGACAAAGATGTACATTATCCCCTCTGTTATTCATTATCTATATGGATCACATTATGAAGGAATGTGGTATTAAACCTGATATCAAAATTGGAGATGTTAATGTCAGCTCTTTGCTGTATGCAGATGATGTTATACTTCTAAATAAATCCGCTACAAGTCTGCAAGATTCTCTGACTAAATTGAATAGCTGTTGTAACAGATATGGTATGAAGGTCAGCAATAAAAAGACAATGAAAATAGGCAGAATCATTGAAAATGTCAACTGTGTTGTGAATGGAGAACCTGTGGAACAAGTAAAACATTTCAGCTACTTAGGCACGATTTTTACTGAAGATGGTAAATTAAATATAGAAATAGACAACAGAATCAGCAAAGCTGGTATGGTGGGAAGTCAATTGAATAAATTCATATGGAATAAGAAAGAAATTAGTCGGAACACTAAATTAGCTGTATACAAGATAGTGTTCAAACCAGTTTTAACTTATGGATCTGAGAGCTGGGTCAGAAGTAAAACACTTGACCAAAGACTAGAGACTGCAGATATGAGAGTCCTGAGAAAGATTAGAGGCATGAACAGATGGCATCAATGGCAATATCATATTAAAAATGAGGATATTAGGAAAGAACTTGACATTGTCAGCATCCAGGAATGCGTTAGCAGAGCTAATCTCAGGTGGTATGGTCACTTAAATAGAATGGGAGAGGAAAGATTAGCAAAACAAGTGTTCCTTGCCAGGTTGGCAGGAAAACGACCCAGAGGAAGACGAAGATATAGGTGGATTGATACGGTACAAAGTGCCTTAGACTATAGAAATATAAGATCTGATAATGTTGGAGTCTTGACAAGTAACAGACTGATTTGGAGGAAAATTGTAGATAGGAAGTTAGTAATGATGTAATTTTTTCATGTAGTACTGTCATATCCGGTACACCCCTTGAGGGTACATGGCAGGAATTTGATGATGTTGATAATAATGATGACAACAGAATCAGCAAAGCTGGTATGGTGGGAAGTCAATTGAATAAATTCATATGGAATAAGGTAGAAATTAGTCAGAACACTTAATTTTTATTATTACTGTATACAAGACAGTGTTCAAACCAGTTTTAACTTATGGATCTGAGAGCTGGGTCAGAAGTAAAACACTTGACCAAAGACTAGAGACCGCAGACATGAGAGTCCTGAGAAAGATTATAGGCGTGAACAGATCGCATCAATGGCAATATCATATTAAAAATGAGGATATTAGGAAAGAACTTGACATTGTCTGCATCCAGGAATGTGTTAGCAGAGCTAATCTCAGGTGGTTTGGTCACTTAAACAGAATGGGCGAAGAAAGATTAGCAAAACAAGTGTTCTCTGGCAGGTTAGCTGCAAAAGACTCAGGGGAAGACTAAGATATAGGTGGATTGATACAGTACAAAGCGCCTTAGACGATAGAAATATAAGATCTGATAATCTTGGAGTCTTGACAAGTAACAGACTGATTTGGATGAAAATTATAGATAGGAAGTTAGTAATGATGTAATTTTTTTCATGTAGTACCTATCATATCCTGTACACCCCTTGAGGGTACATGGCAGGAATTTGATGATGATGATGATGAGGATATTAATTTTTTAACTGTGGTTTTGAATCTGCTAGGATAATGATATCATCAGCGTATTTGATGTGATTAATGTTGGTGCCATTGATTTTTACACCTAGTTCTTCAGCTATGATTTTACAGACTTCTTCTAGCAATATGAAAGAGGGCAATCCTGCATTACACCTTTCTTAACTTTGAAATCCTTAGTTTTAATATTGTTCATTTTAATAAAAGCTTTAGTGTCTCCATAATAATTTGTAATAAATGTTAAAATATCTGAATCCATTCTTACATTCTTTAAAATGGTGATCAATTTGTTTCTGTTAACTGAATAGGCTTGCTTGAAATCTATAAAATGGGCAGGTTGTATTCCCAATATTTTTCTGCTATATTATTAATGGTGAAGATCTGATCTATGTGGCCTGAATTCTGCTTGATTTTCTTCTATGATTTTTTCTGTAAGCACCTGTGTTTTCTTTTGAATAATTCGGATGAATGGTTTATAGCTATGACTTAAGAGTGTTATGGGACATAATTTTCACATATTCTTTTGTCTCCTTTTTTATCATCTTCATCATCATCATCATCAAATTCCTGCCATGAACCCTCAAGGGGTGTACAGGATATGATAGTACTACATGAAAAAAATTACATCATTACTAACTTCCTATCTACAATTTTCATCCAAATCAGTCTGTTACTTGTCAAGACTCCAACATTATCAGATCTTATATTTCTATCGTCTAAGGCACTTTGTACCGTATCAATCCACCTATATCTTGGTCTTCCTCTGGGTCGTTTTCCTGCCAATCTGGCAGAGAACATTTGTTTTGCTAATCTTTCTTCGCCCATTCTGTCTAAGTGACCATACCACCTGAGATTAGCTCTGCTAACACATTCCTGGATGCTGACAATGTCAAGTTCTTTCCTAATATCCTCGTTTTTAATATGATATTGCCATTGATACCATCTGTTCATGCCCCTAATCTTTCTCAGGACTCTCATATCTGCAGTCTCTAGTCTTTGGTCAAGTGTTTTACTTCTGACCCAGCTCTCAGATCCATAAGTTAAAACTGGTTTGAACACTGTCTTGTATACAGCTAATTTAGTGTGCTGACTAATTTCTTTCTTATTCCATATGAATTTATTCAATTGACTTCTCACCATATCAGCTTTGCTGATCTTCATTAAAAATCTTGCCTAAGTAGCTGAAATGTTTCACTTGTTCCGCAGGTTCTCCATTCACAACACAGTTGACATTTTCAATGATTCTGCCTATTTTCATTGTCTTTGTATTTTTATTACTGACCTCCATACCATATCTATTACAACAGTTATTCAATTTAGTCAGCGAATCTTGCAGACTTGTAGCGGATTTATTTAGAAGTATAACATCATCCGCATAAAGCAAAGAGCTGGCTTTAACATCTCCAATTTTGATATCATGTTTAATACCACTTTCCTTCATAATGTGATCCATATAGGTAATGAATAACAGAGGGGATAATGTACATCCTTGTCTCACACCACATCTAACATTAAACCATCTTCTTGTACTTCCTTCAATTCTAACTGCTGACATTATTTTTTATCACTTACAACTCAAATAAAGACTAGGTATTGCTTGATATAATGCCCCATTGAAACCATATAACTGTAGTGTATTGAATAGCTTCTCTCTTGGCACCTTGTCATATGCCTTTTCCAAATCGATAAAACTTAAATACAGATCTTTGTTATATTCCCATGCTTTCTCGACTATTTGTCGTAAAGTGAGGATCTGATTCAGTCAGCCACTATTTGGCCTGAATCCAGCTTGTTCTTCACCAAGCTTTTCTTCCACAACTCTTCTCAACCGTTTCTCAAGTATATTTGCATAGATCTTGCCAGGAACACTCAGTAGGGAAATACCTCTGTAATTCTCACATTCAGTTTTATTTCCCTTTTTATATATGGGTACTATGACAGCTCTACTGCAATCATCGGGAATTCGTCCCTCTGTCCAGGCTTTCTGAACTATGCAGTGCAGCCACTGTAAGACTCTTATACCATCATACTTCAGCATTTCTGGTCGAAATATCATCTGCTCCTGCTGCCGTTCCACATTTCAAGCCTTTGATTGCTTTTTCTACTTCAAGTATGGATATGTATTCCTGACTGCATGTCTGGTCAGTATTTTTTATCACTGTGCTGTCATCACTGCTTGTTTCATTTAGCAGTTTTTTAAAGTAATTACTGCATACTTCAAGGATATCTTTTTCTCCCGTTTTCATGTCACCTTTATCATCTCTAACTCCTTTTACAGCACTCTTTCCTCCATTCCTAAGCTTCTCCAACAACCTCCAGAATATTTTGCCACCTTCTTGATATTTATTTTCTATATTCTTGCCAAAGTTCTCCCATGACTTTTGTTTAGCTAGTTTTACACAGTGTTTAGCATTCTTGCATTTGTCTCTGTATTCTCTAAGAGCACAAGCTGACTTATTTGCCAGGAACTTTTGATATGCTTTCTTCTTTTCCTTCACTGCCTCTTTAACTTTCTGTGTCCACCATGGAGTTCTAATTTTTCTATCCTTGCAGACAACTTCACCACATGCCTCTCCAGCTGAATCAATCAGAGCTTTCTTCAAGGCTTGATTCCTGTTCTCAAACTCTTTCATTTTTTCTTCAATAATCTTTGTGTATTTTAGTCTACAGTTCACATCTGAGAGCTGCTCAACTTTTATTCGCTTTAAAACTTTCTTACATGTTATTCTTTTCAGTATGAAATTCAATTTTATCCTGGTCAAGACTAAGTAGTGATCACTTCCAATTTCAAATCCTCTGTACACTCTGGTGTCCTGCACCAGGGAGAAAACATTATCAACAATAACATAGTCAATGAGACTTTTCTTATTCCTTGCCTCTTCTCTCCATGTGAATTTGTGCACATTTTTATGTTTGAACATGGTGTTAGTAATAACCAGTCCATGTTCTGAGCAGAAATCCAACAGATATTTGCTATTATTATTAGCTTTGCTCTTTTCTCCAAATTTTCCCAAAATATTTTTGTATGTCTCACAATCATTGCCTACTCTGCTATTTAGATCCCCAACAAGGACCAACTTTTCCTTTTTATGTCTTTGGCTTTTGTCTTTTTTGTTTCAGTCACCCCTATTATGTCGATCTGGTACTTATCTAATTCCTCAGCTAGCTCCATTTCTTTGCCATTCAGGCTTCTTATGTTGATAGTACCGATCTTTAACTCTGGTGATGTTGATTTGGGGTGTGTTTTCAGATTTGTCCTTTTTTATGAATTGGTATAATAACTCCTGTTTTCCAGTCAGTTGGGATTACCCCAGTATAAAGAATTTGGTTCACTAATTTCTTTAAGAAGTTAATGACTTCCTTGCCACCATAGCTCTATAGATATTTTATCTTTGCCCATAGCTTTCGAGAGTTTCATTTGGTTCATTGCAGTTATGGGTGGTGCCTTTTTATGTATCATCTCTTCTGTTATACTTTCCTCCTCATGTTCTTTCTGAAATAATGTTTGATAGTAGTCTTTCCAGATTATTTTAATATTTTGTATTGATCCAGTTTCTAGATTGTTTTAATCTTTTATTGTTAATGGTTTATCTTTATATATCTTAGTTAATTCTTTTATAATTTTATGTACAGTTTTATTGTCATTTCTTTTATTAGCTTCTTCACACAGTTTTGCTTTTTTCCTCCAACCAATCATTTTTGGCAGATATGCACATTTTATCAATTTTGTTTTAAAGGTTCTTATAGTGTTGTTTATTTTCTTCTGTAATTTTTATATTTAATATATGCTTTGCTGCTCTTTTTTTCTTCTAAAGTATTTAAAATTTCAGGGGTTATTCATTCATGATTTGGTCTTGCTGTTGTTCCAAGTATGTTTTGTGCAGTATTTATAATAATTTTTTTACCTTGATTTCATGTATTTTCTATATTATCGTAGGTTAATCGTCTGATCTCATTTTCTATTAGTGTTTAATAGTTGTCTTGCACAAATTTCTCTTTCAGTTTTGACATGTCCATTTTGTTGATAAAAGCTCGTGACTTGCGGTTAGTAAATTTTAGTTTTATTTTTGCCACAAGCAGTTCATGGTTAGTGTCGAAATCTGGAGTTTTTAAAGTTCTAACATTTTGAACTGATGATTTCCAGTTACATTTGATTAAAATGTAATCAATACAGTTCTTTGTTGTACCATCTGGTGAGGTCCATGTGTATTTGTGGGAAGGTCTATTGAAAAAAAGGGTATTGCAGTTAAATAGATTATTTGCTTTACAAAATTCTAGTATTCTTTCTCCTCTTTCATTTCTATTGTCAACTCCAAACCTACCCATCACATCCTCCATGCCTGGGGTGAACTACCCAATCTTAGCATTAAAATCTCCCATCACGATTAATATATCTTTCTTATTAGTCTTGTCTATCAAATCTTGTAACTTATCATAAGAAATGTTGATTTCTTCATCTTCATGTGACTGGTCGGGAGTGTAGATTTGAATAATTTTAAAGTGAACATTTTTCTTTTTACCTTTTAGTCTGCTCGCGATCATTCTTGGGCCATAGGGTTCTACGGCCATGACTGCATTTTGTAAACTGTTATTCACTAGGATGGCAACTCCTTCTCTATGTATATTGTTCTTTCTGCCTGAGTAGAATAGTTTCCCCGAATTCAGATTTATAACTCCTTCTCCTGTCCAGTGGGTTTCAGCCAAACCCACAATGTCCCATTTAATCCTAGCAAGTTCTTTTTCCATCAGGTTTGTTTTAGCAGCGTTCTTATATTTAACGTTAGGAGATGAGAAACTCTATTGGCTGACCACATAACATACTTCTCGACTGATCCCTGTGATCCAGGAACAGTTGCATCGGCTTTCTCGGACCCAGTAGCGAATTTAAATAGGGAATTTAAAGGGAATAGGGAAAGTAGGGAATTTAAATAGTTGAAATATATCAGGGGGAAAGGGTGACTTTAGTAAATCAATGGTTTCAATTAATGGTACATTTGTGAATAGTGTGATATCAAAACTCATCATTATGTCTGAACTTTTTAAGGTATGGTTTTCTAAAATACTTTTTAGGTGGATAGAATTTTTAACAAAAGAGGGGAGAATTGTTTGTGAGAGTGGCTAAACATCTAGTAAGTTTATATGTGGGACTGTTTATACTATCCACAATAGGGTGCAAGGGTTTACCTTTTTTTTTTTGTTAAAACTTGGTGCTCCATATATCCTGGGTGTAAAGTCTATAACGTAACATAGAAAGGCTTGAGTTTGTTAACTGTTTCTTTAGTCTAGGAAGTGACTTTTTCAATAATTTGAACACCTTATTCTTTTGTGAGTTGGTGGGATCCCAATCTATAATTTGGTATGTTGACTGATCTTGTAGAAGTGTGTACATTTTGCTTTCATATTCTATTGAATCCATCACTACAGTTATATTCCCTTTTGTCTGTTTTGGTTATGATAATGTTATTGTGTAGCTCTTTTAGAGCAATGATCTCTTTATGTGGGATATTATTTTTGGGAGGCTTAGAATGGATTAAGATGTTGGCCACATCTAAACGAATGTTATTGGCTGTTGCTGGGGGCAGGTTGTATATTATCCATTCAACGGAAGCCATTATTTTGGCTTTTGGAACTTGTTTGGGAGTAACTGCAAAATTGTGTTCCTGACTTAACACGTTCGCTGCCAACTACGAGTATACTCGTAGTTGGTAAACCAGCCACACAAGCCAGCTACGAGTATACTCGTGTGACGCTTACTGCCGGCAACAAGATTACTGTACTGACCTTGAAAAAGTGAAAATGCTTGGCTTGTGGAGCTAGCATCAAAACTGTGTATTCTCACAGATGGTATATGCTCTGCACAAGCCTACTACGAGTATACTTGTATGACGCTTACCGTCGGCAACGAGATTACCGTACTGACCTCGAAGAAGTGAAATTGCTCAGCGTACGGGAACAGACTATGCTGAAGTAGCGTGGCAGCGAACGTGTTAATGCACTAGTGGCTTCTTTGGTTAGGGTTAATGATGATCAATTCACAACGACACTATCTTCTTGTTGTAATTTCAGTCATTGCATAGCACTATATTGTTGGAAAATTTCAAATTTTCTCTGGTGCTGGTTTTTAACTTTGATGAATTCTTTTTTAGCTGTTGCATCAGATATGCTGTTCAGGATATCCCACAGTTCTGGGTTTAAAATATTAAATAGGGCATTGATGGATGAATTTATTTTAGGTAGCTCCAGGTAAGTAGCATTTATCTGTTCCCGTAAAAGTGCTAAACTCACTCATTTGTGATGTGCTGGCCAAGTGAAACTTGTTCTGTATTAAATTGGTGTCTCAGCACCTTTTCAGTTGCTGCACCAATTTCAACTTGCACTTACCATATTGTCATGTTTTGCGTATGATATCGTCTTCATGAAGAATCCTCAAACGTGTGGGAAGACTTATGTGTTCGTTGTACATGTTGATTAATTTTAATGGTATAGATGAGAACACAGACTGATAAGAAAATAACTATTATTGACTTATTGCCATTATATGTATGTAATTAATTTTTTAACTTGGGGATACTATATATTAGGGTTACCAAGTAATTTTATAAGCTTGGTTATTTAACTCTTAATCCCAAGTATGCAAACAATTAAGTTTGTGCCTGAAACATAGTTCAAGTCTAAAGATGGTACAACACCAGGGCAACTCATTGTAAAGGTGGGTAAAGCTCTGATCACTTCTTAGTATTTTCCCATAATGTAAAACACATCTCACTAAAAGATGTATACTGCAATGCATTATGTGCGATTCTAGTTGGTAATACTCACTGAGAAGACCTCAAAAAAGGTTGAAACCGGTCTGGGTAGTGACCCCACCCATAATGTATTGCAGTATACATCTTTTGGTGAGATATGCTTTACATTATGGGAAAATGCTAAGAATACTGATCAGAGCTTTACCCACCTTTACAATAAGTTGCTCTTCTGGTGTTGTACCATCTTTAGACTTGAACTATGTTTCAGGCGCAAACTTAATTGTTTGCATACTTGGGATTAGGAGTTAAATAACCAAGCTTATAAAATTACTTGGTAACCCTAATATATATATATATATATATAGCTAAAGGTGCCAACACACCAATTTAATATTGAACTGTGTCAAAATTAAGAACAAGTTTCACTTGGCCAAAGCCCAGTGCATTTTCAAACGAGCGAGCTTAGCACTTTTACAGGAACAGATACACCATCTTGTGTATTGCTAGTTTAGTGTTTTGGCTAATTTTTCTCTTATTCCATATAAATTTATTCAGTTGGCTCTCAAGCATAGCAGTTTTGCTTATTGTCTATTTGCACAAATTTAATTTGTCATCACTAAAAACTGTGCCTAAATAGCTGAAATAGTTTACTTGTTCTATTGGCTTGGCATTCAAAATGCAGCTGAGGTTTTCTATGTTCCTTCCTATTTTCATACTTTTGGTCTTTTTATTGCTAATTTTCATGCCAAATTTGTTACAGCTGTTATTCAATTTAGTAGAGCATCCTGGAGACTAAGTCTGATATCTCCAATTCTAATATCAAGTTTAATAACACTTTCTTTCATAATGTGATCCATATTGATGATGAATAAGAGTGGAGATAATGTGTATCCTTGTCTTACATGTGATTTTACATCAAACCATCTTCCTGTATTTCCTTCAATTCTAATTGCTGATTTACAATTTAAATATAGATTCCATATACATTTCTGACATTTCTTTTTCTCCCATTTGTGTTCCTCTTTTCATTACTTTATTCTTGAGCTTTCTGCTCCAAAACTTACCATCATGAAGAATATATGTGCCATTCTAGTTGGTAATATGTTTTCATAGGCACAGCTTTCAGATGATCACAGAGAGATATATGATCATCTCTGATGCTGTCTGGTTGGCTGAATTGTTATGATACTTATTTTCCAACCAACATGCTTTGGATTCAAATCCCACTCTAGGGATGGATGTTTGCAATTGTTTTTAGGTGGATTATGAATTTCATTGCCCATTGTGAGGCCACTGCCCTGTGTATTGGAGACCTCAAGTGGCTTGAAAAAGTTCCATGTTTTGAATTTGAAAGCAGTTTCCAGATTATATATAAAAATTATTTAGCCCATCCATGATACTAATGTACTATAAGGTTTACAACCTTTCATGGGTGAGAATCATATTAAAAAATAAATAAATAAAATTACATGTGAATGGCAGACAAAAATTGAGATAGCTCTGTAAAATTTTGCAACAAATTCCAAATGTTGAATTTCATTAAAATTTGTTTAGTGCTTGTGGGAGTCAGATATAACAAATCTGATAGATACTAATACATTTTGCTAAACACACCTTAAAAAGACATGTGCCCTTTTTCATTATAGGCATTAACATTATATTAATCTTTAACATTATGATTTACTATTTATGTATAATTTTATCAAAGATATGATTTCACTTATTAAGAATGAATGGTATTTATATGAAAAGAAAAATAGTTCATTAGTGTATATTTTTAATTAGTGTTGTTGCCTTAGAAGGCATTACTATTATTATTATTTTTCTTTTCTCTATCCATTAAGTTAATATCACTCATTTTGTTTTAAACAGACGGTTATGTTTACTGCTACTATGCCTCCAGCTGTAGAGAGATTAGCTCGTTCTTACCTGCGTAGGCCTGCTGTTGTTTACATTGGATCTGCTGGCAAACCTACTGAGCGTGTTGAACAGATAGTGTATATTGTAACTGAAAGTGAAAAAAGGTAAGACTAAATCATCACAAAAAAATTTAATCCACTAATATTTCAAGTTATACAAGTAATGCATTCCATGATAAAGTCACACAATTTGAAATTCATGTAACTTGAGAGATTATGTTTCTAAGATTAATGGAAACTAAAACAAAGAAAATGCAGAATTGGTTTCATAAAAGGAAGATTTATTTTACTTATATATTTTTTATTATATCATTATTTGCCATGAAATTTCTTAGTTAAAACAGTTATTAGACAGTCAACTTGAGAGAGAGAAAAAGTTGAGGAATGTTTAGAAAAATAAGCAAGAAAATAATAGCAAAGTATGAAAGTTAATACGATGTCAGTGAATAACAATAATGATAAGGTAAATCAAGTAGAATGTAAGAAAAATAGACACTGTATGGTATAGTGATTTGCTCATTAAATGCAATTGATAAAGCCATTACTTTGAGCTTTCTCAGATTTATTCCCAAAAATTAAGAATGTGATAAATACAATTGAGAAACAGAAAAGAAAAGATATGAACTTGTAGGAACAAATGAGGATTTAAGTAGTGATGATGATAAATGCAGTATAAAGAGGATATGAAAGAATTGCTGGAAGAAGTGAGAAAGAAAAGTAGGAGATTTAAAATTGTAATAAGTTAAGAAGGAAGGCTATAATAGTAAATAATTCTATTCATAGTCTGTGTAGAAGAAATGGAAGTGAGATTTTGGATGTATGGAATGATTAGGGTAGAAAAAGATTTGTATTAGAGCAGGAGTCTCAAATTCAATTGGACCGCGGGCCATTTGCTATAAAAGTGTATCTCAAGTGGGCCACAAAAAATTTTCGACTAAAAAAACCTGCACTAATTAGAATCGAAAGGAAGTGAAAAAATGAGTATAAATAAATTGGAAAATTAATAACAAAAATTTTATTTATTCTAAGTCATTACAAAACATAAAATAATAGTATAATGATTATGACAACTCAAAAAAAAAATAATATTAATATTTCCAATAGATAGCATTTAATCCAAATTAAACCGAAATTAAATTTTATTTGAATAAATCAAATATTTATATATTTATACATTCTAAAAAAAGGATAAACTCTCATTAATAACCATCACAAAAATTTACAGCGCCTCCTGTCAGTTTTGAAATTTTTTGTGTTTGTGTTTGTGTTGAAATAAAATATTTCTATATTTTTTTTTGGGGGGGGGAGTCTATATTTTGGGGAATTTTTTAAATGTTCCTGAAAATATTTTGAGGAAAAATAATATTTTTGGGTTTATATATATATATATATATATATAAAAGCCTTTCATACATGAGAATAATTGTTCACATAAACAAGTGCTTCCAAAATAACATAGAGTATTTGCTGCAAACTTTTTTATTACTGTATATTTTTGGTACACCAACTTCTTGGTATTTCGCTTTTAAAATGGAATCATTTTGGAAATCAATAAGTTCCATTTGAATACAAATAGGAGCTTTTTCGAAATTAAAGAAAAAAGGATCTGTAAAAAGCAAAAAAACTTCTTTTTGCTCCTTAAAATCTTTAAATTGCCTATCAAATCCTTCTTTTATCTTTTCTAGTATAGGAAAATATTGAGAAAAGGTAAAACTTTGATTCTTATTGTTTAACTGTTCACACATAGGAAAGTAATTTAGAATATTCTCTTTTAAATGATTTCGAAACAAAACTAACTTACATCTAAAACTTGCCAGTGCATCATACATGTGTGTTATTAACTGATCTTTCCCCTGAAGTTTGACATTTAAATCATTCAAATGTCCTGTAATATCAACTAAGAATGCTAGATCTTGTACCCATGTCTGATCATTAAGAAATGCAACATCATGATTTTTCATTTCTAGGAACAATTTGATCTCCTCTAAAAGTAATAAAAAGCCTTTTTAGAACCTTATGACAAGATAACCAACGAATCTCTGTGTAATAAGGCAGAGAATTTTTATTAATGAAAGCATATAATGTCTGTTGTGTGTGTGTGTGTGTGTGTGTGTGTGTGTGTGTGTGTGTGTGTGTAGTGTCTTTTTTGAAGGTAAAGATGGCAATAGGATTTGCTACAGGACTTAATAGAGTTGAAAAGTATATAATTAGAAGTTGAACGTGAAGGACTAATAACTGAGTGTAGAAATATCAACAGAAGCTGAAACAACATGAATAAATCCAATAAAAAATTAATGAAGCAAGCTGAATTTTACTAGAGCTGAAAATAAATAAAAGGGACAAAAAAAATCTGTTATATATATATATATATATACACACACACACACACACACACACACACACACACACACATACATGGAAAGCCAGCAACATGAGAGATGCTGGCTGTTTCATTTAAAACACATTCTAATTGTTTTACGTGAAAGCTATGTTAAGCTATAACTAATCAGACATTAGTTTCAGCTTAACACAAGCAGTCATACCTTTAATATAATATTATTATAGCTAATTATTACTTCATTTTTGTGAAATAAATGAATTTAGTTGATAGCTTTCCAGGTTTACTGTGATATACATCATGGCATTGGCTGTCATTTTCCATTAACTTCATTTACAGGTAACCCTCGTATAACACGGTATTTATACAACACGGTTTCGATATAACACAGTTTACAAATTGTAGTAACTCTTTATGAACGCAGTACTTTTGTATAAGTAACTTGATGAACGCGGTACTTATACAACACAGTTTCAATATAAGACAGTCGTCTATAAACAGTAGTAACCCTTTATCTTTTCATATATTTTTCAATATGAGACCTAAAAATCAAATTTTATCTTTGTTAAATTTGCATCTGCCCATATCATACATGTAGTTATAAGTAGCGAATTTATATTAGGGGAAATATTCCTTTAGCACATATGTATGTCAAATGCTTACCGTATAAACTATTTATTGTTGAAAATTGTCTTCGTTTTCTGCCAGGAAAGTGCATTAAAAATCATAAGTGTGTTAATCTCAAGCTGAACACTTTATTTTTTGGTGAGTTACATACAATATGTAATGCTTTTTTTTTATGTAAAAAAATTTATTTTTATAGTAATGGCCACTTAGAGTACTTTTGTGATATGGTTGAAAACGAAATTAGTGAATTAATTGATGGGGGAAATAGATTTAAATAAGGAGGAACTGGTACAATTAATAGATGACGTCGAACCAAATGGCGTGGAAAGTTCTGCCAAAGATTGTGATTGCAATGAATCCGTTAAAGAATTCAGTTTAAAGAAATTAGCAGGATTGAACTTGGCAAGAAAGTTATATTATGGATAATGATCTCTCAGTGGAGCACTCCAAAAAATTCACAACACAATTGGATATTTGTTTAGCTCCATATTATGAACTTAATAAAAATATTGCAGAATAGTGGTAAGCAAGGTCTTATTACTGACTTCTTGATAACTAAACTAGCCAAAGTATGCACCACTGAGAATTATACAAATGATGTCGATGTCCAGCCACTCGTAAATAAAGAACATCTATGAAATGTTAGTTTTTGAAGAGAGTGATGACAATTAAAATATACGCTTCATTTTATTTTGCCTAAAACATTTAGGTATTATGTGCAATGAAGTTTACGTACACTTTATAATTTTATACTATGTATTTGTTTCATAGTTTATATGTTTTCTTAACTTATGTGACTTACCTGAATTAAATAAAAATATTTTTTTGTTGGATATGTCATTGTTTATATAATCTTAAAAAAAAAACGATTTCGGAACCTAACCCTACTTTTTCTATGTGATCTGGGTCTCGCATAATGCGATTTATATAACACGCCATTTCTTTCTATGGAACCTAACATCTGCATTATACGAGGATTACCTGTATTTTGTAAAATGTAAACTTTCATATTGCTACGTTCAAGAAATGCTTAAGTCAGGAGAAAGCACATATAAAATTAATGTGCTGTTTTATTTATGTGACACATGTTGCAATAGTAATATCTTGGATTAACTTTTAGTGAATCTCATTTTTTAGACTACTCAGTCTCTCTCTCTCTCTTGCCATGTGTAGTTAACTACATTGAGATGTTGGGTTAGCTTATTATAGATCAATCAGATATGAATATTAATTTATAAATTTTGTTAAGAAGGAGAATAACATTAATATTTATGCAATTAATCAAAGTTTAAATTACTGAATGATGATAAGTGACACTTTTTTTTGGTTCTATGTTTATGCATTTCTTTATTGCAGAAAGAAACTCCTTGAAATTCTGGAGAGGGGAGTGGAACCGCCTGTCATTATTTTTGTCAATCAGAAAAAAGGTGCAGATGTTTTGGCTAAAGGACTGGAAAAAATGGGGGTATGTATTTATTTACTATTAAAAATCTTTTTAAAAAAAATTTTTTTTAACATTAGTGTGATTATCTCTCACTATAGCAAATACTGTTATGGTTAATTCACTGCAACAAACATAAAAGCTGACCCAATGCCCTTTTAATGAAAATTCATAGCAAATTGAAATAATGTCAGTAGAAACAATAACAAGTGTATTTTGGTCCTAGAAATGGGGGGGGGGGGGTCATTCAAAAGCCTGAAATCCAGAAAGGAATAGATGATATTTGACTTGAACTCAAAGCAGATCAGCAATTTGATATCATAATATTGCTGATATGTATGATTTGTTTATACCCTTTGAGGATACATATCAGCAATTTGATGATATCAGTAAAATTTGTGTTACCAAGTAGAGGAGACCAAAATATATTTACGTTGTTCTAAGTAATACTACAAATATTTACTTGACTTGAAAATGCTTCCCAAATAGAAGACATTTTGACTGAAAATGCCTTCTATTTGCAAAATGGAAAATGAGACATTATGACACCATGGAGGATGTAGAAAATTCTTTCAAGTGATTAAAAAGAGTACTAACAAAAGAAAGGAAAGGCAGTTTCTTGTTCAAAAACTTAAGCAGCAGAGAAGGAAATTAATTTCAGGTTTATGAAATGCTTTCATAATTGGAAAGACCTCAGTTTGAATTTCTTTATATGAGAGGAACATAAGGGCGTTTAAACTAAAGGTGTGTACATTAGCCAAGCATAAAGGAATGTGGTATAGTTTTGAAGTTATTTTATTTTTTTTTCATTCTGTATGTAAATTAGTCAAATCAAAACAGTTTTTTTTTTTTTTTTCAGATATAATATGCTTATTTCATAGTCTGAATTGCATAATCTAAACAACCATTCATCCCATATTTATAGAAACATTTGAAAAAATTCAGGAAAAGAACAGATCTAGAATACTGAGTTACATTATATCTAATCTTTTGGCTCAAGCTTACTTTTGCTTTTATATTTGACTGTGGTGTTCTGCCTTTAATCAAGCTATTAAGAAATTTCATAAGAATCGGCAGTTAGGAGCAGAGAAACTAGTAGTGCTTTTAATGCTTTGTTTTAATACATATTCATAAAATTGATTTAGGTTCAAAACATTAAAAGTAAAATTTGTTATTTCTCTTTGCTATGAAGTTCATACAATTTGATAAGAAGGTAATACTACGGAAACAAATTGAATGGATAGGCTTTGGAAAGAGTTAATGAATATAAGGATATAGGTGTTTTGGTTCATAAGAAAAAGTTCTGATTTTGGTAAGACACAGCTCAGAAGAATATAAGTTAAATCATTTGTAGAACAAGTTATGAAGCCCATATATATACAAGTTTCTGATCAGGCTTATATTGGATTATGCCTCATAAGTTTGGTCTTTGAAATTCCAGAGAACATTATATATGTGGGATTGGAGGAATTATTTATTTAGTTGGAATTTGTTGAGTTTATATATATATATACACACACACAGTCATCCCTTGACTTAGGTCTGTTTGAGTTACATCCTCTCGAAGATACGTCCGTGATCCCATAAGGGAATAAATAACATTTTCGGCTATACTTTCGAACAAGATGCAGATGAGCATAAGGTAAAGCATGCACAGTGGCAACCTCCCTCGGCAGTCGGCACATGTCTTCAACAGTTCTGTTGATTTTGTGTTTGAGAAATGGGTTATTTGTGTATTTATCATTAAATATTTCACAATGTTTGGGGCAACATTGCCCCTACACGCACAATCAAAAAAACTAGTGAAAAATCTCAGAAAAAGAGGCAAGCAATTGATCTTGAAGTTGCAAGTTATAAAGCATGATGCTGGTAAGCCTGTCAATGTGATCACACATGACTTCAGATGGTCTCATTCTACAGTGACGACCATTTTGAAAAATAAGGATAAAATCATAGAGGCTGTGAAAGGATCTGCTTCCATTAAATCGATGATAGTGACAAAGCAACGACAAGGTCCTGTCGGTGATATGAAAAAGCTACTTGCATCATGGACTTGAAGGAGAAAGCAGAAGCTGATTATGGCTACGAATTCAACGCTTCTTCTGGTTGGTTCATGAGATTCAAGCAGCGTTTTGCGTTGCATAATGTGAAAATGTATGGGAATCTGCAAGTGCTGAGAAGACTGCCAAGGAGTTTGTGGAAAATTTGGATAAAATTATTATAGAGGAGAATTATTTGCCACATCAAATATTTAATATGGATGAGATGTCCTTGTTTCAGAAAAAATTGCCTGAGCGGACATTCATCCACAAAAAGCTAAAATCTTTGAAACTATACCTAGTTTCAAAGCTCTTAATGTCCACATTACGATTCTGTTACGGGTAATGTGGCTGGTAATGTAAACTGAAACCATTTGCGATGTGGCATACTGAGAATCCACGAATCTTCAAAAACATTAGGAAGCATACTCCCAATTCATTATTGGAACAATAAGAAGTCATGGATGACTCAAAAATTGTTTGAAGATGCCTTAATCAACTGTTATGCTAGTGAGATAAAAAGCTATTGTGTGAAAGAAAATGTAGAATTTAAAATTTTATTAATTCTAGATAATGCTCCAGGTCATCCATCTTATAGCAGTGATCTTCACCAAATTCAAGGTCATTTTTCTCCCTCCAAGCACTACTTCATTGATCCAACCGATGGATCAGGGTTTTCTTGCAGTGTTTAATGCTTATTATCTACGGAAAACTTTTTCACAAGCCATTTCTGCTACCAAAGGAAATGACCAGACTCTCATGCAATTCTGGAAAATGTTCAATATTTATCATTCTATTAAAAATATTGCTGTGGCTTGGGATGAAGTGACTTCTCAATGAGTGGCGTATGGAAAAAAAAGACATTAAAAAGGTTTGTGCATGATTTTTGGAAGTTTGTAATAGTGGGCCTAGCAAACAATCTGAATCTCGAAGTGAATGATGGCGACATAATTCAACTCATAGAAAGTTCCCCTGAAGAATTGGTCGAACTGGAGGAACAACTATTGCAGAAGAGGAAGAAAGAGACAAGGAAGAGGGAAAAGAGAAACAGGAAGAGGTAGTTAAACAATTTACAGTGAAGGGTCTTGCAGAAATGTTCTTTGCAGTTAGCGATGTTCTCAAAATGGCTGAAGACATGGACTCCAATGTTGAATGCTACTTAATAATAGAAACGAAAGTGCATGATGCGTTTGCTTGCTATGAACAAATCTATGATGAAAAGAAGAGGAATAAGCAAAGCACATTGGACATTTTCATCAAAAAAACAAAGGTTGCACCAGAAGAGTCACAGCCTGATTATTCACACAGGGAAGGTAATGAAGATGTGATTGTGGAAGAAGATTTGGGTGATTATTCTCCTGTTTTATAGTGGTAGTAACACACACACAGTACAGTTTTATAATAAGGTTTAAAAATTAAAATGACAGTATACTTATTACGGTTAAGTTTCTAACCCCTATAATTCTGTTGATTTAATGTATTGATTTACGTCCTGCTGGATGGAACGGAACTTGAACATAAGTTGAGGGATGACTACAGAGAAGAAATTTATATGTTAGTTCAGGATAGATAGCTGGTGTTTTTAGTACTTGGCTGAAGTAGGCCATATTAGAAGACAGTGTTTTTGCCAATAGATTGAAAAAAAAAATAAATGTTCTTCAGCAGCACATTATAAAGGAGTGAATTTACTTGATTGAAGAAAGAAAATTAGCTAATTGTTTTAGCTGAAATTTTCAGAAAATGGAGGAGAGGGAGAAGTTTAGCTATAGCTTGAAATAAACATTTATGTAGGAAGCTTCTGCAAACTATATACATAAGTTGATTTTGAGTTTTGTATTAGTTTATTCACAGTGTTGATAACTCCTATAGCTTATCTCCCATTCACCTTTATACCACTTGACCCAGACTATTAAACATACTATGCCTCTAGTGATAAAATTTTCAGAATGAATGCTTAAAATATCACCAGATTCCTCACATGTGCATTAGTGTGTGTACAGGATACTATGATAATAGATTTGCTTCTTCTTCTTTAGGGTACAGCTTTAAACTACATACTTGACTAAACTCTGGTAATGCATTAGGAGGCTTCTTCAACTAGCAAATAATCTTGATTTTTTTTTTTTTTATTTATTTTTTTTACTTTTTTTAAATCCTTGGAGGGAGTCTGGTCCCTCCAGGAATATGCATTAATAAGACTCCATTAATGCATATTCCATGTTCCTTCCAGTTTCAGCTTCAACTAAAAACCACAAACATAAAAACAAAAGTCAACCAAATAGAAATTATGTGGTTATTATAAGATTATTTTTTGAGTCAGCAATGGCTTTGAAGAATTCTCCTAACCTTAACAAATATGGTTGCATTAATTTGCCAAAAATTTGGGAGACGGTTATCCTAAGAAAAACTCCTGGATAACTGCTTTTTTTTTCTTCTTTTTTCTTTTTTTTTTCGTTAGAGGGCGCCAAAATAGGACTTTAGATCTTTTGTCTTTTGCAATTATATTGTTTCATTTACTCACTGTCGCGTTTACATGTGTGTTGTGCTCTGATGATGCTGATTTGAAAATCAGCGAAATATTAGCATTAATAAAACATCTTTGTTGTTAAAAGTGTTTGTGGTGTTGTTAATACCGTGAAAAATAAGTCATGAATAACCATCAACGCCTAAGCTTATCTGTTAGATTTTCTCAGATCCCTCATATCTCTGATGAATTCTTATTTCAACTCTCACATTAATACATTAAAATTGGTTAGTATAGTTAACTGTTAGTTTTAGTGTTTTGGTAAATATCGCTCTTAATTTGCTGTCTTTCCACCACCTGCCAAATTTAGTTTGCCATCTTCACTAAAAATTGTACCTAAATAGCTAAAATATTTTACTTGCTGTGTGGGATTCAGATATGCAGATGATGTCTCTGGTGTTCTTACCTCTTTTCAAACTTTTTTTTTCTTTATTGCTAAGATTTTCATACCAAACCTTGTTACCTGTTATTCAATAGAGTCCTGAAGACTTTTAACGGATTTAATTAACATCTAGTATAACATCTTCATAAAGTAAAGACCCCTTAATATCTCTGATTAATGCCACTTTCCTTCATAATGTGATCCATCTAATGAACAGTGGAGATAGCATGTGCCCTTGTTTTATGGCTCATTTTACATCAAACCACTTTCCTATACCTCCTTTAATTTCAACAGCTGACTTACAATTGAAGTATATGCTGTATATCAGGGGTTCTTAACCTGGTTGTGGTCACAGGTGCATTCGAGATTGGGAAGACAGTGGAGGGCACCAATATTTTTTCAGCTTATCTTTCCACAGTTTTTTTTTTTTATTTTTTTATTTTCTCCCTTCCATGTATGATTGCATAAATCTTACTTGGAACACTCAATAAAGAAAGTTTTTTTTTTGTAATTCTCACATTCAGTTTTTCTCTTTTTGTAGATGGGCACTATGACAACTGTACTTCATTAATCAATTTAACCTTACTACCTCTATATTTGAGCAATTCTTGTTGAATATCATCCTCCAGCAGCCTTTGCATATTTCAAGTATCTAATGACTTTCTCTCTTTCAAATATTGATAACATACTTTTGATTGATATTTCTCTTGAATATATATATATATATATATTATCACTGCTTGCTTCATGTAATAACCTCTCAAGGTATATTATTCCAGACATTCAGAATATCTTTATTTTCAGATTTTATGTTCCCTTTATGATCTTTCTTCTACTATTTTTTTTTTTTCAGTAGTCTCCAGTTACATTTGACACCTTCGTGATCTATATCTTTATCATTTTACCAGTCTCCCATGATTTTTTTTAAAATTATGTTTATACATAGCTTAGCATTTTAAAAAATTTTTTCTGCATTCTCTAAGTACTCATTTTGACTTATTTGTTATGAACTTTCAATATTATCTTTTCCAGGACTGCATCTTTATCTTCTTGAGTTCATCAGTGAGTTTGTAATTTTTCTATCATTCAGAACTTCAGCACATGCCTGTCTAGCTGAATTTGTCGGTGTTTTATCTGGAATATACTCAGTCTCCAATATTTGGTTTTTATTTTCTAATGCTTTGATTTTTTTTTTTATTCAATTCATTCTAAGAAAATAATTAGATAAATTTCTGCATTTAATGTTGAATATTGTCACTATTCCTTCCATTCTCTGCTGCCTGAATATATGGTTCTATAGGGAAAAAAAACAAACAAAAACTATTGAACTTTGACATCCCTCTTCAGTATGTGCACTATGAAATATGCCATTCGACTGCAAGCACATTAATAGAAGAGCATGTGTAGAGTCTGCACATTACATTTAGCTGTAGCAATGGTGTTGATGTTGGAAGAAAAGACGTTTATTGCTGAGTATTATTTTCATTCATATGGAGATAGTAGAGCAAATGGTCCAAGCCTACAACATGTATGTGAGCAGTTTGTTCATGATTTCCTTAAGCGGACCCCCAAGCAATAAGTGTCATCATTGCCTTAATCACAAAGCTCTGATGTACTAGGAATGTTCTGCAATGCAAAGGTTATTGGGAGAGACCACGAACTGGTAACACAAATGAGAATCACGGGCATGTGCTGGAGCAAGTGTTATAGTTTGAAACACAGTCAGTGCCAAACAGTGGTAAAACTTGAGATACTGAGGTGGTCACTACAGAGAATCCTTAAGGAGCTGGGTGCCTTTTTGTATGTCATTCAGGTGGATCATTGTTTAACAGTAACAGATTATGCTGCACAAAAAGAATACTGTTCATGCATGCATTATAATAAACAGATGAGCCAGTGTCTATGAAGATCCTTCCTTCCTCCAATTCTCGAACAAATCGCATTTCCATCTAAGTGGCCATGTAAACAGATGAACGTACAGGTTTCTTGAGACTTGAATTTGTCCAATAGAAACCTCTTCACAGGGAGAAGGTCACCACATGGTGTGCAGTTTCCAGCCATGGCATAATTGGGCCCCACTTCATTGAAGAGGGTGGTGTAACCGTGAACTTAAGTAATGAACTACATTGAGAATGTGTTGGTTCCATTCACCCACGATTTGAATAGAATGTGTTGTGCAAAAAAACACCATGTCGTGCACAGGTATTCCAACAGGATGGAGCAACCTATCACACATCATGTGGTTCTAGAGCCTATTTATCAGAACATTTCCCCAGGATAAGACTCATTTCGAGGTTCACAGAATTCCCACATCCTGCACGTTCTCACATCACTTGATGCCTTTGTTTGGGATATGTTGAAGGAATGGGTATTTCCCCATGACCTGCCCTCAAACTTTGATGAACTAAGGGATAAAAATTACATGATATATCCAGCAGATATCCCAACCCTTGTTCTCCAAGATGACAGAGAACCTTTGCATGCACTACGAAACCCGTTTTAAAAGACAAGGTGCCCATTTCGAGCACATAATCTGTCATTGTTAATGCGTTATTCGACCAAGATTCCACCCGATAGTTGTAGATGTACATATCATGTATAAACATATGCTTCTTTGTTAATAAACCCGTTTACTCCATAACATATATTGTAGTTATTCAGTACTTTTTTTTTTTTCCTCCATACTGTAGCATCAATTTTGTCATCATAATACTTCTCTAATTGTTCTGAAAGTTCCTCTTCTCCAGTGATACTTTTCTTATAATGGTGTCTGTTTTCAGTTCCACTAAGAGTGAATTTGTTATATTGCCTGATTTTTCACTGTTCATCTTCTGAAGAAAACAGTGTTGGGGGGGGGGGGGGGTGTTTAACTGGGCAGCTCCTCTGCTGGTGTGAATTTGATTACATAATAAAAGTTAGGTACACTATGTAAAAAGTGATGTTGAATCTGGTTATTGAACAACAAATGAGTGGCATTGTATATATGCAAATGAACCATGGTATAAAATCGAGCATTTTGGAGCAGTTTTTCATTTCATGTCTACAGTGAGAACAAGACATTTCTTGACAAAATTAATTCTTGGATATGGCTGTAAGACATCATAAATCATCTTCAGTTCATCAATTGTGTGAGGATTATTTTTATACATCTTACCTTTCAGGTAATTTCATAACAAGAAATCTGGAGGTGACCAATCTGGTGACCTTGAGGGCTAAAGTCCTTTAGAAATCAGTCTGTCACCAAATTACTCCTACAAAAATTGCATTGTTTCATTTGATGCATGGCAAGTTTTCCATCCTGCTGAAAAAAAACAGCAATCACATTCTTCAATCTCAAGGAAAGCCACGAACTGAGTGATGATGTTTTGGTACAGTGCACTGTTCAATGTTTTCTCAAAGAAAATGGGTCGGTCAATGTGACAGCTTGATATTGCACACCACACTCCGATTTTCAGCGATTGCAACTGATGAATTCAGGTGCCAAGCGCTGTAAGACTAGAGGCTGACCATGCTACAACCACAGTGGGTGACTGATATCCTTGATTATCTACTTGGTGAAACAAAGAGTGCTACCCTGAATCATCTAAGATTTGATGGCTACAGGAACACTGGTATCTGCATGCCTCTCTGTGCCATAGGAGAGAATATTTGAAATGGACACGGCTCTACGTCAATTGGACCCAAGATCAGTGGGATCAGTATTGTTTAAATGAGTACCAGTGTGCTCTGATCTGGAGAGAACCAAGGACAAATTATCATCACTGTAATATCCCTGAAAGGGATATTTATGGTGGAGGTAATGGGATGATTTGGGAGGAACGCATCTCATTGGATGAATGCACTGACCTGTATGTGCTTTCTAGCAGAACCACGAATGCTGCAACTTATAAAGATGAAGTCCTGGACTTCTATGTTCATTAATACACAAGTGCAAATGGAGAAACATCTATTCTGTAAGATGATAATTCTCATCCTCATCAAGTGAAGCTTGTGGAACAGTATCCGTAAGAAGAGATTATCATACATATCTATGGACTGGCCAGCCAGGTCTCCTAACTTTAATCCTACTGAGCATGTCTGGGACGTTCTAGGTAGATACATTCTTGCTCTCGACTCCTATTTCGAAAACCTTGAGGGACTCAGGAGAGCTTTGCAGGAACAATGGTTGTTATTACCATCTGCTTCTGGACACCATTATAAACAGTATGAAACATCATTGTGACTGTTGTTTTATTGTGAGGGGTGACCACATTCCTTATTGAAGCTTTTTGACTATCGTCATGCACCCATTTGTTACTGAATTAAACTATTTTTTTACAATTTTTGTGGGTGTTTCTTTCACATCTCATATACTACTTATCACAGAATTGCATGAAATTCATCACACAGTTTTTGAGTATCGTGATCTCTCTCTCTCTCTCCTTTAATTTATGGAAACCATTGTAATGTGATATAATATGGTGCTACATATTTAATTGCCTCCCTTAAATGTTCAAATTTGGAATTTTTTTTTGCAAAACTGGGTTGTCCGATCTGGAGTATTATCCTCATTCATGGGTATGTCATGCTGTAGAATACAATGTATACTTGCTCTGCTGATTTCTGTCTCACAAGCACATTGCCTAACATATTTCCTTGGTAATTGACTGAATCATTGTAACACTTCAACATTCATGTCATTACTGCAAGATGTTCAGGGCCTTCCACACCTTTGCTTGTGTGCATAATGCTACCTTCTGTGCTCATATGTGATGAATATGAGAAGTGGTGAGTCACATTAAAGGGTCTGTTTTGTGTTCATATTTCCACTTTTGCTGAACTTCAGACATATTCTCAATTTTATAGTAGTAGTAGTAGTAGAGGTATTTTAGTATTCACTTGTATCATTCAAATGTTAAATGTAAATACAGAATTGTTTTCTGGGAAAAAAATTAAATCTGAATAATGTAAAGTCTTCATATGTATCTGTTTCATGTAATATATATGTCTGCATTAGCATGTAATAAATGCGATATTATATTATAAAGTATGCATACAATGTTTTGAATTGCCCTGTGTGTGTGTGTGTGTGTGTGTGTGTGTGTGTGTGTGTGTGTGTGTGTGTGTGTGTGTGTGTGTGTGTGTGTGTGTGTGTGTGTGTGTGTGGAATATATGCACTGCTAGGAAAGAAGTCAACAGGCATCCCCACTGGCAACGTGCATCATGCCGTGTAATGAGTCACATGTTGTAGCCAGTATAAATTGAAGGAATATGATGCTCCCAAGTCAGTGCAAATGTGTCTGGGGATGAAATGGCTGTGAGAAGGGAACTGACAGAGTTTGAAAGAGTTGTCGTGATAGAATGTCATGTTGCAGGCCTATCTGTTTGGCAAATTGTTGACAAATTGGGCCATCTCAGGTCAACATTCAGTGAAACCATACTGAAATGGAAGTGCAGAGAGTCAACTGCAAATGCCACCCAAAGTGGACAACTCACCACACTCACTAAACATGAATGTAGGGTGCTACGAAGGATAATATGTAAGAACCTCCATTCATCAGCCAACACATTGAATGCAGCGTTCCTGGTATTGACTGGAACACTACATTGAATGCAGTGTTCCTGGTATTGACTGGAACACAAATCTGTTCCAAAATAAAAACATTTTGGACCAAGACTCACAACATAGGTTTCCATGATAGGACTGCAACATGCACATCCTACATTACCCAAACCAACGTGCATCGTTGTCTTCAGTGGTGCAAAGAGTGTACAGTGGAATATGGAAGCTTGGAAGCTGTGTTATGGAGCAATGAATCACACTACACCCTCTACTGAGCAGATGGACAGGCGTGGCAGATACCTGGTGAACGTCTTTTACCAGAGTGTGTCAAATTCGGAGATGATAATGTGATGGTGTGGTCCTGTTTTTCCTGGTTTGGCCTTGTACCTGTGTTACCACAAACACTAAACTCTGAGAGGTATCTAGATAATGCAATGCAATGCAATGTTTCCTACTTTGTGGCATTTTTATGGAACTGACCATTGTATCTTTTAGCAAGACAATGCACCTTGTCTGTTGCTGTAACTGCATGGTTTATGGATATGAACATCACTACACTCGAGGACATCAGCCCACAACAATCCAAGACCTCATTACATGTCTATAGGGAGAATGGTCCAAAATTCCCATTGATCTCTATTGTATGCTTGTGAAAAGTATTCCCTATTGGATTGCTATAGTCACTGCAGTGAAAAGAGGTCCTACATCTTATTAAGGTGGGTGCAATGGCTATTTGTTCCTCACACTACGGTGTCCATTGACTTCTTTCCAAGCAGTGTATATGTAGAAAATTTATCAAGAAGCAAAGGCATATGTTATGATGCTAATTAATGTTCTATACCCATATAATTTATTTACTTCACTCTTATTTGTTAAAAATGTGATGCAGATAACATGACACAAAATAACGGCTATTGCTGTTATTTTGTATCATGAAAGCGAGGATCTGAAGTGTGTGTCTCAGGTTGCAAGATTGACGTAGTGGATGAAAGTCAGAATGCGATAGAAAATTGTGATGTAACGCCAGATAGCAAAGAGAATGAGTTTAAAAGTGATACAGTTAATGGTGAAAGTAAAAGTACAGAGCGAGAGAATGGTTTGATTGATAAAAAAATGAAGAGTTAGCTGCAATGAGGGAGATAGCTTGGTTGTGTGGAGTGATACATAGGGCGAAGCAGCAGCTGGAGCGATTACAAAAATGTCTACTGAGTGGATCAGCTAACAAAAAGAAGCAAGTGCGTGATAAGATAAATGAGAACATGATCGGGAGTGAAAGAAAAATTAAGGAGCGAGTGTTATATGGTGATTCAGTAGTAAAAGATGTAATAGATTAGAGTTTGACAAAATCGTGCTTTCCAGGTGCGAAAATTAATAATGTAAGTGAGGCTATTAGAGCATAGAAGCATTGGGTGAAAGAAATGATAGTAGTGGCCGGAACGAATGATTTAAAAGTTGAAAATTTTGCTATGAGAGAGGACTTGAAAGAATTACTAGAGGTAGCAAAAGGAAAGAGTTAGGGTAGTTAGTCTGTTGCCACAGTATGACAGAGTAGAGTTGAGAAAGAGGGCCATAATTGCGAATGACTTGCATAGGTTATGCAGGAGGAGTGGGGTGAGTTTGACGGGTGAATGGATTTGGTGTTCAGAGACTGGAAAAATTGTTGCTGAATGAAGTTAAAATGGATGTGCAGAATCAGGGAAACTAGAGCTTTTAGGGAGGGTGGGGATGCTGTTGAGAGGACATGCAGACATCAGTGAGGCAGTTGTGTATAATATTCTTGAGTTATGATGAATGATAACAAACCAAATGGGATAGTTAGTATAAGGCGTCAAAATAGGGGTGGGGTTAGGGGACTTCTGCACTTTATGTACACTAATGCCAAGAGGAGGAATTTTTGGCCTTGGTTAGTTCTTCCTGGTCACAGGTTATTGGCATTAGTGAGACATGGCTAACAGAAGATGATATAGTTAGTGGGATAGAATGTGAGGGATATAATGTGTTCAAGAAAGACAAGAGAGAAAAGAATGGGGGGAGGAGTGTTATTGATGATAGCTGATGAACTGCAGCCAAAGAGAATAGAAGTTCAACTTCAGGATAGTGAAAATAGCACATTTGAGGCTATCTGGTGTGAAATTGAGGTCAGCAGAACAAAATTTACAGTTGGGTGCTGCTATAGACCAGGCAATGGAATAGATAATGGAAATAGTGTGCATAGGCAAATAGGCTCAATGAGTGGAGGACAGGTAATTATTATGGGGGGGGGGATTTCAACTATGGTAACATTGATTGGAGGGAAGAGAGGACAAATGGGAGGAAGGAAATGTTTTATGCAGTTACTAAGGGATAACTACCTGAGACAGCATGTAATGGAATATACTAGGGATTATAGAGTGCTTGAGCTAGTAATTGCATCTGAGAAATTGACTATTATGAATATGACCATTTTTTACGAATTGGTGAGAGTGATCATAGGGAAGTGGCTAAATGTATGGAATTACTGGTCTGGTAAGTATGACAAGCTTAGGTGATTGCTTGGATCAGTGCCATGGTATGTTAAACTGCATGGGAAGTGGTAAGGGAGCGTTTGAGGGAGGTAATGGCTGACTGCATACCTAGAGTTCAGAGAGTAAATCAGGTGGGAGTTAAATGGATGAATAACACCATTAAGCTTGAGCTGCAAAAAAAGAAACAATTATGGATGAAATTTAAGGAGAAAGATGACCTGCAGGTACATGAACAGTACAAAGCACAGGCTAGAAGGGTAACTAGCGTAGTAAGAAAAGCAAAAGCAGATTATGAAAGGAAATTAACAGTGCAAGCTAATGTGAATCCTAAACAGTTCTTTCGATATGCTGCAAGTGAAAGAAAAAATGTATACACCAAAATGATTTTAAGGAATGCTGATGGCAAAGAGGTAACTGAATCAGCTGAAATAGTAGAATTACTAAGCGAACACTTTGCAAGAGTATCATCCAGGCTGTGATATTGCAGGAATGAGAGAACGAATGGCTGATACAGGAATTGAAGCGAATGAAATGAAGGTGAATAGTATATTACAGAACCTTAATGTAAATACATCTGTGGGACTGGATGGTATACCAGCTCGAGTCTTATGTGTAGAGGCAAAGGAATTGTCAGTTCCCTTGACCATATTGTTTAATTTAAGTCTCAGCTATGGGTTAGTCCCGAGTGGGTGGAAAGAGGGGAAAATAGTTCCATTGCATAAAGGAGGTTGCAAATTACGACTGATCATCATATCAGGAATCATTGTCAAGGTTTTAGAGATATTAGTCAAGAGCAAAATACGGGAATGAATAGATGAAAACAGGATACTGTATGGAGGACAGCATGGTTTTGTGAAGGGTAGATCATGCCTCAGTAACTTGCTCACGTTTTATAATACAGTGATGGCTGAACTGGATAAGGGTAATGGATTTACAGTGATACTGCGACTTTGCTAAGGCCTTTGACAGGATACCACATGGAATTCTAATCAGTAAACTGCAGCACATGGGGATGGATAGGAGGGTAGTTGATGGAGAGACATCAGAGAGTAGTTTATTCAGGAGTGGAGTCCAAAAAAAGGCTTGTTACTAGTGGTGTGCCACAGGATTCTGTTCTTCGACCACTGCTGTTTAACTGGTAATTAGCTTAAGGAATTAACAATGAATAGATATTAATTAAAACAAACTAATGAATACCTTCAATATTTTGGCAACGTCATGTTGCCATCTTCAGGAACATACAAATATGGTATGTGCATGCAGGCACTAACAAAAGCACATGAGAAAGAAGGCAAGAAACTAATATTGTTCGTAAAGTCCTAATGGTGCCCCCTAGCGGGCTAATTGGGTTGTCTTGGCCGTTGGGCTGAAGTTCTCATAATGTAGGCTTCCCAAATTTGGGGTAGTTTCATGCACCCAAATTTGGGAAGCCTACATTATGAGAACTTCAGCCCAATGGCCAAGACAACCCAATTAAGTTTCAGTAAGGGAATACCGTGAGTAGACATATTACCAACTATTATAATAACAGAATTAACTGATGTAAATTATTCTTTATTCGTAGAATTTTCACCTGAGTATCATCAGTACAGGTACAAGGCTAATTAAACAATAACTGTTATATTCACAAAGCGCCACCTAAGGTTAAATTTCCTAAATTTATTTAATTATTATTTTATTTTTAATTATTTAGTTATTCAATTATAATAATTAAATTTTTTTTAATATAATTAAATATACATATGTGTATACAATTATATGTTCGGAAAGATTTGCTGCTTTATAAAGTACTATCTCCCACAAGGGGGAAAGATGTAGACTATCAGATCTGTTTAGGTTAGGGGAGTGAAGTAATGTTTCACATGTTTCTTTTTATAGCTGTTCCATTAGGAACTGACTTTTGTGAATGACTTTTGTCTTGTTCCACTTAACTATATGTCTGGTGTTGATGGCATGTTCTGCAATTCCAGACTGTTCGGGTTCAAGGTACTGGATATACGACTGGTGTTCTTCTAACTGGACCTGAGCAGATCTTCCTGTTTGTCCAAAATATGACAATCCACACAAGCATGGAATCTGGTAGACACCTGGATAGCTGAGATGTGGGAGCTTGTCCTTTGGAGACATTAGGAATATGGAGATTTTTCTGATGGGTCAAAAAGCCACACAGATATTTAGTGGTTTTAGCACCTTAGCTATGTGTTCACTGACCCCTTGTACATAAGTGATAGGTATACATGTAGGTTCTTCTGTACTTGAAGAGGATGCTAGAACACGATTACTTAAAGCTCTTTTTATGAAGGACTTCTTATAGCCATTGGATATGAAGGAGGAATTAATATACTGTAATTCTTTTTGTAAAAGTTCTTCTGAAGAACAAAAGGAGTGGGCTCTATGAACTAGTGTTTTTATAGTACCTGCCTTTTGGCTGGGATGGTGATGTGATTCAGCATGAATGTACTGGCCTGTATGAGTCTCTTTCCTATAGACTGTGAATTGTAGATAACCATCTGGTTGGCAAAGAATCAAGAGGTCTAGAAAGGCTAACTGCTTATTTACTTCTACTTCTAGGGTGAAGTGCATTAATTTTTGAGAGAAACTGTTGTAGTTCTTCTGAGGTGCCCTTCCATATGGCAAAAATGTCGTCCACATATCTAAACTATATGTTAGGTCTGGATGTAATGTTGCCAAAGTTACGCTGTTCGAATATCCAGTACCTTGAACCCAAACAGTCTTGGAATTGCAGAACATGCCATCAACAACAGACATAGAGTTAAGTGGAACAAGACAAAAGTCATTCACAAAAGTAGGTTCCTAATGGAACAGCTAAACAGATCCGATGGTCTACGTCTTTCACCCTTGTGGGAGATAGTACTTTATAAAGCAGCAAATCCTTCCTAACATATAATTGTATACACATATGCATATTTAATTATATTAATAATAATAAAAAAAAATTATAATTGAATAATTAAATAAATTTAGGAAATTTAACCTTAGGTGGCGCTTTGTGAATATAACAATTGTTGTTTAATTAGCCTTGTACCTGTACTGATGATGTCTGTGTACTGGTGATACTCAGGTGAAAATTCTACAAATAAAGAATAATTTACGTGAGTTAATTCCGTTATTATAATAGTTAGTAACAACCCAATTAACCCACTCGGGGGCACCACTAGGACTTTAGGAACAATATTAGTTTCTTGCCTTCTTTCTCATGTGCTTTTGTTAGTGCCTGCGTGCACATACTGTATTTGTATGTTCCTGAAGATGGCAACACGACGTTCCCGAAATATTGAAGGTATTCATTAAAGTTTGCTTTAATTAATATCTGTTATATGCGTTGTTAATTCCTTAAGCTAATTACCAGTTATGTATGACCAACGTATAAGCCTTGCTACACTGCTATTTAATTTGTTCATTAATGATATAGGAAAGGAATCTTAGAGGAACTGTTCATTTATTTGCTGATGATGCAAAGTTGGGCAGAGCAATAGTGAATGCGCAGGATGATTTGGATAGATTGTCAGTCTGGGCAAATGAGAATGGATGTCAGTGTAAGGTTATGCATTTTGGGGTGAATAAATTAGCAGTATATCACATTGGTGGAACTGTACTCCAGGAGATTGACAAAGCCAGGGAGTTGAAGTTTAGGGGACACATAGCAAAAGTGGCTAAATCAGCTCATCAGATCACTTGGTTACTGAAGAATACTTTGACGAGCAGAGATAAGCAAGTTATTGTTCCTCTTTATTGAGCCTTGATAAGACCCCATCTTGACTACTGTGTCGAGATCTGGGCCCCTGGGTTTCTTCTTGATGGGGAGGAGATAGAGAGGATCCAGAGACGAGTGACCAAAATGATAGCTGGTCTATGGAATGAATCTTACAAGAACAGGTTGAAAATCTGTGAGTTACAGAAATTGGTTGATAGGCAGAAAAGTGGTGATATGATTGAAACATTCAAATTACTGAAGGGTTTTATAAGATTAATTCAGAGGAAATTTTTCATAACAGGGCTGGTGATGGGGGAACTAGGGGCCATCCATGGAAACTGAGCAAGAGTGTAGTTAGCAAGGGTAAAAAAACCTAGTTCTAACGAACTAAGTTTTTTACTTGGAGAGTGGTGAATGAGTGGAATAAGCTGCCAGAGTTTGTTGTGGGCTATGACTGTAAAGCAAAGTATGATAGATACTGTGTGAATGCCAAATAGTTGTTCTTGATATGATGTTTAGGGCCTCCCTCGATGAGTCTAAGGACTCCTTGGAGTTGCCTGTAATAATAATTGATATTAATATTTCTTATAGTACAATGCTTGCACGTTACATGGTGGCAAAGGCCAAGAGCAAAGAGAGTATGCTTTAGCTAGTCTGAAGACTGGAACAAAGGATATCTTGGTTGCTACTGATGTTGCTGGTAGAGGTATTGATATTCGCAATGTATCATTGGTCATTAATTATGACATGGCAAAGTCCATTGAAGGTAAGTTTGTATAAAGTTGTATTATTTGAAGTCTTTTTTTGCTAAATTAAAGAGATTATCGTTTAGTATATTAAAAAAAGGTTGACTTAGATATCATCCTTATTGTCTGTTATTGTTATTTATTTATTTTTGTAAATAGTAGCCAGGTACAAACGGAGTTAACTGAATTCCATTCTTAGGTGCATATTAGGTTTTTTTCTTTTTTTGTCATCTAGGCTAGTTTGAGTTATCATTAGTTTTTGATAATTGCTGATACTAGATTTGAAAACCTGAAAATTGTACATTTAAAAAATACATATGAAGGGAGTTTGTTGGAAAAAGCAGCAGCAGTGGAGATCATGAAGAAGAAGAGAAATATATCCTGCAACTTTTGTGTTGAACTATAAAGTAGATAGTGTCCACTTGCTAGATAGATTTAGAGGAGAATTACTTAGAGAAAATCTCTTGTCTAGAAATAAGACAGGATTGTTTTTTCTTAGTAATGAAGTTAGCAGAGTTATCAGGACCCCACTTACATTTTTGGAGATCATAATTTAAAAAAAAAAAGAATGTGGAAGTTTTGTTAATTTGCATAGTGTAAGGATGGTCAAATAAGAAAGAGGAACATAATATCATTATCAGAATACCTATGGATTAGATCTGTAGTCAACTGGAGTTGAAGGAATGGAGTCCTGTGTTTTGTCAGGATTGGTTAAACATTTAAGGAATTATTGAAGAAGGTGCAGCCACAGAGAGAGAATCTGACATTAAATTCTGTCTTAGATGCTGTAGAGGGTTCTAGGAAAATTTGCCATATTTTCCTAGAACCCTCTACAGCATCTAAGCATTTATGCCATAAGACATTTTGCATTAATTTTTGTAAATAATCAATGGATGATAAAGGGTATTATAAAATCATTAAAAAAAAGAGCAAATCTTTATTAAGGTGAATGTTAGTGATACATAACATAATGAAATCATTTAAAAATTGTGCCAATTAAAAGAGATGCTGCATAACTAATTATCTTTTTGCTGATCGTCAATTCAACAAATCCATCGGTAACATCGCTCATTGGAAGAAATGCTAACGCTGTGAAGCATTTAATTTTCGTGTTGAATTCAGCATCTGTTTGATAGTGTAACTTCAAACCAATGGCAACAATTTTGCAATATAGATTTTGTGCCATATGAAATAAACAACCTGTTATAGTTGTTGATGTAAATATGTTACAAAAAGCGTTGATAGTTGCTTTCTCAGAGTCAATATTTAATTTAAGGAACTGAATAATCTGCTGTAAGTTAATTTTTTCCAGGAAGCAAAGCAAAAAAAGCTGCCATGGAATCCTTAGGGCTCTCATGCCAGTCCCAAGCCTGGATAAAGGAGGAGGGTTGGTCAGATGAGTATCTGATGCCTGTATGATCAACAAGGTCGGCGATACCGAAAGGAAACAGAAACTAACAGAACTATTATCAGTAGGAACATGGAGTGTACTTTGGATGTCAGGAAAACTAGAATTACTTCTTGAGGAAATGAAGAGATATCGGTGTGATGGACATCATCAGGAGAGATAAATGTATGCAAAGTCATATGGTCTGTGCATTACATGAAGTAGGAGTTGGCTTCTTTTTTAACAAAGCTAGAGAGGCATTGTTAGGCTACAAACCAGTCAATGAACAAATCATAGCAGCAAGATTTCAAGCAGAACCATTTAATATATCAATAGTCCAGATATATATATGCACCCACATCTGACAGCACAGATGAGGATATTGACTTATTTTACAAAGATCTCATAGAGACAGTAGAAACAATACCAAAGCAAGATGTACTAATTATTGAAGAAGATTGGAATGCCAAAGTCAGAATAGATAGATGGTTGGGAAAGAGTCATGGGAAAATATGGTTTCGGAGAAAGAAATGAACGAGGTGAAAAAATGTTAGAATTTACTGTGGACCATGAGATGATCTGTAACAAGATTCCAGCAAAAGGAGTGTAGAAAATGGATATGGTAATCAAATGATGGGAAAACCAAGGACATGATTAAAAGAAGATGGATAACATCAGTACAGCAGTGTCAAACTTTTCAAGGAGTGGATATAGACTCGGATCATAGTTTAGTGATTGCAAACATCAAGTTGAAATTAAGAAGAAACTATAAACCCCATCATCAGAAACAAAGAGATACATCAGAAATAGGAAGAATGCAGAACAGCGTTAGAGGAGAAACATAAAAGTGTGGACAAAGAAAAAAAAATCGAATCTAAGAGTGAAAGGAGTAATAAAGGCAATAGAAGATGGAGTTGAAGAAGAGAAGATCAAGAAACACTGAAGTTAGTACAGGAGAAAAGAATGTTGAAGATAAAAGGTATATATCAGAACAAATAGAGGAAGAATATAGAAGAAAGTGTAGTGAGGTGAAAAAAGCAGTCAGAATGGAAAATTGATAGATAATATAGAACAGTACTAAGGAGGTGTACAAAATGATTAGAACCATTAATAGGTGGCAGCCAAAACAGACCACAATTAAAGATGAAAAAGGCAAAGTATTGATGAATAAAGATAAAATTGTACAGCGATGGACAAGATACTGTAGTGAGTTATATGAAGAAAAACTAGATTTAGATAGTGTTGGGAAACTGATTGAAGAATTGAAGCAGATATGGACATTTTAAGAGGAGAGGTAGAAAGCAATAGGATGGCTAAACCACAACAAGAGTCCTGGTAATGATAACATCACTGGAGAAATGATTAAATATGGTGGCAAAAGTATGGTTACAGAAATGCACCAACTATGTAATATGGTATGGAAAGAAGTGAAAATGCCAGAGGAGTGGGTGAAATCGATATTAATGACAGTATACAAGAAAGGAAATAAGCTAGAAATGTAAAAATTATAGAACAATTGCCTTGACAAGGTGACTTGTAATAGCAGTGAAAGCTAGGAGAAAAAACATAAACATATATGCTGGCTTTGTTGATTTTCAGAAGGCATTTGATAGTATCGACCAGAAAGTGACATTAGCAGTGCTAGAATCCTATGGAATTGATAGAAAACTAATAGCTATATTAAAAGATGTTTATCAGAATGCAGTTGCAGTAGTTAGAATAGGTTATGATTTGGGGAAATGGTTTAGAACAAGTAGAGGTACTAGACAGGGGGACCCAATATCATTTTCATCCACGTTTAGAAAGAGCAATGGATAAAATGAAGAAGATGCAAAAGGAATATCAGTGCATGGGATGAGAATTAACAATCTGAGATTTGCAGATGACATTATTATTATTATTGACGAAGACTAACTACAAAAAAACACTGAAACTGTTAAATGAGGAAGGGAAGAACTGGAAGATTTGGACTTGTTATGAACTTGGAAAAAAACTAAGACAATGGTGCTTGGTGAGAAGAATATGAAACAAAAGATACAAGTGGATGGAATTGATATAGAAAATGTAGAATAATTCACATATTTGGGAAGTAAAATGATGTATGATTTGGACTGTAAAAAAGAAATAAAGATCAGGATTGCAAAGAGAAGAACAAATCTGAAGGCCATGGATAACATCTGGAAAAGTAAAGTGATCAGCCTGCAAACAAAACTAAGAGTACTGGAAACATGGATCTGAAGTGTGGGTAATAAATAAGGAATCAAGAAAAAGAATTTTGGCATTTGAGAGAACTTGTTACAGGAAGATTCTAAGAATAGGATGGGTACAGAAAATTGCAAACGAAGAGCTCTATCAGAAGACACAACCAAAAGATTATAAAACGGAAGCTGCAATTATTTGGACACGTCTATAGAATGAGTGAGGACTGGAAGATAAAGACATTTTATGTTTGGTATTATGGATGGTGTAAACAGAAGAAGTAGATCATACAGAGAATGGATAGACGTCATAAAGGACTGGTGTGGAATGGGTGTACAGAAATTGCGACACTGGACAAAGAAAGGTGGAAGAAGATAGCGAAGAAGGCATCGGACACCAGTGGGCAGTGAGGCAATGGTTCGTGATGATGATAAAAGCCAAAAGATGTGGAATGCTAATACTTCCTATTGCTATATGTATATGTAGCCTGAATAACTGATAATATATATTTACTAGAATAAAGAGCCAAAATGCTTCACTTTGGCGATGCATATCTAAATTAAGTGGATATTAAATCCAACATCATTTTAAAGCCGAATTCGTGCAGAAACTATAAAAGTTTCATGCCGATATTGACCAGAGAGCTAACGGGAATACACCGTCGCCATACTACGAGTTACCCTCGCCCAACCTAATAGGAACTTTTATTGTCTCTGAATTCGGCTTTGAAATGATGTTGGATTTAATATCCACTTAATTTAGATAATTTTGCATCGCTGAAGTGAAGCATTTTGGGTCTTTATTCTAATAAATACTTTACGCCGACCGAGAGTTCGCTTACGAAAAATACACCTCTCCAACGGTTCGAGTTCCTTAGCACAAAGAGTTTTTGCTCTCTAGATTTCTGCCTAGTCTCTGATGAAAACCAATGAGTTTGAAACAGTTGTCAGACTAGTGAAACCTTATAATGAACCAACAGAAGGCAATACACAGACGCTTTTAGCAGCCGTGCTTTCCTATTAGGTTTGGCGAGGGTAACTCGTAGTATGGCGATGATGTATTCCCGTTAGCTCTCTGGTCAATATCTGCACGAAACTTGTATAGTTTCTGTATTTGGCTTTGAAATGATGTTGATAATATATAATTGGGCTGCATTTAAAAGTACCATCACATGTCCAATCCTTATTTTCAAGGTCATCTAATCCAGCTTGTATACCAAACATTAAAATTCTCTCTTTATCATCTTTACCACTATTGTATAATAAAAACTGCTCACTATTTTATAGAAATTTATACTCATCTAGAATTGTATATCCACTTCTTTCAGTTGGGATAGGGGGTACATGGCCTTTCTTTTGTCTATCTAATATTACGACACAAATTTGCTAAAGACGACATTAGAGATGAAGGGAAGCACACAAGCAGACTGTCAGTTAGAAAGCTTAATTTTAAAGAAATTACCTTCCTCTAACTAGTTGGTTGATAAGGTCACTAGATTGTTAGTTTAAATGTTTCCAGCAAATTTTCCAGTCATGGCTGTAGAGATAGCAAGAGTATCTGATTATTTCGTTCCAAACATTTTTAATGGCATTGAGTGGTAGATGATTTTTGTTAATCACTGTGAGATCACAACATAGGTTTACAGCTTCTTTTTTGTGTGTGTGTTGGAGGACTCGTATTCAACAGCAGGAGGATCACAATTGATAGTAGAATTCATGCTGAAAGCCATGAATTATGATCCTCTTTCTTTTGGAATAGCCATTTGGTGGTAGGGATTTGCTATCCCTCTTAAGAATAGGCACATTAAATGTAAAGGGACTCTTATTAATTTTCAGGACCCAAAGTTCTAGAGTGCTTCATATATGGGATGATGAGTAGCTATGCATATTGAAGGACTTGGGTTTTATAATTTCACAAGCCTTAGGAAGTTTATAAAGTATTAAGGAAATGAACAAAGAATTTTGCAGAATCATATACTAAAGGACAGGACAGTATTAAAATAATGAAGAGGATGCTGTACATTAGACTTACGAAAATATTCTTCTAGTGCGCTCACTAGAAGAATATAAAATAATGAAGAGGATGCTGTACATTAGACTTATGAAAATATTCTTCTAGTGCGCTCACTAGAAAAATATTTTCATAGTCAATCATTAAAATGAAGTTCTAGTATACATTTGGAGGGCACTAATTTATATGAGTATATAAGTGTATCTCCACTGGAAGCTCTTAATCTGAATTTAAACTTCCTTCAAGCATGAATCCTTCATCCTCAGATTTATTAAGGCTTTTCCTCAGCCACTTATAGAAACCAGAAATTATTGAAATATCAAAGGAAACATACCATCATTTCTTATTCTAGTGAATGTGCAATAAGGAAATTGTCACTTTATGTGGAAGGATATCTGCAAAAAAAATAAAAAAACAAATTTCTTCAGACATTCTATTAATAAAAACATGTTAGCAGGGTCTCTGAGTAGCATCCATAAAAGAATACCAATATGGTAACAAATATCTCATAAAACCTTAACATATTCTTAGAGGAGTTACATCTGAATGGAATCTCAGTGTTACAGATGGGGGAAATATGCTCTTAACTTAAATATAATGAACTGTATTGTTAAGGATGGTAATTTAAAAAGGCAAAGGTGCGCATCATTTGGGTTGATGTTTTATACTGTGAAGGCGGAAGAAAAATTTTTCTTCCACATTCACCAACTTGTGTAGTATAAAACACCAACCCAAATGATCTGCGGATTTACCTACAGACAACCAAACCTATTTTCAATTTTGGACCAAATCATAAATGACTGCCACTACAACCACAGCCCATCTTACCTGTCCAAACTACATGCTTTATGATTCCTTTCACCACAAAGGTGATACTCATGCTTTTCTGCAACCTAGTATTCCTTTCAAGAGGATGTGCCCAGTTTTAAATCTTTCTGTTTTGACCTTTTATGGCTTGCGATTTCCTTGCCTCATTTATCTGTCTCCTAGTTCTTAAATTCATTCTGACTTCTTATTCCTGAAGTTTGAAAAAAAAAAAAAAAAATTATTGCAAATGACTGGAAACAAAAAATTACATCTTCATTCACAGCCTATATGTAAATTTGCAAAACTGTCTGAATTTGACAGGGATAAATGTAGAAAACTTGCTGCCTGTGGGAGACATGTCTTCTAATCCCCTTCTAAAACTGCTGACACAATTTCTGTCCATTTGTGTTGCTACCTCTCCCTCTCTCACCCAGATGGTAATATTACACCAATCATCTAAAAATAAAGCTGACCCCCTGAATAGCCAAAAGGTGTGACACCTTTTGGTTACTCTTATATGAAAATATGACTTCTGCTTTACTTCAACCTTGGTATCACCTCTGGGTCTGGCTCCCACAGATGAGACCTCAATAAAGGTCAAAACCAGCCTGGGTAGTGACCCTTCCCATAATGCATAGCATTATACATGTCAGTAAGGAGATGTGCTTTGCATTATGATACTAAGGCAAGTGATGTGAAGTTATTAGCTTTTATATACAAGTTGCCCAGTCCTGAAAATGCTTCAGGTGCAAAGGATTAAACCAAGAATATAATTTCTTGGCATCTTTAATTTATAATATAACCAAGTGGAAAAACTTCCAACAACTAGTCACCTTCTTTTTGCTCACAAAAAAGACCTTAGTTCCTCTTCCTTTACCTTTGTAACACTCAGCAGTCAAGATCAAGTCTCTCCTAGCTTTTGCTGACATAATCACATCACTTCTGTAATATCCTCAGCTTCCAAAATAGTGGCATCTTTTTTAACTGAAGACATTACTTTTCATCTGTCCAGTTAATTACTCTGTGCACATCCCAAATCCATCCAACCTTGGAATGCTGCTCTCACATTTGGGATAGTGCCTAAAGCCACTCTAAAAATTCTAGTCACTCTTCAGTTGATTGATAACTTCTCTCATAGATGGATAGGTTCCACAGTGTATCTTCTACAGATATGTTCAAGAGCACTGTTCTGCACAACTAGCATTCATTATTCTCCCCCCCCCCCATTTTTACTAAGTCTAATACAACAAAGGCAATAGTTGCCCAATATCCTTTTACAGTTGATTTGCTGGCTTACTGAACCTGTTACTCATATTTGTCTTTCATTTTATCTAACTCAGTTCTGTAGAATAGCCTTCTCTATGAAATATTGTTTAAGAACTACAACCTCCTTGAAAAGGAATATCAACAGATTACTTTGCTCTTGATCCTACTTGCACATAGCACTTATTTGCTAATAGGCCTTGCAGCCTATTGTGTACAGGAGTGATATATAAAAATCCAAGTAAGATATTTCAGCTATCTAAAAGCCATTAAAAATCCACTACGATGCTTTAATTTTCAAAAATATGGTCATGACATGTTCAGCCTGTCTAACCATGGTTTAGCCACCTGTGTATAATGCAGCATTAACGAACACAGAAATAGCTTACCTTGCAAAGAGCTCAAACTGCAAAGGAATACCTGAAATCTACTTTTTAGCAGAAAGCATTTCTGCTAAAATAATCCAAGGCACCCAAACACCTATGACTGTTCATTAATTGTTTTTATGTGGTATCTACATCTGGCTTCCTATTGTGAGACTTTTTATCAGTCTCGAACATAGGCCATCTGTCTGGAAAATTTCCAAATATCAAATTCATCTCCAAGCAAGATAGGCATTTTATTTTAGATTCCTCTGGAGACAAAAGAATCCTTCCACCTCTCACAGAAATATCTGGAGGCATTTTTTATGCAGTGCTTTAAGAATTACATGAATTCAATCAAGCATTAATCATTGTTAAAACAAGAACTGCAGACATTACACTGAGGAAGTATCTGCTAATAAAAAAAAAGGGGGGGGGGAGCACTGCATAAAAATGCCTCCAGATTCTTCTGTCTTCAGAGGAATATAAAATAATACTCCTATCTTGCTTGGAGTTGAATTTAATATTTGGATATTTTCCAGTATGTAGATATGTATAAGTTTAATATTGAACTAAATGTGAATGCATTGATAACTGCATGTATGATATGAAAAAACATATCTATTTTCTTGCACACTTGATGTGTGCAAGAAAATAGATACGTTTGAAAAAGTACTGTTTTCAAATAAAATCACTATAATTATAACACATAATAGCAGCTTATTTTTACCACTTCATGACTGAAAGTGTGTTGTGGAGCATGCATGGAGTGAAAAGAATCCTATATATTACTATGAGAGAAATGAGATTTTTGGAACTCGAAAGCAGATATTTACTAAGTGTTTCATATAAAAAGAAAAATGTTTAAAAGTTATTAATTGCTATGTTATGCCTATAAAGACAGAAAAACTGTTGGGGGGGGGGATGATACAGCAGTTGAGTTTTTAATTAATACAGTCTTTTGTATTGAAAGAAAAATGTAAGTCTGAACCTTACAGGAGATAAAAGGCAGGAAGAAAGTGAAGATGATTGGATTGGGTTATGCTTTTAGAGAAAACTGGCAACTAAAATTGTAAATGTTTTGGCAAACTCTTTAAAAGAGAATGCTGTAGATTTCAGCTCTAGAAGTTTTATTTCCACCTCTTTGGAAATAAAATTTCTCTAATGAATTCTTTGCACCCACCTGTGATCATCAATGACATGCTTTAAAGGAGAAAAGTGTAAATTATGCAAAAAAATAATATATAGTTTGAATGCATTTAGAACGAGCCTGAAAATTCACTCGCCTATGGCAAGTGGATTTCTGGAGCCCTGCTTATATCTAAGATCAGTATATTTTATTAATAGCACATATCAATAATATAGTGATAGCTAATTTTAATGGAATCACATGCATATTCTCATTCTTGTTGTTTTCCAGATTACACTCATCGTATTGGTAGGACTGGTCGAGCTGGAAAACATGGAGTTGCTGTAACACTAATAACAAAAGAAGATTCCCATCTTTATTATGACTTAAAGCAATGTGTTCTTAGTAGTCCCGTATCCACTTGTCCTCCAGAACTTGCTAATCATCCTGATGCCCAACACAAACCTGGGACTGTTGTCACCAAAAAGCGAAGAGAAGAGAAAATTTTTGCTTGATCAGTGTTTCTCAGCACATGTAATTCTCTGTGTAGTAGAAGACTACTCTGACACATTCAGGATACTAAGAAGAGATTTGATGATTATCATTTTGAAGAAAAAGACTATAGCCTAATCCATTTGGTTTTATATTTACCTGCTGGTGCATAAAAATATAAACTATTTAAGAGGGATTGTGTTCCCGTATCGAACACATTATTTTAGATCAAGTGGCCGTGCTGTGTTAAAAGCATTTCTGTATGTCAGTTGTAAATACATTATGATCTTCTTTTGTGTGTGGTTCTTCAGTGAGTCCACTAATTAAATCAGAGGTTTCCCACCTTTTTGTTATACACAATTGCACAAATTCTGACGCAAAACAATGCATTAATTAAACAGAGGGTCATGTTTAATTATTTGCATTGTGACTATAATGATATACAGTATGAATTGAATGTACGTTTTCTGTGTATAAAAACTTAAGAGTAGTTGTACATTTACAGACTATAGTTTAATTGAATTATTGACTTTAATTTTGCAAGTTTTGGAAATATTTTTTGAATTTTGCATACAAAATTCAAAAAAATTAGTGTTTGAAACTACTAACCTCAGTGATTCCAACCACTTGAGATCTCTTGCAGTGGTGGTATAAGAATATACAAACAGGAACTTCTCTAAAAGAAATTATGTAATTAGCAGATGCACTGCTTAAATGAATTTACACAATATCAATTATAGGTCAACATCATCATCTCTATTTTTTTTCCTCCTTGTATATACAGACTGTAACATCCAATTGCAAATCAGTTTTCAAAGTGACATATGCAATCATCATGACAAATCATGTAATGAGAGTTGCCATAATGCACAACTTTCATTATGGAGGTACATAGTGATTTGTTTATATAATAATATAGTAATGTATTATGAATTTATAGCATAAATAACTTTTTCTAAAAAGTAAAATGCAAAATGAATTATCTACAATGTGGCTAAATTACAAGCAGTAATTTTTTTGATTAACATCCAATTTCATCATAACAAACTTGTACACAAAATCAAAACATCCTCACTATAAAAATGATCAATGGTCTCTTCTATACTCTAAAAAAAGTTTTTGCTTAGTGGTTTTGCATATTTCTTCTTTTATGCCATTTTCTAAAGCAGCCAAAGAATTTATTATACATTCACTTACTAATGTTGGAACAAACATGGATACATCGTACTGTGTTACATGGACTGTACATACATACATACAGTGCATGCAACACAATACAATGTATCTATGTTTGTTCCAACATTAATAAGTGAAATGTATAATAAATTCTTTGGCTGCTTTAGAAAATGACATAAAAGCAGAAATATGCAAAATCACTAAGCAAAATTTTTTTATTTTTATTTTTATTTTTTTTACAGACAATTAGTTCATGCAGTTGCTCTGTAAGTGAAAATAAAACAACTATTTTATTAGAAATGCAAAATTTGATTCATCTTGGGGCATTTTACTCTTATTCACACAAATTTAATTAACTGTACAAATTTATAATAGAAACAAAGTTTGTGATTTTTCACTTTTAATTCAAGTTAGCATTATATACAAATAAATAGTATGCAATTAAATGTTACAGTCTGTAGTCCTTTTGGTGACTTCCTCTTAAATTAGTACTTATATACAATTTTTAAACAAAACACTACACAAAATAATGTATTATCCTTTTCTCGGTAGATGACATTTTTTTTGTTGGGTGTGACAAACAAGTTGTAGACAGATATATTTGCAGGCTGATTTTATGGATTATCATCATCAAATTCCTGCTATGTACCCTCACAAATGGTGTACAGGATATGATAGTACTACATGAAAAAAATTACATCATTATTAATTTCCTATCTACAATTTTCCTCCAAATCAGTCTGTTACTTGTCAACACTCCAACATTATCAGATCTTATATTTCTATCGTCTAAAGCACTTTGTACCGTATCAATCCACCTATATCTTGGTCTTCCCCTGGGTCATTTTGCTGCCAACCTGGCAGAGAACACTTGTTTTGCTAATCTTTCTTCGCATATTCTGTTTAAGTGACCATACCACCTGAGATTAGCTCTGCTGACGCATTCCTGGATGCTGACAATGTCAAGTTCTTTCCTAATATCCTCGTTTTTAATATGATACTGCCATTGATGCCATCTGTTCACGCCTATAATCTTTCTCAGGACTCTCATATCTGCGGTCTCTAGTCTTTGGTCAAGTGTTTTACTTCTGACCCAGCTCTCAGATCCATAAGTTAAAACTGGTTTGAACACTGTCTTGTATACAGCTAATTTAGTGTTCCGACTAATTTCTCTCTTATTCCATATGAATTTATGCAATTGACTTCCCACCATACCAGCTTTGCTGATTCTGTTGTGTATTTCTATATTTAATTTACCATCTTCAGTAAAAATCGTGCCTAAATAGCTGAAATGTTCCACAGGTTCTCCATTCACAACACAGTTGACATTTTCAATGATTCTGCCTACTTTCATTGTCTTTGTCTTTTTATTGCTGACCTTCATACCATATCTATTACAACAGCTATTCAATTTAGTCAGAGAATCTTGCAAACTTGTAGTGGATTTATTTAGAAGTATAACATCGTCTGCATAAAGCAAAGAGCTGACATTAACATCTCCAATTTTGATATCATGTTTAATACCACTTTCCTTCATAACGTGATCCATATAGATAATGAATAACAGAGGGGATAATGCATCCTTGTCTCACACCAGATTTAACATTAAACCATCTTCCTGTACTTCCTTCAATTCTAACTGCTGACTTACAACTCAAATAAAGACTAAGTATTGCTTGATATAATGCCCCATTGAGACCAATATAACTGCAGTGTATTGAATAGCTTCTCTCTTGGCACCTTGTCATATGCCTTTTCCAAATCGACAAAACTTAAATACAGATCTCTGTTATATTCCCATGCTTTCTCGACTATTGGTCGTAAAGTAAAGATCTGATCCTGACAGCCTCTATTTGGCCTGAATAAAGCTTGTTCTTCACCAAGCTTTTCTTCCACAATTCTTCTCAACCGTTTCTCAAGTATACTTGCATAGATCTTGCCAGGAACACTCAGTAGGGAAATACCTCTGTAATTCTCACATGCAGTTTTATTTCCCTTTTTATATATGGGTACTATGAGAGCTCTACTCCAATCATCAGAAATTCATCCCTCTGTCCAGGCCTTCTGAACTATGCAGTGCAGCCACTGTACGACTCTCACATCACCATACTTCAGCATTTCTGGTCGAATATCATCTACTCCTGCTGCCTTTCCACATTTCAAGCCTTTGATGGCTTTTTCTACTTCAAGTATGGATATGTATTCCTGACTGCATGCCTGGTCAATGTTTTTTACCACTATGCTGTCATCACTGCTTGTTTCATTTAGAAGTTTTCAAAGTAGTTACTCCATACTTGAAGGATATCTTTTTCTCCCATTTTCATGTCACCTTTATCATCTCTAACTCCTTTTACAGCACTCTTTCCTCCAGAATATTTTGCCACCTTCTTGATATTTATTTTCTATATTCTTGCCAAAGTTCTCCCATGACTTTTGTTTAGCTAGTTTTACACAGTCTTTAGCATTCTTGCATTTGTCTCTATATTCTCTAAGAGCAGAAGCTGACTTATTTGACAGGAACTTTTGATATGCTTTCTTCTTTTCCTTCACTGCCTCTTTAACTTCCTGTGTCCACCAGGGAGTTCTGATTTTTTTATCCTTACAGCCAACCTCACCACATGCCTCTCTGCCAGAATCAATCAGTGTTTTCTTCAGAGTTTGCCATTGAATCTCCAAGGTTTGATTCCTGTTCTCAAACTCTTTCATTTTTTCTTCAATAATCTTTGTGTATTTTAGTCTACAGTTCACATCCGAGAGCTGCTCAACTTTTATTTGCTTTAAAACTTTCTTACATGTTATTCTTGTCTCATTGTCCAGTTCCCCATTCTCATATTTGCCCACATTACTCTACTTGAGACTGAGTGCCATTCAAGAAGATTAGCCTCGTATTTTGTGTTGAATACTATGGCTACTCCTTTTCCTTGATTGTCATTGCCTGAATATAACATTTTGTATTTATTGCTTAGAAAGATCTCACCAGTTTTGGTCTTTTTTGTTTCAATCACCCCTATTATGTCGATCTGGAACTTATCTGATTCCTCAGCTAGCTCCATTTCTTTGCCATTCAGGCTTCTTACATTGATAGTACCAATCTTTAACTCTGGTGATGTTGAGTTGGGGTTTGCTTTCAGATTTGTTCCAGTAGCTGACTTTTCGGTGTTCGCCCTGGTTCCCTGGCAAAAACAACGGATTTTTATGGATTATAAACTGCTATTTCAACATCAAGAGCAGGCATCAGCTTTTTTCTGGACACTCAGAGAAATAAAGTAATGATAATGGCTTTGTAATGCCAGATGTTGGTGGGAAAGGTACTGACATTGGTTTCTGAAGAGAAACAGACCAGTTGCTTGTTCCTTTATGTCTTAGTATAAATCTTTATAATACACAGTATATTGACAAGAATTATTCTTTCACTTGCAAGATGATGACAGAATTCTTTTGGGTCATTTTTAGTTTGCAGAGCCAATTTCATTTTTATACCTTCATTTAAATTTCTGTACAATAGTTGTAATGCTTCTGGTCACCTTATAATGTTCATAACTAACATCTTTATATAAAAAATATTCTTTATTGTCTATTGGTCATTTTGAAAGTAGTTGGCAGCACTGTTAACTTTTTTTTTTGCACTTATATTAATAATAGTTTTAAAGAATTAAAGGCAGGACATCCTCAACTAATCTGGCAGTTTGGATAGTGACATTTCAGAACACTGTAGTGAATCTCCATTGTAATGGAAATACACAAGCTGTTGCATCATTGAAAGAACATCCTATGAAAGGCTTGGCAGTTCATTTTGCAAAAAATCATGGTATTGTATTTCCACTGGGATAATAGTCAAATATGTATGGTCTAATTAGAGTTGGGTCTCAACAAGTCCATGCCATATATTCGCTGAAAAGCTAGTATTTGAATTTTGTTATTGTTGTGTGAAATGTTTCACCAGCAATTAGAGGCTCATTATTAGTATTGTGAGCAATACTATTAATGAGCCTCTAATTAATAGTATTGCTCACAGTATTCTATGAATTGGTGAATCTAGTGTAATTGCACACATTAGGATTTTCAAGCATCCACTGACAGAATTTCACTTATAGTTCACAATCTGCCTAGAGGAGGGTGCTGTATTTCTTGCAAATGGATACAATGATGGAAGCCACCCCCTCTCCCCACCTTTCTGCTGGGAAAGCTCATGTTTTTCTTTCTGCAAAACAAGAAAGCTGGCCAGAAGAACACATTCTTCTGGCCATAATTCAAAATAACCCAACAGTCTTGCACTTCGTATGAATATAGATGCTCTCAAGTTTAGCATATTCCAAACAGGGCAAATGCTTTCTGAGTATATTATTATTATATGAGAGTTCAGGCTTCATTGATGGCAGCTACACACCACCTGTCATACCTTCTCTTGAATTTATTCACACTGTCTGCACTCACGACCTCCAAAAGGCAAGCCATTCCATTCATGCACTGCTCTTGGAGAGAAAAATCAAATGCTGCATCCCTTTCTTGACTATATTCATTCTCAATTTCCATGAATGCCCTGTCTCCATCCTCCATAATGAAAAGTTCTATCTGCTAGTATTCTGCATGACCCTTTCAGAAGTCTATTGTCTCACCTCTCTTTCTCCTGTTTGCTAGAATCTGCAGTCTATAAAATTTTAATCTGTCCTTATAGCCTACATGTCATAGTCACCATATCATCTTTAATGTTCTCTCCTTTGCACCCTCTCCCCTATCTTTGCATCACCCTGGAGACCAGATATGTACATAATAGATCAGACAAGATTGTATCAAAGCCTTGTAAAGAGCAAAATGACATCCTTATATGTCAATGTTTTATTTTCAGCATTACAATTATCCTCAGAGTTGTATTCGCAATCTTTAATATATACCATCCTTGAACTTCAACTTCCTGTCTGCCAAAACTTGAAGACTCCTAGCTTGGTCACTATATTCTGCATAAAACCACTAACATAATATGCCATGGAATATCTCAACCCACCGTGACTGGCGTACTGCTTGAAGTATGATCTTTTGAAGTTGGTTGTTAACATTTAGATACAATATCAAATGAGCTATATCACACAGCCATCAATGTATATATATTAAAAAAAAAAAACATCTATTAGAGACAATACAGTTGGTATAACAGCTCTTATGTTGCCATTACAAGAGTTGGGAATGAAGTATGTCAGTTTATCTATAAACTGCATTTTTTTTTTTTTTTTTTTTGGTAAAGCACACAGTCAATCTAATAACAAACATTTTACAAGCTCTGAGAACTAGACTACCTTATGCACAGTCTAGCAGCCAAATTATTTTTCTCCATCCATCTGGAATCAGGCGTGTTAAGGTTCCCCCCTCCCTTCACATAATTTATTAGTCACCTTCAAAGATTAGTTTGGCAGACTAACTGGTCACATTACATGAACATTTAAATATGTCTTTATTTAATATCTAAATATGAATAGAGAATTAAGGTTGGATTATTTCACATTTAATCTTTAATGTGGATTACTGTGTTGCTTTTCAGTGTGATTGTAGGAAAGGATGAATATAGAATAAATGGCCTGAATTTAATCCAAATGCCTTGCTTAGCTAAGGAGAAGGGGAATACCTTGATTTTAAAATCGCTTTAAGTACTGTTACACAAAAGACCGAGTGCAGTGCACTTTAAATTCATTTTCTGTAAAATAGCAAATAATTTTTCTGCAAGGTGCTAATTGCTCTTAGACTTCTAAATTGAGAGCATCCTTCCTCATACAAATTTTTAATAAATCCTGATTGACAGCATCTTATGCTAGAGCAAATATGCTTTGATAGATGAGACTTGATTGGCTGCTGTTGGTATACAAAAGGCATCCTGTGTGTGTGTACCCCTCACAGCTTGCTTTCTAATTCTGTGTTCATTGATCAACCATCCCCAAATTCAGTTTTCACCTGTCACTTCCTAAATCCAGGATCCTGATTATCTTCCCTTAAGACCAGGTTATACTTTTTGAAGAGCCCTCTTAGATTGAGACTTCCACATTTAAGCAGCCCTGTATCCAGGTTCTTTATTATTATTAAGGGCTTATTATTCACTGACATTTTTATGATTTTATATTATTATAGGCAAAAACCCAAGTTTTTTTTGGAGGAAGACTAGCACTACATATCTGTTCTAAAGATGGATAGCATCTGACTGAGCCATGGAGACTCAGTTGCTTTGATGATGCACTTTAGTTAGAAAGTGCCTTGGTTCAAATCCCATCCAGGACACAGAACCATTATCAGGGCTATTCAGTTGAAAGTGAGTTTCTGGTCTCATATGTGGTGGCAGGGTTCTTTCCTTCTGGAAATATAAGTTTTTTTTGTCCTGCAAAATATGCTAGCAGAAGAATGGATAGTATGAGAACAAGAACTAATCATCCTGTTTCCATCAAATCTGATTTTTAGTCTGCATCTTCTATGCACCAGCATGAAGAAGGAAGTCGGTAACTAGAAATTAACCTAGGTCTGCACATCTAGTGATATACTTACTGTAGAGTCTATGAGCTTGATTCTCAGTGATATTTCCCCTGAATCATAGTCCTTGTAATAACAAGAAATACAATTCATCTTGACACAATACTTGAGTATGAATTTGTACCTGGACTAATTACAGTAATATCCTGCTTTGCAGCGATCTGCTCATATGACACTTTTCAATTATGACCAGTGCCTATTTATACGACACTGCATTTCATCATACGATGGTGTCAGCAACATTATTAATGTGAATCAACCCGATGCGCAGTTTTCATGAACTGTTTGTTTACGAAGTTGTTTGCTGCATCGCTCTGTTTTGGTAACTGATTATAAGTTTATAAGTATTATTTTAGTGTGGTTAGTAATGGCAGATAAAATTCAAAGTAAGGTTGCTATTGCTTCATGTGAAAATACGTATGAACCTGTTACACTGCATTTATTAAGATTAATAAATTTAGTGATGATGGCACATCGAACACTGAGATAGGCCATAAACTAAACTTACATGTTTAGTTTACTATTAAAGTGAAAAATGTTATACTAGCTAATACTACAGTTATCCATGAATGCGATAGTCTGATTGCCTAAATGAAAAAAAAAAATGGTGGCATTGACTACTGACCAAACTGGTTGGCATGTTCCCTTAAACCAGCATTCAGAACAACTTTTTCATATGTGAGAATTATTCTAAAATTTTGGTTTTTCCAACATAAATGCATTATTTATGCACATGTGACTGCTTAAAAAGGTTAGTAAATCATTGCATGCATCTGCTAATAAATAAAAAAAAATGCAGTGATTTGCTATACGACAGTGGTCTGGAACCTAGCGTGTCATATGGGATGCCTGTATGCGTATATTTATTTTCAGAAAAAAATCCATGAGAGTTCCTCGTGATCACTTTCAAGCTTCTGTTTGTTAACTAGATATACAGTTTCAATATCACAATGACCTTCAGGATCTGGATTACAGAATCTTTAAGCAAAAAATAATATAAACTACATATATCAATAAAGATACCTATGTAGCCCTGTGGACGTGCTGTTTGCATCGATAGCACTAAGCCACCTGATGAATGAATAAAGTTTATATGCCAATTAGAGGAACTTTTTTTTTTTTTTGAGGACCTTTCTTCACAACCATTTCTGTGTTGATATTTGGAATGGACAAGTAGGGTACCCCACTCCTGGAAACTTGGGGTTTCAATCCCTCATCTTAGAAAATTAACCACTATTGTCTGCCATTACACACACTCTCTCTAAGCCTTGATTTGCCCAGTGTATACCTGCTCTTCAAGGCAGAGGCTGTGGGTTTAAATCCCACTGGGGGAGGAAGTCTAAGTGAATCATTTGTGTTGCTTGGTGTGCAAGACCACTACCCTGCTCATGGGAGGTAAGAAATATTTTTCTATCTAGTCACTAGAAAAAGAAGAGAAACCAGATTATCTACCTCAGCCTATCCACCCATGCTACTAAATGTTCAATAGATTTGTATTCTGACCTCATGCTCAGTCACATCGTTATCAAAATAAGCATAAGACTGCTATTTTTTAAAACCATTAAAACACGTTAGGCTGGCATTTTAGACATCTTTCCAGAAACCACACTATTATTTGTGGGGGGGGGATATATTTTTATTGTTTATTTTTAATATCTCCGCACATGAGAAGTCACAAAACGTAGAGTAAAAGGCTGTCATATTGGACAAGTGGTTAAGGAAAAAAGCGGAACTTTTAATATTTCTTTTTGACAGTGGCAGATTAGACTTCAGAGAAAAGATACGGAAGTCCGTCCAAAAAAGAAAAGGTTAAGGTAGTGTGGTAATGGAGTAGTAAATAACACTTAGTTTTATTTTATTTTGAGGTGAAGGAAGTTATGAATACAATGCTTGTAGGTGTCATTCAGCTCAATGGGAGAAATTTGATCATGGATAGAGAGGTGAAATGCAACATATTTCCTTGAAATAATATAGAAGACTAGGCACCCCCCTCCTGCTGAGTGGCAAAGAGGTCATTTTTTACAATACTGGTGTTGAAAAATCTTTAAAGTAGATCGTTTGAGCACTACATACACCATCTGTCCAAAAAGAAACCGAACTTTGCGAAAATAGAAACTAGTGGCGCCACCTGTTGTATCTTTTTGTTGTTGAAAGCGGCAACCTTCATTAGTGTTGTGTCAACTGTTTATGATATTCGTTTCATTAGAAGCCGAGTTATAGTGACAGTGTGTTTTGACGAACGGTCAGAAAATGAGTTTCAAACAGAGCTGCGATTGACTTTTTGTTAAACTTTGTAAAAGTTTTACTGAAACGCATCAGATGCTTTAAAAATCACACGATGATGAATGTTTATCATTCATCACCGTGTGATAAATGTTTATCTCGTACTCAAGTTTACGAGTGGTTTAAGCGATTTCAAAGTGGTCGTGAGACACTTGAGGACGACGAAAAGCCTGGCCGTCCAAAAACTGAAAGTTAACATCCAAAAAGTGCGTGATTTCATCAAAGAAAACCCGAAATCGTCCGTGAGATTGATTGAAGATGAATTAGCGATTCCAAAATCAACTATGCACAACATTTTGACCAAGAGTTTGGGCCTTCGTATATCGAATTCGCGATTTATTCCCCACAAGTTGACCGAAGACCAAAAAATGTATCGAATTGAGCACCGTCATTTCCAACTGTTCGTCAAAACAGTCACTCTTGGCACTATAACTCGGCTTCTAATGAAACAAATGTCATAAACAGTTGACACAACACTAACGAAGGTTGCCGTTTTCGACAACTAAAAGATACAACAGGTGGCGCCACTAGTTTCTTCTATTTTAGAAAAGTTCGGTTTCTTTTTGGACAGAGGGTGTAGTTTGTCAAGTGAAGAAGAGAAATGTAGTGTATTATTAATCAGCAAAACCATGCATAGGATTTGAGGTTATTGAGAGACAGTGTACAGTCAGAAAGAGAGTGAAGGTATAAAGTACTGGAATATTGTGATGGTGGGGAAAGCATTTAGAAGAAACTATGGCATGCATCTGTCCTTTGTTTTCAAAGGACATGAAAATATAAATATTTACTGTAACTAATATTTGATAGACCCCATGTTACAAAGAAGTTGGCTGTTGATGATTTCATTATTTTTACTAAGAGAGAAATGAGGACAGTAGGAATAGTGGAATACTCTGGATGTACATTATAAGTACATCCAGACCAAAACAGTTGTTAGTATACAAGCTATTAAGGAACCTTCTGATGTCTTTCCAGCAAAAGATAAGAAGAGGCATCCAATGAGCTGTTCTTAGTATAGTAGATGATTTGCACCAATTGCCTGTTCAGGAATTGGAGGGTTGATGGCAAGAAGTCAGCATTATCTTTGGGTGATATGACAATGGTACATCTAGATCTGAGAGGTGAAAGGACAAAAGTTATGTCCAGGGACAGCTCTTGAATGCTACTCTCTCTCTCCCCCGGATTTGATGTGTTTTTAACAGATGGCGCTTGCTGTATGCAGTGTAGGCCGAAATGACTTGCGATATGTTGAATTTTTATCATAAATTGCTTTGGTACACTTGGAGAAGCAAGCTTAGACAGTGGTTGGATGGATTTGGTGAATGAGGGCCCTCATTCCTTGCTATAATTATTTCAGTTATTCATTTAAGCAAGTGTATGGATTGTAAGAAAATAAATAATTGAGGTCGTCTCGTTTGACACCACAATGCTGTCAAAGCACACGCGGGTAATACGCTGGGCGAAATACTTTTTGTACAAAAGAAAACAAAGGTGGGGAAAGAGAGAGAGCAGGCTAAGAAAAATGATCAAGTGTTGGAAGAATTATTGCAGGGCAATCATTGAAAAAGTGCTTAAATGAGGGGTATCTGAATGTATCCCTAAAGTTTGAAGAAGGAATAGGATGGGAGTGAAATGGATGTGCAACAACCTTATTAAAATCTACAAGAAGATAACGTGGAAAGAATATCGTGAGAATAGGAGAGGAGCTATGAAATATATAAAGCACAGGCAAGAAAAGTAACGGATATTTTGCGGAAAGCTAAATCGGAGTATGAAAAGAAATTGACTGTAGGTTAAAGGTAATCCAAAGAATTTTATCGTTATGCGTCAAGCAAAAGAAAGAATGAACGTGGAAGAATAACTTTACTAAATGCAGACGGTAAAGTAATTCACTATCAGAAGCTAATGAGATTGTTCAATTAGAGTACTCAGTTTGCTAAGATATACCAACCAGTTGTATATACCATATACATCTGGTTGTTCTTCATCTAATTCTTCATCCAATGCATACTGAATTGGATGAAGAATTAATGGGAATCTTTGAAAAAGTGCAGGTTCTTACAGGTTATGCATAACAATTCGACACAATGGACAAACATAATATCAGTACGTTTGCTAAAGGAATGTTCAGCCGAATTGGCTAGGCCTTTCACATGTTTGCATAACTTGAGTCTCAGCTCAGGCATGATATTACAGCAATCGAAGGAATGCACGATAATTCCATTGTACAAGGGTGATGCAAAAACGGTTGTGTCGAACTACTGACCCACGAGTATCTCTGGTTTGGTGAACATTTTAGAGAAATTGATAAGATCTTACATACAGAAATTGGTTGACAGACAAGCTATAGTCTAAAGGGAGCAGCATGGGTTTACTAAAATTAGGAAGGATCTAACAGGAGATGTGCAATTATTTGCCGATAATGCGAAGATAGGCAGGGCAATCAGGGATGCTACTGCTATCCAGAATGATTCGAATAGGCTGGAAATTTGGGCAAACGAAAATGGCTATCAGTTTAATGTAAGTAAATGTAAAGTTATGCACTTTTGCGTGCCGGCGGCATATTATATTAGCGAGGTTATGCTACAAGAAACTAGTGAGAGTAGGGATTTTGGGTAATGGTGGATAGGAATTTGAAGTTCAAAGGTCACATAGCAAAAGTTGCAAATACAATTCAGAGGATAATTGTGATGTTGAAGCGAACCTTGACATGCAAGGATTTTGTCTCTTTATAAGGCCTTCATAAGACCGCACCTGAACTATTGCGCTTAGATTTGCTCTCCAATGTTCCAAGGGGATATAGAAGTGGGCAAAGGGTGCAAAGAAGATTATATTAGGATTATTGGATTAGGTAAATTATGAGGAAAGATTGCGAGTATGTGGATTATAGAATCTGGTTAACCAGAGAAAGAGGGATGATATGACAGTGGTCTATGAACTTGTGAACGATGTTATAGGACACTGTTTGATGAATTTTTCTTTATATGCAAGGTGGGGAGAGAGTGCTTTTTTTTTCATAAAAAGAATGCATTTCTTTCACTGGAAAATCGTGAAAGAGCTCCGTAATATTGGATGCAAATATGAATGCAGTTAAATGTACATACCTAATTACAGTAAGGGAAATTCGTCTCGTAGAAGTGTATAAATGTTATGTGTAAGTCGATCTTAAAATACCAGCAGTATCTGTTCAACTGGACGGTCAGATGAAATATGAGCCCTAAAAGTGTTTCTCTAGCAATTTCTGGAAATCCCGCTAAATACAATTCAATTCATAAATCTTTGATTTGGAAACCGTCGCTGATATTCAGCGACAACAGCAACGATACCATCTAAAAAATCCATCCATAAATATAAACTATTGTCGGCATATTTGACATTTAGAAAACACGGAATGCATATATTACTATTATTATTACGGGCAACTCCAGGGAGTCATTGGACTCATCGAGGGAGGCCCCAAATCATATTCATCACAACTATTTGACATTCATACAGTATCTATCATACCTCGCCTTAAACTCATTCACTGTCACAGCATCCACCACAGACTCAGGGAGCGCATTCCACTCATTCACTACTCTAAAAGTAAAGAACCCAGCTCTAACACCTTTACTAACCACACTTTTGCCCAGTTTCCATGGATGTCCCCTAGTCCTCCCACAACCAGCCCTGTACTCAAAAATATCTTCTGAATTAATTTTATAGAAACCCTTCAGTGATTTGAATGTCTCAATCATATCTCCCCTCCTCCGCCTATCAACCAATTTTTGCAACCCACAAATCCTCAACCTGTTCTCATACGGTTCATTCCACAGACCTGCTATCATCTTGGTCACTCGCCTCTGGATCCTCTCCACCTCCTCCCCATCAAGAAGAAACCTAGGTGACCAAATCTGAGCACAGTAGTCTAGATGGGGTCTTATCAAGGCTCGATACAGAGGAACAATAACCTGCTTGTCTCTGCTTGTCATCGTATTCTTCAGCAACCAAGTGATTTGATGAGCTGTTTTGGTCACTTTTGCAACGTGTCCCCTAAATTTCAATTCCTTATCTACCAACACTCCTAAATCTCGTGCCTCATCAATTTCCTGGAGCACGGTTCCACCATTTCAGTAAACTGCCGCCAATCTTTTCACCCCAAAATGCATAACCTTACATTTTGCCACATTAAACTGACATCCATTCTCCTTAGCCCAGACCTCCAATCTATCCAAATCATCCTGCAAAATTTTGACGTCATCTGCATTCACTATTGCCCTACCCAACTTCGCATCATCCGCAAACAAATGAACTGTTCCTCTCAGATCATTTCCTATATCATTTATGAACAAATTAAACAGCAGTGGTCCAAGAACAGATCCTTGTGGCACACCACTAGTCACAGGCCGTCTTGTGGACTCTACTCCTGAGTAAACCACTCTCTGATATCTCTCCGTCAACCACCCTCCTATCCATCTCACCAACCCTATGTCCATTCCCATATGCTGCAATTTACTGATTAGAATTCCATGTGGAATCCTGTCAAAGGCCTTGACAAGGTCCAGTAGAATCACCGTAAACCCATTACCCTTATCCAGTTCAGCCGTCACTGTGTTATAATACGTGAGCAAGTTACTGAGGCATGACCTACCCTTCACAAAACCATGCTGTCCCCCATACAATATCCCATTTTCATCTATCCAATCCTGTATTCTTTTCTTGACTAATTTCTCTAAGACCTTGACAATGATTCCTGATATGCTAATCGGTCGGTAATTTACTACAGCAGTCTTGGAACCACCTTTATGCAGTGGAACTATTTTCCCCTCTTTCCACCCGCTCGGGACTAACCCAGACCCGAGACTCAAATTAAACAAAATGGTCAAGGGTACTGACAATTCTTTAGCTGCTTCTCGTACAACACGAGCTGGTATACCATCCAATCCCACAGATGTATTGACATTGAGGTTATGCAATAGACTACTCACCTCCACTTCATTAACCACAATTCCCGTATAATCTACTGGTTTATTCGTTTCTGCAATGTCACCACCTGGATGATATACTTTTGCAAAGTGCTCACTCAGCAACTCAACTATCTCAACTGATTCAGTTACCTCCCTACCATCGGCATTCTTTAAAATCAATCTGCCATGTACATTTTTCCTTTTACTTGCTACATATCTAAAAAACTGTTTAGGATTCTCTTTAGCCTGCATAGCCAATGTTCTTTCGTAATCCTTTTTTGCTTTTCTTACCACACTCGTCACCCTTCTGGCCTGCGCTTTATACCGTTCATGTGCCTGCCGGTCACCCTTCTCCTTAAATTCCCTCCATAGTTGTTTCTTTTTTTGCAACTCAAGCTTAATGGTGTTATTCATCCATTTAACCCCTACTTGATTTATTATTCGGACTCTAGGTATACAGTCAGCCATTGCTTCATGCAAGCACTTCTTAACTACCTCCCATGCACTATCAACTTCTAGTCCTTGCAGTTGTGCATGCCATGGCACTGAACCAATCAAACTCCTAAGCTTGTCATACTTTCCAGCCCGATAATTCCACATGTACCCTGTCTTAATTGAAAATTCTACACTTTTAGCCACCTCCCAAGTTAAGACCCTATGATCACTCTCACCGATTGGTGGCAATGTGGTCATATTTGTTACAGCCAAATCCTCAGATGTAATTACTAGGTCAAGCACTCTCTGACCCCTAGTATTTTCCATTACATGCTGTCGCAGATAGTTATCCCTTAATAACCGCATAAAATCCAGTTCCTTCCTTCCGTGTGTCCTCTCCTCACTCCAATCAATGCGACCATAGTTGAAATCTCCCATAATAATCACCCTCCTTCCACCCATTTCTTCTATTTGCTTGTGCATACTGTCACCACCATCTTTTCCATCACCTGGTCTATAGCAGCACCCAATTGTATATTTAGTTCTGCTAGCCACAATCTCACACCAAAAGGCCTCAAATGTGCTCTTTTCTCTATCCTGCAATTCAACTTCTATTCTCCTTGGCTGGAGCTCATCAGCTATCATCAACAATACTCCTCCCCCCATTTTATTCTCTCTGTCATTCCTGAACACACTATACCCATCACATTCAATCCCACTAGTTATATCATCTACAGTCAGCCATGAAATTTAGCATATAAAAGATCTAACTACATGTTAAGACCATTTGCCATTTGGTTGTTGATAGCAAGTACCTACAGTAGTGTGCGAATTTTAGAACTACATGCATGTATATAGACACTCAGCGCTATGTATTGAAGAGCCTTGGATAGTATTTTTGAAAACTTACTATAAACACTAATTATAAATTCCTGAATAACACGCACCAGGTGCGTGTCTGCTTACTGTTATTTTTTATTGGAGATCCATAGCTATTTAAATTTAGACTGTCATAGCCCCGTAATCGTTGAAGCCATGTTCAAGGTGTTATTTTTATTCAAACCCCGATGCCATACATGTTCTCTCAAAATTATGCACACTCATTCATCTAGGTTAAAAAAAGCAAGAAAGAATAGTAATAAATACGATTAAATAAGAATTAATACATACAAAGAAAATACAGCAATCCCAATTAGTGCACCTATATACATCTTAAAAATAATTGTTACAGATTTAAAAATTTTTCGATCTATACATTTTTTATAACTAACTATTTTAAAAAAATCACTCACCAGGATGAAATAATTTAGTTACCGATTTGAAACATTTTACAAAGCTATTTTTTTTAATGGCATACTACACTACTTCCATGTACACTAAATTCCAAATTTACCGCCAAAATTTATGTCGTCTGCTTTACATAGCATTTTGCTGATCATCTCTCGTACAATTGTTTTCCTTACTTTTTTTTATTTTAAATTATTTTCCTAACCTTTAATCACGAGTAAAAGAAGTAGTGAACAAAAAATAGAAGTGTGAAAATGATTCGAAAAGTAATCTGATTGGAAGAAAAACTTGAAATGATAAAGAAAAATGAACAAGGCGAGTCCAGAGCAAAGATAGGTGAATCAACTGCTGAATACAAAGAGAAAGGTAAGGCTGCTTCAAGTTCATCATGCATGCACTGAAAATCAAAGTATTATAATGATTGAATTAGAGAGACTTCTTTTTACATGGATCGAAGATTGTAACCAAAAACGGATCCCGCTAAACACTGGCCTTATTAAATCAAGCAATTGTCTCTTTGTAACCTGGAAAGAAAGGGCTATCAGTGATGGAAAACATGAAGAATTCCACGTTAATGCTGGATGATTTGAGCGTTTCAAAAAGAGAAATAGCCTACATAATATTCTAATCACAGGCGAAGTTGCAAGTGCAGATATCCAGAGATTTTGAAGAAATATTTAATGTCGATGAAATTGGCCTTTTTTGGAAGAGAATGCCTTCCAAGACTTTTCTAGCCAAATCAGAGAAATCTCAGCCTGGTTTAATGTCGCAAAGTCGAATGAAATTACTACTAGCAATATGCGAGCCGTTTTGAAGCACATTCTTCCACATTGTGCAAATGATTTTAGTGGCTTTTCAAATGAATCTAAGTTAATTAAATCTCATTCTGAGAAGTTGAGTGATTCCGACCTGCTAAATTTAGGTGCACAGCAGGAAGATCCAGAAGAATATGAAGAAAATTTAATCACTCACAAGGCCAAAGAGGCTTCACAAAAACAATTTGAAAATAGTTTTCATACAATCGAAGTTTTTAAGCAGCAATGCTTAGAGACTGACCCTGGTGAAGAGACAACCAATAAAATTTGCAGAAGAGGAAATATCCATACCGTCAGTTGTATGAAAAAAAGAAACAGAATGCCTGCCAGACTACGTTAGCTCAATTGTTTGTTAAGAAGTAGAATAATAAATTTATATTCTGAATATCAATCGAATTATTTCGGTTTTGTGACCACATTTTTATTAAAAAAGACTGTTTTAACGGTTGTATAGATCTGTTATTCGTTTTTTTAACGAACTTTTTTGATGTTCATAATACCAACAAATGAACTTGTTTTTTACGTAATTTCTTATAGTTTGTGCTTTAAACTGTTAGTTATCTTTACCCCTGAAGATGTTAGTCTGACGACTAACAAAACTTTTCTGGTTTGTTTTTTAGTACTTGTTTAGTTTTATTAATAAAAATGTGGTCACAAAACCGAAATAATTCGATTGAACTTTTTAACCACAGAAACCTCCGCATGATTATATTCTAAATATGTTTTATTGTCTTTCAGCTTTATGGTTTTCTTTTAACTAGGCCCTAATTCTAAAAAAAAAAAAAAAAAAATTAAGGGTCAAAAAGGAAATTTGAGGAAGAACGAATTACACATTTTCCCATAGGTTATTATATTCGATTAGCGCGTTTTCGATTAATGCGCCTGTTTTAAAGAACCATTAAGCGCATTAATCTTGGGATTGCTGTAATTAGAATTAACTTGAGATTCGAATACATGTTATATCAAGACTGCAAAGAAATGTACAGGGGAAATAAAAGTTGTGTTATTGCACAGCAAACAACATCCGAATGGTTTGAGATAAGATATGGTGTAAGGGAGGGTTGTGTAATGTCTCGTTTATTGTTTGATATAGTCATTATGTTTTACAAGTGCAAGAAGAGGAATTAAATGCAATCCAGTCACTGTCAGCAAATCTAGATTAGGTCGACATAGTTTTAATATCATGAAAACACAATGATATACAAACAAAATCGAAAGACTTGTATAAAACAACTGAAGTGTGCTTAAATTACGGCAAATCCACAAAGAGATTAAAATCAATCAGCATGCTGTAGATATTGAAGGTAGAACTGACAGGAATATAATACAAAGACTGAAAAAGCTGATCATAATAAAACAAAAATAAATATCTTCAATAGCAATATTAAGGCCTTTTTATTATATGGACCAGAGACATGGAAGCTGACCAAAAATCAGGAAGCTAAAAATACTTTTCAAACAAAATATCTGCTTAAAATAAAATATCAAAAATATTTTGGCTCCAACACATAACAAACGATGACTTATGTAAGCTAACTGTGCAAAAAAACATTACTGATGTAATAAAAAAAAATGCAGATGGAAATGGATAGGATACATAATGAGAATGGACAGCAGAAAGATTCCTGGAGTGGTTTTGACATGGATCCCCGAAGGAAAGTGGAAAAGGCCCAAATTAACTTGGCAGAAAATGACAGAAAAGAAAATGGCTGGCTGGCTGGAAGAGCTGGAGAGAATCCCAATGATGGCTTAGGATAGAAGTATCTGGAAGAAACGGATCTCGGCCTTACGTGCCATGAGACAAGAAGAGGATAAGTAAGTATATCAAGACTGCATGTTGTCTGATTTAGATGCTTATTATTATTTTAGAAATTAATTGTTTGAACTAGCATAATTTTCTGCAGTTATCGATCAAATACTTGTAGATAATGATGCTAGTTTAAATGGCAAATTAATGAAAGATGTAAAATTGATCGCTATACTTCCGAGTTCTCATGCGTAAAGAATACTGTTTATTGAGGGTTTTTTTAATTTTTTTTTTTTTTTTTTAAGAATTTACACCATTGCGCCTACTATCCTGACTAAAGCAAACATGAAATTTTGCATGCCCTCTCATTTATGAGAAGGCTGTAGTAACACTCAACCATAAATGAAGGAAGAAAGAAAAGATTTTAGGTAAATGATTTTCCCGCAACTGTAGATCCGGATTCTGATAAAAAAAAAATAGGGAAAATTAAAAAACTTAATTGAGCTAAATAAATTATTTTAGTAAATAAACATTCTAATGACTTAAGCTACTGAAGAAAAAAAAAGAACGAAATTGAATATTCAATTTAACTATTTAATATAGCTAAATAATGTGTAGGATATGTAAGTACAATATGTCGGAATTTAATAAAAAAGGTTTCGACATAATGATATGTATATTTAAATACTGAGAAAAATATACTACATAAGCAGTATAGTTTGCTCAGTTTTTAAAGTTGTTTAAATACTTTCTAGTTGAAAGTTCATTTTATAATCATCAATAACACTTTATTTTACATTTTTCTGGGACAGCAGATTTAATAAGCTAGGAATAAATCTCTCTTTCGCTTTCTCTCTCTCTCTCTCGTGTCTATATGCTTCGGCGGTAAGAATATACTATCGGCATTTATTAAAACTTTTATTTTAGCAAATAAACATTCTCTCTCTCTCTCTGAGTATTCATTTTAATGGCTAACAGACACTATATAACTGCATGAATTACCCGTTAGCCATAATAAATGAAATGAATATATCTTTTCACAGAGTGATCTTGAAAGACTTTCATTTCAACCATTTGTGCAGTATGTGCCTCCCTTTCTGAGATCGTGAAAATTACTGCACGAAGCTTTTGAGAGTACTAGTGTACTGAATATTAAAACAGGATCACTGGCTCACCAAGATATATTTTTCCTTGGGATGAAGTTTTTCACTATAACAAAGATAAGTAGAAATCTGACAAATTCTAGTGGTTAAGAACAACTCCGTGAGACGAACAAAAATTCGATGTTTTTTTCTCTTCTCTCGTATCTGATCAGCCTTTTTTTGGAGACCTAGCTCCATTCTATCTATCTATCTCAATGGCTTTAACAGGCTTTTAAGGCCCACAACACTCCAAGCATGCTTGGATTTCGTAACCGAAAAATACGAGGATAGAATGGTCATCCTTATGCCTCGAGGTATTCCTGGCTGTATCCCTGTGTGTTCACGGGGCCGGTTTGCCTGCTTGCGGGATGAAAAACGCCAGATAAACTGGCGGAAAAAATCCAAGACCGGCTAACTTGGCTATGGCTGAGGAAGATCCTTCAGCTCCTCATGTCGTCGACGGGAATCGAACCTAGGACCCTCCTTCCGCAATCATATGGTTGCGAAGCGCAAAGCCACTAGGCTAACTGCGCGGACTACCTAGCTCCATTACCATTCTAAAATATCGCCTTTTTCCAAGCTCAAAATATTTTCGGAAGAAACAGGACTCGAATACAGAATATTTGGAAGCAGAAGAGGAGCATTTCCCCACTCTGTTATAATCTTGCTTACCGATAGCTACTTTGTTATGTATGCAGAGCCCGTTATTTGTGGAAATTTACATCACTTACTGTCTTTGACTCCTCAGACAAAGTCCGGAAAAACCGAGGTTTATATTTCCGTGAAGACATTACTAATTTGCTTAACCTAAGCTTTCGCAATGACTTTTGACTTATTTAAAAGAACTGTTCTTTTCTACTTATGTTGTGGTTTCCCTACCGCTTAAATATCGGGAGGGAACAGCGCTCCATGTTTGTCACATCTCCAAAATTCATTGGCAAAACATTTCCAATGCTAATATAAAATTAGAACCTCCGTAGCTCGTTGGTTAAACGAGCCCTTTAGTTAGAAAGATCCGGGTTCGAATCCCGTCTATGACACGAGGAACCATTATTAGATCTTTTGCAATCAAATCAACCACTCTATTAGATACTTTATAAGAGGCGTAGGCAATCTTTTACCCAGTATGAACTGCTTGAAATATTATAATGTCTAGGCATCTAACATAATAATAATAAAAACAACAGCAATAAGTGCAAAATTTCCAATAAATAAGGGAAATACAATATCTGCAAACTCTTTACATCTCGCGATCTATCTTAGAGGAATTTTTTCATGAGCTGAATTGGAAGAATGCTGGAGTTCAAATTAACGAAAAGAATGCGACTCATTTGTGTTTTCGTGATAAAATTAGTTCTCTTCGTAGAAGATATAGAAATAAAATCAAGGGAATTAGCTCAAATCTTCAGTAAAATTTGGTTCAAGATGAATTTAAACCAAAACGAAAGTAATCATGAATTCCTATTTAACACCAAAAAGAATTATACTGGAAGATGGAGGAGGAAAGGTGGAATTCATATGTATATCTGGAAAAAATCATGAACTTATAATATATTCTGGTCCTCTAAGGTATGGGTTTCTATCTACTATCTAGGTATGGGTTTCTTTTCTGCCATGCTGGAATCAAACACTTATTTTGCTAGCTCTTCGTCTTCCACTGTATAAGTGACTGTCTACCCTTCAAGAATGTGCGAGATCTCCTCACAGGGTTCTTGAATACTAATGATGTCAAGGGCCGTCTTTTGAATTTGTTGAATGCGTATGGTGAATTTTAATTCAACAATATTATAAATATTGTCGAATTAAAATCCAACAGACTGTTTTTAAGCGTCCTTGGATCAATGGCGCCCCTGGGCTATAGCCCATTTAGCCTAATGATGTCTAGTTCATTTTAATATTTCTTCTACACTAATGTCATCTGTTCACATTAGTGCTCTCTCAAATCTGTGTTCTTTCATCATTTTGTTACTCTAACTAAACTCTCAGATTCATTAAGTAGTGGTTTGGCGAATCTCATTCTTATTTTACTTATTTTATATAAATTTATCCAAAAAAAAGTAAGACAGATTATTAGATATGTGAAGAGCCAAAGGCTTCAATTCGGCTACATATAACTTGTTTAAGTTAAGGGATATTACATCCCATATAGTTTCTTAGCCGAATAAGAAACTCAAAGAGTTTCATGCCGAATATAGTAGAAACTATATAAAGTTCGGCGATTCCAAGCGTAAGCAAATACGTTTTTTTTCTTATTATTTATTGCAAGAATAAGAACGTTTTCCCTACTCTATGGTATATTAATAAAGTAGAAGTTAAAAATTAATTTCCCATTTAATGCTTAAATATCCGTAGTCGTTTTTGTGTGTGTGTGTGTGTGTGTGTGTGTGTGTGTGTGTGTGTGTGTGTGTGTAAACTGTGTACTGTTTAATATTTTCATCAATGCTTAGATCAACATCATCCAAAAATTCAAATGATCAAATAACCCGATTTTTATTGCAATAATCTTCCAAACACCAGAGAACCAAATATCAGACTATATTTAAATACAAGGGTGTTTTCAAAAAATAACGTATCAAGCACTCTTAAGTGAAAGAAATTATTCTGACAGATGCATGTACAGTATAATAAGTAACTCGACTTTCATGCACATCACTTTTCCGTATTGTCACCCAATATCTTTATGCATTTGTCTTACCGCGCCACTAAGAAATTCTGACTCAAAAGAAATCGGTATTGCAACATCACGTCGGTTACAGTTTCTCTTGCCAACTAATCTTTCTGCTCCTTCAGTGGTCCAAAGAGACGGACATCAGCGTCCCTAAGAACAGGACGACGTACAGCAGTGGTTCAAATTTTCCAGCTGTAGCGCTATAACAAATTTGCATGTGTAACTGGCAGTAGTGTGTGTGTGTGTGTGTGTGCAGACCTCATAAAGACATTACACCAAACCTGTTTCTAAGACATGAAATTTGCTCCTACCATCTGACCAGTGCAGTATCTTTATGTAGAGTTGGGATCATGCTGATCATTTCAGCGTAGGTCATGTTTCCTGTCCTCGTGTCATTTATCAACTTATTGGCATCACATAGTTGTAAGACACCAATGCGATGCCATTTCGTAGTCATGTGAGATATATGTAAACACAAATGAGTCGTATTCAAATACTCTCTTCGCCTACTTAATTCTTTCACGGACGAACATTTTCAAGGGCGAGGTATTTTTTTTCTGGCGCCTAATTTTTTAAAACACTCCTTTTATACTCCTAATAATTTCTTATTTGCTGCATTGCAAGCTTCTGAGATGCAGATTTTATCTAAAAAAACTCAGAACGAGATGAACCAAGACAGCAAACTTCCCATTAAGGCGTAGTGATAAATGGATTTTTCCTCAGCATGTTCACCAACTTCGCTGAAAATTTTTGAAATGGCTTGCGCAAACAGTCTCGCGATATTGAGGTGCTCGATCAAGATAGGGCGGCAACGGGAATATATCCAGAGTACAAGACATGTCACTACAACAATATGCTCCTTAGTAAACATTTTTTCTACTTATATTGCAATGTTATCTTAGTGCACGCAATCTATCTATATTTACTAAAGGTCATGGCGAGATTTTCTTTTCATAACAGAAAAAATTTGCTGAAGCTTCAGAATTTCTACACTCCAAGTTCTTATTTAGGCAAATAATTTTGTTTAGTTTCATTCTTAATTCACAAGAATGCTTTTCAAACACAGCAGCTAAACTGCTGTGGCAGAGTATCAATTATCAAAAAAAAAAAAAAAATTAAATGTTCACATTGTAATGCGATGCATTTTTGAGGGGGACAAAAATTAAATACAGAAACCAAGCAGTGCAGCTACGATAAATGGTTATATGAATATCTATAACTGCATCAAATGTAGTTTCTGCATCCAGCATTGAATAAAAGCTCATGCAATATGTTTCAATGATGAAATCCCTGTTTAGAAATTCTCTGAATTATAGTTTGATCTCCTCCAAATTATAATAAAGGGAGTGAATGCATTGTTTTAGAGTAGAGATTTTCCTTAATTCCTAGCTCTCCGACATTCACACAATAGATTTCGTTCCACTTCCTACAACCCGCTCACATCAATCGATAGACAGTGACGTCTGATATGTCTCGTGATCTGCGGGCTAATGACGTCATTGCTCCATAAAGTCTTTCGTGTTTTCCGAAGCTGCTGCAGCTGCAGCCATTCCCAGTTAAACCAATCGACGCTGGTGGCGTCAGCCCACTGCCGCTCGTCGGCTCTTTCCCTTTATCAATAAGTCTGTTAACCCTAAAACATTCCCCAGCGAAACCCTCGGATTTCAGATACAACCACTTCATAAGGATGCCCCGCTCTTTTCTGACGCGGCCTTTCGTAGCATTGGCCATACCTGGCATGCATTTGGTTGACAAGATCAACGAGTTGAAGCGACAGCAACAGGAGCAAAACCGGCGAAAAGTTACCGAAAGAGAACTGGCTCATCTCAACCATAAGATTGTAAGTTATTTTGGAGATTTCTTTTCTAACCAAAAAGTATTTACAAGTTTTAGTGTGCTGCCTTAATTTATTCGTTGTTTGATGTATATATGATAATATGTCGTATATCAATCAGTGTGTCCCAAAATGGAAAGGATCAATATAATGGCAAGTACTTTACGAAGTAGCCATATCTATTATACCATGAAACTGACCCATATCTGAAACCTTCAAGTATTCAATTCTAGTGAGTGACTTAAAAAAAGAAATTAGTGATCTAATTAATTTGCAAATTATTTGATTACAGTATTTTTAGTATTCAATTTTAAATAAACTGTAAAATTTTCACACATTAAATTGAGCAGCGTTCGTTCGAAAATAACTGGAACCTGAACTGTACACATTCCAGTTATTTCGACAGACGAATAGTGTATTGAATTTCGTCTGCTGCTATTCGACACTGAATGAATCGTTTGCGATTTATGCGAACTGCTCATCACACTGATTTTTTTCTGACAAGCAAAAAAATGCATTGACTGACTTTTGATAACAATAGGTACTGTGCACCTTTCACCCTAGAGTAAAAATGAGTCATTTATTACGTTCCTCCATTTCTGCGAACACTGAAACGGGTTGTCAACTGCTTTATAATGGGTTATTTTAATCTCTGAAAGTGGCTTCTCTGCAAGTAAGTGAAGATATGCAGAACGAATACGTACATATAAAGAGGATTTGAAATGAATACTGCTAGAGGTATTTTATTAGTTGTGCTGAAATATCTAGCAGAAATTGAAGTAATTATCGAAAGAAATGGAAAATTTAGGGGATATCAATTTTTGCTATCAGAACAGACGCAAATTAATTTCTTAAAGTATTTATGAGAAGCAAGTAATAATTAAATTCAAATCGACGTTTTGCTGAAGAAAGAATTCTTCCTTCTTAGCAACGCTATTTTCAAACTTATGATATCCACATTTGGATATCATCGCATATACGCATATAACTCGCATAATTAGCTTTGAGATTTAATTCTTGTGGTTTGTACAAAGACTTTTCCCTAGCTTGCAGCATCTTTTTTTCTTAATTTGATTCCTTGGTTCTGATCCTTACTGTACAGTAGTAGGATGACCATTACAGATTCTCTGAAGACAATAGTAAGCTGTTCCGAATGGAATGTAGATATTCCCCTAGTCTATTTCATGGCCTTCTGTGGATGCGCATGTTGCAAGTCCCCTAGTGATCACCGGTGTTCGCATCCTTAATGTATTATTCAGTACAGATTTCTATGATTGCCAGTTTTTTCCACCCAGGTGTTTATGCAGTTACAATATAATTTGTATACTGTGTATATTTTGAAGTTGCAGTAAGAGTATGGTTTACGACACACATCATAGCTGCACACAAACTTTCATTGCATTGTTTGGGTTGTTATTGTTTCGCATTAAGTCGGAGTAGGGTTATACGTATATACGGTCTGACAACTGCTTGTGTTTTATTCTACGGAAGAAAGCTCTGCTATTTTTACTATACTATTTAGCTGTCAAACCTGAAGTCCTAATTAAGGTTTTCGGAATTATATGGGATTCGAACCAATGTGCCTTTTTTTATTTAAAACCAAAGATTCATTATGATTATAACAAAAATAGGAAAAGAAGTGAATTTATGACATTCAAACTATTTATGTGCTTCAAATCAGTCTTTATTAATGTTCTTTACTCTCATGAGATCAATAAATCCAAAGGAATATCCCTCTATCTTAAATAACACTGCGTACACGTTTTCTATTATGAAAATGCTCTTATTTTTACAGTAAAAATACTTTGGATTTTAATAGCTGTTGTGTGTTTCTCAAAACGCTGAAGGTTAATAGTCTGTTAATATGAATATTTTATGCGTAATTCGCGTGTTGATGAATGATAATACTTGTAATTCTGGTCTAAAGTAATTTAATTTGCAGGCTTTGGTTAGCGACAAAAAAAAAAAAAAAAAAAAACCGAGAGAAATATGTAACCATTATTAAACACAAACCAGAAATGTGTAAGAAGAAATAAAGTAAAACTAGTTATTTCTTATTTTAAATTGTCTTTTAATATTAACTCTATACTGATTAAATTTATTTTACATAAAGGATAAGTGAAAAAATATTCAACCAAGTTAATAAAGGTTAAATGATTTAAGTTAAGATTTTTTTTTTTAAACCAAAATTTGAACCACTCCTAACAAAGAGTAGTAACTGATAACCATAGTAAACAGAACTCTAAACGTAATTCCACAATGTCCAAGAACTGTAAGAAAGTAACAGCTGGAAATTAATGAAAACATTATTATTACACGGGCATCTCCATGGAATCAGTATACTCATCGCGGGAGACCCAAACACTATCCACACAATATCTATCATACCTCTTCTTGAACTCATTGACAGACGAAGCGCTCACAAATGAGTTTTCAGGCAACACATTCATTTCATTCGCCGCTCTCCAAGAGAAAAATCCAGTCCTCGCATCCTTATTAACCACACTCTTACTTAAATTTCCAGGGATGCCTTCTTATTCTTCCATCAATATCTCACTGCTGAAATATTTCCCCTGCATCAATCTTATAAAAACCTTTTAGTAACTTTTCTATCATATTCCCTCTTCTCCGCCAACTTCTGTAACACACAAATTCTCAATATATCAATAGGGAGAATTCCTTACACCACTCGCCTCTGAATCCTTTCTGTCACTTCCTCATCTCCAAGGAATCCAGGCGACAAAATTTGAGTACAGTAGTCCAGATGTGGACGTATCAACCCCTCTTAAAGAGGAATAATAACTTCCTTATCTCTGCATGTTAGTGTGTTCTTCAATAGTCAAGTAATCCTAAGAGCTATCTTGGACATCTTAGCAGTATGCTCTCTGCACTTCAACTTTCTACCCACTAACACCCACAAATCCCTAGCCTCATCAGCCTCTTGGAGTACATTGCAATATTATGGTAAAACATTCTAAAAAAAGAAGCAGTAATAAACATTCTTATTCTGTTTGTCTGTATCTTTAGCGACATTTCTCGTATTAAACCGTTTGCAACTCGATGGATTTTCATGAAATTTTATTAGGAATATATTTATTAGTTTTTTAGACACATTGGATAATCTGTTCTACCTATTACATAGCACATTTCATTGGTCATATGAAATGGCCTACACAAGTTAATAAGCTGTTGTGGGAAAAGTTTTCGCCTTCCTATATTTTCGCATATTTTGAATACTGAAGGCTTGGAATTTAAACTTTAAATGGATACCCCGTAATGTATTAAGTCAAGTAGAAAATGCCTTCAAAAACTCAATATATATGCTTATTAATGCATATGATAATGTTAATAGCTTAGCAGTCCCCCCCCCCCCCTCTACAGTTAAATGCCTCAGCAACGACACAAGGCAGTGACGCCTCGAAATTACAACACTTCGATATTAGTAAAAATTCTCATCCGGAGAAGGCAATGAGACATTAGAAATCTGTATAAAACAGAAAATTAAAAGTTCATACTTTTCAATTGTAATCATTGTGATACTAAAATTAACATAAAACTGTTTTTTTTTATTTATTTAAATTCTATGGTTAACAATATTTCCATTATTATTTCCCATCAAGGAATAAATTAAACATCAAATTTATTATTTATTGATGATTTAGTGATGCATCAATTATATACGTTAAAAATCTGACTTCAAGTAACAATTTTTCAAATTGAAACGGATGGTATGCATGGAATGTTACTAGTGACTCATCTTTGACTTATGACTCATCTTTGTCATATATATCACAGATATAAATGACGTAATCTGCGAGTTGCAGTTTGCTGAACGAAAAGTCTGCTACCTCAATATAAAACCAACCAACTCGCCTTCAGGTTAAAAAAGAAATAAAAGTTCTTCTCCAAGATGGAATACAGACTGAGGTACAGGCTTCGTTTATAGAGCTAAACATAGTATAGTTTATACAAGCAAAAATATAAAGTTTAAAATTTTTAGCAAAAACAATTTTAATCTGAATACTTTTCAAATTTATTAAGTCAAAAATGATTTAAAAGTCTTCATCTCATAATAAAGCAATGTAAATACATTGGCAGATTTTTATGTATACAGACAGATCGCATAAAAAGGACGTAATATTGCGCCCCTTTATGATTTTACTGCCACATTAGAACATATAAAGTGAATAAATAAATATGTCATGTAACATTTATATACTGTTCAAAGACTAAAGCTAATGTATCACTTTATAAAAGCAAGATCGCCGATCTGTCAATGTAGTAAACGAATTTTATCCTTGGATGTAAGGCAGCCACCCTGATTAATAGGGACCTGAAGTGGCTTAACAAGTTCCATGTTGGTCTCTAGAGTAACATGGAACTTAGAATAAGACTCGTGGAATATCTAAGTCTTATCCAGTCTACAGTACTAATAGTAATTCACTATAGGCTAACATCCTTTCGAGATATAAGATTCAAGTATAAAAAAAAATCAGTAACATGGTCTATTAAAGTAGGAAACGATGTCCTTTTCTGTGTTTGTTTCCCATCATATATGAGAAATCTTTATAAGGGCTTTACAACTAAAGATATGTTAGCTAATCTTATGTGAATGCTGCAGCGTTGCTATTAGAAATAGGGTTTTTCATGCTGCATAACTCCTAAACTGGCTAGAGACCAACAGCGCGCGCGCGCGCACACACACACAAAATAAATAAAATAAACTAATTGAGCTACTGAAGAACGATTCCACTGAAGAAACTAAGGCTTTATCATAGAATCAGTTTCTTCAGTGTAAAATAAGAAATAATTACCATTCAATCAGTAGAATGTATTGGAAAACCAAGTAAAGTGAGTCTTTAGGCACTTATTGGTTTTAGATACTAAAAAGTACTGACATTACTTAAACAATTACAGCACTTCGTGAGTCCGATTATGTCTCTGTCCCAAATAAGTAGTCCCGCTTTATAATGATTATTATTCCAAGCTCTCTTTCAAATAATTTCTTACAAATTAGGAAAGGTAAAAAGTATAGCTTGAATATTTGAGTGGTCACAACAGCCGCGTTAAACAACATAATGAATAATATTCCCTATATAAATAAATCACTGCCTTACTACACAGAAAATATTTTTACATCATCTTATACCCTTATAAGGAGCCTCCGTAGCTCATTTGGTACAGACGAAGCCCTTTGGTCAGAAAGATCTGGGTTCGATTCCCGTCTATGACGTGTGGATTTAAAACTCACTCTTTCGACTAAAGGTGAGTTAGCCGTTTCATTGGGGAGGTAGAGGGTTTTCTCACCCGGGTTTTTCGTCCCTGAGAACAGGCAAACCGGCCCAGTGAGCACAAACACAGATTTATAGTCATGAATACTTACATGAATCTTTTCCACATTAATATGTGGAAGAGATAGGATCCTCACCACATATCGTTACGCACGTAGTTTACCATGCGTCGCATCATGGTAATCAACCTCCTAGGTAGGAGACGTCACATTAATTCCACGGTCAGGAATAATTTTCTCACTGTAATCATAGCTTCTGCACGTCGATGCGTCGAATTCACAAGATGAATACAATCATTTGTGCATTACCATTCGTCCAGTACTACTGTGCATATATTTGGAAGATTATATCAATTCGGTTTCTGCAACAGAAAACTTTCTGAGATAAGTCGGAGAGAAGTGAGCTAGCCAAGGAAGACTGCTTTCGAATTCATGTAGCACTCTTTAGGCCTTTATATGAAATGGCTATATTATCCTGGAACATTCCTTAATACTCTGATAGACAAATTATATTAAGTATTCACTTTAGTAACAATATTCTTATATCAATTGTACCTGTGGTCATTTTCTAAAACGTTAAAACACCAATAAATTAGATTTAATAGAGCAACAGTTTATAAAATAACGGAATATAATTAAAGAATTGCATCCAAATTGGTCTATTTAAATCAAATAATCAGCTATCAATAATAATAGCGTAGGATAGCTGGCCATATGTAGGATTTGTGTACTAAAGTCTAATTGCGGTTCTGCCAACCTGGTTAAAATAACTGATAGCTATCACAGTTGTAAGGAATCCATCCTGCAATCAGATTTTTGCGGGATGGATTATTGAAACTGAGGTTACTACTTATGATTGAAACTGTAAATGAATCTATACAAATGATCATTCTTGGCAAATGCCTTTCGCGATTATAAACGGGTAGAGAGTTGAGTGTAAACTATCTAAACCCATGATACCTCTTCTGTTTCTGCACGACAATACTGCTGAAACTATTCTGACTTTTCATGTATGATCGTTTTCAATAATATTAAATATGGAGAGTAACTAGCATAGTTTAACTCGATGCAATGCTCAGATAGATTGTGATATTTAGCCCTCTCAAGGGTGATTTAAGATATAATTAATCACTTCCACACAAATCATTGCCCAGGACTGCTTTCATGAGATATGAAGTATCAGTGGATTCAGACCGAAGATACAATACATTTATTCTAGTATCTTAGTATAGCAGGGAAAAGAACCTGGAATTTTTTAAACCATATCACATATTTACACTTCTAAAGTCCAGTTTGTTAGCTATAAATAAACGATGTTTCGGATTCCTCTCTGAAATATAAAGTTCCTGAATGCTATCTATTCACCATATCGAGTCGCAGTTCTTGAAACATTGCTTGGGATTGATGCTTTGATTCCGTATGGAAACATATAAAGAAGTTATTTTATTATTATTTTCAGATTGTTATGCGGAAAAACACAGTTCTTCTGACTGTAATTTTTGTTATACGATTATTTTGATGACAAAAATACGAGTACTGTACATACATGGGTTCCGGCCTGTTGACCGAGTGGCTAGTGGAGACACTACCCACTCGGTCAACCAATACTGATGTTATTTTTTTTTTAAATTTAATAGAACAAAGACAAACTCCGATAAATAAAGTAAGCGAAGAAATATAAGAAGTGCTTTAAAAGCATGTTTTTCATCAATCGATCAGATCGTAAGGCTTGCCAATGAGAGTTGGGTCGATTAGAATTACAGTCGAAGCAACTAAGCTACATGGCTAGTATATTAGTTAATTGTTTGTATTCTTCCCCTACATAATTTGAATTATCGGAGCTAAAATTCCTGCCACTTCGTGCGAAACTGAGCTCACTTCCACTAATACCGATTATGCTTTACCGCGAAGGCTCTTTATAAGTGCTACTCATAAGTCAAGGTGAAATAACTACTCTCAAAAAGAGGTGACAGGATTTTTTTTTTTCATATCGAAAAACTTCATATCCCAGAGAATAGCTGTTAACTGACAATAATACACTAGCTCTATGACCTTCAGCCTTAATCCCAACTGCTAACTCACCTTCAGCCGAGGAACCTTATACAACTCTTCATATCCCACACAAGTTTGTACCTGTCTTTTCAGATGGATAAATGCCTCGTTTTCCTCGTGGCTCACGCTATGCGGGTGCTGCTTGTTAAAGAAAAAAAAACTTTTGCTTTTCCTTTCATTCTCCCCCCCCCTCCCCTCGCACTTACCCAGCGTAAGCTTGTTAATGAAAGGAAAAGTTCCCCTTCCCACTTACCTAGCGTGGATGCTTCTACTACTTAAATCCAATACACTCTGATTTAATAAGGCTATTATGATAGTGACAGTACCAACAAATGCTACAGCTCTAGAATGTGAGCGTAGTCAATGCATAAACTCAAATTTTCATTAACCCACACCAACAACGAAATAGATCGAAAGCCGGTTTTTTGAATGAGTCTGTTCTTTCAATTATGTAGAAATTTTTACATTGTAAAAGTTGCTTGTTTCTAAAAGGATAATAACTATTCAATGTAATTTAATAAGTTATTATTTCTTAACCAGTTGGGTGTAGATTTTGCGGACTGCATACACTATCCTAGAACAGCAGGGGCGCAAAGCAATCTAATTTCTCAGAAAATCCACCAAGTTCTATTAAAAAGCTATGGCATAACAGTGAGTGTGCGTAATGGTCACCAAGCTGTCACTGACAGTTATATATCTACCGAACACTGTCGCTAGGTTTTGAATAATAGGGGTGACGATTGTTTCAAACTTGTCCACCTGCTCATGAAATTCATTTACTTCCTTAAAGACAAGCCACACTGAGATTCGAACCCTGCTTTGTAAACAAGCCCATCAATTTTTTTTTTTCTGGTTTCCGAATGGACAATTACCTTGTTAAGTGCAGATGCAAGAAAATCTATTATTATTATTATTCCGGCTCGCTCAAAATTCAAATTGTGGGTATGAATGTATAAATACTGCGGCATGAATTTAAAAATAATATTAGAAAAATGTTTACAAGGTTATCAGTATTTAATTAAAACAGTGCTAGTTTATAAACTAAAGGAGGATTTTATACTTTTTAATTAAGCATAACTAATTAAAACAATCGTTCACGATGAAAAAATTCAATATCAGATACATTTAACGAATATCTACGACTCCCCTTCCCTTAAGGAAATATGCGAATTATATTTTTAGAGGTGAATCTTATTCTTTTCCAAAATGTAAGCATTGAATACATGCATAGAGAAATAGTTGTATTACTAATACAACTATTTCTCTATGCATGTTCACTTGAAGTAAATTTTTTTAGTCTTTGATTCTGTTAATTCAATAAGCACAATTTATAAATATGACGAAACGTTCCACATTTGAAAGTCAGGGAGTGTATTGAATATTTAAAAATATTTGCAGGTCAAATGTTTTCATATCTGTTGTAAAGTCACTCGATACATTTTAAACAGTTTTTTTATTTAGCGTATGATGATATAATGGTCGTGAAGCCCTTTTTACAGGGAAGTACGGCACCATTTCAATCATCCCTAATTTTATCCGGGCTCGGGACCGGCATAGCTGAATCTCAAGTATTCCTGACTGTAATCCACGCGTGTTCACGGGGCCGGTTTGCCTGTTCTGGGGCACGAAAAACCCGAGTTTCCAGGTTTTTCGCACCCCAGAACAGAACAATACTGATATCATTCCTGACACGCTCTGTTTTTAAACAGCTACAAAAGCAATACGGAAACAAACATTTAAATAAAGATGAATTCAGAGTTAAATTTGAATATCTGAATTGTATAAATAAGCAACTGTTCCTAGTGTCATAATTTAGCCTATATAAAGGACATGTACCCTATCGTTGAAGAAAGCCGAATATGAATCCTGTTATTTAGGATATGAGAAGAATTTTTAGCTGAAAGTAAGTTAACTACGGTTTCATACGGGAAGTGCCAGGGTTTCCCTCCTGGACACTACATTTGAGTATACACGTAAATTCATAGTCATAATATACTTGGTGGAGTAATATCAAACGAAAAGAATTTAAAAAATAATATTAGTTTTGTTTCTAAGAAGAGTGTACTGAATGATGTTCAGAAGTTGTTCGCAGATTATATGTTTCCAACTTATAAACAACTTATAAGTGAGGGAAAATTACAGAAATAGTGTCTCCGTTACTGTGCCTACCCCATCTTTACTTGATAACTTCAACTACTTTCAAGTGTTCCTTTCTTATGTCTATATTTTAAAAGCATAAAATCTATGTTAATATTTCTGCATAGGGAAAACATCTCAGCAAATTGGGAAAGACGAAGTTTTTGAAATCATTTATATTTCAGAAACTATTTCAGAACAGAAAGAGAGAGAACTTAAACGAAAGAGAAGTTATCAGTATTTTTCTATTTTTATTCAGAATTTTTCATTCATGTCCTATTTCGTTATCAAATTGCTTTAAAGAAATCTCCTAAGGAAGCAAATAAAACCAAGACCGCTAAGGTTCCCGTACTTTCGCTTTTGGTGATATGACGAGTTAGTTACTGCCAAAGTTCCAGATCTGTAAGTTGCATTCAATTTGAAATAAATGACACATAAATATACCATTTGTTCAACGTTTATCTGATCGGCCTCGTCTATCTCTGTTCCAGGAATGGATTCCAAGCGCGAATACTTGGAGAAATGCCAGCCTTGAGAACTCACCAGAAACTGCGACATTTCTAGCTAACCATATGGAGATATTTTCTCTTATATGCCAAAGGTCAGTTGGCCCTAGCTGGGAGAGAGAGACTGCTCCCTGTTGTTCATCCACTGCAGCATCCTTGTCCCTGCGCTGATTAGCAAAGGACTCGCATCTCGCATATTGATTCTGAAATCATCATCCTCCACACATGCGCACTTCGTATTAATGGGAACAACAGTTCCAAACCGCCAGAAACTCCTGGAAATGAGAGTAAAACTACTACATTTTCCATTTTTTAAAGAGTATAGTTATAAAATATATATCGTCAAGTCCACTAAGCATTATGACAGTTTTCAAAATGCATTTTCGCTTATCAAAACTTTGAATCCAAAAAGATATAATTTTCTGCTTTCTGAAATTTGTTCTCATTTAATCTATTTATTGCGTTGTATATTAATTATGAACGAAATATATATATATCATATCATAAGCATGAAGCCTACAGTTTGTTTGTTTTTAATCATTGTATTCTTTCTGATCTCCTAAAACCAGAGAGAGAGAGAGACGAAAAGTAGAGAATAAGCAGACTTGTCTTCATGCGTATGGAGCTTATTAGCATCCCCGGAAACTCACATAAAAAAAATATATATATTAGCTATTTGATCTGCCGCCACCGCATTTCCTGTAACCATAATGTTAGAACGCTAATAAGAGTTGTCATGATTAAACTAGTATCACAATTGTCTAGTTAACACGTATACCGCTATACGTGTTACGGCTATAATTATTGGGCTCATCTATCGAACTTTGGTCTGAATGAAATGCAGAACTACTTATTAAATACGTAGGCGGTGTATTGCTATTCATTACATCATCTGAGGCAGTCGGTATAAAGAAACAAATTTCTCGCAGATTTTTTTTTTTTTTTAAATTACGAATCAGTGCTATCTGTTGCAACAAATTTCAGTATAATGAATTATATCAAAAATTTGTTGATAAATAATATGATTTCTTTATGGTTATTTTTGCTTTACTTATTCTGATAACCTATGTATAGGTTCTAAAAATATTAGCAAGTCATTTAATAAACCACTTAAGAAAAAAAGAAAATTTAGGCTTTGGATAACTATAGTATTGTATCGATTCCTTAGCTATGGTAATTAGGACATCGCTTGTAATGAGAATATACAAATATTTTATGACTTTCAAAAGCAGAATATGAAAAAAATATTTTGCCCAAGAGTGCCAAGAAGAGAAATAAAGCACTGTATGTATCCCCCAAAGGAATAGTAGCTCGGTATTGATCTTTTACAGGTCCTTGTAGGAAATATTACAACTGAGAATAGGCTACAACTGAGAAGAATATTAGGTTCGGTCCAACGAATTTTTCTTCGTGAAACTCCGTTTTCTTCATACATAATTAACAGACAAAAAATACTCATACATAATAGCATCGTCGAAGCAGCTAAAGCTATGCTTTATGATCATAAAGTTTTTTGAATTATTTGATCATAATTCAAAAAACAACACAATCCAACCCAGCCAGTGCATAATAATAATTTTGCATTCATGAAAGAAGACATACTAGCTGTTAATGAAGCTGATAATTTACATCACGTAATGATTGCTGATGACAATGAAAACCAACCTAATGAACATTAAACGATAATTGTGGGCGTCTTCAGTTATCCGAACATTGATTGGGTAGCGGTGAAATCTCATGAGACGAATGAAGCCGAATTCATTGAGCTGTTATTCTTCTTATCATTTTTTATTACATGATACCGCGAAGGAATTCGAAGATTCATTGTGATAGAGCAGCACTCCGCTTCACACAGCAGCCGTCTGTGCTACTTAAATGAGCTTGAGAAAAAAGAATGACAAACTTGATTAGAGTGTTGGCAATGGAGGGAGGGGGATTTTTAAATTGAGAACGTTACAGACATGATTATTCTGCCTTCATTTGGTGACAGCGATTATGCTTTACTTACCTGCTAAGTATATTAATATTTCATTCAAAACAGGCTACAACCGAGAAGAATATTAGGTTCGCCCCATGATATGGGTTGTAAAATGGAAAGATATCAGTACTGAATAGAAATAATTAAAAAAAAAATACTTAAACAATGCAATATCCGAATGTATTCCTGGAATTCAAATAACAAATAGATCAGGAGTGAAATAGATATGCAGTCTTATTAAGGGGTTTTGAAAAAATTGGCAATAAAATGTGATGGGGAATGTGATAATGACGATGTCAGTTATGAAAATTATAAGGAGCAGGCCAGAAGAGTTAGAAATATTGTATGAAAAGATACTTCTGAGTATGAAAATAAACTGGCTCTCTGCGCCAAAGACAACCCAAAAGAATTTTATCGCTATGCTGGAAGTAAAACTCTACTGAATGTGGATGGTATGCAAGTGATAGATGTAGAAGAGATTATCCAACTAATGAGTACTCATTTTGCTAAAAGCTATGGTGTATGAAACTTGGAGCTCAATGCTATCTCTACACTGGATAAAGAAACACAGGTATATGAGGAGAAGGTAAAGACTGCTGTTGCGTAAACTAAATAAGAATTCGGCAAAACAGCTGATGGAATATTAGCATGAATGCTAAAAGAGTGTTCATCCGAACTAGCTATGCCTTTGACCTGACTATATATTTTGAATCTCAACACAGAGAAGATTTCACAGGAGCGGAAAGGATGTGCGATAATCCCATTGTATAAAGACTGATGTGTCTAACTACCGACCTATCAGTATTTCTGGCGTGGCGATGAATATTTCGTAAAGATCGGTATGAGCTCGCATTCAGAAAAAGGTTGACAGAAAATTCATTCTCTGCAATGAACAGTATGTGAGTTTAGTAAGTGAAGGTTACCTTTGAGTTAATTGCTCACATTTTATAATAATGTGACAGTTAATCTAGACGCGGGGATATATATACACCGTGGCGTGTTTGGAGTATACTAAGACTTTTGGCTGGATTTAGCAATGGAGGTTGTTACATAAGTTGTAGGATATGTGATTAATTAGAGGCTTGTATAAAAGGATGGCTGATTTATAAATATCAAAAGGTGGTATATGGAGAATATGAGTCTACAAGATTTAAGGTGACTAGTGGTGTATCCAAGGGATCAGTTCTTGGCTCACTGTTAATTAATATTTACATTAATGACATTGGGAAGAATTTAATAGGAAACATACAGACTCTTTGTTGATGATGCCAAGATAGGCAGATACGAATGCGACTGGTATGTAGAATTCGGAAAATAATTTGAACAGGTTGGAACTATTAACATGCGAAAATAGCTATCGGTTCCAAGTTAGTAAATGTAAAGTTATGTACTGTAGTTGGATGTGATAAGATATCCAATGACGTATTATATTGGCAGGATTAGGCTAAAAGAAACTAATCAAGCTAGAAATCTTGGAGTTTAAGTAGAGATAGCAAGTGGAAGCTCAGGGTCATATTGCAAACACAATTCACGGGATAATTGCAATGCTGAAAAGATGTAAGGATAAGGAAGTCATCATTTTGTTTCTTTACACGGCCTTAATACGATCTCACCTGGCCTATTGTGCAGTCTCCTGGTTTCTGAGGTGATGTAGATACTCTGAAGAGGTTTCAAAGGAGAGTGGTAAGATGATACCGGGAGTATGGAATGCAGATTACGAAAACAAATTGAGAATTTGTGAACTGCAGACAATAGCAAACAGATGAAGAGGGATTGGTGTGATTGAGACTTAGAAACTTCTGAAATGATCATTCAAGATACTGTTAAGTTTAACATCCGTGCCAGGAAAAATGAGATGTTATGGGAATCCTACGTTTACGTATCAAAAACCTTATAAAACAATATTACGATTCGCTTATCAAAAAGTGAATCACAACACTGTTTTATTTAGGAAAATTCCTGTTTATAGAACAGTTTTTACTGTGATACTATTACTTACCGATTAGATCACAGAAATCCGTATATATGATAGTGAAAGTTTAGTAATGGACAAAAAATGGAAACACCGAGCTATCGGTAGTTGCTTAATGCTGTGTCTACGATGCACCAAACACAGATGTTGATATGCAAATGTACTCCAGACATTTTTAGGACGTGTGTATAAAGACAAACGGAGGCCTACCACCGTTTATTGCATGTTAGAATGGAATCTAGAGAGGATTATTCCCTCGGTGACTTTGAAAGGGGCATGATTGTTGGAGCTAGATGCAGGTTTCAAATGTTCTGTGACGAGAACATCTGATATTGCACATATTAGTCAAGGAACAGTCTCAAAGGTTATGTCAGTATGGCAGTCGACAGGACAAACATCATCAGCGAAATGCAATAGTGAACGAAAGCGTTTACTGCGAGAGAGAGAGACGTTCGAGCATTAGTGCGCTATACCACGAAAAATAGATGGATTACTGCTGAGCAATTGTGTGAAAAATTCAACAAAAACTTTGCGCCGGGAACTACACAGAGTTGGATATCACGGTCGAGTTGTCATACACAAGCCTTTGATAACGCACGTCCTCGCGTGCAAAGATCACAGGCAGCGGACTATACAACATTGAAGGGATCTTGTATAGTCCGATGAATCCACGTTCACACTTTTTTGCTGCAAACGGACGAATACATGTGTAGCATCAGCTGAAGGAAGCTTACCAGCCAGAGTGCTTGTTTGCAACCGTGAAAGGTTTTGGTTCTGTAATGATCTAGGGACATATTGTCATGGCATGGTTTGGATCCACTTGTTGTATTGGAACGCAAAATGGTTGCTGCACGTTATCCTTCAATCACAAGTGATCATCTTCATTCCATGTTGACACATTCCTCATAAGCAACCAGCCACGTTTCAACAGGATAACGCTCCCATTCATCGTGCTAATGTGGTCACCCAGTGGTTTGTGGAACAAGATGGTGAGGTGTCCTGTCTGCCATGGCCATCCCAATCGCCAGACTTAAATCCTATAGAACATTTAAGGGACATTTTGGAGCAAGCTCTCAGACAACTTTTCATACCTCCAAAGACGAATTGATCCAGTTTCTGTCGGACGAATGGTGTAAAATTCCTCCTGTTGGGTTCCAAGCACTGACAGAGAACATTTCATATAGGCTGTATCAGATGCTCACGGCGGATCAACGTCTTATTAATCGAAACGTGTTACTGTTTCCATTTTTGGTCCATTATCTGTATGTAAGTGGCTTTTTTTTTATGAAATGGGGACACATGGCATAAAAGGAAAGGCGCTGCAGTGATAGGAGAGAGCGGTTAAAGGAGAAGGAAGAAAATGGTAATGAATGATTATTCCTCCTACTATTCTGGATTCCACGTTGGTTTCCTCTGGATTAGTGTTGGATTCATTGATGTTATTAATTTTTATGAATGACATTGATCATAGAATTAAAAGTTTACTGTCTAAATTTTTAGACAATATTCAAGTAAAAAAGGATATACTCTTTCTACTTTAACGATAAAGAACAAGGGCTATTACTTTGGCTAACTTAAATCATTTCATTCGTCCAAGAAATAGCGATGTGCTTAAAATATAAAGTTCTCCATTTATGTAGAAAAATCCAACGGATAGAGTACTATATGAGTAAAAATAAACTCTGAACAGCAGAAGACCAAAAAAGGACCTAGGAATAGCAATGCAGTTCAACTTTAACTTTGCTAAAATTGTAAAGATGACTAGACCTGAAAATTTCAATTCTCTCATTAATTCGCAGGGATTTTGGTATAAGGGACAAGAAGATGTAATAACTTCCTTATATAAAATAATGATTAGACCTCCAGAGTATTGTATTCAAGATTGAAGACCTTATTAGGATAATTGGTATGCACAATGTAATGGTGCCTGTTCAATGTTTTAATTTAATCCTTTATGTCACAAGGACATTCTGCTCTCAAGAATTCTGTTAGTGTTCTGATGTCAATTCTATATAAGCTTTGTTTCCTTTTAACGGATTTAATACTATTAATGATACAATTTTCTGTGAAATTGTATCATTAATAGTGAAAGTGGCTCTTCGCATGAAAGTTTGATTACTTTATTCTTTCTTTCAAATGTTTCTTAAATACTTTTCTGGATCACCTCAATGATTATACCCTTACCTATTTGGAATTATTTTAGCCAGTTGCTAGAAATAATCTATGAGTCACCTGTGTAACTCTTTCCAAATATAGCGACCATTGATAAGGTCACTAGGCGAATTACTCATCTGACCCACTTAGTCACCTCTAGATATATGCAGGAAATAGCTGAACGCACAGTGAAGGCGTCTGCAATCTATAGCCATCACCTTTCATTTGGCCTTTGGGAAACACCAACTGTTCAGTATGAAGCAATAAATTGATATGTGTGTGTGAGCATGAGGTGGTAGTGGTGTGTAGGGAAGGGAGATTAATTGATTACAGGTTAGCTTAAGTGGAACGGCGCGACGTCTTGAAGTTTAGCGAATCATTATTGGAAAGGGAAAGCGATGGTTCGAACTTCAACTTGGAGACGAATAAAAGTGATTAATTGTTAATAAAAAATTGAACAGGCACCATTACATTGTAGGCACTGATTACAAGGCGAACACTGTCGGAATAACGTAATATCCCCCCCCCCTCCTCTAAATTCATACACCTACAGTCTATACTATATTGCGCATGCATGTTTTTCTGATTCATCAGAAATTCCTGGTTTCATAAGCGTATCCCGAGCACGATTTAATGATTTTTTTTTCCATCGACAACAATTTCTGGAATTGTATAGTAATCGGATTACATTTACTAGAATTAATTACTAGGAATTTTTCTTTCACTGTTTTAATAAAACGCTAAAACGTGAAAAAGAAATTAAACATGTTTCGTTCTTGTGAAATATTCGTTAGCAATGTGAGCTATATTCGTCTCACTCTTCAATTAGCATACTTTCATGTTAACGCTCAGTAGAAATAAATGTTTTCAGAAAACTTGAGTCTAATTATTTAAAACTTAGCATAAAACAACTTCTTAGAAATGTGTCACCTCATTGGAAACAAAGCCACCGTGAACAGAATAAATAATGACTTTCTACCATGTATTTCACATAGTTAGTAATATATATATATATATATTACTATGTAGAAGGTATTTTACCTTGGGTATAATAAATGTTAAAAATACCAAGCAATTTTAAACCTGGTTTTACTCCATTTCCCAAGTAAGCAAACAGACAAACAAGTCAAGTTTGCGCATGCAAGTGATGCAAGTCTAGCTGATCCTACAGATAGTGCAAGACCAAGGCAACTCGTGGTAAAGGTGGCATAAGTTCTGATCACTAATCTTAATATTTACCCTTAATGTCAAAACACATCTCCAAGAAGGGGATGCATGATGTTTTGTATTAAAGGCAAGGGGCCACTATCCAGACCGGTTTCGACCTTTATTGAGGTCTCGTCAGTGGGAGCTAGAATGGGAGTTAATGTCTTTCATCATCGGCCTTTGGAGTATAAAGATTGCTGAGGGTCAGCAGGTAGTAATAGGGGAGATTAAAGAAAGGTAGAGTAGGATAGTAGTAGGTAAAAAGAGGCCTCAGTCAAACCGTTTAGCTGTATAACCCAGAGGTTGTGGCTAAAAGGTCTGTAAAACATCATCTCCTTACACCTGTTCTAAAAAAAAACTTTGAAATAAACTTTTCTTATATGCGCTCGTAAAATACTTTTAAATTAGCAATTTAACTGACCAGGTGTCTTTGGAGGTCATCTTCTAACACCTGTTTTAGTATAAAACTTTAGTATAAAAAATCCGGATTTTTTTTTTTTTCGGAAAATAAGAATGCCTAAGTTTCTTTTAAAACTTCATTTAATTTTATTGAAAAATAACAGATTTTTTTTTTTTTTTACTTAGATATAAAGATTATGGTAGGAGTTTTTTTTTTTTTTTTTAATATACTGTATATATATATAAACAGTAAAAGAACTGGCCAACCTTACACCACGGGAAGAGCAAGATTTGGGGGAAGAATCTGGCCCGAGAGATGCCGCTCACAAGGAGCAGCACCGCCTCGCTGTAAGCCTTCGCAGCCCGGGTTCTCAGATCTGCCCCCTCCTATATGAACTGTAAGAACTCGTGAAGAGAGAAAAAAGAGAAGCGAGAAAAAAAATAGACAAACATATTTCTTTTTAAAGGAAGAGACACGGTATGATTAAGCCCTGTCTCAGGACACAGAGGATAGGAGGTTTGCACCATTTATTTACAAACCTCCCATCCCCTAGTATATGTCTTTCTTGTGAGAAAAACCTAGGTAGGTAGAAATAGATCCCGCTGAATATTTTGGCTTGTATACTGTTTTCATCGTTGATTTGTTCCGCACTTTCCAGATGTGATACTTGATTACATTGATGAGAAAAATTGTAAATTTCTGAATTTTCTTGACTGGTGGGGGAAATTGAAGGTACAAGACCTCCTCTAGTGTAAGCGGCTGGATTCCCAGTACTGCGCTTAATCTTTGCCAGACATATCGGGCGGGGGGGGCATGAGTAAAAGAAATGTCCCACCGTTTCAATGCTCTGGCAGACGTCGCAGAAGGTGTCGCATGGTCTTGAATTGCATCGGGACATAACCAGTTTCACCGGTAGCTGACCATAGGCTATTCGCCATGCCAGATCCCGGTGAAATGGCTGTCCCCAGCTATTTCTGATATTTTGAAATAGCGTTTCCATTTTCTATATTTGGCTTATCACATCCGGAAAGTCGAAAGAACTCCCAATATCTTGCTTGTGGCTTTAATTTTAGGATTTCCATCCGTTCGGTTTTAAATTTTTTAAGCTGTTGGCATAATGGATAATACATTCTGGCACAGCCTTTGCGCTGGGATCAGCATGTCCCGTGGTCCCGAAGTAGGGGAGAAAATGCCCTAGAAAGTATTTAATAAGGGATCTTGAAATATGGATAGATTTTAAGGCCTTCCCTATGGTTTTGAGAGTGTTTGCATAGAATAGGTAGTTTTTTTTTTCGGAAGTGAGAAACCCCCTTGATTGATTTTGAGTTTTAGATATTCTTTTTTAACCTCATGCTTTCTTCCGTTCCAAAAAAAATCTATTAGTATTTTGTAAAGTTGTCCTTCTTGGGTTTTTTTTATATTAGTAATATTTATTGTATGCATTAGCATGGGGATTATTACTGTTTTTATTATTACTGTTCTTCCGTAGAAGGAGAAATAATTGGGTTTAAAAGGTTTTATTTTCTTTTCGCACTCTTCCCGCAATTTCTTAACAGGCAGTACCGGGCCCGCCGTGAATGTGACGCCTAGTACTGTTAGCGGCTGAGTTTGCGGGACTAAACCACAAGGAAGGTTATTTCTATGGAAATTTCCAAAAATTTTAATTTTGGTCTTCGAAGTATTAACGCGAAGACCACTGGCCATGCTGAATTTTTGCAAAATGCAGAAATAAATGTAGATGGACTCAGAATCTCTGAGCGTCGCCACTACATCATCGGCATATGCTACAATTTTGCTCTGTCTGGAGACTAGAGGTAGCGGTATTCCTCTAACTGCAGGGGAGTTATCAATTTTTCTTATGAGGGGTTCTAACGCGAGTGAGAAGAGGAGAGGGCTTAGGGGGCAGCCCTGTCTTACCCCCTTTTTAATAGGAACTGGTTCCAAGAGGAACCCGTTGATAGCTATTTGGGTAGAGGCCTTTGCGTAGATGTTTTTGATTGTTTGCCTAAGCCTCCAGCCCACACCTATTTTCTGAAGGATGTCCTGCAAGCACGTGTGTCTGACGCTGTCGAACGCTTTTTCCAGATCCGTAGAGAGAAGTGCCAAAGGGTAATTTTTATTTTTGGCCAGACGGATTAGATCTCTTAAGAAAAAGAGATTTAATTCCATCGATCTACCCGGTATTCCGTAAACCTGGGTGCTTGTTATGATTCTTTCTACACCGCATTTGATGCGGCTGCAGATAATTTTTGCAAATATTTTGTAATCCGAGTCAGTGGGAGCTAGGCTAGAAATACCAAGATTTAGAAATACAGAGCTTATATAAGTATTTTACCAGAACAAGTTGCCATAAGGTGTTTTAACCTTATTAAATAAAAATCTCCGGAGGAGATATAAATGTAGAAGGTATTTTACCTTGGGTATAATAAATGTTAAAAATACCAAGCAATTTTAAACCTGGTTTTACTCCATTTCCCAAGTAAGCAAACAGAAAATTAGTCAAGTTTGTGCCTGCAAGTAAAATAAGTATAAGCTTATAGGTATATATAAAATAAGTATAAGCTTATAAGACATAAGTATTTTAAAGACTTATAGGTAAAATACTTATAAGCTCTGTATTTCTAAATCTTGGTATTTCTAGCCTAGTTCCCACTGACGAGACCTCAATAAAGGTCGAAACCGGTCTGGGTAGTGACCCCTTGCCTTTAATACAAAACATCATGCATCCCCTTTTTGGAGATGTGTTTTGGAATTAAGGGTAAATATTAAGATTAGTGATCAGAGCTTATACCACCTTTACCACGAGTTGCCTTGGTCTTGCACTACCTGTAGGATCAGCTAGACTTGCATCACTTGCAGGCGCAAACTTGACTTATTTGTCTGTTTGCTTACTTGGGAAATGGAGTAAAACCAGGTTTAAAATTGCTTGGTATTTTTAATATATATATATATATATATATATATATATATATATATATATATGTGTGTGTGTGTGTGTGTGTGTGTGTGTACTGAAGTCTTAAAGAAACGTAAGTAGAATGCAAAATTAAAAAAAAAATCAGACATTAAAAATTTTAATTAAAGATTAATCTTTAATTAAAATTTTTTTCCCCGATACTTTCATTCCAAAAATGTTTACGGAAAATTTTAAATACTGTTATTTTACTTAATATAATGCGTTTTAAAGCTCTTTTACTGTAATATTGATATCCATTTTATGAAAGACCTACAAATTTCTGAAAGGGCCATACATACAAAATACATGGAAATTTTTCATTTTTATGAAAAGTCGGGAGAGGGCAGCCATGGAAATTGAGAATGAATGCAATCAAGAAAAGGATGAGAGTTAGATTTTTCTCTCTTAGAGCGGTGTGCGATTGGAATGGCTTATCTTTAGAGGTTGTGAGTGCAGATATTGTGAATGAATTCATGAGAAGGTATGAAAGAGGTGTGAGTGATGTCCTACCTCAGTGAGTTCCTGACTCAATGGAGGTCTCTTGTAGTAATTGTAAAGCCAGTCATTTCAAAAACATGTAGATGCAAATTTATTTCATAATACACTATAAACAGTAAATCAAAATATGTAATAATATAATACAAACGACATAGAAAATTTGCTCCAGAGCTCCAAAACAAAGGGAATACTAAGTGACCAAGATCTAATACTAAAAATATTAGCCTCTCTCTCTCTCTCTACACATGATACAATACAATACAAATACATGATATTGAATTATATTTGAATTTTGAGAAGATTGAAAAATCCTTACGTGATTAGAGAAAAATGGAAGAGATATTTGAAATCAGCGGTCAAAAATAAATCAGAAACAGTTAATAGTTTCCAGACTATTAACTGTTTCTGATTAATAGTCTGAAATTTTGCAGGCCTGTGTAATAACTATCTTCTCAAAATTCAAATATAATTCAATATCATGTATTTGTATTGTATTGTATCATGTGTAGAGAGAGAGAGAGGCTAATATTTTTAGTATTAGATCTTGGTCACTTAGTATTCCCTTTGTTTTGGAGCTCTGGAGCAAATTTTCTATGTCGTTTGTATTATATTATTACATATTTTGATTTACTGTTTATAGTGTATTATGAAATAAATTTGCATCTACATGTTTTTGAAATGACTGGCTTTACAATTACTACAAGAGACCTCCATTGAGTCAGGAACTCACTGAGGTAGGACATCACTCACACCTCTTTCATACCTTCTCATGAATTCATTCACAATATCTGCACTCACAACCTCTAAAGATAAGCCATTCCAATCGCACACCGCTCTAAGAGAGAAAAATCTAACTCTCATCCTTTTCTTGATTGCATTCATTCTCAATTTCCATGGCTGCCCTCTCCCGACTTTTCATAAAAATGAAAAATTTCCATGTATTTTGTATGTATGGCCCTTTCAGAAATTTGTAGGTCTTTCATATCACCCTTCTTCTGTCTGCTCATCCACAAATTATTAGTCTCTCCTCACAATCTACATTCCACAGTTCGGATATCTGTTACCAACTTTTCAAAAATCTTCACCACCACGCCAAAACTACTGATAAGTCAATAGATACATCAATCTTTGCACTACTTTTGTGCAATGGGATTATCATATATTCTTTCTACTCCTGTGGAATGTTTCAATCTTCCCTGTGCTTAGACTTAAATTATACAACCAAGTCAAAGGAACAGTCATTGTTCCCTTTAACATCTATGACGATGTCCTATCAGTCCCTATTGCTAAATTCATATTCTGTTTATGCAGCAGCTCTAGTACGTCCTCAAACATTCGAGTTTCTTCCTCCAGTGTAGAGGTAGTATTGAATTCTGTGTCATACACTAGGTTAACAATCTGTTCTGTATCTGCCATTCGCATTTAGGAGAGTTATTCTTTCACAATCATTGTTCCTTTCTTTTACTTGCAACATAACGAGATAGAATTCTTTTCGGTTATTTGATCAGCCTTTCAAGCCGGTAGTATCAATTTGACTAATGAATAATTCTCGAACGATGACTTGGAAGTTCCATCTGCCAAGCAGTATTTTAAATATCTACAAGATATGTTGTTAATATAGTCACCTATTCTGGGGGCATTCTTCCACTATATTGAAGATATAGCACAGTTGACTGCCATTTTATAATAACCGGCAGCTATCAAGAATTCAGTTTCATTATAATACATACAGTACATATTGAGAACAAATAAAGCAATATTTAACAAGGCAGAAAAATCTAAATGCAGTAAATAAAGGAAGAAAAATTAAAATATCGAAAGTAATCCCCAATGTAATGAATTTTTATTTATGTACATATTTACGCAGGACTGCATCTCATCCCCAAAATTTAATCTCGATTTTCACACGCCAACAAATCATACGTCAGTGTGGTCAGTTGCAACATACAGACGTGACATGCTTGTGCGTTCTTAGCGGTTCAATAATTTACAGGAAATATGACATCACAAAACTCTAGCACGCAAGTTTATAATCGTAGCGTGCACACAACTCGAATTCGCTTCGCGAAAAATTGGTTGCTTTTTTTAGCTTCCTGGTCCTTATGGCAAGAGGAGACGAAATGGTTACGACATTCGAATTTATGGTGGAAGCCATTTCACAACACCGCATCTCTGAATAAATTATTTCAAAGCTGCTTTTCTGTGAACTGCAGAAACAGAACGTGATAGTTCGCAAATGATGGCTTGTGAATATTTAAAGAACATGGGGGGGGGGTTCAGAGAACGTAAGTAACATACTAGTGGAATTATACTCACTCTGTTTCAGGAATTATATATTTTATATCAATAGATAAACAAAAATCAATAAGAAAAAAAGTTTACATTGCTTAACATGTTTGAATCCAATTCCAGATATATTATCCAGTTGCAGTGCCAAACAGTTAAAAATCAGAAATCATGTTGGGGGGGGTTACCCTAGGAGGGATTTTATACATTATATAATGTACAAACTCATGTTTATGAACAGGACCTCATGTGCTTTAAAGGATTTTACATGTTGATTTCAAAAATACGCAGAGTCTTTCAAGGGGTATAAATGGCTTATAAAGCTGTTTACGATTGTTAGAATTGCTCGGAGAGGTAAAGGCTACTCTCACTTGGCGATTTTTTTTTTTTAATGTTCATCGCATTACAAATGTTTGTACTATGTAAAAATTACATTTCGCTATCTTTCGTGTTCAGTTATCCTGAATAGAGTCCCTGTTTTAGTCTCATAAAAACTGAGAATCAAAAGAAATTGCGAATCTTTATTTAGATATATCGAAGGCTGAGGCCAGCTAATTTTAATCAAAATTGCACTATAGGTTGGGGGTTTAATCTTATGGAAATAACTCGAGCCTTTCTAATGTGTTTCTGTTATTCAGTTAAGTTAATTTTCTAATAATCAATAAATTGTTATTATTATTAATATCCAGCAGGAAAGAGCCTCAGTTTCATTACCGAATGAAAACTTAAGTATTTGAATTAATAGGAGCGTTATTCCTAAAGCTATTTATTCAGTGTTATTTAAAATGCCATTCAACTTCCAGTTTTAAATATTTGTATTAGAGATTCAAATATATTGTTTCAACGTATCATTATATGCATTTTACAAAATGAATCTCAAGTTTGAAGAGCGCTTTGTGAATATCAAAACAAAAACATTTCCTAGCGTGAGTAAGCCAGCTTGTGTTTAAAATATCCTTTACAAGCGGAAGGAAGGATTGCAACGTTCGCTCTTGAATAGAAAGTCAAGTTACTTTGCCTTGACAGGCCACTAAACCCAACAGTTAATGAAAGATGATTTGGGATTTAATTTGTTAGTTTTATGATGTAATTAGTTAAGATATTAGTTTTTAACACCTCGCTATGAAGCTGACATCAAAACCCAGCTGCTGTGAAATATTTCCAGTTTCGGCAATGGTCAAATTTTATCTCAATCTTACATAGTTCCATTACATTAGTAAGAGAAATACTCTCGTTTTTCTCTTAGGCTTCAAGATGTGAGCATATACCAAATTTGTCTTTCTTGAGCGTTCAGGTATAAAGAGCACACAATTCTAAGATAAAACTTTATTAGTTTTATTCTTTACTGCATTTCGTATACTTTTTTTGTACACTTCTTCTGGAGAGTTTGTCAGACAGGAGATCTTCATTGTATTGAAGCTTGAATAGAATCAATTTGAAAACTGGTTTAAGACTGGATGCATGATGGTATATGCACTTAGCTGCAATGATCATGTTTCAAAACATCATGTGTATTATATCTCAAGTCCTTCATGTGCGAGGTTTTTGATGAACGATGATGCTTTGGTTTTAACTACACCGAGGTGTTCGTAGCATTTCAGAAAGTACTATGCAATTACGCATCCAATTGTCAAACCAAGGTTTTCAACCACTGACAATCCAGTTTGATACGGTAGAAGTTTCTTGTCGTTTAACTGATATATATCGAACAAACATGTTCGAAAAAGTGTATAAAAAGAGGTATACGAAACTAATAGAGAAATGTAGAATTATGTGGTCTTTATACCGAAATTATCAAGAATTTCAAAATAAACACAGGAATCTTAGAAACTAAAAAAATTGTTTGTTTAAAATTGCTTTGTTTCACTACCGATGATGCCCTATGGTTGGAACGTCCATCTTCGAATCCTGTCAAAACCCGAGGATCATTTACAAGAGCTTCCCAACTGAAAGCGTGACGCCAGTCTTATAATCGAATATAGTGCGACGTTTTCTGTATGATTTTTTTTCTATGCGAGTCAGCGCACTGACAGGAATAGCAGATTGTGACGTTTCTATCAACAGTATTTATTATTATTATTATACGGGAATCTCTAGAAGGAATCCGAAAACTTTGTGGGAAACCTATACTAACCATTATTCACACAATATCTGTTATACCTCTTACATAATTCATTTCAAAGCACTCACAACCTCCTCTAGCAATTCATTCCAGTTATTCACCACTCTCTAAGCAAAAAATCTAGTCTGAACACTAACCATACCCTTGCACAACTTTCAGGGATGATCCCTGGTTCTCTGTCTACTCGCTATGTGAAAATTTTCATTAGTGTCAATCTTATACAACTCCTTGTAACAACTTATAACTTTCTATCATGTCCCCTCTTTTTCCGTCTGTCAACTAGACTTTTCAACTCACACACCTTCAGTCTATTCTCATAGGGGTATTCCATACACCTGTCCGGTCACCTGCTTAGTCACTCATCTTTGGATCCTTTCCACTACCTTCTGATTCGCAAGTAATCCAAGTGACCAAATATGTGCACAATAGTAAACATGTGGCCGAATTGTATTCCTATAAATAGGGATAATAATATCCTTATCTTTACTTGTCAATGTTCTTCAACATCCAAGTAATCCCACTGAGCTATTTTCCCAACTTCTTCAATATATCCCCTGAACTTCAACTCTCTGTTTATCATTACCCCGAAGTCCCTGGCCTCAATTTCTTGCAATCAAGTACCATCAATGTAATCAGCATGCAATCTTTTCATCGGGAAATGCATAACCACCTTACATTTTGCAACATTAAATTGACAACCACTACCATTCACCCATACTGCCAGTCTATCGCCTTTATCAATTATTGGCCTCCCCAGTTTTGCATAATTAGCAAACAACCGAATATTCCCCTGAAATCATGAAAAAAAAAGTCAAGCAACTTGGCTGTAACAGGTCATCAGACCTGCACGTCAATCATAAGTCGGGAAAAATATGTTGAATTTGAGATTTCATTTGTTAGTTTTATGATGTAATTATCTAATTCATGCATTTGCATCTTATATATATTTATGTACAGTACAGGTATCATATGATCTGATTAAATAATTGTTGTTCATCTGAAACGTCATGGAATACATTTAAAGATCAGACTAATACCAGCCAAATCAAAGATTTGGTTTTCTGGATGTGCTTTGCTTTTGCCGCAGAGTTAAAGCAGAGCAAAATCTCTGTTCAAGTTGCATGAATGCTGTTACATACTATTTATCGGCACCCTGCGATATTTTTTTTTAATTTTTCTAAAACTCACAAAAAAAAAAACGAAAGTAGCATTTGCCTTATTAAGTTGCAAGGGATCTGCTTGGAAGAGGACTGCATTGAATATCAGTAAATGCCGTAATGTCACAGGAAATATTTCATGTTTTTTCGGCTAATAAGCATCAAAAAAGTACAGCCGAAACCGTCATTTAATTCCAATGTCAACATAAATATTGCAACAATCGTGTCAAAAGTCAGTCTCTCCTCATTAATAAAAAAGTATCGTATTAATAAATAATATAGTACTGCATTAATTAACTGCAATTTAATTATGTTCTATTAACATAAGTTTAAGTATAGTTAACATTTAGCTGTTCTATTAACTAAAGTTAATACAGTTAACGTTAATTGACTCACTAAATAATAATGACAAAGATCGCTGTCATTTAGTTTAATTAATGATAACAGATAATACACATAATGCAACAAGCTTCCTTGTAATGATTTGAACGTTTTTTGAATTTAGCGGAAACAATATTTGAAATATTTTTTCTAAAAATTCAATCTCCGAAAAGAGTCAAATTGGTTTTCTGAACCACACCCAATGATTTTATTTATATATTTATTAATATTTTTATGTGCTGTCGATTTAAAAAAATCAAATTCTCTGTAAAAGTGAAAAAAGACTGAGGGGAAAAAACTTTTATTATAAACAAAATTATTTTTCAATTCGGATTAGAAAGTGAAAAAGACGCTATTTTTAAAATGTCTGAATTCACCAAATATAATTTCTTATAAAAGGGACTATAGAGAAGAGAATTTAGTTGCGTACTCTCTACAGAACTGTTTTCTAAACGTAGTTCCTTGTATTTTGCATGGTCCATTACTTTATGACAAACAAACTCAGTTCTTGGCAAAAAAAGACCCATTAATCCTCTCTCATTATCCCAAATTTATATTTACCAGACTAACTTTTCTCAACTTTTGGACACAGAATGATTTACTAGTGAATAATTTTTTCATTTCACATTGTATATAGACTTTATTTCATTTTCTTAAGATTAGACAGTAATTCAGTTGGTTTAAAATATACTTTATGGAGACAACACCTTCAGTCTGAAAAATGAGTCCTACACACACACGGGGGGGGGGGGGAGATGAAAAGTTGCGATAAACACCTGGAACAAAAATGGCTAGTTTGTGCAGCAATGGAGACTTTTTGAAGACATAAAATCTGTGACCGGATACCTTTCCCCTCATGAAAACTTGAGAATGGCTATCCTAAACATTTTCCGATTGGAAAATAAAATTTTAGCTCGATTTTTTTAAACTATCAAACCACGCAGTAAAAGCTGAAATCGCACTATTATTACACACTCATTATACGAAGAAAAATATTCATGTTTGAATCAAAGTGCATTGTCCTTCCTTCTTCCTAGCTACACTGGTGTGCGGTTCCGTTAGTAATTTAACCTGAGTTTGAGTTCCCAGTATGTTTATGTGATTTACCAACATATTACCAGGTCGCTAACCTTACTTAGGGTGTATGGCAAAACTACAGAATGATATGCAAATAATGTTAGAGGCGATGACCTCAGCAGCCTGTCTCACTTAGCAAGTACATTAGAAAACACGTTATCCAGTAAGCTTTATGCCCTAGATCTTCAGTCATTTGTATAAACTAAATCAAACTCTTCTCTTGCATTTTTGTTCCATAAAGACTATTTTATTATTACAGGGAGAATTTTTATTTTATTATTACAGGAAAATGTTCTATATAGTAAAATAACTCAGTGAAAGAGCATTAGCGATTCTTTTTATATTGCAAAACTCCTTTCCATGAGCACAAAAACTAAATAAAACTTTTCGTGTCTATGGTGACAGACTACTATACTGGTACTTTCTTTTTTTTTTTATTTTATTTCCTCCACTCACATACAAAAGGAGATGATATTACAGAAACAGTAAAATGCCCCAACAGACCCATTGATACAACTGACACTATATGATTTAATACAAAAAGTGCTTTTTCTTTTCATCCATGAGATTAGACAGATGACCTATTGATTTTTAGTCTCAAGATATTCAGAGTTTGCAGATAAATCTCTTTAGATATAATAAGGACATGAAAATTCTTGACGATTTATTTTAAAGAACAGGTTTCACGTATATACGACTGCGTAAAGCAGAGGATACATTTGTCAATACCGTGAAGAATACGCCACGTTCTACTGAAAACGGATTTGGCAAAATATCGACTCTTTCCAACCACATTGTGTTACCAGGAGTAACTAAGCCTCAGCCAGCTACTTATCACTGACGTTCAGGGTCTATAAAAGTATGTCTGTCACGAAGATATTTGTAGATAAAGGAATTTCATTTCTAGTACATGAAAAATGAGAATTCATTTCTTTCGATCTACATAGATACTGTGTTGCAATACAGTGGAAAAAAATGAACGAAATCATAAAGATCGAAAGTATAGAAAATTCTAAATTTTAAGTGTTTGTTAAACATTGGTGTATAATATTTTATATATTGAGAGTACCCCCCCCCATTTTTTTAACATATTCAAATTGCCACACACAAAGTATACCTCATTTAAATACTGCATAGTATTCAAATTTGCTATACTGCATTGAATGAAACTAATTTTTGCGATCATCGCTGTGGAAGAAAATAGAAAGTCCTTACTTCGATTTGTATCCACGCTATGCGGCCTGGTTGGCCGAGTGGTTAGTATATTTGCTCTCCTGACAATAGGCTGCGGGTTCACATCCCGCCATGGTCGTGGAAGTTTATTATTATCTTTAGGTGTGAGATGAAATTCCTCTCACACCTAATTTGAGATTAATGCGAGATCATACCAGATTTATGGAGAACCCGAAGTGGCTTGAAAAATTCATATTTGGTTCTTTAAAACAGTGTTTCCAGATTATGTAAAAATAAATAGAATAAAAACTTTAGCACACTATAATAGAGATTTAAGAACCTTTCGTGGGTAAGAGTCACATTAAAAAAACTGGGCAACGTTGATTAAAGATTTGTAACTACGATCAAAATCACGAATCTAAAAAAATTGTTTATACTTCTGAAAACAGAAGTTTTCCCTTTCGAGAACCAACCTTCATTATTGTTGTTGAAGATGGGATCCATGCAGTCTAGATTGCTACTTACATAAATTCAAATCTATAACAAGAACGTTTAATTCCTTTTAGGCAGCCAGATGACATTCGTCAACAGTTTCATAAATGCTTTCATCTGATGACAATGACTTCCTTATCTGAGCCAGAAGCAGAAGATTTATTATCCGTCAATACTGAAATATCTTGTGATGATGGAGAAGGTATTAGACAGTGAGGAATTGGTCTTAACACAGTTTCTAAGTATTGGATAAATTTTATCAAATATTTGTTTTCCGAGAAAATCCACATACTTTGGTAATAATCATTTACGTGGTATTTTTGATTCTCTTCAAATCATTGGTATTACAGAAATCATAGACTGACTTTTTTCCCTTAATTCGCCGAGAAAAATGAACTTTACACAATAGGCATCAGCAAAGAGGAGAACTTTTTTAAAAAAAATCCTACTCACTTATTTCACGACCACAATTATGAAAGGATGCATTCTTTACTGCATGAGTGATGTTTTGTTGCTACTTAATACTTGAAACGAACCATACATAAAAGTAGTTCGCTCTTGTTTCATAGCGCAGCTTTTAAATGTGACTGTGATAAATCAAATTCAAATACATCTGGGCACAAGTGAGAACAGAACTCAGAGAGACTGAATTTGTATTAGTTACTTGATGTAACATATTCAAATCATCTCTCTATTCATTTATCAATTACCTGCTTAAGAGTTCTCATCTACCGAAGGATAATTAAGCGACAATAATTTAAAGTTTGAGTATTATCACTTGAATAATTCATGATAAAATCTTTTAAAATCTTAAAGCGCACATCAGTTAAAAATTCCTTACGTGATGGACGTTTTTTTGGGATTGTAGAACCACGAGATACATTAGAATCTCTTAAATTAATTTGATTTGCAAAAATAGTTTAAATTTGTTGGTCATTGTTTTGATATTAGGACGCAACATTCGTGGGATGGGTAATTCTTTGCCTTTTGAAATTATTCAAGCCAATCGTCGAGAAAAAAAAATAAACACTTAAGTGAAACAATATCAGATTATGTGCTTAATATAATAAAATAGTAAAGGTCTACTGCCATTTTATTTAGTAATGCTCATGTCAGAAGGAACTTCCGCAGCTCAGTCGGTATAGACGAAGCCCTTTGGTCGGAAGGACGTGGGTTCGATTCCCGTCAGTGACGTAAGGAACCTTTATCTGGTCTCTTTCGACGAAAGGTAAGTTAGCCGGTCTCATACGGAGGTGATGGGGGTTTCACCAGCCATATGCCGATCCCGAATAAAATTGGTGGTGGGGGGAAGCAATGGTTAACCACCCTGTAAAAATCTCACCGGGAACACTTTGTGGGCAATGACTACCAAGTCACCTACGGTGGGAAACTGAAAGGGAAAAAAACACCACCATGTTACAAGGCATGAGGCTTATTCAGTGAAGGAAATCCTGTGCGGTCCGCGAGATAAATTCATGAATAATAAAAAAAAAACACCACAAAAAGTACGTCTACTGAGTTAAAAATAATTCATCTATTATTATTCATCCGTACAAGACAAGCTGAGTAATCTTGAGTAGGTATTTAGGCGATGTAATGCAAAGGGCTTGGCATTCCTCTCTATATCTCTCCAAGAGTATTTTTATGGGGGACGGTTTCCTGCTTTGCGGAGGGGGGGGGGAGAAGCGAGTTTCTAGAATAAAAGGGTTCCTTTTATTCATTTCTAGAAACCGAATAAATTCGGTTAGAATAAATTAGAAGTCCAAATAAAAACACCTTCACCTCCGTATGAGACAGCTAACTCACCTTTAGCTGAAAAGTCCCGTTCTTCGTGTTCTAGCGGGATTCGAACCTAAGTCTTTCCGAGCAAAGGGCTTCGTCAATACCAACTAGCTACGAAGGCCCACTTAAAAATAATATCGCATCAAAACAACTAAAACATTACTAGTATGTATTATCACCGCAGTATGCTTTGGCTCATGTAAATAAATTTATGAAAACACATGCAAACTTTTAATGTAAGTGCACTTTTTTTTTCATTCAGTATATACATGTTCTCAACCTTTTACGTCTTATTTTAGGCTAAAACTTCAAATCCTATGTATACTTTTGTCCTAAACCAGTGAAAAAACATCGCTGTTGACAATAACATAGTCAATGAGAGTTTTCTTATGCATTGCATCTTCTCATGTGAATTTGTGCACATTTACATGTCCGAATATGGTGTTAGTAATAACTATTCCATGTCCTGAGCAGAAATCTAGCAGGTAATTATCATTATTATTAGCTCTGTTCTTTTCTCAAATTTTCCTCAAACATTCTTACATGTCTGGTAATCATTTCCTACTCTGCTGTTTAGATCTCCAACAAGGGTAACTTTTCCTTTTTCGTTTTGTCAGCTGCCTTCTCTAATGCCTTGAACAATTCCTCCACTTCTTCTTTAGTAGAAAACCTTCTGTGGGATCACCATAAGCACAAACAAGTCTCACTATCCAGTTATCTATTCTGATATTAGCTCACATTCCTCTACTTGATATTGCCTGCCATTCAAGAAGATTATCCTCATATTTAGTGTTTAGTACTATAGCTTCAACTCCTTCTTTTCCCTGATTGCTATTGCCTGTATATATACATAACATCTTGTATTTGTTGCTTAGAAAGATCACCCGTTTTTGTCTTCTTTGTTTCAGTAACACCTATTATGTCGATCTGGTACTTATTCAATTCTTCTACTAGTTCCATTTCTTTTCCATTGATGCTTCTTATGTTGATGGTGTCAATCTTGATCTCTGCTGATGTTGAGTTGGGGGTTTGTTCCAGTAGCTGACTTTTCACCCTGGTTCCCTGAGGAAAACAGTGGGGGCCCTTGTTTGAATGGCCGACGCTCCAGCCGTCACGAAATTCCATCATGTTATACTACCATTTTGAATTATGGTTTAAGTCAATAAGAATACAATTTGGTTGGCTAAAGCCAACCAAATTCGTTCAGTTATTCGTTCAGTATCCAGGTAGATATCCAACAGAGTGCACCACGAGAAGGTGATGACTGGACATCAGGTTAGAAGCCTTGATCGGTTTTCGCATTCATCAAAAGTCTATATAGAGTCTCCTCCCAGTTATCCAGCCTTGATCCTTAAAGTTTAAGGTTTAATAGTGATTCTAAATACCAAATGTCATTGCATTCCAAACAGTGGTACGGAATTATCAATATCAGTTCGATTTTGTTTAATAGATATTGTCAGTAAAATACACCGATGGAAATAAAAATTGAACTTTATGTATACAGCCAAAATCCATATTTTATTAAATTCCACTTAGCCATATTGACTTATGGTGTATGTAACTTCCTCACGTTTTATCATTTGCATGCCTAAATGATCAGAGTGAAACAAAAAAAGCTGGAATGGCTATACATTTTAGTAAGGATTCGAAATATAATTTTTCAACAAAATCACAAAAAGCTTGAGTATCCAGACAAACTGAAAAATCGCTCTTATACGAATTTTGCGAAACGTTTATTAATATTTGTGAAAATTTTTCTTGCTTGGTTACGATGCGTATTATATTTGACAAGAAATTAGATTATTGCTAAGTATAATTTACTTCAAACTGAAAAGGTGCATCAACTTATTATTAAATATTCTTGATAAGAGGAACTTTCCACAACTATCTCTCATTCGGAGTATGTAATAATACAGTTATACATCTTTTTTATTTGTATATGGAAAATATGATTTCTGCACTAATTTAATCTTAGTATAATCTTGTATCTGGTTTTCACTGATAAGGACTCAGTAAAGGTCGAAATTGGTTTGGGTAGTGACCCTTCTGACAATATTTTGGTATTATGGGATACCGAGGCAACTGATGTGAAATCAACATCGGAAGACGCCTTCCCATATACAAGTAGACTAGTCTGGTAGTGAAGTTATTTCGTGCATTCGCTTGGGTACAGGATTAAAATAAGAACATAATTTCTTGTGAAGTATAATACATGTTTATTAATACTGTTAACATTTACAAACAATTCAGTTAAAAGTTTAATTAGATTTATAAAATCCTTGATTGCATTTATATATTTGGAAAGAGTTTTAGCTAGTGGCTGAATTAAAGTAGATGCAGCTAAGGCCAAGAGATGCCCGTATCTTGTTTTTATTAAATAGGTGTAGATGTGCATCAAATAAGCGTTTTCTGATCATCTGTCTATCCTCCTATTCTGATCTGAGATCGGCTAACAGCTACATTTCAAAAAAGATCCAGGAAAGCTCAAATTCAAGAAGAGAGGCATGATTTTTTTTTTTCTGTAAGATGGATGCATCCCGAAGGTTTTTTTTTTTTTTTTTTTGTCTATCTTGTGAAAGGCGAAACACAATAGCTTGACTCTGTACGCATCTGGAAACCATGTTTCCTACTGAAGAATCCATAAAAATCTTTCAAGCTCAGTAATGGGATTCGAACTCTTGACTTTCCTTTTTACTAGTAATAAATAGAAAACTCTTCTGAATAAATTGGAAATCAGCCTCGTGGAATTTGCTCGCGCAACATTTCACGCAACGGCTCCCCAGAACTGGAAACCAGATCAATAAACTTAATTATGGGTCTCTGCAGTGAAGTGCACAAGGAGGGCACCTGTCGACTGTGCGCAGTTGTTCCTACGTATCAGCGGTTATTTTAAGTTTGCTAAAAATCCAACTTAATTGGTTATAACTTCAGACGCAAATAAGGAAGTAAGCATAGTTTCATTCTTCTGGGACCTTCTGCTGATTTTATAGCTAATTGGCTCATTTTCTCAATATATCCTTTATGCTTACAGCATTGTTTCTCATTTGAGTTGGGTTCGTATGATAATTACACTATCGGTTCTCGTCCAAATAGTTGCTGCACTCCTTCCATTTATTCTTCATTAAGAAATGTTCAGTATAGCGGAAAAAGTTTTCTGTGGTGGCAATAAACTTGCAGCGGTGCTCTGTATATATATATATATATATATATATATATATATATATATATATATATATATATATATATATATATATATATATAGCAAACTGGCTTTCTCTAATGGTGTTCTGGTAAACATCTGTCAGAGTCGCAGAGATGAGATAATAAAAATAGACCATATCGCTTGTGTGTAGTATTGGTATAGAAGATTATAATGCATAAAATTTTGGAAGTTGTAATTTATCTTAGGATAGTGCACGAAAGGATTTGTTGTTGTTTTAAAGGAGGAGGAGAAAGCTATTTTAACTACATTTACATAGAAATTCGTAATTTCACCACTACGATGCATGACATTTTTATTGGGCATATGAGATCCGCTTTTTCTTCATGATCCAGTAAGCTAAAGACTGATAGCACTGTAACTAGAAATGTAAATGGAACAAATATATTCTCGACAGTTTCTGGCTTTAATTCTGGGGAATAAGTCAATTTTTTGGGGGAATAAGTCCATTTTTGTAACAGCATTGCTTCAGACGGCTTCTTAATTGTTTGAAATTAGTAAAATCAATTTCAATTTGATATCATTATGAAGAATTTGAATATATTTTTGAGAAACTTTTTATATGAACAGGAAATTAAGTGAATTTCAGAATCCAGGAAGCTGAGATCGAATTGAAGTGCATCCTCATGACTGCATCTGCCATCCGCAAGTATTCTTTTTTTTTTTTTTTTGAGATGCTTCATCTTTCTACCAAATAGCAACATGGCAGGTTCACGGGTCTCATATTTTCAATCTGTGAAACATTGATTTCATCTTTAGCTGTCTATGCAAGACACAGTCGCTTCTAAATAACAGCAGTTGTATTCGTACCAAGTTGCTTTCACATATTGCGAGAGGCGGTTGTCTAGGTAACGAATTCTCCAGGTTTCCCGTTGCTAAGTAACAAATGCTGTTATCTAAACAGCAAATGAATGCGTGGGTGAGAGTCTGACGTCACTAGACTAACGTCATCCGAGCCGGAAAAAAAGCATGTGTAAAGAAATGAGACCCCTTATCACTGAACAGATAACTTGAAGCAAGGGACATCAGACACTGGCTTTATAACTTGGATACTTATATATGGATTGCTATTTATACCTCAAGTATGTTACATGTAGACGTCTTCCTAAAGTGTGCTTGCTTAGGTAAAAACCAATTTTATCCCATTGTTGAATGCTTCTCTCTTTATCTATAAACTTACTGTTTTCCGATAACAGTTAGCTAGTGTTTGAAACGAGGAAATAGAAACTCAATTACACAGAAAGCGCACAATTAACTCTTATTACTACTATTAATCGGTATTTTTCTAATTTCAGAATGACAAATTTAAACTTAAACGATATGTTAAATGAATCTAAAGGTCACCTGCTAAATATTTTATCATTATAATATATTGTAGATAACAAAATCGACTTATGGTTTTTTTGCTTTAGTATTCGAGAACACTGTAGAGCAGAAGTGTTCAGCAGTGAACGTCAAGTAATTAAAAAAAGGAAAGAAACCTAAAAGCGACACACATTTGTTTGCGAAAAGTAAATAGAAAGAACGAAATTTATTGACAAACAGAATTATGAACTATTTTTGTGAATATGAACTATATCCAGTTGGATAGAGAAACATAAATGATGGCATTCACATGAATAATATTCAAGTGGAAGAAACGGATTTGTCAGTTTCATCAACAATTTTACCGTGTATTCTGAAATGTAACGATGCGATACCATTTGTTAAAAATCTTCGGACAGAATTGTAACTATTTCTATTAACAATCTGTATAACAGAACAAAACCGGAATGTTCAGCAGGAGAAAACTGTCACTTCTTCAAAGACAGACTAATATACTTCCTGAATGAAAACGGAAATCGATCCTGGGTATAGGATACCCGAGCTGCATGTATCATATCTACTCAGTTATGGGGGTAAAAGATTCGAGTAACTTATTAATACTGTGAGAATAAATAATAATACAGCAGACTTGCAGCACATGTGAAAATGAGTTCATTCAATATCTTGTAAAATTCGTGAAAACTTAAAAAAGCTAATAATACCAAAAGCTTACACAAAACGGATAGAAGCCGACTGAACTAGCGCTTTCAAAGAGGAGGTGGATTGCTTTTGTTTTGGATTTATGGCCGAAGCAACTATGGCTATGGGGCCAGTGTATTGTCCGTAGATCGAATGTATTCGTCTGTGTATCTTGGAAGGCTGATGAATTCCAAGAATCTCAAACCAGTCAAACAGATACGGAATGTTCTAAAACCTGATGTGAAACATATAGACAGCGTCTATATGTTTTTGTTCAAGGACTGTCCCATGTCTTACAAATATGATGCCTACTGATCCACACTGATATCTAGTGGAATAATTATCTCCGTGATATTTAGGCAGGTGATTATAAGTCAATATTATTTCAGTGTAAACAGAAATACATAAGCCAAAATGGACTATAATTTGGTTATGCTGAAATAGATGAATAAACAGACACAAACAAATGACTATTCTTGACCTCCAAATCATGTGAGATGGATGGCTGTTTATTGTCATTGAGCATTTAGATGAGAAAGCAGTTTCTGGTTGAGGAGATAAAGCTTCCGGAAGGGACACCTCCCGCTTAACCTCCTCATAAGATGGTGAGCTTTTTCTCACCTTATTTATTGTAAAGCTCTTATAATGGTTCATTGTATCCTGGAAGGAATTTAAACTTCCTTATAATCAATGAGCGGTGTCACTGTTTGATTATATACAACTGTATTCACATAGTAACATCATTTTCTGAACTTCATACTCCTCTTCGAAATAAATTTTTATTTCAAAACTTAGTTTGACTGCATTAATAGAGAGATGAGTGAGCACAGAGCTGTTTCAAAAACAGATCCAGATGGACAATTTCTTGGCATCAGTATGCAGAATCCATCGCCGAACAAACTGTGGCAATGGATTCTGCATACTCGCGTTCTGGGAAATAGGGAAATGTCACGGCTCATATTTCAAAGAATAGCGATATTCCTATGTAGAACGGATTATTGTGCTTAGTCTCATCTCGTGATAGAGAAGGATGAAATATTGAGAGATGGAACTTATTCTTGATGCAAAGTTTTGCCTAGCTATGAATCTGAATTCTGCTCAAGCCAAAAGACAGCAATCAGCTCTTTTCATGTGGATTTGTAACAAATTTACAGTTACAAAGAAAGAAAGATCGATTTCTTCATTGAAATTTCTTCATACAGATATTTATCACAAACATTCTCTTTTGAAATGTGCACCATCGTCTTCATATTTACTTCATCTATAAGTAAATATCTCATGTGCTGATGTGTAAATCATCAGCACATGTGAAGGACAGCCTGGTTGGCCAAGTGGTTAGCATATCAGCTTTCCAGTCAAGAAGCTGCGGGTTCGAATCCCGCCAGGGGCTTGGATGTTTGTGATTGTCCTACTACCCCTTTACCATATGTGCTGTAGTAACCTGTGTCCTGGCGCAGTATGACCTTTGATGTATTTGCACCATAAAAATCAAAAATAACTAACTGATCTGAAGTAACCCTTTCATTTATTTAAGTGTTGTTTGAAAGGGAATACTTCGTTGTATTGGTTTTATTATCGTTAAAAATCAGAATGTATTTGATATATTTGTAAAGTATAATGTACCAGATTAATTTCGAGCTGATAGGTTATGCATCATTAATAACTATAACTTTTATATCAGTATCAAAGTAGTCCATGGAATTACACATTCGATGGTAATAAATTTACGAATATCAAGAAAAGCTATCATAATGCATTCTGTAGCTTTTAACTGAAAGTATGCAGTTTTTTTTTTTTTTCTTTTGAGGTACGTTTCGGAATACGTCATGAGAACAGCAGGGAGTGCCAAATTTAAGTTGCGGTATCACACATTAACGTACAGATACCGGTCTAAAAGTTTAGGATTGACATGTAGTTGGAATGGAAGTTGCAGTTCTTTTGAGTTGGTTTCACCAGTTCAGCTTTATATGGAGTCTAATTAGGGACATCAACGAGCCCTTGTGATTTAGACTTTTCCAGTTAAGATGAGTCAGCATTCGTATATCTTTATAAAACGGAAGAATTAAAAAGTAACGCAGCTCTGCTAGAAAGAGAATACAAACGGAAAGATGGCGCGACATACGTCCTTTTGGTAGAAATCACGGGTTCAAATCTCAGGAACCTTTATGAGAACTTTTCATTCACAGGTGAGTTACCTAGATTTGCACTCAGTGAGCAAGATTTTAACTTAAAAAAAATAGACGCAAATATTCTCCAGAGAACATACATACATAATTACCAAAGTAGTGATGGATTGATGCCGATGCCTCTCACAGTAAGTCTTGGGATTTCATGAAGATACCAAGTAATAATAATAAAATTCAAAACTTAACAGTAGGCTGCAAAACGACGCTTGCGGGCAATATACTTGACAAAGAAATCCATAGTAGTCAGAGAGTGTTATTCTACTATAGATTTACATCCGTGATGGATTTCATACAAAAATAATGAGACGATTGCGGCTGAAACAAGAGTTTGTTTGTAGTTTAGAGTATAAATATTACTGTTGCTATTTCTTCTTATTCTCTTCTTCATATACCGCGATCGAATAACATTATTATTTGTTAAATATGTATCGATTTATGTATTAGATATTATATTAAATTTTGAAAAAAATATTACTAACATATTAGATAACACTGTAATAAAAATTACTGATACATTGATATTAGCAATATAATGATAGCAGATATTATGCTTAAAACTCATAGAAAATATAACGAGTAATTGTTTTCCCCCACCTTTTACTTTTTCTAGGATAAACTGCTGAGTAGATTAGAGGAAAATGAACCCGAACTGGCAGTATCTCAAGAAGAAGAGGTCAGTAATACGTATTTATTATAGATACGGTAGTAAAATTCTCATATGTAATATTAGGTGCACACTCAGTTTTGCTTCTGATATTTGTCGAAACTGAAAACTGACGCAAGTCCAGTGTCATTCAACTGCTAGAAATGAGAAAAAAATGTAGCTGAAGTGAATAGTTTAGTAAGTGACAGTAAATTAATTACCATTGAGTACATCAATGCAGTATTGAAAACAATTCCCAAAAAGTAGATATTCGACGCGAACGGAAACGTGACCATTATGATGCTCCTGCACTTTCAGCCTAGTTTGTGCTGCAATTGTTGGTCAATTACTGATTTTACCCTCTTCCACCCATCCAGTTGTCACCGAGAAAATTTATATGGATCCGTGTGACCTTTCATTTTTTTTCAGTCTAAAGAGAACCTTAAAAGTAAGATCTATGAGACGATAGTTTTTAGCTACAATACTGAAAATGCATATGGGACAAGAGAGTGGAACGAGTACACATGAAAAAGAGGCCTACTATGGAGTAATTTCGTTTCTCCCTACTCTGACTGAGAACAATAATTTGATTTTCCGAGATTTATTTTCTGTAAGTTTTAATTAGACACCATCCTCAAATAAAAAATATAAACATCTTGTTAAAAATGCAGTAAAAAGTTTATTTGAATGCATTTTATTTAAAAACTATAAATAATAAAAGACACTGTGACGGCTTTGAAAGCGTTTGTTCAGTTGGTTATGTAAGAATTAAGTTTTAACTGGTAAAAGAGATAATACTGCTACATTCAAATGTTTTTTTTGCGTAAAGATTGCTATTTCTGAAAGAAGTAATACAAAGAACAACTGCATACCTCACAATGCGTTTTTATAAACAATTAGTTTCAATGATTTTTTAGCAAATTTCTCATGCAACATATCCTTATTTGGGAAGTTCAATCAAACTTAGGTTAAATGTTTTGAACGTTATGTTTGCGAAGCATTTTATTTATGAAATTACACTTACACATTTCTTTACTGTTGATTTTTCTTGCTGATTAATTTTGTGCTCTGCTGCTTTCCGAATATAGTAAATGTGGCTTAACCCTATAAATGCAAAAGAGCATTCTTTTCTTTGTCTCACATTAACTTTATCTAACTACTGAACTTCGAATCACCAAAAAGAATTAACATTGTGTTTATTAAATTATTTCATTTCGGGAAGAATATGTGAAAATTAACTTGCTAATTTTGTTTATTCATAGTTTTAGTTCATCGTTCTTATGTTGTTGTTTGTTCCAGTGTGCCATTTGCATCAGTGCCAAGGCAACCATGCAGACCTTTCCCTGTGGGCATAAAGTCGTATGTCGGAAATGCTTCGTTAAGACCATCCAGATGGCGGTATCCCAAAGGATGCTGCCGCTTCGTTGTGTTATATGCCGCGCCAAGATACTCCGACTGAAACAGTCCGCCCACGCTGCCGCCGAAACAGTAGGGAGTGCTTCCTTTCCGTCCGTTTTATCATGCAGGTCATCTCTTCCACCCCACGTAGTTGCTGAACATCTTGTGTTTTCAAGTTTGGCCAGAGGATCATCTTCATGTCTGTCTACTCTGAGGAAAGATGCCACCCTTGGAACCGCTGAAGATCAGAATCTCCAACAGGTTGGTTTTCCTTGTGCCAAAGTGATACTGAAGACACCTCACTGGCGCCGTCCTAGGGCCCGTTCCCGCACTACTCCACTCTTACCCATCCCAGAAATGGAAGAATTAGAATTGGTACAGTCGGTAAGATCAGTTTCACCTCACCTCTGCGCTGATAAGTCTGCTCAATATAAATTGAAATCGAATCCTGCTGATGACATTCCAATTGGTATTCCATTAGCTTCAAAAGAGGGTGGAAAAAATAAAGTGAGCCCATGGTCCTCTTTGGTGCGGTTATACCCGTTTCGTACTCCATCATTGCTGAAGCGATTTCGTCGAAAATAAAATAAACGCAATAATTTCTCCCATCAGGTGTCGCTTTTTTGTAGCCAAACCATCAGAAGTTGCAATATTTCTTAATTTCGCATTTGTGAGGATGTTTCCTTTGGAGACTTGATTAGCATTGTGTTATGTGTATCTATGTAACAACCAAAGAAGGGGAAACAAGAAACAGATAATTTATATGCTCGGCTTTCGCAAAAAATGTTAAGATGGCTTTTTGATGTTGAATCATGTTGAATTTCCTTCATTTCAGTAACTACTGATGAATGTGTCTTTGATTACGTTCATACATTACGGCCTCTACCAGCGCTCATATTTATTCTGAATGCTTAATGTTAGACAAAGAATATTAAAGATGATGCAATTGCAAAAATTTGTACTGCACAGCAAATGCTGACTGGCAAAGATATTTTGGTGGGCCACTGATCAATTCCAAAGGACAATGGTTATCATGAGAATTTTCCATGACAACGGTTTCGAAGCAAACACTACTCCTATTATCTGTCAACGATATGTGCCAAATAAATTTTGTATATCAAAATCATTCAAGATATTTTCCCTTCAATTTCCACGTCTTCCTCTTGTATTTTAAAGGTAAGTTTTATTCAAGAAAAACTTTATTTTTAAGTATTTTGATGTGCAACCCACCCGCGCGCGGACAAACCTGTTAAAATTTCATGAATATTCCGCTTCTTCAAAGAGAAGCTGTCACGCGAATCCCTTAAAGTTCATCCTTGTTATAATGGCCGATCCCAGGATATGAAAAATCAGAGCGAATTTTGTAGTTATCACAGTTTTTTCTCGTTATATTACTTTTAAGGGCTCTTCAAATTGATTACCTTCGAAGGCCTGCACACAAAAAAAGTCTAGCTTACGACAGTTTTATGATAAAAGATTACATTTTAGGCTCTGTCTTTCATAAATGATCTCTAAAAAAATAGCTTGTAATCTTATGAAATATTTTCCAAGAGTTTTCCGCTTCTCGGAAGCTAGAATAAATATTTGAAATTCTGATTAGAAGCATATTTTGGACTTCTCCCCCACCCTATTATTGAAACATTCAATCCTAATTTAGCTGGCCTCAGAGGTAGGTCGGAAGAATTTTTTCTGTAAGAGATTTTTTTTATAGTTAATTTAGACAAAAAACACACCAAGAAACGGCTTCACTAAATCTTCAAACTTGTTTCCAGAGTATTAAATGAAATGACTTTCCCCTTTTTTATCTTCAATAATACAGACATTTTTACTTCAATAATATAAATATGGCATTCCATTTTGCGATAAATATATCACAAATAGTGCCTCTTCAAAAAAACCAGGATTTCACACAATTTCTTTCTCACAGATTCAGTTTTTGCTATCTGATGAACAATTTTTGAAAATTCCAGTTTCTCTATCTGAAAACAAATCAGTATATGAGCGAGCACTAGCAGTTATTACGACCAACTTGTAGCCTTCGGTACTCGAGAGTAATTATCGACCTTTAGCTATTTTAATATGCATGGTTTCTTTGACAAAACCTGAAGCAAAATCAACAAACGACGAGACGTAAGCAAAGCTGCATGTCACAACTACAAACTTGAAACTACAAATGCGACACGAAATGATGTATTAGCAAACAGCCATGGCCCCTGTTGGAACCATGGCTTGGAAATAATCCTAGTAGAATAGCTGGAAACAAGTTTTATTTGAATACGATTTCGCAAAAATCTAGGTGGTGAAATAGGTAGAAAACAGATATATAAACCAAAACATAAAATGAAAAATTTAATATTTGCAAATCGTATATTTAATGAAGGACACCGTGTTCGTTCAGGATTGAATTTCAAAAACCATTACAAACGTCCCGTTTCTGGAATATTTATAATAAATTTCCAATAAAATTGCGCTACAGCTGCGTTTCACATTTAGCAGGAAATATAACTCTTTTAAATTTTATTTATAATATTGTCATTTTTTATTGAAAGTATTTTCATAAAATTTTTATGAATGGAATTCTTCTTTAACCTAGGAAAAATAATTAAACATATCAAATTAATAAATGTTTTGCTTTGTTAAAATATCGCACATGAACAGTAGTAGAAAAGAGGACTGATTTTTATAAAATGCCTGCAGATAATATTAGTTGCACTTACCTGATATAAAAATACGTAGTCCGTTTTTATTATCATTCAAACTCAAAATAATGTATTGCCATCGACACACTATTCGTTTGTGTGACAGAGATTATGGGCTTCAGGCGTAATAAGAAATATGCGTTCATTTCTTTCTGACATTAAACAAGGATGGACTTACAAATACAGCTGGTAGCATTTCCACGAAGCCGATATCAATATCCGAGAGACCCGTTAAAATGTTACTGCTGATACAGAAATATCCAATGTTCTTTAACTTACCAGGTTATATTGTTAGTAATGTAAGCTTCGTATATAAGGTACTTTTAATATTGTAAAATAACATTCTGTAATAATTAGTTTCGAGGAAAACAAACACAATTGTAATTATTATTACAAAATATACTGAAAGCATTATATAGGACTACTTATATTTTAAAAAGGCATTTACAAATGCGACATATTTTTTTAAAAATTTCTTTCTATTATGCAATTGAAAATACTGTCAGTTCTCATTCCACATCCTTGTTAAATATAAAAAAGGACGTGGAGTTGAAAACCTGTACATAACTTTTAAGCTTAAAATAATTTAAAAAAGTATCTTAATGCTAATGATTTCTTCGTTTATAGAGGCCTCATAATCGAAACTTATCGAAAGTAATTTACGTTCAAATAATTACTATGTCTAAAATGTGCAACTCTGATTTAAAGCATAATCTCTATTTTTTTGGAACAAAACAACGAAAGAATTCTTTTCACAAACTCCATGTATAATACGCACGCATTTCTTTTTCTTTTCTTTTTTTTTTTTTTTGAAGGATTGCAATCTTTTTCAAAATGTACGTAGACTATTTGCATAAGTTCTTAAAGATATGTATAACTGAAAATCGACTAATTTTCAGTTACGTACATGATATAAATATAAAAAAATATGTTCAGCTGACTGACATATCAAAAAGTGGTATAAGGGGGAAGCGAGTCTGCAAGATTCAAGGTAAAAAGTGGTGTACCACAAGGATCAATGCTTGGTCTACTGTTATTCAATCTGTACATTAATGATATTGGGAAGGATTTGACATGTGACATACAGCTATTTGCTGATTATGCAAAGATAGGGAGGGTAATCAGGGAATGCTACTGATATGCAGTACTTGCAAAATGATTTGAATAGATTGCAACTGTGGGCATGGGAAAATGGATGTCAGTTCAATGTTAGTAAATGTAAAGTCATTCACTTTGGCGTAATTAGATATCCAATGTCGTATTATATTGGTGGGATTATGCTAGAAGAAACTGATCAGGCTAAGAATCTTGGAGTGTTAGTAGATAGGAAGTTGAAGTTCAGGGCCCATGTAGCAAAGATTGCAGATACAACTCAAAATATAATTGCAATGCTGAAACGAACGTTCACATATAAAGATAAGGATGACATTTTGCCTCTTTAGAAGGCCTTGATAGGACCTCACTTGGACTGTTGTGCGAAGGTCTGGTCTCCTTTGTGATTCTGATATAGTAGAAAGAGTGTGCGCGCAAAGGAGAATGTTAAAAATGATATCAGAATTATGGAATACTGATTATGAAGAGAGACTGCAAATTTGTAGGCTGCAGACACTAGTAAACAAGAGAAAGACTTACAAACTTCTGAAAGGATCATACAGGATTTCAGTTGATGGAATTTTTCAATTTATGGAGGGTGGGGAAAGGACAAGAGGACATCCTTGGAAGCTGAGAACAAATGCTGCTAAGAAGGGGGCAAGGGGTAGATTTTTCTCTCATAGGGTAGTGCGTAATTCGAATAGATTGCCACTGGATGTTGTGAGTGCAAGCAGTGTGAACGAATTCAAAATAAGTACGATAGCTGGTGTGTGTGTAGTATGTGCCTCGCTCGACGAGTCTCTCCTGGAGGTCTCTCTTCATAATAATAATTTATGTGGCAAATCCCGTATGTTCCGACTGAGGGCACCTATCGTTTTTCCTTTCGGTTAAATCTAAAATGTTCTTATATCACAAACATACGCTTTTCTAACACAAAAAGATAATTTTTGTGACTTTATTCTAATGTATAATGAGTGGTAGACGAGTTTTATCCTTCCGTGCGAGACCACCACAATGCTATGCTTATTAAGGAACAGTATCATGTTTGGTTTCTATAGCTTTCCAACTACTTAATTATTAGGGCACGGTTCCGAATTTTCGTTAGATGAGACCGTCATAAAAATCAACAAATATATAATATAGTTTAAACAAAACTTGTTCAGAATCTGTATTTGATAGGAACAAATATTGGTAATTTTAATTTAAAGCCCTACTTTGTGCTTAAATTACAGCTAAACCTTTTCGGAGCACAAACACACTATAGGACTGTGTTATTTTCTATAGCTTTCAGCGCAATTTCATTTAGAATATCACAAAGCAGATTGCGAAAGGTTTCAATTATTTATTCAAATTGAAAGTGGAGTTCTTTGCCATACTGAGCAGTAGCACAGACTATACCACTGAAGATACGTACATTACGATATTCAGAAATCAAAGTCACCTTTCATATTTTTAAAATTAGGTTTATATTTAAAAAAAATGCTGAATTCTATAAATATTTTATAAAATTGTTCTACAGTACTAATTTGTTTAATGCAAGCAATAATTCGTCTACAGAGTTATTATAGCGTAGATAATTTTAAATTTGTTTTCAATCAAATGCATGTGGCAACTCCTTCCAGTCCAGCAGGCTTAATAGTGTTGTGCTGTTAACAAGGTCTAATAGAACACATTAACACTAGTTTAAATATATTATAGGTCATAAAAACACATGTTATGTCAATATTTATCAAGGGATTGCATTATATGATAGTTTCTACATAAACAGAGTTAGAAAGAAAAAAAAAAAAAGATTTCCGATTTCCGAAAAAAAAAGAAAACCGATTTCATTTCCTCACTGAAATGGGAAATGTATCGCATTTACCACGCAACAGGAAACAACGACTTTTTATATGTTGATAAAGTTAGCGTGGATGTCAACTCATCTTCCTCCTCCTTCAGAGAGAAAGAGCTCTTTGTTTATGTACAACAAAACTCGATGGGTTGCATCAGCATGGCACAAAATCGTTTTAAGCGTTATCTGTTCGTGTCTTTGGCACAGTTTTTTTTTTTGTGTGTGTGTGTGCGCGCGCGCGCGCACATGGTATTGTACGAATAACTATTAGTACGTTGTTCTGTCTAGGAAATTACGTGTGAAATAACCGGCCAAAGTTAACACTGCCTGTTACTGAATATTGTAAGAATTTTTCACATTTCAATTTTTTATCATTATTATTACGTGACACCTAGGAGTCCAAAGATTCATCGTGGGAGGGCACACAATAGCACACAACTTACCTCTCCTATACTTAACCCTCCAACTATACAACGCCACCACTACTACCTTCAACACACAAGGCCATCCCCCCTCCCCCCCACACCAACTGTATTTTTGTCTGTTAAATTTGTGTGTTCTCACGGCCGATTTGCTGTATGCGAGATGAAAAAGCCGGGTTTCCGGGAGAAAAACCCTACTATTTTCATGAAAAATTCTGTAATGTTTTCCAATCAGATTTTCATGAACAGTTTACCACGTGTATAACTAAAATTGCCAGAATTACTAAGCAGATTCTTGCTGGTATAATGCATCAGTGAAAATTAGATATACAAAATAAAAACAGAAATGATGCATTCCAACAGAACAACGTATACTACTTATAGTTTTTAATTTTTGTTAAGTTTAAAATGTTCTTTATCACAAACAAGCTAGATAATTCCATAATAAAATAAAGATTCTATTTTAAGAATTTTATTATAAATATATATAAAATGTCTGTGATAGTTTGTGAATTATCTTTATATATACTATATGGAAAAGTACTTTCTCGTTTTTCACACAGTGCACTTCAGTTATTTAATGAAAGTTAAACCTTTCCTGATCCCCCAAAAGTGTGTTGTTTATTCTCAAAACACTGCATTTAACCGAATAAACTAAATAAAAATTTTATTTGGTTAAAACTAAATGAATACAAAATCATGGACAAGTAAATAACTATTTATTCTCCTGAAATTTTTGTATACTATATATCACTTTGAGTTAATGAGCTGGTTGAAAAATAAAATAACTGATGAGGAATCAAAAAGCTAATCTTTTTATTACTCTTTTTTTATTAATAATAAACAATGAATGAATAAAAAATTATTGTAGGAAGAATAACGAATCCTATACTAATAATTTTATGCATGTTTCATTTTTGCATGAATCTTTTGAAGTTAATCTACTTTGTATTTTGATGATATTTTCCAGAAGCTTAAGAATAAAATTCATTCTCTTTCCCCCTTTAGGTTCGAACCATCCTATCCATGGGTATAATTAACAGCTCCAAGGCTGGTTAATCAGATAACTACCAATTCCATCCTCAATTTCTCCGAAATCAGTCGGGTGTTATTATGAATTTCATACATTCAGTCATTTATCTTTTTTGAACATTGAAAATCGAACAAATGTTTCTTTATTCTTTCGTAATTAATTGTAGTAATTTCACAAATTTTGCTTCTAAAATCAAGCTCCTTTGCTATGAGGAAACTAGTGCAGAGATTACCAGTCTAATTCTGTATCAGATAGAAAGAGAAAAGAAGACACCTTAACAAAGAAAGTGCGGAAAGAAGATTTTCTTCAGACTGTTGTTTATAACTAACTACTTTTCTGGTGTAATAGCTGCTATTTTTCAACTTTCCTCACATTGTAAGACCTGGACTAGCCAAGTCTCTAATTCTGCGTCACCCGAATAACACTTTGCTCAAGATGGTGTCCGGCAGCCCTCTCTATATTGTACGCATCAAAAACGTACTTCCGTTCTTCTGAACGCTGTAAATCCGTTCATTGTATTTATGTCAAAAACGCCGTTCATTAAAAATTAAGAAAATATTTCTGTTGTATTCACACACGCAACAACAACAACATGCATCAATAATCAATTTAATTTTTGTTTACTACTATCTATATATCGCATAACAATGCATCATTTAGTTTGTATATTTTTTGTTCCTTTAATCTTATTCAGAGATCCAAGGAAAATGTATGACCACATGCAATTTATTTTTACCATTTCATTAGTTTTGCTCATCCACCAATCACCTTCAGGAATCATCTACAGAGTTAGATTATCACTAATCATGAATTACAAACGTTAGTTAACAAAAATAAAGAATATTAGTAGCAGTGGATTAAGGATAGTTGGGGCCCCTAGGCAAATTATATTTGGGTCCACCAAAAAAAAAAATAATAATAATAAAAAGAATAAAAAAAGTTAGGTGACAAATAAATGAAATTTTGTACTTCTGAATTTTTTGAACTTCTGGATTTTTCTGCCTGTTAAAGGATGATAAATAATAAAACTTTTATTTTTTTAAAAACATTTTTTAATCAGTTTTTTTACAATTTTACAAAGTTTTTATTTTACTTCCACTACACTCAAATAATGAAAACACGAAAAGTCACACTAAAAAGTTATTTTTGAAACAAACACCTCACTCTTACACGATTCAATAACAAACGAAGTTAAGGAGCAACCAGGCGAAACTTCCTATCTCAACAATGTAATCAGTTTTCGTGACCTCGAAGCTGTCAACAGCACCGTGCGCCGACATTGGTAATGCGGTTTACTTTAAAGCGTAGATAGCGTACGCTGTTCAAAATACGAAGCTTGTCAACTAGCGCCGAACATTGGTATTGCGGCATTATTTAAAGCGTAGATAGAGCGCGCTGTTCAAAATACGTATTAAAACGTAATAATTGTTTTGAAAAAATTTTCGCTTGAAGTAATCAAGATTTTTATGATGTTTACTGAAAACATTAATCTGTTTTAAAACACTATAGGAAAATGTCTTGGCTTGGGGCCCCCAAAGCTAGAGGCCCCTAGGCACGTGCCTCATTGCCTTAATGGGTAATCCACCACTGAATATTAGTTACAGTTCTCTGGTTCAATTGCTCTACAGATATTGTCCATGTAGCATAATTGACTTGGCGTTTTTATCGAAGAATTTTTTCACAGTTGACCACATGTGGTCGAGAATCGCGCCTTGGTTTTTATTGCATTGGGATGTAATGCATATAATCTATGTGGCTTCTCTAAAATGTTGATGTATAGCAGTCTTGTCTCGGTCCAAATAATATGATGGTTTTCTTTCGTAGCATGGGAGGTTAAGCCAGACTTACGCACTCATCCGTGTTTCGTCATCTTTTAATTTCTGATTTCTCTCGACTGGCTTGTGTGACGTGTATAGCGAACCACGTGCACATCATATTTTGTACAGGCTCAGTTTTTCGATGAGTGGACTAAAAGTGCTTTGATACTGTGTTATATTCCGTCTATAACACATTTTATATATTGAAGAGTCCAATTTTTGTAATTTTCAAAATTACAAAAATTGGAAATTTAAATTTTTTAATTTTAAAATTTGTACTGAGACAAAAACTTCCATATATCCTAGCTGCTACGTTCTAAACTCAGAGAAGCAGAAGTGATGATATATACTCAACCCAACCCAACAAAAATGGTACTTTAAATAGCGTATGTAATATACGTTGGAAGCAGAAAACAGCTAAAACCGTAAAAGAGTATTCTTTATGTTTATCCGTAACCAAATTCTAACGTAGGTATTTTTATATCTGTTATTAAACTTAATTTTGTGTCGATTCCTAAGAAGATGAATAATATCTGCGAAACTAGATGAATAGTTCAAATAAATTGAATGCGGTCAAACACCGTGTCCATTACTTAAAAAAAAAAACAGACAGTAATCAGAGAAGTCTTCAACCATCATTTGCTTAGCCGAGTGGATAACATAACATCTCCGCTTTCCAACCTACAACTTGTAGGGTTCAATTATTCATCCCTCACTCACGACTCTAATGTGATTCGAAAAAATCATTTGTATTTGAATCTCATTTGTGGATGAAATTAATAAAAACTAACCTAATGTTAAGGATATATTTCTTTCATTTAGTCCGTAATCTTTTAAAGCAATTTTTACACTTTAAATGTCTGTTACTGCTTTTAATATCTATAATAAAACAGTATTTTATATATATTTGATTTTAGAAAATCAATAGAGGCCACAGCGAGGAAAGACGGGAACGTCATGCAAACAATTCGCAAAATGGGAGTACTGTGGTCTGATACTGAGGAGCATAAATTATAGAACCTCGGCATAAAAATTTCGATTTAATGGTCACTTCTGATGATTAGCAACTCATCATGAACAATTCCCTTCCATTAAGGTCCAAAATTTTATACAAAAGGCATTTATTCGGATCTCTTTCTTACTCACACACTCACCAGAAGATTTACAGTATCTACTCGGCCGTCTTCGAAACGAGAATACCGATCAAATCGCAGTTTCAGCCGACGAAGTTCGGATGATTCTTAACTTCAATTGTTATTTGATCACACACATAAGAGAGATTACTGGTTAGATTACCTCGCTGATAAAGTTATGAAGCGAATATTATATAACATCCGTAAACTGTGTAAATAATTGGCTTCTAATTACCGTGAGTTTAAGGAATGAGAATTATTTCTGTAGTGTAGAATAAAGTGGAGAGACAGATCGAGAATGCAGTACCTCTTTTCATTTGAAAGCAAAAAACAGGATGATTGGAATGGGATGATGATTTTCACAAAACAGACCACATTTTCTAATAAATTTAACCGGTCTCTCTCTCTCTCTCTGAGAAATGAACTCTGAGGAGAGGTAATCATATTAATGGAACAATTTTTCAGTAATTTTATGCTTATATTTAGATGAACATAATTCATTTTCATAGTTGTCTTTATCTGTGAACTTATTAAAATGATAGCTGCTAAAATATATATAGCTAATGAACTCTCATCATTAGCTGACAATGCATATTATATGAAAAGGGTTAATATACATTGCCTAATAAAATGGCATTAATTTTGTAAACTAACCATAAACAGAAATAAACTTAACTCGCATAAATCTTATGAGAATGGATTATTTTTCATTTGGAGGTATCTGATATTTGGTTTACTTTTTGTAAAATCAAACAATCTTTCGCTGCTAATCATGTGACCCACTTAACATAGCTTTCTTTGATCCAATGCGTGTAGTGCTCACAGCACCGAGGATAATAATATAAACTAATATGATCACTGTTAATTGTTTTGTATTTTATCGTTCATAATTGGCTATGAAATATCATATATAATGGAAATAGCATCGCTTCTGTTTCTTGCATAACGACGATATTAGTATTTTATATAATAACTTTGGGTAGTGGTTAATTTCTTATTTTTATATCACTCCTCCCCACACACGAGGTTGCAGAACCCATATGTTTGATGTTTTTATGAAGAGTTGGATATTGGAGTTCTTGGAGAATATTTCAGAATAAAGTTACAGAGAGAAAGAGATAGAACGAAAGATGAATGGGAATAGTATATTCAATGGCTTAGCAGTTAGAAAAAAATTGGAAAGTGATGATAGATGCCAGTAAAACGGAGAAGCATCCAAGGAAATATCTGTAGAAAAGACAAAGAAGAAACTGATCATCTGTGAGACAGTAATTGGAGAGAATTTGTGAGAGAAGGATCATCAATTAGTCGAACTGCCAGTTTTTGGACAGCAGCAAGAATTTTCAGAGAAGATGGCGGTGAACCAACCCAAATGTTAGAGCAGTACAGTAATCCCTCGATTAATACGCTCTTTAAAACAGGCGCATTAATCGAAAACGCACTAATCGAATATTATATGGGAAAATGTATAATTCGTTCCTCAGATTTCTTTTTTGACCCTTAATTTTTTTTTATAAAAGAATTAAGGTATGTCTCTGGGTCTAGTTAAAGGAAAACCATGAAGCTGAAAGACAATAAAAGATATTCAGAATATAAATTTATTATTCTACTTCTTAACGAAGAATTGAGCTAACGTAGTTTCGCACGGGCATTTTGTTTCTTTTTTTCATACAACCGACGGTATGGCCCTATTGCCTCTTCTACTCTTCTGAAAATTTTACTGCTTCTCTCTTCATCAGGGTCAGTCTCTAAGCATTGCTGCTTAAAACCTTCGATTGTACGAAAAATATTTTCAAATTGTTTCAGTGAAATCTCTTCTGGCTGACTATCAGTGGTTCAATTTTATTCATATTCTTCGGGATCTTCCCGCTGTGCATCTAAATTTAGCAGGTCGGAATCACTTAATTCTTCAGAATGAGATTTAATTAACTCTTGGACGTTATCATTGAGGGGGAGAAAGAAATGAAGGACGTACGAATTGGTCGCCAACAAGCTAAATCACGTGCTTTATAAATAACATTTCCCAACTGTTATACAAGTAAAATAGTTACCACTTTAAAAACTACAATGATCATAAAAGAGAAGTTAATTTTCCGACGTGTAATAATAAACAACTCATCCCAGAAGACGGATTGATTACCTTATTATCGGAATGGATTCTCCTTTTTATGACATGCGCAGAAGTGTCGAAGAGTCTCGAATCTGTGGGTGTACTATAGCAGACGATATAAATTTTGGCGGTAAAAATTTGGAACATAATATACATAGTGTACATGGAAGTAGTGTAGTATGCCATTAAAAATAACTTTGTAAAATATTTTAAATCGGTAACTAAATTATTTCATTCTGGTGAGTGATTTTTTAAAATAGTTAGCCATAAAAATGTATAGATAGAAAATTTTTAAAATCTGTAACATTTATTTTTTAAGATGTATATAGGCGCACTAATCGAATTTGGGTATCGAAAAAAAATGACGCACTAATCGGGGGCGCATTAATCGAGGGATTACTGTATTGGAAGATCGGTCGGATTTAGGAGTTGCACATATTTAAATTAGACATGTATAAAAGTTTGAACGAAAAGTGATGCTTTTTATTATATATATATTTTTTTTAAGGCTGAGGATCGTAGAAGTGATGTGTTTGTGCCAAGAAATGAGATAAATGTCGGAGAGAAAAAGAGAGAGAGAGAGAGAGAGACTTGAGCTAAGTATTGTCAAAAGGTTCAGAAAGAGGAACCCTGATCTTCACCTCAAGGTTTTTCTCAGCACCCGAAGCAAAACGGAAATTTTAATTCTGGCGAGAAGAACGAAATTCATTGGTGAGCGAACGCTATAACTCAAAAGTATATTTAGTTCGAAAATTTGAATATGTATATAAAGGGGATGAGAATTTGACTTTGTTTCTTTGGGGCAAGGATGTACATCCTATAGCTCACTAACAATTTTAATGCAGTCCACGAGAATATAGAGAGAAATAATTGTTTATACAATCATACCATGAGTGTACTTGCATGAATAAATATAATTAACATTATCACAAGAGTGATAAACATGATCATTGGGCAGATGCCAAAATGTTACATCTGACTTCACCTTTATTTTTATTGCATCGTAATCTTATATTTAGGAGGAAGCTTTTCTCTCATATAAATTGAAAAAGTCTAAAACTAGAAATATATCAAACACTAAACTCCACTAATTAATATGAATTGCCCAAGTTTTGAGCAACTCATCAATATGCATATTTTTTGTAACACAGTAGCAATGCGTAATTCTGACATTTAAAATGACATCTTTCAGTAAAAAAAAAAAGTATTTTTCTATATCTGTGTGCATTAGCATTTTATTGCCAGTTTTCTTTGAATATGCGCCCCCCCCCCTGCCTCAATTTTGAATACAAAAATACAGCCCTGGATTACTCAGTTGCTTGAAATTTCATAGTATTCATGCCCCCCCAAAAAAAAGGTTGAAACTATTAGTACACACTCTGGTGAGTATTAAAATTCATGATGTCGTACTCTAAGATATTTGACAATCACATGGAAAGAGGTAAGGAGGTTTCATTTGAATTACAGCAATTAAGGCTCTAAGGTCATTATGTATTTTAATTACTTGTAGTTTCTTGCTAGTTGTCTTGTTTTGGAGATGAAAAACCATACTTTATTCGCACCAGACCAGCCAAATTATCTTACAATTTTAAACAAAATTCTCAGTGTCCTATAAGGAGATTTGAATTCAGATGTTTCTAACTGAAAGGCAAAAGACAAGAGGTATTCGTGACTACACTAGGAAGGATGTGAAGGAGTCAAAGTGAAAACATTCAGATCTATATGTTTTAGTATGTGGTGATATCAGCTAATTGTATCACAAAAAAGCGATTTTAAAAAGTAACCGTGAAGATTGGTTTACAATGAAACACTTTTTTTCATATGACTGCTACCCATGAAAGACTGTAAATCTTCAGTACATTAGTATCGTGGGCGAGCTAAGAATCCTGTTCTTGAGACAAAATATGGAACTTTTTTTTTTAAAGCCACTTCATGCTTCAAATAAGCGGGATGGAGGTTTCCTACCAGGCGATGAAAATCATCTAACACCTTAAGAGCGGGTACATTAACTACTCGGATCTGGTTTTTATTATATGCTATGAAATGCAGTAATAAATAATAATAAAATCACAAGTCCTTATAGCCCGTGACTTTCCATGTACTTGGGTTGTCGTAATCGTAGTGACTGGATAAGGGGTTTAGTCTTATGCCTAAATATATTTTTGTATGTAAACCGCGCGCACTCCTAGTTTGTTTGTTTGGGGTATGAAAAACCCGACAGGCAGTATAAGATCGGCATACTCACCTTCAATTGCACGCGAGTATGCCGATCTCTCTCTCTCTCTCTCTACTCTCAAACTAAATTGAGTTGAATTGGCACCTTTTTAGCCAGAGTTATTGCTATTCGAAACATTTTACCAAATGTTGCACTCACTGAAACAAACATTAAGTTATCTCGACAAATTTTTGTAAGTTAGTCTTCCTGCTGCATTTTATAACTGGATGTTAAGTTTTTCTACCGGTCATAACTGTTGTTCTCCAATTGTTGTTTGATTAACCTTTTGGGAGAGTAAACTATGGCTAATGATTATATTCTTTGTACGAGTACTTTTCAGAATTTCTTTGGATATGTTTGTTCAAAATGCGTCTTAATATCTCCGACGTTCTCGTTTCTGTATTGTATAATTATTCTCTGAGAAAGGCAGTATGTGTTTGGAGAGTATGATAGCATTCATTCTTTCATATTCTATATCTTTCTTATGTTTAGTCCTCTCTTCTTATTTAGGACAAACTGAATTGTCCATTTTGAATAGAGAATGCTGTATACATTTAGTATACTTCAATGAGCGATGCTTTAGTTCCAGTGGGCAAATGATTGTATTGTTCGTATTGAGTAAGTATGTCTAATTTGAAAACTAGTGAGGAGATGCGAAAACAACTGTGTAAAAATTAATTTTAAGTGGCCTCTTCTATAGTTAGGCTGGTGTGGAGTTCTCTCTTCTGAATTGACTAAAACTCGTGTTATATGAACACTTCGCCTTCAAATGATATTGTTAAAACAATGCCTAGATTCCAAGATCCGTATTGATACTAACGATTTGAATAGGTAGTTTTCTTGTTAGTTTCTGGATTTCTTGCGGTCTGCGTTTCAAAAACGACTTCGGTCTTTGAAACGTAAGTTATAGCTTTCGACTGCTAAATGCCAATTTTTATATCATTTTCCAATGGTAACAAGATAATCTACGAACATTAACCCCACCAAAACTCCAGCTTAATTTTCACACAAAAATGTAATCCACTCCATTTGATTAAACTTTTGATACTGTCCACATCCTTAAGAAGAGATTTCCTTTCTTGGAACAGTATAATAAAGGCAATTTTCTCATAACAAACACATCTATATTTGCTTCAGCATTTCAAACAACTGGAATTTCTCTTCTCTTTCAGATATTATATACCCTCTTCATAATGTAACAGGATTGTATTGTTTCGTTGCAAAGACCAACGTCGGCTCGAAATCCGTCTAAACTGCAAGGAAGAACATTTATAAGAGCTTTTCAACTGGTGATGAGTTAATAGGTCTCGTATGGAGTGACAATGATTTTCTTCAAGGAAATGTAGTTTTTTTTTCTCCTATCAATAAACAAACAGACCGGCCATTTAACATGGGGTTAATAAATGAGCAAACATAATACATTCGTTCTTTGACCGTATTTGTCTTGTATGTAATTCAAACCAACTTTAATTCACAACTAGACCTCACCTGAATAATGTTTTCGTCTTCTACTGACTACTCTTTACACACAGTCACTCCAAAGATATCTTCAATATTGTTTTATCTCAGATTGAAGACTCAATTGAGAGATGGAGACTAAATATCATCCAAAATTTGGTCAGTTACTGAATTAAGTATTATTTGCATAGAAAATTTTGGGAATGCAGACTGTAGATATCTGCAAAAAATGCCAAACTGAATTTCTGCTGAGGATGAATTTTGAAATTGTATGCTAAAATTACTCTGGAAAACGTCGTGGAAAGGCAACTTTAACATGCAGCTTTAGCGGTGTACTGATATACTTATTGAACTGCAGCATCTTCGGATGTAAAGTTTACAGCTATGGAATTATATTTTCTTTAACTGTCTAGAAGTATCAACATGAAGTTAAAAATATTCCAGATAAATGTACCACAATAAAATGACATATACAGTTAGCAATATTTTTACTGTTCTATTTAGGTCCATATACTATTTACAAAATTACGATGCATTAACTCCATTTGTGAAACGTTGACAACCGAACATCGAATAAAGGTTGTTCTATTTGTTATCTCTCTAAATAGAACTGTAATAATGATGAAGATGCAATCGTTTATTATAATAAAATGTATACGAACAATTAATGTTAGTGGAGCATGCAACGCACACCTGATAGGATTCTTGAAAAAAATTTATAACAGAATTTTAAATATTGTCCTTCGTTAGAACTCAGATATTTTTGTCGTCGATTAATTTGTTGAATACGTACGTATCCAACCACTAATCAAGGAATCCATCATCTAACGACTAAAGTTTTTTTATTGTGCACATGGAAAATATGTCACACAGAAATTCACACTTTGTTTTTTTTCTCCCTTCCGGATAACTGCAGTTGGTATCAGCTAAATGTCTGCATGCATACTTGCTCTGCTTTATAACTGAGAAAAATTTGAGATGGGGGCTTATCATACTTCGAAAAAAATGCTCATGTCAGTCCCTTCTTTCTGCAGTGTCTCCGTACTGCGTTCTCATTCGGTTAAAAAGGCCTGTCTTGTCTAGGACACGAGGAATCTTTATAAGGATTCTGCAAATGGAGGTAACAAGGTTTTCTTTCCCGAAAACTCTGGTTTTTATCTTACAAAACAGGTAGGCGAATATACACAATTAACAGACATAATATCCTGGCCTCATAGCCTTGGTTGTTTCGTCCGTAATTTCAATCAATCCAACTTAACTTTGCTTTTTTATGAAATCACGTTTTGGCATCGTTTATCTGGATCTATTCATCTCTTCATCTATACTTCCACTCTTAAAACCTTGAGCAACAACCATCCTCCCCTATTTTTTATTTTTTGTTGTTAATGGAGTGTAGTCATGATCTCATGTAAGCCAAAAATTCTAGTTTTTCTAAAAAAAAAAATCCGCTTCAGTCTGAGATTAAGGCTTCGGTTCAAAATCCAACTTGGTTCTTTTCCACCCATAAGACATATCCCTTTTAATTGCGCTGTAAAAGAACATCCTTACTATCTTTATTTTGTGGTTTATCGCATTAGTTTTCTCAGCAATTACAATCTGCAAGAGGAAAGAACTTCCGTAGTTTTTTTCTTCCTGCTTATCCAACTCTTGGCGCACTGTAAATTAGCCAAAGCTAAGCAGGAAAAAATATTATGACGTCATGTTTTTTTACTCCCATTACCTGTATTTGTTTATTTTACAAACACACTAATAGCACTCACACTAATAATGTATCATGCTTAAACTAATATACGTTTTCATGAGCAAATGGCAAATTTATAAAATCTATAAAAATTATGATGTTATTAGAGTATCAGGTATTTTGAACTGAAAAATTTCAGATGATTATCTAGCTGCAACAAGATTGAAATATATGAATGGAATTAATACTTTGTACGAAAAATATGAGATGGCGGATACAAAAACATAAGAATAGTTTTTCCACGTACGCATGAGTTCGATGCTTATACATTTTCCTTAATCCCTGTCGAAGAAAGTACATCAACATATTGATTTTACAGCCAATTTAAATACTTTCATTAGTCTGATGAATTTTTGAAAACAGTTAATAGCGTATTAATCATTTATTCATTCATCTTCAAAGCCCACCTTTCCTAACTGGGTGGTGGTGGGGGGGCAGCAGCTGCAAGAGGAACTTCCAATGGTCACGATCCTCGGTTGAGTATTGAGGGTTTCCCGAATTGCAGAGCTTCTGATTCTGTCGAGTCTTACCAGCCCACAACCCCTCGAAGGAACCTCGTTCCAGCCGCTTGGATTCGCATTAATATAGTGGAAAAATTGTTTTTTTAAAAAAAAGGTAGATCCCTTAGTGAAATCAGGCCTCTCTAGACACTTTGGTCACCCTCCTACTCAATGATAACTTGTCCTTTTGAGTATATAGGAAATCCATTCACAAACTTTCCCATCACCCCTCTCGACAATATGGTTCATAAAAACACTTGCCCATAGAGCTCACAACCTATGTTTCAATGAGCCCTCTCTTGCAACAGAACTCAATCATATGCACTACACTTTTCTATCTAATGGTTACAGTTCCCATATCACACAAAAAAAATTGATTATATATATATATAAAATCAATCACTCCTCCAATTCACAACTTTCTCTTTAGAAAGATTTTAATTTCAGTAATGCTATCATCATCACCTATGTCTGAGGCACATCAGAAAAAATATCCAGAACCTTGAAGAAATAATCATTGCACCAATTTCAAGCCCCACTTAAAACTAGCTACCCTTATCTGCTCCACTAAAGACAAATACCCTCCCCTCTCAGTTCGGGTGTATACAGAGTTCCTTGTTCCTGCAAATTGGCCTACTATGGAAAAACAGGAAAATCAGCTACCATCCGAATGGAAGAACATACAAAAATACATCTGCACTCAGTCATGACTACGGTCAATCTGGCCTTGCAGACCATGCTTTGGATGAAGTTCACAGAATCCACTGGAAAAAGACCATCATGCTCTATCAAGTAAATTTAGAAGAAAAATACTTAAAAAATCAGCCTAATTTAAATAAATACAGTTGTATAAAACTTCCCAGTGTGTGTGTATATATATATATAGGAAACACTAGTACTTCGAGATCCCAGTTTACCTCAGGTGTTCATAGAGGGCGCCTCCGCCTTCTTAATTATGATTCTAGTCTTTCATCAACGAGTTTCAGTTAGTTTTGTGCTGCCTTTGTATGTGTGTTACAAGTCTCATTTTGTGCTCCCTGACGATATCGCAGGCCTGGTTGGCCGGTGGTTAGCGTACCCGCTCTCCAGCCAAAAGGCTGCGGGTTCGAATCGCCGTGGACATGGATGTTTGTGATTGTCTGTGAAAATACTAGTGGCGGTAGAGGGCAGTAGAACACCTACTCTACAGCTCTCAATCCACTCAAAGATAAGCAGAAATTTGAAACGTTTTTATGTCACGTTTTTTGTCTCCGGTTTACTGGCTTACCAGCCCGGAACTCGGGGGATTGGGCGCCGTAGGCGCCAGGGGGGGGGGAGAAGAGCCCCCTAGTATATATATAAACGCAACTTTCATTGATGATTTCGTTTTCTCTTGTATTTATTATTTATCTTATAGCCCAGATCGCTTTTATTAATCCATGTCTGATATATACATCTATTTTCGTCAATATGGCATTATTGCCACTACACAAGGCCATGCATTACACCAATACTGCGTTCACAGTAAGTTTTCAGGGTTCCCGATATCATTTTTATCTCCCATCTCCCTAAATCTATATCTATATATATATATATATATATATTGTGTGTGTGTGTGTATAGATATATATACACACACACACATCGGTTCAGATTCCCAGACTTTGTTTTCCTTGTTTGAGAAAATAACTTAAATACCTTGTTATCATAGCAGCAATACTATCACAATAATTTATTTAAAGGGATTCATATTTATTCTTAAATAATATTTCTTATCGATTATTATTATTTTGTTTAATTGATTTATATTTATATCGATTATGTAATAATAATAATAACGACATTAGCATATTTTGAAAGCATGAAATAAATCAACAATTGAAATCTAGTTGCATTTCAATGAGCATGAGAACCAAAAAAAATTTTTTTTGATTATTTTAAATTGTTTTTAAAATATGTTTGAAGGTGAACTTTCAGCCACTTAATGGTTAAAAATTTGTGATTTTATTTGGTGGTTAATATACAAAAGATATAAAATAAATCAACTTTTTTCGCCAAAAACTACGTGTGGCTTCTTCAGGATGAAAAAAAAATATAAAAGCTAGCAAATGTAAAATATAATCAGCTTTTCTTGTTAACGGGTCTGAAAGCTTTGCTTGTATGGCTAGCAAATGTAAAATATAAGTTAAGAAGCAAAGCTTTTAGAACCATCAACAAGAAAAGCTGGTAATTTATATTTTACATTTGCTAGCCATACATTTATTCCTTCCCCCCCTCCCCACCGGAAGATGCACGCGAAGTTTGTGGTGAAACTAGTTTATTTATTTTATATCTTTTGTACATTAACGAACCAAATAAAACTCCAGTTTTTTAGTCATTTTTAAAATATATTAAATGTTTAAAAGATATTACACTGCTGTGTTTCCAACTTCAACATTATTGGAGTTTTTAATGGCGTCACATCATTCTAACGCTACCTATCCTCCCCTGAAGTATGATGTTATTTTTTAATTTGAAACGTATACATACTTCAGTGCTTACATACGATACTGCTGTGCTATGTGGGATATATATATATATATATATATATATATATATATATATATATATATATATATATATATATATATATGTGTGTGTGTGTGTGTATGCGTAAGATAATTAATCTTGAATATCCTATATTTCATTAAACCAAACGTCATTATATATCAAATATCATATCAGAATACCAAACACATTAACTAAATTAATGAACAACTTAAAATATACTCAAATACCGTTTAAACTCAACCGGAAAATACAAAACGACTCACTACAACCGAAGAAAAAAAGTTCACTGTATAAAAGATTCAAGAGAAAACTAACTAAAGAAATAAGCAGACGACTGCACACAGCTACGGTGACACAACTTAAAGAGTTAGGAACCTTTACACCACCTATAAATAAGAAACTGAAATTTACATCAATATTTAGAGATAATGAAAATAGTTAAATTCTTTGGTAAGTTATTATTATTTATCATTATTATTACTATTATTTTATCTTTGAAATGATTATAATTAAGACGCATTAAAATATCATTACGAAATAAATGTTATAATAAATTAAAAAAAAAACATTAACTCCTCTAAACCTTTTTTTCCCCCCCCCCGAAAGCATTAAGCGAATCTCGTTTAGCCTTCACTAAATTTTGTCACCATTTTGTCATCCTAAATCCGAACTTTTAGGATGACAAAATGGTGGCAGTTATTATCTCATTAAAAACAAAAAACAAGATTTTTTTTTTCTGCTAGAAACACAGGTTCTCAATCCTACAACTTAAAAAAAAATGACCTTAGAAACAGTGCGAGTTCTAAGGTCATTTTTTTAAGTTGTAGGATTGAGAACCTGTGTTTCTAACAGAAAAAAAAAACACTTCCTTGTGTCAGAGATTAACTAACTAGCAAAAAAATGGCTTTTACTTCGGTTTTGCCCTCACATCTAAAATTGACTTCAGCTGTCTATCATTCTCTCTCTCTCTCTCTCTGCAGGAATTAATATAATTGATGGCTTGGACTCGCTATCAGTGAAGACGAGTGGAGACTGGCTGCACACCTGCTTTCAAAACGTTAGCCCTAAACGAGCTCTGCCTTCTCCCATTTGCGGAATGCAATTTGTTACAGGATTTATAAACTTATAAAAAAGTTTATAAAGCGATCTGAATCGAACTTATAACAGGCTTTCTTCACTCTAGCATTATGGAATCATAAGCGTTGCCACAAATTACATAGACAACAAATTTCATAGGTTCCGTATAACCCTATGTCAATGTAACTGGTTCCATAATCGAACTGCCACTTCGATAAGGTTATAATTTCGATCCTAGAGGAACTCTTACTAGGATATTTTTTTCAGTCACTTCTCGAATCAGTCAATCTTTGGCGTAAGCAAGTTGAACTTTTCTCCCATAAACTCGGATTTTTAAACACGCAACTCAAAAATGACTGTGGAACATATACTATATCAGACAATAATACTAGTATTAGTTTAAGAGCACAAGATGACAGTTGTCTGCTGTACTTTCATTCCTATTCATCTAAAATCATTATTAGTCATGAACTCAACTATCGGTGTCCAAGATAGAGTGCCTGGGCTGCTAACGAATTTCCAAAAGTTATTTTTGATTAATGGAGGTTCTATTTACTTCCTTTGGAGAACCAAACACGTTACATGATTTATTTTATTTTATTGATGTGTATTTTAAAATTTATTTTATAAATTCTTATTCTTATTATTATTTATACTGGCACTCCATGGAGTCAAAAGAATCATCGCGCGAGTCCCACTCTATCCATTAACACATACATACATCTCCTTAAACCTATTCACTGTCGGGGCGCTCACAACCACCTCTAGCAATTCATTCCACTTATTCACCACTCTCCAAGAAAAGAACCTAGTCCGCACACTCTTACCGACCACACTCTTAAACAACTTCCAAGTGTGACCTATTGTTTTCCTCTTGCTTCCCCGTATTGAAAAATTTCTTCTGTGTCAATCTTATAGTATCCCTTTAGTAACTTATAAGTTTTAAATTGCTACCATCAATCTATCTTCATAAGGAACATTCCATAGACTTGTTACCAGCTTGGTCACGCGTCTCTGAATCCTCTACACCACATCCCGATCCCCCACAAGAAACGCAGGTGACTAAATCTGTGCAAAGTAGTCAACATATCATATGACCAAATTATAACCTTATAAAGAGGGATAATAACCTCCCTATTTTTTCTTGTCAATGTGCTCTACAATTTCAAATCTCTATCCGCCATCACCCCCCCAGATCCTTAGCCTCATCAATTTCCTGTAAACTAGTACCATCAATACAATATGAAGTGCGTCATTCCGAAGTGCATTACCTTATATTTTACAACATTGAATTGACAACCATCATCCTTTGTCCCCACTGCCAATTTATTTAAATTATATTATCAACTATTGTCCTCCCTAGTTCTGCGTCATCAGCAAACAACTGAATGTGCCCCTTCCAATATTATGTTATATCATTAATATACAAATTAAAGAGTAGTGATTCTAGTACAGATCCTTGTACACTCCACTAGTCATCCTCATTCCCCCTCGATTCCATTCGACCATACACCACCCTCTGATGTCTCTTAGCCACATTCCATCCGTGCCACTAGTCTCATTTCCATTTCCATTTGATCCAACTGATGTAATAGTTTTCCATGCGATATTCTGTTAAATGCCTTTGCAAAGTTCAGCAGTATCGAGGTGTATCCATTTCCTTTATCTAATTCTGCTGTCACCTTATTATAAAATGGAATAAATCAGTGAGGCAGGAACTACCTTTTACCAATCCATACTGCCCCTATAAAGTATCATATTCCTATCCGCCCATTCCTGAATTTTACTTTTAACCCACTTTTCCAATACTTGAATCATTACTCCAGAGATACTGATTGGTCTGTAATTTTCTACTTCTGTTTTGGAACCACCATCGTTATGTAATGGAACTATCTTACCCTCTTTCCAGTCCCTTGGAATCTTGCCAGAGCTGAGACTTAGATTAAACAACTTCGTCAGAGCACTGTCCGTTTACTTGCACATTCTCGTAGCACACGAGCAGGCATACCGTTTAGGGCCACTGCTGTATTCACACTGATATATTTTTTTAATATACTGAGTGCCTCATAAATAGACAAATAAATTTTGTAATGACTGTTCAATCCTACAAGGGAGCTAGTCTTTTATTCCAAACGTTTTGAAAATTGGTGGGCAGCCAGTCTCCATCTATGACATTGAGTTTCCAGTTGCAGTCTGAAATTACATTAAGATTAGAAACAGGACCCACAGACCACACACAAATAAAAAAAAAGTCCGTAAGATTACACTTATTGTTGAAAAGACGTTATCTAAGATTATAATCATCACGATGATTATCATGAAACATCTCTATGGATTTTAAAGATATGCTTACTAAAAATAACAAATTTAAAACATAACTAGGCTTTAAAATTCTTAGTGATATAATCTGTAAGGAAAATGAATAGAAAGATCTAGCAAATCATAGGAAACACACTATTATATTGTTTATGCTGGCATATATTTCTTTAAATAATAATGAAAAGAAAGATATCGACGTATTTTGTCAATGATTTCGTTTGACATCACCATGGTACACAAGAAACAAAACTAAACCAGATGGTACTAAAAACAAGACCAAGGCATCAGACACTATGAAACAAAACTAAGACATCATAAGCCACACCACGAAACATTATAATAAATCACTAATTAACATACTATTCAACCACAAAATGTCCGATAATAACTAAGTTCGCCTATACTGTTTCAAAGACAAAGCGTGTTATATATTTGCCAAGTCTAGAAAAGGAGAAGATGGTTCAAATTCTCTCTTTCTCTCTCTCTCTCTTAAATAGAACAATACCGAAACAACCCTACCAAGTCCCGTAAACTACCAGTACTATAGATTTGAGAAACTTTCTTTTCCTTAGATTAGTAGTTTACTTTGCTTAAAAAGCATCTTCCCTAAATATTTTTAAGATACTTTCTCGAAAGAAATTATTCAACGGTACTGCCAGTCTATTTTTCTGCTGAGACTATTACTGTAAAATGTGACAGTAATTTTATTATATAATCTCAAACTGAAGAAGGTTACAAAAACTTGAATACAGGTACATAAATTACAACCTATTTTCGTTGAACGTGATGGTTTCAATAATCTTTGGTCATTATCAGCACCATTCAAGAATCCAATTAAGATATCCCACTGACATTAGCTGTGATTTACAGTTGAAATTAGCGAGGACAAATCAGGTGTAATTCATTTTAATGTTAGTATATCAGCTGAAATTATTTCATATATAGATTAATAACCAACGAAAATAAATAATAGGACGGTGAAATGATAAGGTAATACCATTTTCGTGTATGTTTCGTGGGGGGGGGGGAGAGTCCTTCATTACTAGTCTGGTAGAGCTACTTATTACATCAAAAGTGCTCAAGCCATAAATAAATTATTAAACAGAAAAGAGTAATTCTAAACCATTACCTCCTTCTCTTCTATCAGAAATTTTACTTATAATCTTTCTTTTTTTTTTTGCATTCTTTACAGACGTTCTATAGAGAAATGAACAGCTAAACATGTATTATTTTCTCTTTTATTTCTCTGCTAAAAACAAATTGACGCAAATAATGTCAGTGAGGTACCAGAATATCCTTGTGGCAACGTTTATTCTACCATAATGCTAGATTGCCAGAAAAAAGACCATTATAAGTTCTATTCTAATTTCTGACTAGAGGCCGTTTCTAGGTCTTTTTTTAAAACCCTGTAGCTGAGAAAAATCAACCGAAGAATTCACACTATTACATCAACAGTACGAATTCTAATATATATAATCACGCTATGGCGGCAGTTGTCTACCGTGATCTCTCTCAATGCCTCTAAAATCATCAATAGCCATAGTCAGCTTTAGTTGACAACTAAGGGAGGAGACCGGCCACTTCACGATTTTCAAAAGTTAGTTAAAACTAAAGAGCTCCGTCTACTCTCATTGGGGATTAAAGAAATTATAGAATTTATTTTATTTATTTACACTTTCTGCTGTATGGGCGTGTAACATAAAAGTATTTTAACTTGTTCAATTTTGATATCAGAAATTCTAGTGGATGGAGATACCTAGTTTTCTGGATACTCTCTCTCTCTCTCTCTTGATAAGTGCAGGTATGAGTGCAAAACGTCTTGGATTATCTTACAATATGCAATAAATACGAATTGGTAGTGCAAGATTGAATGTTGAACAGCTGCTGAAAATGGTTTTGGCAATGATGCCTTCTGCTAGAATAAGTGGTAGGAGCGCAGAGTCCCTTTCCAAACAAAGTTTGTAGGACAATCACAAACATCCATGCCGGCGATATATAATGAACATAAAGAATAAACAAGTAAGTACATATTAATGTATATGGGTCGTTAACACAGTTGTCCTCATATTAAAATATGGGGATATATATTTTCAGAAATGTCTTAAAATTTACTTGTTATCTGTATAACCGAAAACGTTAATTACATATTTAACAAGAAGTACTAGTCATATTAAACCTGACGCTAAATAAAGATCGATATTTCGTGAGTTAACTTCTTCCTTTTTTACGTATTTGGCTTAGTGAGCTGTCTTTATCCTTTCCAAACCGTACCTTTCCCGAGGATAAGGTGGTTAGCCCTATGCCTGTATTCACTGGGCCGGTTTGTCTGTTCTGGGGGGACGAAAAACTCGCGTTTCCGGGTGAAAAAAATCCCCTACCCTATATTCGTATGAGAGCGGGTAACTCACCTTTCGTCGAAGGAGACCAGATAAAGGCTCCTCAAGTCACTGACGGGAAACGAACGCAGGTCTTTCCGGCCAAAGGGTTTCGTCTATATCGACTGAGCTATGGAGGCTCGAGTTAACTTATATTACTTATATTATCATTTTTTATTGAACATATAAATTAATTGTTACTAATCTTCGCTATTTTAAGCGTGACAACCAATTCATCGAGGACAACATCGATGTAAATCAGTTTTTGTTGAAAATAACATCGCATCATTTCCAGGGCCGACTCTACCGACGGTGCAACACGTGCATTTGCACAGGACGACACGTTTTTGGGAGCGGCAGAATCGGCTTAAAGTATACGAAAATTAAATCATAAAAAAAAGTCATTTATTCCTTCTCTGTTGAAACCAGACTTCAGGAAGTCGTTAGTTAAATTTTTATATAATAAAACTTCATTGTACTGCATATTTTTTTTTAAAAAAATCATAATCATAATAATGTAGTATTATGTTGCGTTTAATATCGCACTGTCGGTGTTAATATCAGACGACGTGACTATAGCAGAACACCTATTTTGCATTTATTTCCGATTCCATTGTTGGCCGTGAGTTGACCTTGACTGAGGGTAAATCTCATTTAACCAATGAGACCAAACGATCATATTGAGATAATTGGTTAAGAGTAAACCAGTTAAAGAAATAGAATCAATACACATAAATGCAGACTGTATTTATGTATTTTGATAATACAGTTGTGCAGTGATTGTTAATAATACTTTTTGATATAGTTATTAGGATTTGGCTTTGAAAATAATTTTAACATTCCAATATGTCTGATAAAATTCGGTATAAACTTTTTAAAATCATACTGAAGAGATCCTTTGATTTAAAAAAAAAAAAACTATCAGGCGCAGAATATCGCAAACGAAAATCGGAAAAAGAACGCGATATTCAGAAACAAAGCGGGGCTTTGCATAAATATCTAAAAACAAAACTGAAACAGCTAATGTAGTACAAGAGAAAATAAGCGAAAGGACCGAAACCAAAAATTCTGAGCTCATGGCAAGTACTTATCATCTCAGTAATGTCGATATTAGTAGCAATCGATTTTAATTATCCATGCAGACGCACATTTTCAGAACAAAATTCCACCGTTAAAGGGTTAATTATCTCTCTCTCTTTCTGTAAAGAAATATAGTTTATGATTATTTTTCATTAACTTAAGAATTTTCATTAGCTAATGTTACTATTTAGAATTTATGATCAGACATGTTGAAGTCTAGCTTAACATCGTGGCTTTTAAGACGTAATTAAAATAGTTTTTTTAGGGGAAAGGGACGACAAAATATGCTATTGCACGGGGCGACAAAATTCCTAGGGTCGGCACTGATTATTTCCCATAACTGTTTCATGAATAACACATTTTCGTGTGCTGATTCTTTGAGTGTTTTGCATTTTAGAAAAACAGTAGTCCTCTCTCTATTTGAAATAGTGTGAATTCTACTGTTATTCTAAGTCGTAGCTTTAAATCTTCAATTTCCAGGGAAGGGGTGGGGGAATCTACTTACTATACCAAAAATCACCTTACTCGAAAAAAGGATTTAAAGAAAAGTTCATATAGGCGGTGACTATAATCGAACTTGTAATGATCTTTCTTCTGGTTGACACCACTATGGAATCGGTACCATGAGGTTACATATTTAACTGTTAACTCTGAACATATTTTTACCGTTTACAACACTTAAATATGTTCAGAGATGAGTGGGTTTGCCTTCTTTAAAACCTGAAACTCTAAGCTATTTTTCTCACAAAAACAGGTCGAAGAACCCGCGCAATTACGAACCTAATAAATTTCATTTCTAACCTTAGTTCCAGGTTTAATATACAACCAACAAATCTCTGTCACTCTCTCTCTCTCTTGGATGATTTTCTTTTTACTCACATGACATCTTCACGATTTATTTGTGATAAAGTATGGCCTTGCCAGTTACAGTACTACTTTGTAAATAAACTGATATTCTCTATCTCATTAGTACGATAACCCAAACAAACACAAAGAAGCATTACACACTCCACTTTTCAACGCAAGCGAAATTTAAAAAAAAAAAAAAATTTTGAATACATAGTTGATCTATTTAATAACGCCTAAGCTTAATTTTTTAAAATATTTATATTGAATTATATGTTCTGTCCAGACTCATCACATGCATACACACAATTCTGTTTTCGAATTTCAAACATATGATTTCTTTCGAATATGCTGTACATATACGAAGTCTTATCAGGAATTACCGAGAATCAAAAGGTGATAACCAAACTGTTTTAAGAGTTCAACTCCTTAAAACAAACGATTTCTGAATGTTGTCATTGTATTTCCGTCATTACTTGAAGCACCTTTCGATATCAATTTTTTGCCCTATTATCTTTAAAAACCCTGTTGTCACTATCGTATTTGTTCCATTATGTTAACATTATAAATCAATTTCAAGTATATCTATCTTTCCTTGGGGTCCCTGAATATGATATGATATGATTCCTTATACTTTATTACTATTATTATAGTTTCTTGCAGTAGGGATTTTAAAATAATGTTCAAGTACCACAATTTTGGAAGAATTTTGAAGGTTTTTCTCTAGTTAAGAAACAACTCAGAGAGCTCTCTGATCAAGTGAGGGAAAAATCTGCTTTCATTCACTCTGTCAACAAAATCCATCTCCGAACATAAAAGATATGTACTCTGAAATCCTATTTATCACTGAGTCTCAAATAGCAGTCAAAACAACGTTTGTGGAGATGATTGTCCAAATCACATTTCGTATTCTTCCTTTGGTCTATTATTATCTGGTATCAATACCGGACAGGGGCGAATGCTGATCTTGAAATTCACGCTTGCTCTTGTTATCATTCAAGGAGTGAGAGGTATCTGAAGTCTGAGTGGCAGAATAATAAATTACTGACCATTTATGTACATTTAATCATACAAATACAACATTTATTTTACAAATGATATTCTATCTTTTTCAATTTAGCCACTTGAATACAAATTCTACCCTACGGTTCTTCTTTATGAACTGGTCAATAACATCGTCATAAAAAGTTGGTTGTAACTTAATTTTCCCAAGCAACACGCACACTTGTAAAGGCTGGCTGAAGCTCACTGGCTAGAGCAACTTTGACTGCGTATGGCCTGTGTTTAAGCAACAGAGTTAGACGACGTGAAATGGCTATGCGCGCGCATGAAATCACAGTGCTGCTGCGAGGACCTGGAAGCTCCTACAACCGAGCAAGCCAAGGTAGCTTTGACTAGACCAAGCATCGGTACACAACTTCGATACACAACGCAAAGCTCAATTATTGCCGCGCAAGCTTAAGACGCCTTCTGTCTAAAATAAAAGCCTAAATGGAATGCTTATAAATGCATACATTTATTAACAAATAAATATTACTTCTTTCTCAATTAATGAGCTTGCGCAGCAAGCATAGCAGGCATGGAGAATTCGCCCCTGATACCGGAGAATAATACCAAATCGCGAATACCTTCTTTTCGACCTTCTCTGTCTTAATGTTTCCTTGTCCCTATCTCTATTGCTGCACAAATTTTGAAAATCACTATGACTTCTTCGACTTGAAGCTTGATTTCTATCCAACTACTCAAATAGTGGTCATCTTTCTTGACAACTTCAATAGTGAGAACCTCAAACTGGATTTCTAATAGAGTGATGCAGTAAGAAGATATTTGATAAGACCACATCTTCTAACGGAGTTAGATGAGGTATTGACGTTTTGGTAAAATAGATCTCCACTATGAGTCTCAGATATAGTCATCTGGGATTAGATGAAACTAGGAGACATTTGATAAAAATTCAGCAGCAGGTAACGGAAATGATATTAGGACTATGCAACTGTGTATATGAAAAACTGAAAAAAACCTCAAAAGTTTGAGGTCATAAAAGGAAGAGAGGAAGACATGATAGAAGCATGTAAGTTGGTAAAAGGACCTTATAGCTGATGAAATGTATATTAGTGTATTGCGTCCTTCATTTTTAAACAGACATGATTACACACGAAGAAATATTTTTAAACAGACACGTGAATCTTTTTTTGTTTCGTTGCAGCAATTAGAAATAAACAAAATTTGTGAAATCAATGATAACATTCCAGTTCAATTTCTGGAAACTACGTAATTGTGTTAGGAACCATGTGCGATCTAGATTCTCCTCATGGCTTTTGGTGAGTGTGTATGTGTGGAATGGATCATCAATGGATGTTGTCACTACATCTTCAGTAAATGTTTCAAAAAGAGATATAATTGGTATTCAGGCACTGTGTGATTACAAAGCGACCCCCCTTCGATGAGTCCTTGATTTCCTAGAATAGCCCGTATAATAATAATATATTAATAATATGCTGATAGTAATAATTTAATTTTGTTTTAATTCTTCCATTCTTCCAGTTCAGTTCATGAAATGCTTCTGGATGTAAAGAGTTTTTGAGAGAGTATATCTCCCTATCTTATTTCTCTTCTTCTTCTCCTTCTACAGCTTCTCCCACTTAAGTGGGGTCACTGTTTGTTATGAGTCTCCTCCACACCTTCCTGTCTTGGGCTGTCACCACATCCAAGTTCTTCATCTTCAAGTCCTCTTCTACCAGTTCCCTCCATCTCTTCTTTGGCCGCCCATGCTTCCGCCTTCCTTGCACATCCATCTGCATGACCCTTCTTCCCACATATTCGTCCTCCCTCCTCATCACATGACCAAACCATCTCAACCTTGCCTCCTGTATTTTCGCTCCTAAGTTCGTAACTTTCACTGTTCCCCTGACATAGTCATTTCTCAGATGATCCTTTCTGGTCACACCGCACATCCACCTAAGCATTCTCATCTCTGCTACTTCCATCCTGCTGATGTTATTTTTCCTCAGGGCCACAGTTTCTATAGCATATGTCATAGCTGGCCTCACTACTGTCCTATAAATTTTGCCTTTCAGATTGATCGGCACCCTCTTATCGCATAACACTCCAGCTATCTCCCTCCAGTTCCTCCAACCCGCTTGTATCCTGCATCCCACTTCCTTCTCAGCTCCTCCATCTTCTTCCACTGTTGAACCTAAGTATCTAAAGTCTCTCACCTTCCTGATGACATTTCCTTCCAGCTCCAGATCTGTCTCCTGGCCACCGCCCACTGCGCAACACATATACTCTGTCTTACTTCTGCTCAGTCTCATACCTCTCTCTTCCAGTACTTTTCTCCATCTTTCCAGTTTAGTTTCCGCTTCTTCTCTTGAATCTACACACAGCAAGATGTCATCTGCATACAACATTGTCCAAGGTGCATCTTCTCTCACCTCCTCTGTTACCACCTCCATCACAATATTAAACAGAAATGGACTTAATGCTGACCCTTGATGCAAGCCAACTGTTAGTTGAAAACTTTCTGTCTGTCCCAAACAGGTCCGAACACTTGTCTTCACATTTCTGTACATTTCCAGCACCAACCTGACATATTTCTCCGGCACCTTCTTCTCCCTCAAACACCTCCAGACTTTTTGCCTTGGCACTCTATCGTATGCTTTCTCCAGATCAATAAATACCAGATGTAGCTCCCTTTGTTTCTCTCGATATTTTTCCATCATCTGTCGTAACCCAAAGATAGCATCTGTTGTTGATCTACTAGGCATGAAGCCAAATTGTTCCTTTGCAATCTCCACCTCCTCCTCCCTCAATCTACCATCAAGAACCCTTTCTAGGATCTTCATTGTGTGGGACATCAACTTTATTCCTCTGTAATTTTTACAGTCTTGTGCATCCCATTTACCCTTGTAGATGGGAACAAGAGTACTCTCCCTCCATTCCTCGGGTATATTTTCCTGTTGGCAAACTTTCATGAACAGGTCCCACAGCAGGTCAATTCCCTCTTCCCCCAGTGCCTTCCATGCCTCCACTCGAATTCTGTCGGGGCCCACCGCTTTTCCATTCCTCATCCTCTTCATGGCCTCCGTCACTTCCATTCTACTGATGTTCTGCACCATCCCCTCAGAAGGCTGCCCATCTCCTCTGTGAGTCCTTGCATTTTCCTCATTCAAAAGTCCCTCAAAGTATATTTTCCATCTGTTTCTTATGTCCACATCCCTCCATAATACTCTTCCTTCAGCATCTTTGATCTGCCTCACATGTAAGATGTCCTTAGCTGCTTTATTTCTACATTTCGCTAGTTGGTAAATTTTCCTCTGTCCTTCCTTTGTTTCTAATTGATCATACAGATCTTGATATGTCATGGCCTTCGCCTGTGCCACAACTCTCTTGGCTTCTTGCTTTCTCTCTTTGTACACCTCTCTGTCCTCTTCCACTCTTGACTCATCCCACTTCTGCTTTGCCTTCCTCTTAGCTGTCACTGCCACTTGTACATTATTATTCCACCACCAACCCTCCTTCTGCTCTCTAATCTTTCCAGATGTCTCACCAAGCACCTCGATTACACAGCTCAGGATTACTTTTGAATTATGTTTCCACCAATCTTGTACACTTTCCAGTCCATCCGAAATCCTCTCTAACACTCTCTCCCTAAAACGATTCCTCACACTCTCCTCTTTTAAGCGAAACCACTTAACTGTCTTCATCCCATGGCAACCAGAAGTTCTTATCTTCGATCTTATTTTAACGTCTGCGCATAGCAGTCGGTGTTGTTGTGCTACTTGATCTGTTGGAATTACTTTACAATTTGTCACAACCTCAAGATGTTTTCTTCTAGTCAAAATGTAGTCAATTTGTGAGCTGTTGTTACCACTTCTAAATGTTATCAAATGTTCTTCCCTCTTGAAGAAAAACGAGTTCACAATTGCCAGATCAAACGCTACTGCAAAGTCCACAACCCTCTCTCCTTCCTGGTTCATCATTCCCACTCCATGGCCACCATGCACTCTTTCACAGTCTCTATTCTGTCTTCCTATGTGCCCGTTCAAGTCTCCTCCGACAATCCCCATCTCATTTTCTTCCAATTCCCTCATTTCTTCATCTAACGCGTTCCAGAACTCATCTTTTTCCTCTGCTGTACAACTAACTTGCGGGGCATATACACATAATACGACCACCCGCTCTTCTCCAAGACCCAATTTCATTCGCATGATCCTTTCGTTCCTTCTACCCACGTCCAGTACTTCACCCTTCATTCTGCCACACACCACAATTCCTACACCATTTCTTCCCTCGTTATTCGCTCCAGAGTAGAACAATTTATATCCATCTCCCAGTTCCTTTGCCTTTCCCCCTTTCCACCTTGTCTCCTGCACACATAAAATGTCCAACTTCCTCTTCCTCATCATGTCTGCCACCTCTCTTTCCCTTCCAGTCATGCTTCCAACATTCAGTGTTCCCACTCGCAACATCCTCTCCACCTGCTGGGCTCGCTTCTTTAACCGCACCCGCCCTTGATGCGGTAGCCCTCGTCCACTTCTCACAGCTGTAGGGCGATGTGGCTGCGCGTCGCTTAAGGGGTACGCCCTAGCCCTTATATCATTTTCTCTTCGACTCATAATCATAGTTTGAGTTGGCACTGAAGTTTTCCGACCGGATGCCCTTCCTGATCATCAACCCTCGCATTTATCCGGGCTTGGGACCGGCACCTATTGAGGCTAGCTTGCCTCCTTCGGTGGCTGCATAAGACGAAATGACTTAGCAAGATAGGAAAGACTCACCCCTAGCCCTCGAATACTCTAATAGCATCAGGGGGAAGGAGCAAGGAGAGGAGAAAGAAGCAAAGAAAGAAGAGGAGGGACCAGTCTACAGAATAATATAACAGATATATATTACATGAAGTAAGGCATGGTCTTATTTCTTATTTCTCTATTTATTGGAAAATTTTCGCTTTACTTAAGTAGTTTAATAGCAGAGATGGCATCACTATGTTGACAAAAGTATCTAGTTGTGGAAAAAATAATGCATTCTAATTACATTTCTAGTGCCGAGTGGGACCACCATTGGTCTGAATGACAGCAACTAGACTTCGGGATGTGATTTTAACCAATTTCTGATACGTAGCAACAAGAATATTCCTCCATTCCTCGGGAAAAGCTAAACCGCATTGTTGATCTGATGCTGATAACGCCCGTTGTGGTCTAGAGCGAATTCGGCGTTCTAATTCGTCTCAAAGATGTTCGATGGGGTTGAGATCTGGACTCCGAGCCAGCCAGTCCAACACCTCAACGTTGTTTTGTGGAAACAAGTGTCAAACATGCTGTGCAGCATGACATGAAGCATTGTACTGCTGAAACATGCAAGGGTCACTGACGAATACTTCCACAGCGTCGGAAGCATGAAATTGTCCAAGCCACCAGACCCGCACACAATTGTACTGCCTTGGGAGCATCATATTCCTCCAATTTACACTGGCTACAAATACAAGATTCGTTACACGATGCAATTGCACATGAGAGGTGTTCGCTGACTTCTTTAAAAATAAGAAAAACAACGCAAGCATAAATAACACATGTTTATTCACTTCTATCATGCATTAGGCCGTACTAATCAATGTGCTGCTTTCCCGGAATGCCACAAACTGAATCCTTTGCACAGTGTATTCAGCGGCAGAACGCAGCTGGTCGGGACCGATGTTGCGCACATGCTGCGTTATGCTGTCTTTAAGAGCTGGCAAGTTATGAGGATGATCCCGATAAACCATATCTTTGAGAAATCCACAGAACCAGAAGTCACAGGAGGTCAGATCAGATGAACCAGGCAGCCATGCAACGGGGAACGCAAGGCTGATCACTCTGTGACTTCCGTGAAATTTCTCGAACCTCCTCCTGTACGGATCGACTATGTATGGACGGCCCCATCCTGCATGAAAATGACTGAATCCATGCATAGGCACTGCTGTAGCTGCGGCACAACAAAACTGTTTATCATATCATGATATCTCTCGGAAGTAACTGAGTAGTTCACTGGACCCGACTGGCGAATATCCCCAAAGAAGAATGGTCCAATGATAAACAAAGCTGTAAACCCGCACCAGGCTTATCTCCCTATAAAATCATCCACGGCTACGCAGCGTCCAACTCCACTCGAGTAAGGAATATTAAAGCGATTGTCAGTCGTCTTTCAAAGTCCTGCAGGCGCTACTCCTGTGTCACGGTTATATTGAATGGGTAGAAATAAAGAATCTTCCAGACAGTTGTGTAAGTCGTTTCTTCCAAACGACTAATCATTCGTCGCAGAACACATGGAGATAGTTGACCTCCTCAACATTTATTCAGGGGACGAAATTCGCGGAGTGCAGCAATAGCATTGCAATTGTTTAGGAAATACAGCTTCACGAGCAACGCACGTTGGGGCAAGGTCACTCTGTGACTTTGAAGGGAGAAATCCCGTGTCCATCTTTTTAAACCCTCCTGTCACCTGCTGAGTTGCCTGATATAGAAATTCCATGTATTTAGTGTTTACAACGTGCTCTGGTGGTGAATTTTGGAACTACTTTTATTTTTTTCTCTCAGATGTCGCTTCCACATGACGCACAGTGTATTCCTGTAAAGTTCCGCAGCATTTGGATCACTGGATGGCCCTCCACAAGACCTTAAACAGGGATACTTTAATCACCCTGTGTGTGGAGAGAGAGAGAGGTTTTATGTTTTTGAGGAGAAACAAAAGCAGGAGTAAAGCCAATGTATGTAGTTTGAAATCGATTACCTCGGTGCTGCAGATATAAAAAAATATCTGCAGCAGCAGGTGAGTCATGTACTGGTTGTAACTACCGTGCTACATAAAAACCGATACCTACTACGAATTTCTGTCTCTTCACTTGACCAGTTCATGTCGGTTTGCTTAACTCTCAAAACTTTTTTCTGTATTTTAATTTATGTACTAAAACAACAATAGCAAGCTCAACAGTAGTAATTATATATCAAACTAACAAATCTTTTAATATAAAATAATTATATTAAAATTTAATATAATTATTAAATTATATTAATAATTTAATATATATTATTAATGTCCATTAAAAGGCAAAAATGCAAATGGCATTTTTGTCTTTTAATGTATGCGTTTAATCATTTATATGTATAATCTTACATTTTCTGTAGTTCGCATACGAAATAAATAAATAAATTATTTATTGGCATTTAATACAGTGTTTCTCAACGTGGGGCGTACGCCCCACAGGGGGAAATTAGAGAATGTACATGTACATATTTATATTATACTTTTTCCGAACTTGGCTGACTATTATGCTAGAGGGGGCATCAAAATCTTTGAGACGTTAAGGTGGGGCATCAAGATATTTGAGACGTCGAGGTGTTTCTCAACCTTTTTTGGAACATACCCCCACCTCAACGTCTCAAAGATCTTAATTCCCCACCTCAATGTCTCAAAGATTTTGATGCCCCCCCCCCCTTTAGCATAATAGTCAGCCAAGTTCGGAAAAAGCATAATATAAATCCCAGATTCCTTATTGTATATTTTCTAATTGCCCCCAAAATATTCAAATTTCCCCCTGTGGGGCGTACGCCCCACGTTGAGAAACACTGAATTAAATACCAATAAATAATTTATTTATTCATTTCGTATGCGAACTACAGAAAATGTAAGATTATACATAGAAATGATTAAACGCATACATTAATGCAGACAAAAATGCCACTTGCATGAAATATTAAGTAAAAACATAAATTTTCAAATTTCACTCCAGTGACTACATACTTTAAAGCTGTTTCATTACACTGCATTAAATCTTCTCGGATACATATACAATTAATGTCTATTAAGCAGCATTGCAGAAGATGATCCATGGTTTGTGTTTCACCACATGAGCAGCTGTCATTGTCTGTGTAGCCCCATCTGGCCATATTCTGCTTTGATCCGCCCATTCCAAAACGAAGTCTATTCAATGTCTTCCACCTTTGCCAGTCAAGATGTAAGCCGGAAGGAAGAGATTCGTTTAAGTTCAGAGCCTCTGGAGATTGTTCTTTCCACATTGTTAACCTTGTAGCTTTTATGGAATCAACCAACGGTTCCACTGAGTGAATAAAACTTTTCATTGATCTTAGCCTATTATGTATTGCAACATGTCCATACAAAGGATGCCGTTTATCATTTAGTTGTTTTCATATCTACTCTGTGTAGTCCTTCTGATATGAGGAGGTGCAATACCAGATCGGTGAGTATAGATCAGTGATGGCGAACCTATGACACGCGTGTCAGCACTGACGCACTTGAGGGTTTCAGGTGACACACCTTGGATGTTGAAAAACATTGGTATTCTGATGAAAAAACTGCGATAAATCGTGTAAGATCGCTCTTAGTTAAGATGAAGGTAGGTTTGTTCATTGAAAGAACTTTCTACCAGTAGGCAGCAACAGAAAAGTCATTAAATGTAACGTAAGTTTGTAATTTCAGTTTATTAAATTAATTGTATAATATGAATTCATAGATTTGATATCAATGTCCTATTAAATAAATAGCCTAATACGATATGTATAAGTCACCATCTATGATTATGTAGTTACATTTATAATGCATGTATGCAAGTGGCACATCAACACAACAACGTCAATATTTAAAAAAAAAAAGTTTGACACACCTGGGTAAAAAGATTCGCCATCACTGGTATAGACGGTCATTTTTTGTAGGCTTAAGGCAGCCGGTAATGTGCCGACATGTTTCATTAAGATTATAATTTTGACACCTTATCAATAATTTTTACATGTGATGATCTTTACCAAACAGAGTTAGCATACTCGGCTGTCGAAAAGCAGAGTACAAGTGCAGAGGCGTGCAGTACTTGTGGATTTGCACCCCACGTAATAATATTCTGCTCCGATTAACATCGGCGCAGAATATTATTACGTGTTTGAGTTTCAGCTACTGTGTTCTCTATGTGTCGCTTATAATTTAGGGTCCTATCTAGTGTAACACCTAGGTAAGTTGGATTTGGATAATTAACCAGTTTCACACCATTCCATTCTATATTCAACTCTCTCCTCGTCTCCCTATTACTGAGATGGAAAAGACACATTTGGGTTTCACTGGGATTTGGTTTCAGTTGGTTTTCCTTATAGTAAACTGTAAGGGTTTCTAGCTCTTGTGTGAGCTGCTTCTCAATGTCATCAAAGGATTTTGCTTGATAAGCTATTGGCCGGTCATCTGCATATAAGAAGGCTCTTGACGAGGGTTTATAGGTTGGTCATTAGTATATATATTGAAGAGAAGGGGAGATAGCACACTTCCCCGAGGTAGACCATTTTTCTGGATACGACATCTGCTTGTTTTTCCTTGAAAATCAACAAAGAATCTCCTGCTGAACAGCAGCGACCTAAATAACTCCACTAACCGATAGCTGTTTGTCATGCTGTAAATTTTGATATAAATTTTGTATAAGCTTTCTAAGATTTAGTGTGTCATATGCTGCTGTCAGATCTATAAATACAGCTCCTGTTGCTACCCCCCCCCCCTTTCAAAGCCATCCTCAATAAACTGTATTAAGTTTAATACTTGTCCAGTGCATGATCTTCTTGGTCTAAATCCTGCCTGTTCTTTTATCAGCACTTTATCTATTTCTGGACTTAGTCTGTTTAAGATTAACCTCTCATACAACTTCAGTATTGTGCATAGAAGAGCTATAAGCCTGTAGCTCTTTGGATCCTCAGCAGATTTCAGGATAGGTATTACTTTCGTTTGCATCCATATGCTGGGTATTTTAGCAAATTTCCAACAAAAGTTGAAAAAAATCTAACACCCACTCTGTTGCCTTTTCTCCCAGATTCCTTAGTATCTCATTTTTGACATCATCTATACCGGCAGCTTTTCTTGGTTTTAAAGCTTTTAGGGCATTTTCTAGTTCCTCTTTAGTAAATGGTGCTTTGAAGAGATTATTTTCTGAATCTCTAACTTTTTAAATATAATCTTTAGATATTTTTCCTTGGGTACTTGGTTTGCCATTCAGAGATCGCTGAGCTGCAATTTGGTTTGCATTCCTATTAACTTCGGATGCTGCTGTTGTGGGAGTCACCAGATAATGTTTTGAGTAAAAGCCAGACTTTCCTGTTACTGTGCTTCATATCTAAGCTTTTGATTTTCTCTGACCATTGTTGACTTCTTTTTTTCAGACAATGCTGCTATAAGTTCCTCTCCTGCATCAATTCTTTCTGGTGAAAATGAATCTTTATCATATAGGTCACAATATCTTTCATATATTTCCACGTTGTGCTCTGTAAAACCTGGAATGTGACATATTCTACAACCTCTTCGGATGTGCCTGGTAGCAGACCGTCTAATAACTTTGATGAGCTTTCCATAATTTTCTGGTCTGGGTGAAATGTTGGTCAAGTTTATGTCTAATTCTATTGAGAACTGTCCCAGTTAGCTTTTTTTTTTAAATTAAAGCGTCTTCTAAGTAGGATCTCCTTAAGTCGGACTGGTGGGAAAATTTGCAGTATTATTGGTCTATGTTGTTTGCAGTATTATTGGTCTATGTTGTGAACTTGGGATTGGTGCAAGTACCTGTTTAGTGCACAGATTAGATATTCTATTACTAGCAAATCCAAGGTCTGGGTTATAATCTCTTTTCCATCTTCCACTGTTAAATGATGATGGCTGTTTAGGATCGTGTATAAGATTCATTTGATTACTTTCAGCCCACTGTTCAACTAACTCTCCATCCTCATTTGTTTCACTATAACCCCACTGTGTGCTATGACTGTTAAAGTCACCTATAACAATAGCAGATTTCCTTTGTGTCAAGTACTGGGACATTTCAAAAGCAAAGGTTATACTAGGTGGTTTATATACTGAGAAAACAATGATGTTATCCAAATATATTCCAAGGATTTCTATGTTATTTCGGTTTGTGATTAGCATCCTGCATCCTGGAGTTCCTACCGAGTGAAGATAGCACTTCCATACTTTTCATGTGGTATTCCTTTTATGAGCTTCATTCCAGCAATTTTAGGTCTGACTTGTTGAGGTCCTTTGTGTGTCTCCTATAGACATAAAATATCACTGTGTGAGATTATTGTCAGGGTTGGTTCCCACAAGGGCCGTTGAGTTTTAGTCATTATGTCTCTGATAAAGAAGATGCTAGCGGCACTATAAAACTGAGACTGTATTGCACTATGCTATACTGTAGATTAATAATAATTAACGACACCATTTACCAAGATAATCAACAGCGCTTGTTACGCTGCTTATATTCGATAATTAAATCGTGACAAAATGCAGCTTACTTAACACTAGTTATCAAATATATTTAAGATAAATTAACAAACATATATATTAAATTAATTAAGGGGATAAAAATCCCTTATTGTTTTTCAGCCAGTATGCGAAACTCTAAGATCGAAAACTACGATCTAAGCGTTTCATGCCGACGAACTATCGGCGAATCCAAGCGTGATTTATCAACTTCGCCAGAAAAAAATAGCTGTTTGGCTTTTCTTCTTAATTAAACATATATATTTTTCACATACAACTTTGAGTTCACATATTGATATATCAGAGCTAACACAGCCAATACATACATTTAAATACATAAATTTAAATATATATATATATATATATATATAAAATCAAAAAAAAATTAAAGAATCTGAAGGTGATACTTTCGAATTCTTTCTGTAGTGGTAAAGCAGAGGAGACATAATGGTTTGGCGCTTTTATTATTATTATTATTATTCCTGATACCTCCAAGGAGTCCGAAGACTCATCGCGGTAGGACACTTACAACTGTCTCAACCACTACACCGAACCTCTACTACGAATCATCTCCATCAACGCCATCTACCGCCCACCTCCACCACAACAACAACTAGTATTTTTGTCTGTAAATTGCGTGTGTTCTGAAGGGCCTATTTGTCTGTATGCGGGATGAAAAACCCGAGTTTCCGGGAGAAAACACCCTGCGCCCTCCGCATGAGATCGGCTAACTCACCCTCGATTGAAATCGTCTAGATAAAGATTCCTCCCTTGCGACGAGAATCGAACTTAGGCCTATTCCAATCGAAGAGCGCAATGTACTGTCGTTCTTCCAATTGCGCTACGGAGGCGCTTTCAACTGTTAAGTTGCCTTTGATAATGGCGCAACAGTTTATTCGTTTATAGAAGGGCAAATTAACGTACTCATATTATTTATTACATAAGCGAACCATTGTAACATACTTTAATTGCTTACAATCATTTTTATTCATTTTCTAAAGCGAAATTATTCTGGATAATGCGTGTACTAAGAAATATAGCTAATTAAACACGAATAGCAAGGCAGCATTACATTCGATAAGCACGTGATAGGCGGCGTAATCTGAATTTCATGTCCACCGTACGTGATGCTAGTCTACTTCCTTATTTTCTCTTCGTATGAAACCAGTGACGATGAATGAAATATCTAATATTCCGCAGTACATTGTGGTAAGTCAATATTGCAGTATTGGCTAATTCAGTGTTAATGCAACTTGTACATAATTTAAAGAATGAATTAAATGTTGGTAGGGTTCTAGACAGTTAATTTTGGATTGGAGGAGGAGTTGTTATTATTTATTATAAGGTTATTATAAGGTAATCAGTTATTGTGTCACTTAAGAAATTATTATACAGACCTTTACCCATAAATAATTTCTTTTCAAATATTTTAACAGTTTTTATATATCTGCAACACAGCTGAAGTTTTTAATAAGTTTAATTATAAGGTTTAATTAATTTCTTTATGAACGATGGATGAAAGCTTATGTAAGAGACATGAGTGACGAAACTATGTATGATATATTCAGGGAGGGATAGCAGTTAAACGATCGGCATTATTAGATGAAAATCACAGTTCCGTAGCATGCCTTGGTGAGAAGAGAAAAGCTTCAATGCTGATCACTTGAGTGAAAAATATATACAGTATTGTATTTTTTTTTTTTTTTTTTTTTTTTACACAAGGTGATCTGCTGATAAATGCTGCTTGATGCGGCATTCTAAAACCAAAAAAAAAAAAAAAAAAAAAAGCGTTGGACACCTCGTTGTTCTCTGGCATGGAACATGAGCTACGGCATGTTAGGAATGCCATAACAGCCAGTGCAGTATCGCTACCTGTCGGAGAAATTAAACACTCATTAAAGATTGTGTGTGCATGTTTTAAAATGTTTGTTTATAACATTAAGCTTGTGTGAAATAAAAATATTGGCTAAGACATTTCGATTTACCATCTTGCATATATTGTATATCAAAGAAGTTCAGTAGCACATACATACATAGAGTACTTTGGGCGATGTTATTTCGATTTGTGTAAGAAATAACTAGGCAATGCGTGTTTTATCTATAAACTGCGTGTGTTGTTATGGCCTGTTTAGTGGAATGAAATACTGAAGTTTCTGGGAAGGAAAAATCTTCACCTTCGTATGGAAATTACCTTACTATGGGTGAACTGAGGGTGAAATGATACGAAGACTGTTCAAGAAGTAGGATATAATATAGCATGTTGTAAGCATATTCGAAATCATACTTTTGTTGAACATGACAACAGTTTTGCAATAACAGAACAATGTGCTGAGTCTGTATGGGATAATTAAAACAATTGTCTACAGGAGTAGGACACACGGACAAACAACCAGGCCAGAATATTATACTTGAAAGAAATTATATTATTATTTTTATCCATATTTTACCCAAGAATAAATGAAGAAAAAGTTCATGGTACGCACACAGATGCGAGACCCTTCGACACTTCTGGCATGTCAGAAGAAGGAGAATCCATTCCGATAATCGGGTAATCAATCCATCTTATGGGATGAGTTGTTTATTATACACGTGGAACAATTAACCTTTCTTTTATGAACATTTAAGTTTTTTTAAAGTGGTAACTATTTTGCTTGTATAACAGTTGGAAAATTGTACGTTTATGCACATGATTTCACGTGTTGGTAACGAATTCGTACATCGCCTTATTACTTTCTCCTCTTCAACATGCATTGCCTCTTCTTGGCACATTGCCAGCTGAAGGTCTCGAATCTGTGGTCGGACAACTTCATGGCTCACTATTCGAATAACAAGGGCAGTTGACTTTACAAGAAGTTGCCCTGGATATTGGGTAACTGTTTTGACGTTAATTCAAGGGTCATCAATAGTAAGCCACATCCGTAGCAATACTTAGGCTGACTAGACCGCGAAGTGCCACATTGCTCACATACATGTAGAAAAACTTTTTTAACACATTTTTAGTACACTGCTTGGAAAGAAATCAACAGATACCATAGGAACAAACAGCCACTGCGCCCACCTTAATAAGATGCAGGACATCCTTTTGCTGCAATGATTGTAGCAATCCTATGGGGCATACTTTCCACAAGCGTACGATAACGATCAATGGGATATTTGGACAATTTCTTTCTATAAGCATGTAATGATGTCCTGAACTGTTGAGAGGTAGACGTTCCTTGACCCCACCCGACGTAGGAAGGTAGAAGGTGTAGCGTGATTCATCTTTCCAGTTCATTCCACAGATGTTCAATAGGGTTGAGATTAGGGTTTTATGGAAGCCAGTCAAGTATGGTGACGTGCATGTCCACAAAACCCGCAGTTACAGCAGTAGACTTATGACACGGTACATTGTCTTGCTGAAAGAGACAATGGTTAATCCCGAAGAAACGCCACAAGTAGGAAGCATTGCATTGTCCAGAATGTTCGTCGCACCCACTGTCGGTGCCAGGTTATTCTGCGCCCTAGGCAAAGTTTACAAGTGCGCCCCTTATTTCACAAGTTGGATATTTTTTAAAATGAAATTTTAAATATAAAAAAAATAAAAATTATTTTGGCATGCTTTATTAATAATATACAAAATAATATACAATATGTATAATATATGAAAGTCAAATTTTAATTTTTCTTGCCTTCAACATTGCAAAATGTTGAAAGTTTTGCGCCCCTTCATGGCTTGCGCCCTAGGCGGTTGCCAAGTTTGCCTAAATGGTAACGCCGTCCCTGATCGCACCACAAACAGAGATCCGAGGCCAAACCAGGAAAAATAGGACCATACCATCACACTGCCACCTCCTAATTTCAAAATTGGAGTTACGCACTCTGATAGGAGATGTTCACCGGGCATCTGCCACACTCACACCTGCTCAGTAGAGGGTCTAGCGTCATTCGTCTGTCCATAACAGCTTTTTAAAGATTCACCGTTCCGCTGCACACGCTCTTTGCAATGACAACAATGCATGTTGGTTCGTGTAATGTAGGGCTTGCATATTGCGGTTCCACCATGGAAACCCATGTTGTGAGCCTCGGTTCTAAATGTTTTTGTGCAGATTCGTGTTCCAGTCGATGCCCAGAACTCCGCATTCAACGTATCGGCTGTGGTTTTACATAGTATCTTTCGTAGCACGCTACGGTCACGTTTATGAGTGTGGTGGTCATCTGCAGGTGAGTCCCTGCGCTTCCATCTCAGTATTGTATTACTGATTATTGACCTGGGATGGCCAAATTTGTGCACACTTTGCCAAACAGACACGCCTGCACAATGACATTGTTTAACAATTTCTCTTTCAAACTCTGCAACCATTTCACCCATGAAGACAGAAGGGCAGCCAGTACACATCCTTGAATGTGTACTTTGATATTCCAAAAATATCAAAGCCTTTTAAAAGAGAGAGAGAGAGAGTAACAAAAAATAACATTCATGTTATTGTTTATAAGAGTGAGTTCTACAGTCGATTTTAGATTGGGAATTAAAAAAAAACTGGAGTACCTTGGAGAGAAGAAAAACGATTCTACTAGCCATGCCAAAGATAATTAACTCAGGAACGGTAGAATAAAGGATTAGAAAAATTCCCTCTTTCTTCTTCAGTCTTTCTTCAGGCAGCCTAATATTATTAACACAAATGAAAATTATATTAAACGAAAAATTTTAAAATAGAACGTTATGTTAAAAAAAAACAGATATTGGGTGCCTTTCATAATTTGGAAAGCAAGCAGTTATATTTCAGCAATAATAATAAATAAATAAACCAATGTTTCAGTGACTATGCACGCACCATGCTTTGAATGGCCTCATAGAAAGGTTATCTGACCTTATTTTATTTTATTTTAATGTCTGTAGATATAGCTTCTTGGAAATGCATTGGCATTGCACATAAGTTGTAATGATAAATAAAGAGGATCAGTGAAAATTGATACTGAGCTATTACTAAATATTAAATGTTTTGAGGAACAGTGAAATTATAGAGACAGTCTTGAATAAATACTACTTTGTTGTTAAAGATATCAGGAAGAAGTTCAGGCCAGACAGACAGTGAGAATTTGTGTACTCGGGAGAGTGAGGAAGGGGTTAATAATCTGTTTGGCTGCATTTTTGAAAAAAATATGAAATTTTTAAAAAGTTACGAGGGGGGGGGTCTCCATAAACAAGAGATTAGTAATTCATACTATGAGTGAGGATTTAGAACAGGTAAACTCAAGAAAAGTTCAGATGTTCAGACAACTGTAGCTATTATACGTTTATCCATATCCATGAGAGGTTTCAAAAAATGTAAATTTTTCTTGACTGAGATTATATCAAAAGTAGTAAGATAAGATGGATTGCATTCTTTTAGTGGAAAATAGGAGACTGAGTTTGAACTAGTTGAATTATACTAGATTTTTTTTTTTTTCTATCAGAAAGAAATATTTACAAAATTTGTTGTTAGATATTATTGAGACATTGCTTATTTACACGCGGTATAGTTTCTGGAAAAAAAAAAATTTAGAATGACGTCGATAGAGTTGTAGTATAGAAGAGTATTAGCGAGTATCTTAGGATACTGCTAGAGAACACAGAAAATAAAAAATAAAAAAAAAAGTCTTGCACACAATCAACAACCTACTTAGTTGAAGGAGAAAGACCCAGCGATGTTGATTTTTCGTCCCATGTAAATTTGAAGAAATCATTGACAACTTTAGATGGATCTCCAGAATTTTATAGATCCCCATTAGCCATCTCTCATTTCTCCCACTGACAGTATTTCTCGGCATTGTGCCGACCACTGAATTAGAAACCTTCATCCAGATGTACGTAAACGTCACTTACTCACCGTATATGCAAAATACTTGGTCAAGTGCGTCAGCACGTGTTCTAGACAATTATTTAAGAATACTGCTGGTCAGTAATTGTCAATAGTGTTGATCACAATGGGAAAAACAAAGGATGCTTTCACAGTTCGATAAAGGGCTAATTGTGGGTGCCTATCTGGCAGAGCCACGATTTTGAAAACAGCAGAGCTGACTGGTTTCTCAAAAGATAAGATACCCCAGGTGTTTAATCAGAAGTAAAATAACCCACATTGCTTCTCTAAGAGGTGTAACTTTGTGGCCATAACACAGCCTGCAGGGAACGAGATCGTTGTCGTCTGAGAGGACTTATACGGACAAACAGAACTTCCTGTATGCAGCAATTGACCGAAGCATTGAATGAAGACTATTCCCGATCCATATCTCGCCGATCTGTAGGCAGGGAATTGAAGAGGATCAGTATTAGAAACAGTGCCTATACGGAAACCACTGATTTCGGCGAAGAACCGAAAGTTCAGCTAGAGTGATGGCAGGAACATTGTGACTAGACATTGGAAAAAAGTCATGTGGTCCGACGAGTCACAATATACTTTGTTCTGTACCGACGGTAGGTGGAGAGTTTGGAAGATCCATGAAGCAACGAACCCAGTTTGCCTTGTAAATACAACTCAAGGTGGTGTAGGGCATATTCTCCTAGTACGGAACAGGTTCCTTGATATTACTGGAAGGTCAGGTATCCTCCAAGGAATGAATATCTGAACATTGTTGCCTATCAAGTTCATCCCGGAATGTTGACTTTTTATACAGCAGGTGGCGGTTATTTCATGGACGATAATGGTACTGTCCATCGCGCAAGAATTGTCCAGCAGTGGTTCAGTGAGCATGACAACGACTTTCACTATCTTCCGTGGCAACTACAAAACCCAGATCTAAACCCCACTGAGAATGTATGGGACATGTCAGAAAAACTGATCAGCAAGCAAAGTCCTCTTCTGTCAAATCTAAGTCAGTTAAAGAACTTTCTGGTGAACGCTTGGTATGTTGTAGATAGATAGATGCAATCCAACACTTTGTGGAATCTATTTCAAATCACATATGTGCTGTAATTCAAGTTAACAGAGGTCCAACATGGTTTTAAATAAACGTTTCTAATGCAGTAGTTATGTGTAGTTAATATTCAGACGACCATATAACGGTCGGTTACTCAAGTGGCTTTTGTGTCAAACATGATACCATACTACTCTGGATATATAGATACCTGTATTTCAAATCTCTGCATAGCATTAGTTCAATGTCACAAAGTGGGTGATAGAGCCGAGATTTGCTCTGGTGGAATTCATATTAGCAATTGCTGTTTTGGTAGGAAGATTCTGTTCGTGAAAAAGTTGATGGTTGATGTATTTTTCCATTATCTTGGAAAGGACAGAGCTAAAGACAGTAGGTTGGCAGTGAGATTATTTAACTTAGATGCTTTATGGTTAGGACTAAAGGATTGTTAATAATCAAGCTGTTGAGAACTTTCCTGATTCTTTGATGAGAAAATAGTTCAGGAGACATGTCAGGTGAAGTTTTTGTTGTAATGGATTTTTCTGAATTCTTGATCGAGAGAAATAGATTAAATATTTAATTTATAGCCGCTGTAGCGCAATGGGAGGAATAGCGGAACAATTGTGCCCTTCGATTGGAAAAGACCTGAGTTCGATTCTCGTCGTGACAAGTGGAATCCTTATATGGGCTTCTCAGTTGAAGGTGAGTTAGCCGATCTCATACGGTAGTAGCAGGTTTTTCTCCCGGAAACTCGGGCTTTTCATCCCGCTTACAGACAAATTAGCATTCAGAACACACGCAATTTACAGACAAAAAATACTGTTGTTGGTGGTGATTGGCGATAGTGTCGTAGTTGGAGGATTAAGTAGTAGTGAAGAGGATGAGATGTATTTAGCGAAGTAGAGTGGTGTGCCCTCCCACGATGAGTCCTTGGACTCCCTGGGGGTATCATGTAATAATAATATTTTCCCACATACAAAAAATATATATAGACACCTGAATGTTTCACAGACAACTTCTGCAAAACCAATCTGTTTCAAAGTCACTAGGGAGCTTAGCTACCATTGGCCAAGCTCACCACTCTTCTGGATAGAATTTCCTCATCTTAAACCAAAATCGCCGCTTTCCAGAGAAGTAAGACATGTTCGGCTCACTCTTTAACTCCTCCTAAAGGTGATTTATAGGATGTTCAGTTTAGCACTCTGTGGCCTATCTCATCTTTTATATTCCTACTTCTTCAAACCATAACAGTATGATTTGTGCAATTTATTCATATGGAATTTCTTCCCTTTTCTCCCCCGTCCCTATTGGGGTAAGTAGAACTCCCTCCTGGGGGTTAAGTATTTATGGCTGTAGATCCATGTCTTCACGGGGCCCGTTTGCCTGCTTGCGGGATGAAAAACCCCAGATAAACTGGGGAAAAACCCTGCTCTCAAGACCAGCTAACTTGGCTATGGCTGAGGAAGATCCTTAAGCTCCTCACGTCGGCGACGGGAATCGAACCCAGGACACTCCTTCCCCAGGCATATGGTTGCGAAGCGCATAGCCACTAGGCTAACCGCGCAGACATTTGTGCAATAACATGCTGATACTCACTTGGATTATTTTCGTAGAGCCACCAAAGCAGAGGCAACACGAAATTTTCCTGAATGCCAGTATAGCGTTCTCATGTTCATTTTCACTGGCATTACAGTCAGTGGTTGCCATACTCTGGTATGCTAAAGCCCCTCCTTGGAAAATGAGACTATGGGGTATGTACAGTTTGATATAAACCTCTTCAGTGGTGAATGCTCTGATTGATAGTCTACTGACTACCGAACTGCCAACATGAATTGCCACTCGATTGAGGATTCTATACGGAGATGATATTGTACGTAAAACACAACAACGGCCAGTAGCGCACTCAGGATTTAATCTTGAGGGGGGAGGGGAGGCGAGTTGAGTAGACGATTTGAGAATACACACTACGCATCGCATACGACCTATGACTAAGCATCTGCAATGATCGCTAATTCATAAGTAATATAGAAATAGAAGACACGACACAAATAAATTAAAAAAAAAAAGAATTTTAATTAGAGAAAGATTTTTGGAAATTTTTCTAGTGTTTTTTTTTTCCTTTTTCTTTGGGGGTGGAGACAGGGCCCCTCCCTCTGGGTGCGCCACTGACAATTCAGCAAGTGGAAGTTGAAATTGGCACGGCAGCTAAACAGGTTAACCTTTTTAAAAAGCTGCCAAAACACTAATACCATCCCGAACTGTGTCAAAATTAAAACTAAGTTTCATTCGACCAAGGCTCAACGTATTTACAAATGAGCTAGTCTAGCACTGCATACGTGAACAAATTAGCGTTACTCGTGTGGTGCTGTCAAAAATAAACATAGCTATCAACGCTCTACGCGACGACCTGTGTTATATTTTAAACCCCAAACTGTGGAAGTCCTTCTCAACATCTCCGAAATTAGACAAGGAATTTCAAAAGCCTGTACTAGAAGAAATTTGAAATTCTCCAGCTTCGTATTGCAACGGTGCGACCACCGTTACATCAGGATCACATCTTTGTAAAATTATTATCCGTAGTCCTAATGGAAGAAGTCGTCAAGGAGGTCACGCTTTGTCGTAAAAACAAATAGAATAGGATAACAAAATGCACAAATCTTCTATAAGATATCATTCTACATACAAAATCATATATCACGATCGTACTAATACACAAAAGAATAAAGTTCGAAACTTACTGAAAAATGCACTAACAAACTCGTCTTTTCATGTAAAGCCACACCGGAATATGTGGAATGCCAAATTCTTGATAGTATAAACAGACCTACATTGCTTCTCACAGGTAATTCTTCCTCCTTTGTAAAAAAAAATTCCACTCACTTAAAATGTATACTAAAAAACCATATTCTAAAGAGTTCAGACATAATGATTAACTTGACTATTACTTCGAAATAATGCACCATTAACTGAGACCTTTGATTTGATAAAGTCCCATTTTTACCCATTACCAGATATATTATTTAAATTTACATATACATATGTACATTTTATTTAAATAATACATGACTGTAGGCAGAACTTCTATTATTGTTATTAATGAAATCAGCACTCTAATCAAAAGGATTTTATTAGAGCAGTGACTAATTAAAGTACATAACCTTTCATGTGGTTCCCACAATTTTTTTTTTTTTAAATGTAAACCCATAATACATTCATATTGTGGGTGGGCGAATAATTTTTTTCTATTTTATTATTTTTACTATTATTTATTTGTTTATTTTTGTAGTTTTAAAAATATTTTTTTCACATAATCTGAAACCAAATATGGAACTTTTTCTGCCACTTCAAGCCTCCACTAAGCAGGATGGTGGTCTCATGCTGGCTGATGAAATTTGCTGCCTACCTAAAGACAATCACAAACATGCCTACAGCAGGATTCATACCCACAGCCTGTTGATTGGCAAGCAGATATGCTAACTACTTGACTAACCTAGCTACCTAATGATTGTTAATAATTATAATTTTCATAAAATAATGAATTGTGAAAAGATGTTTTGCATATAATGCAGATGTTTTGTTGTATAAGAACAAGCCAGGAGAGTGACTTAGTTAGTAAGGAAAACAGAAGTAGAGTATGAGCAGAAATTGGCAAATCAGGCTAAGTAAAACACTACAGAGTTTTTTAGATATGTGGCAAGAAGGAAGAGATGAAGAGAAAAATCAGGAGAGTGGTACTGAAGAGACAGCAGTGCTTGGCAGTGGAAACAGTAGTGGTGTGAGAGAGGAAGAGAGAACAGGAATACAAGAGGAACAGGGAAATGGGGGGGGGGGAGGAGCTTGGATGTACAGGGAGACGTGGCATAGAGAGAGAGAGTGAATATTGAAAGTGGCAGTGAATGTGTGTATATGAAGATGGAGTATATTGCAATGTGAGTGGAGAAGTGGAGACTGAGGAGGTATATGTGGTAAGCAGTGATAAAGGTGATTTGGCAGGTGTAGTGGGGAAATCGCAACCAACATATGGCTTGGATAGGACTGGCTATAGACCTAAAAATGAACTATTGTGTTTGTTTACAAATACCAGAAGTATCAGAAATAAAGGGGATGAAATGGTTTCAGTGATTGAGTTTATTCGTCCTAAAATCATTGGAATAAGTGAAACTTCCAGGGATGGCCTCTTGTCATCACTCCTTCCCGCTGTTCAACCAAGTGAAAGAACTCCACAGTGTCAACCCTGTAACCACCTCTCAACAGTTTAAAAGTCTCGATCATATCACCTCTCCTTCTATCCACCAAACTCTGCAGCCTACATTCCCTCAGCTGATCCTCATAACTATCATTGTACAGTCCTGAAACCATCTTTGTTATCTGCCTTTTGTACCCTTTCCACAGTTAATTTATCCCCTTCAAATCCTGGAGACCAAATCTGAGAACAGTAGTCCAAGTGTGGTCTGATCAAGGTCTTATACAACGGAATGATAGCTGTTTTATCTCTTCAGGTCAGCGTCCTTCTCATTATTGCAACAATCCTCTGCGTTACCTTCACCACCTTTGCAATATGTCCCCCAAACCCCAAGCCTCCACCAACCATCAACCCCAGATCCCTTGTCTCCCCTACTTCCTCCAGTATAACTCCTCCCACAGAGTATGCAGTGTCCCATCGATGTTTCCCAAACCTCAAGACCCTACATTTTGCTGCACCAAACCGAACCCCCATTCATTTGCCCATCTATCTAGCTTATTCAAATCCTCTTGCAGGGCTGCCGCATCTGCACTATTACTAATAATCCTTCCCAGCTTCGGATCATCTGCAAACAACTGAATATCCCCTTGCAATCCACTGACAATGTCATTGATATAAAGGTTAAACAATATAGGTCCCAGAGGGTTTCATATAGGTCCCAGAGGGTTTCAAGTGGGGTCCCACAGAGCCCTGTGGGACCCCACTTGAAACCCTCTGCTTCCCTGAAACTGTCGCACCATATACAACTCTCTGATACCTATCGGACAGCCAATCCTGAATCCAGTTGACCAATCTGACATCCAGAACCATGTGCTGCAACTTAAATACCAGTTTATCATGTGGCACCCTGTCAAATGCCTTCGCCAAGTCCAAGAAAATGGCAGTATATGCCTTTCCCTCATCTAAGTTCAATCTAAGTCTCAGCACTGGCAGGGTTCCTGAAGGTAGCTCTGAGACAGAGATTGCAAACTACAAACCAATTAATATATCGGGAGTGGTTGTTAAAATATTGGAAAAGTTGGTGAAATGTAAAATACATCAGTGTTGATAGGGATCCGATGTTCTATAGTGGGCAGCATGGTTTTTTAAAGGGTAGATCCTGTCTTAGTAACTTATTCACATTTTATAATAAAGTGACAGCAGAAATGGATAAAGGTAATGGCTATATACTGATACTGCTCGACTTTGCAAAGGCTTTTGCCAGAATACCACATGGAAAACTATTACAAAAAAAAAAAAAAAAAACTGGATAGGATGGGTATTGATATGAGGCTAGTAGCCTGCATGGATAGGAGGATGGCTGGCAGACAGACACCAGAGAGTAGTATAGTGGAGCAGAGTCTAGGAGAATGATGGTGACTAGTGGAGTACCTCAGGGTTTGGTACTACTGCCAAATATTCAGTTGTTTGTTGATGATCCAAAACTAGGAAGAGCAATAGTTGATAAAAGGTGATGATGTATATATCCTGCATAAATTGGCATTATGGACAAAGGTTAATGATTGTCAATTTAATGTTATAAAATGTAAGGTTATGCACTTGGGTTGAAAAGGTTGCATATAGTGCATCATATTGATGGTATTGGTTCACAGGAAATTGAACCAATACCATCAATACCAAACTGATGAGGCTAGGGATATGGGGATAGTGGTGGACAGAGTTAAAGTTCAGAGGGCATATTGCAAAAGTTGGTAAAATAGTTCAATGACTTACTTGAATGTTGAAAAATACACTAACAAGTAATGTTAGTGTATTTATTAAAGATAAGGAAGTTATTATCCCTCTTTATAAGGCTATGATTTGGAAACATCTTGACTATTGAGCACAGATTTGGTCACCTGGGTTTCTTGTGGACCAGGAGGTGGGCAAAAAGATTTCGAGATGAGTGACCAAGATAGTGACAGGTCTGTGGAATGCTCCCTACAAGGATAGGTTTGTGGGTTACAAAGTTTAGTTGACAGGTGGAAAAGAGGGGGGGGGGACATGATAGAAACTTTTAAGATATTAAAGGGGTTTTATAAAATTGATTCAAGTGAAAATTTTCAATATATGACAAACAGTCAGAGAACTAGCGGCCATCCATGGAAGTTGTGTAAGGATGTGGTTAGTAGGGGTGTCCAGATATTTTGCGTGTAGAGTGCTGGGTGAGTGGAATGGGTTGGCAGAATTAGTTGTGAGTTCCCTGATGGTGATGGATTCAAGGAGAAGTATGATAAAATTTGTATGTATGATGGTTAATTTGGATCTCCTGCAATGAGTCTCTGGACTCCATGGAGATGCCATAAATAATAATAATAATATCTATAAGTTGCATGCATTCTTTTGCAGGGGGAAAAATTTCTGAAATTGAGGAATGAGTTTTTTCAGGCTGAAAAATCCAAGTTTTTCTGGGAAAAACGATCATTTCCATATTCCACTCACCTTCAGCTGAAAAAAAAAAACATTAGAAAAGTGCTTTGCAACCTTGATAGGTTAGTAGTTGGAAGGGGATCAATCGTTCGATACTGTTGGCAAACTCTCCCTCGATGAGTCTTTGGACAACTCCCTGGAGGTGTTACATAATAATAATAAACCTATCCAAATTACAAAGAACCCAAGTCTTTCCAGCTAATAATTCAGTTGAAATCCATCTACTTGGACCACTCCAACTTCCCTTTCAGTTTACTTCATAAAGGTTCTTTGCATCCTAGATGGGATGCAAAGAATCTGTCTTTCTGACCAAAGGTTCAAAGAACCTTTACTCCTTAAAGGTTCTTTGCATCCAAGATGGGATTTGTACCCAGGTCTTTCTGATAAAAGGTTCAAATGCAGTTCATCTACTTTAAAATAGCATCACTTCCCTTTGAATTCACTTCATACATTTGCAGATTGCATACCTCGTCTCACACAATTTAGCTGGCAAGCCATGTTATCTCTGTTCCTGTAATTCCTTTCAAAATTTTTTTCTTGCCTTCAAAGACATTTCTGCACACAACCTTCACTGACTCTGATACTCCAATCATAATGACTACATCTACATATTTTTTTTAAAAAAATGTAGCATAGCTTTAAGAAGGTAGTAAATCTGGCCTTTCTTTTCCCACCAAAAAAAAAAAAAAAGTTTTCCTTTAAGGTAACTCCTAGTAATAAACAACATCTTATTTCTCTTATTTTAGCTTCCAGATGAATATCAAGGATTTAACACTGACTTCTTTTCTGTTCCAAAACATTATGAAGGTGCCTTGGAATGCATTCTTATTCCTGGTGGCATGGTCCAAGACAGGTAAGAGAATTTGTTCCTGGAAAACTGCCTTTTGTAAGTGTAAAATTTCAGCATTAAATAGCATTCCGTCTAAAATTTTTTAACATCATTGTTACCACTATCTTACACAAAGAAAAGAATGTCATGGTCTGGAGTAGTACTATGACACTCTTTCCATATAGCTTCTTATATTGTGGCACCGATCCAGTTTATCTCCTAAGTTTGTTGTAATCACCAACTTTGTAATTCCACATAAACTTGTATGAGAATTCCATATGTTTAGCAACCTTCTCGACAAAGACTACACTGTCACTTTCCCTGGTTGGAGGCAGAGTGATTAACATGGTAGGTATTATTCAAATGCAAGCCATTCAAATGCCATTATACACTGCTAAGGGTTTCACCTTAGTAGCTGTCTAAATTTCATTTCCATCTTGCCATGTGTCCTTTCCTTGTCTATTTAATGTTCCCATTGTTGAAGTCTCCTGTAATACCTTTGGTTGTGAAAGTAATTATGCAGAGAGAGAAAATGGTTTGAATGATGAAAAAAAAATGAGGAAGTAGTTGTAATCAGTAAGATCTTACAGTTACACGGAGTAATACATAGGGCGAAGCGGCAGTTGGAGTGACTGCAAAACTCTTTCCCGAGCGCCTCGGCTAATGCAAATAAGCAAGTGTATGAAAGGAAAAATAAGTGTATGATTGGGAGTGTTTCAGAAATGATGGAAAGAGTGTTGTACGGTTACTCATTAGTAAGAGGTGTGATAGATGAGAGTTTGACTTAATCGTACTTACCGGGTGCGAAAATTAAGGATGTAAGTGAGAGTATTAGAGTGCAAAAGCAGAGGGTGAAAGAAATGATAGTCATGGCAGGAACAAACGTTTTGAAAGGAGATAAATTTGATATGAGAAAGGACTTGAAGGAATTATTAGAGGTAGCAAAAGAAAAGAGTGACAGAGTTAGGATAGTGAGTCTGTTGCCGCAGTATGACAGAGAAGAGTTTACAAGGAGGGCCATAATCGCAAATTACTTTATGCGCAGGTTATGTAGACGGTGTGGTGTGGAGTTTGTGGACATGTGGAGTGAGTTTGATGGGCGAAAGGATTTGTACAAGATGGATGGCTTGCATTTGAATGGATTTGGTGTGCAAAGACTGGAAAAAGTGTTGCTGAATAAAGTGAAAGTGGATGTGCAAAATCAGGGAAACTAGAACTATTAAGGAGGGGGGGGGGAAGTGGATATGCAGACATCAGTGAGGCAGTTGAGTGTAAGAATGTATGTAATGTGCCCGAGCCAGTACGAAGGACAAGAAATCAGAATGGAATAGTTAGTATAATGCATCAAGACAGGGGTGGGACAAATGGACCTCTGCATTTCATGTATACTAATGCCAGGAGTATTAGGAACAAGAAGGAAGAATTTTTGGCCTTGGTTGGCTCTTCCTGGTCACAGATTATTGGCATTAGTGAAACATGGCTGATAGAAGGTGATATAGTTAGTGGGATAGAATGTGTAGGGTATAGTGTGTTCAGGAGGGATAGAGAGAATAAAATGGGGGGGGGGAGTGTTATTGATGATTGCTGATCAACTGCAGCCAAGGAAAATAGAAGTTGTATTGCAGGATAGTGAAAATAGCTCATTTGAGGCTATTTGGTGTCAGATTGAGACTAGCAGAACAAAATATACAGTTGGGTGCTGCTATAGACCAGGTGATACAATAGATGGCGGAAATAGTATGCATAAACAAATTGATGAAATGAGTGGAAGGAGAGTAATTATTATGGGAGATTTCAACTATGGTAACATTGATTGGAAGGAGGAGAGGACACATGTGAGGAAGGAACTGGATTTTATTCAGTATTAAGGGATAACTATCTGAGGTAGCATGTAATGGAAAATACTAGGTGCTTGACCTAGTAATAGCATCTGAGAATTTGACTGTAATGAATACGACCATGTTGAATATGAATATGACCTGGGAGGTGGCTAAATGTGTGAAATTTTCGATTAAGACAATGTACATATGGAATTATCGTGCTGGCAAGTATGACAAGCTTAGGAGATTGCTTATTTATAAGATTGCTTGGTTCAGTGCTATGGCATGTAAAACTGCAAGGGCTGGATGTTGATAGTACATGGGAAGTGGTCAAGGAGAATTTGCAGGAGATTATGGCTGACTGTATACCTAGAGTCCGAATAGTAAATCAAGTAGGGGTTAAATGGATGAATACCACCATTAAGTTTGAGTTGCAAAAAAAGAAACAACCGTGGAGGGAATTTAAGGAGAAAGGTGACCTGCAGGCACACGAACGGTATAAAGCGCAGGCCAGAAGGGTAACGAGTGTGGTGAGAAAGGCAAAAATGGATTATGAGAGGAAATTAGCCATGCAAGCTAAAGAGAATCCCAAACAATTCTTTCAATATGCTGCAATCAAAAGAAAAACTGTACACGACAGAATGATTTTGAGGAATGCCGATGGTAGGGAGGTCACTGAATCAGTCGATATAGTGGAATTACTGAGTGAGCACTTTGCAAGAGTATATCATCCAGGTGGTGACAATGAAGGAATGAAGGAACCATTAGTTTATACAGGAATTGCATTGAATGAAGTGGAGGTGAATAATCTATTACAGAACCTTAATGTGAATACATCTGTGGGATTCGATAGTATACCAGCACGGATCTTATGTGAAGCGGCTAAAGAATTGCCAGTATCCTTGACCATATTGTTTAATCTGAGTCTTGGGTCTGGTTTAGTCCTGAAGGGGTGGAAAGAGGGGAAAATAGTTCCACTGCATAAAGGAGGACCCAAGATTACTGTTGCAAATTACCGACCGATCAGCATATCAGGAGTCATTGTCAAGGTCTTGGAGAAAGTAGTCAAGAGAAAAATACAGGAATGGATTGATGAAAATGAGATACTGCATGGAGATAGCATGGTTTTGTGAAGGGTAGATCATGCCTCAGTAACTTGCTCAGGTTTTATAACACAGTGATGGTTGAATTGGATAAGGGTAATGGGTTTACAGTGATACTGCTGGACCTGGCTAAGGCCTTTGACACAGGATACCACATGGAATTCTAATCCGTAAACTGCAACATATGAAAATGGATATAGGGTTGGTGAGATAGATAGAAGGGTAGTTAATGGAGAGATATCAGAGAGTAGTTTACTCAGGAGCAGAGTCCAAAAGATGGCCTGTGACTAGTGGTGTGCTGCAGGGTTCTGTTCTTGGACCACTGCTGTTTATTTTGTTCATTAACAATATAGGGAAGGATCTGAGAGGAACGGTTCATTTGTTCCCTGATAATGCAAAGTTGGGTAGGGCAATAGTGAATGCAGAAGATGTCAAAATTTTGCAGGATGATTTGGATAGATTGGAGGTATGAGCTGAGGAGAATGGATGTCAATTTTATGTGGCAAAATGGAAGGTTATGCATTTTGGGGTGAAAAGATTAGCAGCAGTATATCATATTGGTGGAACTGTACTCCAGGAGATTGATGAGGCCAGGGACTTGGGAGTATTGGTGGATAGGGAGTTGAAGTTGAGGGGGTACATCACAAAATTGGCTAACTCAGCTTATCAAATCACTTGGATGCTGAAGAATACTTTGACGAGCAGAGATAAGCAAGTTATTGTTCCTCTGTATTGAGCCTTGATAAGACCCCATCTTATCAAGGCTCAATACAGAATATCTATGGAATGAACCTTATGAGAACAGGTTGAAGATTTGTGGTTGTGTAGAAATTGGTTGATAGGCCGAAAAGGGGAGATCTGATTGAGACATTCAAATTGCTGAAGGGTTTCTATAGGATTAATTCAGAGGATATTTTTGAGAACATGACTGGTGGTGGGAGGACTAGGGGAACATCCATGAAAGCTGGGGAAGAGTGTGGTTAGTAAGAGTGTTAGAGCTAGGTTTTTGCTTTTAGAGTGGTGAATGAGTGGAATAAGCTGCCAGAGTCTGTTGTGGGTGCTATGACAGTGAATGAGTTCAAGGCATTTATCAAATCACTTGGATGCTAGTATGATAGATACTGTGTGAATGTCGAATAGTTGTGATGGACATGATGTTTAGGGCCTCCCTCAATGAGTCTAAGGACTACTTGGAGTCGCCCATAATAATAATAATAATACCTTACTGGATGCAGTGCCAGTGCATCCAGTTGAGGAATAATGTGTGTGTGTGTGTGTGTGTGTGTGTGTGTGTGTGTGTGTGTGTGTGTGTGTGTGTGTGTGTGTGTGTGTGTGTGTGTGTAAGGGGGGGTCCTCCCACAAAAACAATTTGAGCTAGTTTTTGTATGAGGACCACAAAATATCTTACATCTGTTGATCATGAACTGGCTCATGATCAACAGATGTAAGACTGTTTACTTTGGGATAACAACCATATTAAGATCAGTTTCTACATTAATAACTCCTCAATATGGGATAGAAATCTCTACTTAAAGGCAGTGCTTGTCCCAGGTCACTTATGCCAATGAGGCTTCAGGTTAACCTGCAAAATAATGCCTTTGTGGTTAACTAGTGCAGGCTATTTTGTATTAACACATCACAAACCTGCTGCAGTTGTGCTTAGCAGATGCCCTTTTAATTATTTGGTCAGAAATTATAAGCTTGTACTGGATGATACCAATTGTAGCCATATATTTTTAAGGAACACGAGGCATGTTAAAAAAAAAAAAAAAGACCGAACTTTTTAAATAGTGCACCAATCGCATAGAGAGTGCACTGTGGCTACTGAGCACACCTAGCAGCAGGGTTTGACAGCAAACTGCCATTTGCCCCATTCTGCTATGAGCATTAGTCATTGAGTTACATCCGCTAAAGTAAGCACATGCACAAGCCATTCGTCAGATTAGTAACAAAGTGACAATGAAAGAGGTTGAAGAACAATGTGTGTTTGTGTGAAATTTTGCTGCAAACTTGGTAAAAATTTTACAGACATTTAAATTGCTTAACCAAGCTTACGGGGAGTAGTGTATGAGCCAAACACAGTGCTGTGAGTGGTTTAAGCGTCGATGGATGACTTGGTCAAGGATCAAGGTGATGTTGGTTGTGTTTTTTGATTTGAAAGGCATTGTCCATTATGAATTTGTACCACATGGTCAGATGGTAAACAAAGAGTTGTACCAGAAAGTTTTAGTGCATTTCAGGGATGCTGTGTGCAGGAAGATGCCCGAGTTGTGGGAAATCCAGACTTGGATGTTGCACCATGACAATTTGCAGGCATCTGTATGGCAAAACATTAGACATCCATTGTGCCTCATCCACCCTATTCTCCAGACTTAGCCCCAGCAGACTTTTTCCTGTTTCCCGAACTTAAAACCACTTTGAAAGGACATTGTTTCCAAGCCATAGAGGAGTTTCAGGAAAATGCGATAAGAGAACTGCATGCCGTCACAGAAAGTGCGTTCCAGGAAGCATTCCATCAATGGAAGAAATGTTGGGAATGGTGTGTCTCCAGTAGAGGGGAACCACTTTGATGGGGGAACAGTGCTTAAAATGTTGTAAAATAAGCAATGAAGTCTTTATAGCAGAAGTTCAGCCTTTTTTTTTGAACATGCCTTGTATGTGTAGCAGACATATTTTTATAACAGCTGACACATCTACAGAAAATTAAAATTTATTTAACTTAAGTATATTTCATTCCTATTTTACAAGGACGCCAGGAGAGTAGAGAGGATCGTTAACAGAATTCAAAACATCGAGTCTTGTATCATGTCATGTCTCAGTCACATCTGAGTTAACAGGTGACTACATTATCAGAAGGAACAAATGGATTTCAAAGGGAAATAGTGGGTAACTTTTGTAATTCAAATTCAAAGTTATATGTAATACATAATTATTTGTAATTATGAATAGTAATAATTCTCGAAGTTTGAAACTGGCATGCAATCAGAGTAGTTAAGATTCAGATGCTGTTATACCGTTTTGATGTTTCAAGAAACAGACAGTCACTGGCTTGACTCCAAAAAAACTGTGTAGTGTCAATGTTACAGTAAGCATAACAACTTCAAAAGTCAGTTCTCCCCAGTCATGTATACAAGCCTGGCTGTCCTTATCTTTACCCAGCATGAACAAGGTCAGTGACTTTGGCATTGAAATCACCCATAATGGTAATATAGATTGGAAAGAAGAGATGGCATCTTAGGGACTAAGAGAATGAATTTTTTGAGATTTGAGAACAACTATGTTAGGCAGTATGTAATAGAGGGCACAGTAGGATCAAGGCTTGGATATGATCACTTCATCAGAGAAGATTATTGTAGGGGATGTCAAATCTACCTGCATAAATGATGTAAATGATCTAGAAATTTTGTGAGGAAAGGAAAGAATGTGTGTGTGTGTATGTGAGAGAGAGAGAGAGACTATAAAGCTGATGATGAAAAAAATAGTAGACATCTTGGAACTATAGCATGAGGAGTTGGATAGAAAGGATATCGATGTTGGACACTAGTCAAGAACTACTTAACAGCCACACTGTCTGAATGTATTCCCATGGTCAAATAAGGTAGGTGTGAAATGGATGAAGATATTAAGCATGCAGTCTGGAAGCAGAAGAAGATGCATCATGGAGGTATTAATAATTTGGTCTAGCTACTCACTGATGAAGCCTCAATAAAGGATGAAACCGGTATGGGTAGTGACCTCCCTACCATAATGTAATAACAGCATACATTTCCTAGGAAATGTGTTTTTACATTATGGTAAATACCAAAGAATAGTGATCAGAACTTTCCCCACCTTTGCAATGAGTTGCCCGTGTTTGTACTGCGTTCTGGGACTACTTGCATTCAGCTCACGCTAGTATTCGCCGATACTTTTATAGTTTTTTTATACTATATTTGTCATGAAACTCTCTGATTCCAATCTTTGAGTTTCTTATTCAGTTTTAAAACAATGTGGGATCTAATATCCCCTTAATTTAATTAATGTTTATATCGCCGAAATGAAGCCTGTTGGCTCTTTATACTTAAGTGCATAAGACATGTTTTACAGGTGGTACAATAAAACGAATATCAGATTCTTTGCATAGAAGGAAGGAATGGGAATCAGAATTAGTGATAGTGGTAGGCACAAATGACTTGACGAAGAATGTGGAAAGGGATTTGAAGAAGTTGTTGCAGGAAGTGAAGGATAATAGTGTCATTGGGAAAGTAGTTAATTTTTTGCCCAGATATGACAGTAGTGAACTGAGAAGGAGAGCAATGATACCAAATGACAAGATGGCTGAATTGAGTCAGATGGAGAGTGTTTAATTTGTGAATGTATGGAATCAATTCAAAGGGAAGTTAGAATGGTTCAAAGCTGATGAGATGTATTTGAATGGGTTTGGTCTTGGTCATTTGGAGTGATTGTTGTTTAATAAGAGTGCACAGAGTTCCCATGGAATTAGTACCACTAAGAGTCTGAGACAGGTTGAGATGCAGGTTGTGGAATGACAGGAAGATGATAGATACAAAGGTGAGTAAGTGATTATAACAAGAAAAGTGATGCAATGCAAAATGGTGGGGATGATAAGAATATAAATGAAAAATCAGAGTCAGAATCAGGGAAATGGGGATGGTCAGAACGAAGAGAGAGGTGCACTATAGCAGAGAGAGAGAGAGAGAGAGAGAATAAAGAGTGATTGTGTTGATGGGATGGCCTCAAAGAGTGAAGAATTGTTGTATACTAATGTATGGAGTATCAGAAATAAAGGTGCTAAGTTTGTAGCATTGATTGAATCAGTATGCCCAAAGATAATTGGCATTACTGAAACTTGGTTGACTGAGGATGATATACTGTCAGGACTTGAAATGATAGGAAATAGAATTTTCTGAAAGGATAGGAAGATGAAGAGAGGGGGGGGGGAGTATTGTTAATGATAGCAGAGGGATTGTGTCCTTCCAGAGTCGAAGTGGAAAATAGTAGTACGTGTGAAGATTTTGAAGCTGTTTGGCGTGAAGTTGAGATCAGTAGAATAGTATATCTAATAGGATGCTGTTATAGGCCATGGAATGTGAAAAGTATTGATTGTGAAACATTTAGACAAATTAGTTGGGCAAGTAAAAGGAAGGTGATGTTATGGAAGATTTTAATTATAGGAATGTGGATTGGAAAGGAGAGTGAATTTGTTAAGTTTCTGTGGGATAACTATCTAAAAAAGCACGTGATGGAAGCATCACAAGGTTTATTGGTGTTATCCTCAGGATGTGGTTGTGATCACTTTCACCAACAGGTGAAAGTGATCATGAGGTATTTGTTTGGAAGGTAGTCAAAAAGGAAAAAGTTGCTATCAAGGTCTATATATGGAACTTATAGGTGGATGATTATCAGAAGCTCCATGGTCAACTAGCATCAATACAATAGGTTGATGAATTGTGTAGAAAAGATGTTGACAGTGCGTGAGAGATGATAAAGTAGCATTTAATAAAGTAATGCATAACTGCATACCAAGAGTTAAGCGAATAAATAGAGCAGGAGTGAGATGGATGAATGGTAAAATAAAGCAAGCAGTGCTACAAAAGAAGTTATGGAGGAAGTACAAGAGAGTTCATAGTGAACAGATGCATGAAGAATATAAAGAAAAAGAAAAAGTAGAATATGAGAGTAGATTGGCCAGTCAGGTCAAAGCTAATCCAAGGGAATTTTTCTGCTACGTGGCAACCAAGAGAAAAAATAATTATGGCAGATTGATGTGGATAGTTATGGCAGCAGAGTAACCATAGCAAATGATATAGTGGAATTATTTAATGAACACTTCATCAGTATATATCGTAATGGTGTGAATGACTGTGCTATGTGTAGAAGGGAGGCAAGAATTAGGAGAATTAAAGATGAAAGAATCAGAGGCGTGTCAAGTGTTGCTTGGGTTAAAAGGCTGTGGGAATGGAACGTATTACCATGTATTTTTAAAGAATATGCAAAAGAGTTAGCTATGCCCTTGTCCTGGTTATTTAATGAAAGTTCTTGCAGTGGGGAATGTTCCTAAGGAAGATTTGAATAGACTTTTAGCTTGGACAAATGAATGGAGGTTGTAGTTTTAATATTAATAGATGCAAGGCGTTACACTTTAGGATACAGAGATATAAGGTTACATACTGTATTGGTGGAGTTGTACTTCAGGAAGTGGAAGAGATTCGGGATCTTGGAGTGATGGTAGACAGTGGACTGAAGTTCCAGGGGCACATGCATGTTGCAAAGACTGCACATCATACTGCTATGATAAAAAGCACATGGACATGTAGGGATAAGGAAGTGGTGGTGCTCTATATAAGGCATTAGTCAGACCACATATGGACTATTGTGCTCGGATTTGGTCACCTAGTTTTCATTGTGATGTGGAAACACTGGAGTGGAGATGAATAACCAAAGTGATATCTGTGAAAATCTTTGATTGTCTGTGAAAATACTAGTGGTGATGGTCGGCAGTAGATGGAGTTGGTGTAGATGATGAAGGTAGTTGGGGTTACTGGAGTGGTGAAGACAGAGAGTTGTAGAGTAGGTGCCCTCCTTCGAAGGCTTCGGACTCCCTGGAGGTGCTACATAATAATAATAATAAAAAAAAATTACAACAACATGGAACATTAAAATAATAATATCAGAACTCTGGAGTGTTAGTTATGAAGAGCGTTTGAGAGAATGTAGATTACAGAGGTTGGTGGATAGGAGGAAAAGAGGAGATATGATAGAGACCTTCAAGTTAGTTAAGGGATTCTATCAGATTAATACAAAAGAAATTATAAAAAGAGTGGATGTTAAGATGGGAAGAACAAGAAGTCATCCCTGGAAGTTATATAAAAATGTGGTGAAGAAGGGTGTGAGGAGTAGATGTTTTATGTGGAGAGTTGTGAGTGGAATGAATTGCCCAAGTGCAGGTAGTGTAAATAACTTCAAAACTCATTATGATAGATGTTGCTGGTTGAGTGGGACTCCCACAAAGAGTCTGTTGATTCCATGGAGGTTACCAAATAATAACAATTATTATTATAAGCGTTATTATTACCAAATAATAACAATTATATTATTGTAACTTCATGACTAGTCTACTTGTTTATAGAGGTTGTTGACTTCACATCAATTACCTTAGTATGCTATAAACAGTATGAGAAGGGATCATTACCTAGATTGGCTTCAACCTTTATTGAAGTCTCGTTAGTGGGAGCCAGACATAAGAAGATACTAGGGTTATATCAATATTATTATTAAATATTTATTAAATAATTAAATAATAAATATTGATAATAAATAATAATTAAATATTAAATAATTATTAAATATTATTATTATTAAACATTATTAAATGCTCTGGATGAGAGATAGTTGTGGAAAGATTCTCTGCTTGATTACAAAGCATATTATGCTTGACAAGATTTATATTCTTGTTTTTAATCCTATACCCAAGTCTAACCATTTATTTATTCATATGGAGTTTCCTCCCTTTTTCCCCCCATCCCTATTGGGGTGAGTTGAGCTCCCTCATGGGGGGTTAAGTATTTATGGCTGTAGATCCATGTGTGTTCATGGGGCCGGTATGGGATGAAAAACCCAGATAAATTGGCGGAAAAAACCCTACTGTCCGTGCCTATGGCTGAGGAAGCAAATTCCTCAATCTTCGACAGGAATCGAACCTGGGACACTCCTTCCCCAGTCATATGGTTGCGAAGTGCACAGCCACTAGTCTAACCTCACGGACAGTCTAACCATGAAGTAACTTCACAACTAGTCTTCTTGTATATAGAGGCTGTTGACTTCATATCAGTTGATAAGCCATTAGCCAGTCAAGAAGCATCCAGAGCTGTCTTGATATGTGACCAAGTTGAAAAAGAATGATTATGGAAAGATGATATTAGTTGGTGAAAAAAATTCAGTAATAAGCACTTGGAGGATATATTTGAGGTATTTAATGAACAGTTCAAAGTATTTCATTCTTGTAAGTGTAACATCATGCAGAGCGAGAGAGAGTCTTAGCAGAGAGAGAGTTGTCTTATCACCTCCTTTATGCTTCAAGGTGGTGATAAGACAACTCTGATAAGACTAATGCTTCAAAATTATAGGACTGTGTGTGTGTGTGTATGTGTGTGTGTGTGTAGTTATGGTTAAGATGTTGGGGAGGTTAGTGAGTACTAGGATTCAGAATTGGTTTAATAATAGCATCATTCTCTGTGTGGTCAGAATGAATTTGTTAAAGGGAGACCATGTTTTAACAGTCTACTCAATATTACGATGAAGTAACACACACACACATGTTGGACAAGGGAGACAGTGTTATATTTAGATTTTGCAGAGGCCTTTGATAGATTACCACTGACAGGTTGATAAGTAAATTGGAATTGATGGGTGTTAGTTGGAGAGACCTGTGTGTTGTGGAGCCAATGTTGTGACTTTACAGAAGGATTTCAATAGACTGGTTTAGTGGTGCAGGTGATTGGAGTTTATGTTAAGCATTTCAAAGCATAAGGTTTTAAACTTTGGAAAGTAAAGATGATAGGATGCAAGGTACAGTTGGTGGGATATCTTGCAGGAAGCAGAGAAGATAAGGGATCAGGGAATAATGATGAACAATTACTTGAATGTAAAGAAGATGATGTAGAGAATATTGACACATAGAACTGAAGAAGTTATGGTTTCCTTCATATTCCTTGATCATTCTGTATATGGATTATCAGATTTGGTTACCTGGTTTTTTTAGAAGTCATATAAGGACAGGGGCATATCATGAAGAAATAATTTTTGAGCAGCTATTTATTTAAAATGAATAGTCATGAAGTGTTGTAAATATTAAGACATTCAGTGTGACTATAAATCAGATAAGGTATGTTGCCATCAAAGCATACATTTGACTAGTTATATATGAAGAAAGAGTAACGTGATTTCCTACACAAAGTCTGCAACAAGGTATCTACATAATTTTTAAAGGGTAAACATGAGTATATATATATATATATAATGCAGCACACATGCTGGCATATTACCACTGAATGAAATTTGCGTGAAAATTAAAGGTGTGTGGACTGTCAACAGTACAAGTAGCTTAGTTCTACTTGGTAGATTACCTGCAGTTGACAAGTGAAGACACATTCCTTGTGGTTTCCTGTTAGATAACTGTGTATTTTTTTAACTGAGGTTTATCCTTCTCAGCAATGCAAAACAGCTGTGAGGATATTTTGTATACACCTTTTTTCAAATCAGGAATATGAGATCAAGTGAAAATTTTTAAAGATGGTAGACCACATCCACCTGTTCTAAGTTGCCATAGCATTTACATCTTGGAAACAAAGGATTAAACTGATGTATAAATAGAATGGTTTTTAATGAATTTTTAATAACATTACCTTACCAAGCACATCCACCAGAATCTCATATGTCACTGTATGAGGATACATATATATATTGGAAAGGATTCAGAGATGATTGGCTAATTGATAATGGTATTTCACAGCATAAACATCACCAAAAGAACAAAATACATAAATAACTAAGTTATAAATATTTTGTTAATGATTAATGTGTCCTCTCGGGGGGGGGGGGCTGGATTAAAACGAAGTGAATTCAGAGAGGTCAAGCAAAATGTAGTCTCATAATAACTGTCTCCCAGATCTTTAGCAGTTGAATGTAGCCATACTTATTGAGATTAGGGCAGTGTTTCACAGCTGATTCTAAAAGTAGCCTCTAAGACCTCTAGAGGGTGCCTTGATAGGACAGTTCTTTTTCAGTCACACTTTGAATTGTTTCTGCAACAGTTTAATTGAGTGCTGTGTGTTTTTACCACAGTTGTAATTTGTGATGTGAAGGATGTGGTTTGAATTCCATTAAAATATTAGTAACTCGATAAATTATTTATTATTTTGTTTTTCTGATTTTGTTTATACCATGAAACACTGTTATGAATAACCAATATCTAAGCCTATCATTTATACTGACAACTGGCTAAAGTAGTCTTACATCTCTGGAATGTTGGGTATGAAGAAAAATTGAGAGAATGCAGTTTGTAGAGCTTCATGGATAGGAGGAGGTGGGGAAGCAGAGATGTGATTGAGACATATTAATTTGATAAGGAATTGTTACGGGATTACTGTGGACAGGGGTAGAAGGCTATCACTGGAAGCTCTATGAGGAGGGTGTGAGAAGAGGAGTGAGGTAATGGTTTTATTCATGGAGAGTGATTAGTGAGTAGAAGTGCCAGAGTATGGTAAATGTGGAAACAGTGATTAAGTTTAAGGCACAATTTGATGAGCCATGTGCATTACAACCATCCTTGGGCCAAGGATCTAAGCTATATCATAGTTTTGCTTCAGAAAACTCTCTTCCCATTTCTGTTGATTTTATTTGCCTTAAGATCTACGAGGTATGCAGATTTGAAATTATTTAATGTATTTTACAGTTTATCTCATTGATTGCTTTTGATTGTAGTTGAGTGGCTTTTTCCTATATGGTCTTTATTAGGTCTATGGAATGCTCCCAATGAGAATAAATTATTTACTCTTAGACATTGATGGCAGGATTTTTTCTCCTGTTGAGCAGGAAAACTGACTGCCATGAAAATATGATAATAAATGAAGACACAGATAGCAAATGATGGTGATGATTAAGCACTTAAATAGACTTTGGACCAAGGATCTAAGGATGGAAGTTTGACAGATGTACTAGTTTTATGCATCCAAATCTATATAGGTTGGGATAGTTCTTTGAAAGAGGAGTACTTTGCAAAGTAATTTTTTTTTAATAGTTTTTATGTTGGGTATTTGTAGCATGGTCAGCAAAGATCTGAGTAGCCACAGTGTTGGAACCAGAAGTAGTCTTTGTTAAACACTATAAAGTCTACATCTATTTCCACCACTGTGGTTGCTCACACTTTGAATACCCATCAGAGAATCCATTGGATTAATCCACTTTATGGAATTAAATATAAGTATGAAAGACTCTTTGTAGAATCTTCCTTAAAGAACTGTCTCAATCCCTGACGATGTCAATTTGACTTTGTCAAGCTACAGGAAATATAATAACTAAAATAATTTAATTATTACTTTCTATGAAGTCATCTCCTTTCTAAAAATTCCAGTATGACTGACAGTCAACATATAAGCTTACTCACAAGACACTACATCTTTATTACCTCTTAACAGTTACTGCACCCAAAATAAATTTAATCCCTAATCTGTGTAGAGGAGTCCAGATATAGTCTAAGGATAGTTTTAAAGAGTAAGATAATTACATTGGATACAGAAAACTGAGTAAACTTTATATATTGAATCAAAGTAAAATTATGAAGGTGCATTTAAAAAAAAATACTTTAAACTGAATAAATTAAATTGAGTTTTTATTTATTTATTATTATTATTATTTTTTTTTTTACAGAGTAGATCGAATTGCCATAAATATTGCTAAAGATTTAGGAAAAGAATCCTTAATTGCCCTCTGTGTTCTTAAAGGAGGTTATAAGTTTTTTACAGAACTTATAGAAAAGGTTAAGCTGTATCATAGTTTTGCTTCAGAAAACTCTCTTCCCATTTCTGTTGATTTTATTCGCCTTAAGAGCTATGAGGTATGCATATTTGAAATTATTTAATGTATTTCACAGTTTATCTCATTAATTGCTTTTGATTGTAGTTGAGTGGCTTTTTCCCATATGACAAGAATTTTATTAGATCTATGGAATGCTCCCTATGAGAATAAATTATTTACTCTTAGACATTGATGGCAGGATTTTTTCTCCTGTTGAGCAGGAAAACTGACTGCCATGAAAATTATTATTATTATTATTAATATAATTACGGACCCATTGCCAGGTTGTCTGTAATCAACCAAATCATGGAGTGCATCGTGCATCACAAACTCTCTACATATGTTGAAAAATTTCAAATCATACCCAAAACACAACATGGCTTTCAAAAAAATAAAGGAACAGCAACACTCCTGGAAGATTTCACAGACCTAATAAACACTGCATTGGATAAAAACAGAATAACATTAGTGGTATTCATTGACCTAACAAAAGCATTTGACACACTAACACACAAAACCTTGTTAACGAAACTAACACATATCGGAATTGGAGGTTGTCTACTCCAGTGGTTTAAAGCATACATGAAAAACAGAAAGCACTCCACACGTATAGGATCTGCATACAGCAAAGAGGTACAGGTAACCTGTGGAGGACCGCAAGGAGCTGTCCTATCTCCCATTCTATTTAACATATACACACACACACACGACATAAGCCACCTTCCCCTAAAAAGTAAAATCTTCCAGTACGCAGACGACACGGCCATAGTATCCATTCACAACAACGCAAATATCGCTTACACAAATATGGAACACAACATCAATCAAATCACTAACTGGTTAACTGAAAATGGAATATATATATAAACCCTGGAAAAACAAAGCTAATTATATTCAAAAATCCCCAAACCCTGCCCACAGAAACTAAATATCTCAGACATTCATCCTCCTATACACAAAGCGCAGAACCTAAAACCACAACCATCACACAGGTGAAAACAACACGCTGTCTCAGACTTCACTTCGATGCTGATCAAAGTTGGAATAGCAAGCAAACTATACAGATTAAAAGACATTGCCCCAACCCACATAAAAATACTAATTTATAAAGCATTATGTGAAAACATTTTAAGATATGCAATCACATCATATGCATTCTGCGCAGACTACAGACTTAACAGGTTACAATGGTTGCAAGATAAAATGGTAAAACTGATATTCTGGGAACAACCCACACTTATGCAGGAAGCACCGAGACAACACATAATATTTAAGGTGAAACACTCATGCCACTACACAGTCATGTTGAAACATTACTATAGCCCAACCTATAGAGTAACCAGAACAACATATCACATAACAAGACCACAGTCAACAAACTACATAACAAATAAGTACAACATAACATACAAGTACAGCAAAACCACCCGAAACTTCTACATACCTGACATGATAAACAAACGGCAGTTTGTTTATCATGTCAGAAACCTAGGAACGTACAGAAACCTAGGAACATACAGAGAGCTGAAACAGGCGCTATATAAATATTATAGCAAGAATGAAAATTAGAGAAATTCCTGTTTCTCTCTCTCTCTCTCTCTCTCTCACACACACACAACCTATGACAAACCCCTCTCAAAAACCATCACTACAAGAACACAAACACACCACGTCTAAATCCAACCCTACTTGCAAAAAAATGAAGAAGAAAAAAAAATTAAACTGTAATAGCAGTTGAGGTCTTCCAAGCACATACCAACAAACAGTAAAATCAACACCTGGCTTGAAACCAGTATAGAAATATCACCATGAAACCACTGCCATCTATTATCTTCCTCAGATAACGAAAGTTTATTTTTCAATGGTTAGACTATAATAAATTTAGTTTAATCCTTTATCCAAGTGTGAGAAAACAAAGTTTTTTCAGGCGCAAACTTTGGTTGCTCACACTTGGATAAAGGATTAAACTAAATTTATTATAGTCTAACCAAGTGAAAAATAAACTTTCAACATCTTTCTCTAAATCCAGAGTAATTTAATAATAAGGTGGCACACCTTTTGGCAAATCTTATAGGTAAGGATGACCTCTCCTATTGCTTCTGCCTTAGTATCTCCACTCTGGGCCTGGCTCCCACTGACAAGACCTCAATAAAGGTCGAAACCAGTATGGGTAGTGCCCCCCCCCCTCGTTAATGCATAGCAGTATACATGTCCACAAGGAGATGTGCTGTGCATTATGGGAGATACTGAGATAAGGAGTTGAGAGCTTGATCCACCTTTCCTGCGAGTTGCCCGGTGTTGTACTACCTTACCTCATTCCTGAAGATATTTTCAGGTGCAAACTTTGTTTGCTTTGTGTATTATGTATTTAATTTATCTGAGACATAATAAAATGTTTAAAAAAAAAATTATTATTAATTTCTAATTTCTAATTATTACGGGCGACTCCAAGGAGTCCTTAGACTCATCGAGGGAGGCCCTAAACATCATGTCCATCACAACTATTCGATATTCACGCAGTATCTATCATACTTTGCCTTGAACTCATTCACTGTCATAGCACCCACAACAGACTATGGCAGCTTATTCCACTCATTCACCACTCTAAAAGTAAAAAACCCAGCTCTAACTCCCTTACTAAACCACACTCTTGCCCAGCTTCCATGGATGTCCCCTAATCCCACCACCAGTCCTGTGCTCAAAAATATCCTCTGAATTAATCCTATAGAAACCTTTCAGCAATTTGAATGTCTCAATCATATCTCCCCTTTTTGGCCTATCAACCAATTTCTGCAACCCACAAATCTTTAACCTGTTCTCATAAGGTTCATTCCATAGACCTGCTATCATCTTGGTTACTCGCATCTGGATCCTCTCAACCTCCTCCCCATCAAGAATAAACCTAGGTGACCAGATCTGGGCACAGTAATCAAGATGGGGTCTTATCAAGGCTCAATACAGAGCCTTCATAAGACCCCATCTTGATTACTGATGGCAGAGATAAACAATAACTTGCATATCTCTGCTTGTCAAAGTATTCTTCAGCATCCAAGTGATTTGATGAGCTGATTTAACCACTTTTGCAATGTACCCCTAAACTTCAACTCCCTATCCACCAACACTCCCAAGTCCCTGGCCTCATCAATCTCCTGGAGTACAGTTCCACCAATATGATATACTGCTGCTAACCTTTTCACCCCAAAATGCATAACCTTCCATTTTGCCACATAAAATTGACATCCATTCTCCTCAGATCATACCTCCAATCTATCCAAATCATCCTGCAAAATTTTGACATCTTCTGCATTCACTATTGCCCTACCCAACTTTGCATCATCAGGGAACAAATGAACCGTTCCTCTCAGATCCTTTCCTATATCGTTAATGAACAAATTAAACAGCAGTGGTCCAAGAACAGAACCCTGCAGCACACCACTAGTCACAGGCCGTCTTTTGGACTCTACTCCTGAGTAAACTACTCTCTGGTATCTCTCCATCAACCACCATCTCACCAACGCTATATCCATTCCCATATGTTGCAGTTTACGGATTAGAATTCCATGTGGTATCACTGTAAACCCATTACCCTTATCCAGTGCCGTCACTGTGTTATAAAACCTGAGCAAGTTATTGAGGCATTATCCCTTCACAAAACCATGCTGTCTCCCATATAGTATCTCATTTTCATCAATCCATTCCTGTATTTTACCCTTGACTATTTTCTCCAAGACCTTGACAATGACTCCTGATATGCTGATCGGTCGGTAATTTGCATCAGTAGTCTTGGATCCTCCTTTATGCAGTGGAACTATTTTCCCCTCTTTCCACCCCTTCGGGATTAAACTGGACCCGAGACTCAGATTAAATAATAAGGTCGAGGGCACTGACAATTCTTTAGCCAATTCACATAATACCTGTGCTGATATACCATCCAATCCCACAGATGTATTCACATTAAGGTTCTGTAATATACTATTCACCTCCACTTCATACACCACAATTCCCATATAAACTAACGGTTCCTTCAACATCACCACCTGGATGATATACTCTTACAAAGTGCTGACTCAGTAATTCTGCTATATCGACCGATTCAGTTACCTCCCTAGCATCGGCGTTCATTAAAATCATTCTGCCATGTACAGTTTTTCTTTTACTAGCAGCATATTGAAGAAACTGTTTGGGATTCTCTTTAGCTTGCATGGCTAATTTCCTTTCATAATCCATTTTTGCCTTTCTCACCACACTCGTTACCCTTCTGGCCTGCGCTTTATACCGTTCGTGTGCCTGCAGGTCACCTTTCTCCTTAAATTCCTTCCACAGTTGTTTCTTTTTTTGCAACTCAAGTTTAATGGTGTTATTCATCCATTTAACCCCTACTTGATTTACTATTTGGACTCTAGGTATACAGTCTGCCATAACCTCCTACAAATGCTCCTTGACCACTTCCCATGCCCTATCAACATCCAACCCTTGCAGTTTTACATTCCACGGCACTGAACCAAGCAGTCTCCTAAGCTTGTCATACTTGCCAGCATGGTAATTCCACATGTACCCTGTCTTAACTGAAAATTTCGCATATTTAGCCACCTCCCAGGTTTAGACCCTATGATCACTCTCACCAATAGGTGGCAACACGGGGTCATATTCATTACAATCAAATTCTCAGATGCTATTACTAGGTCAAGCACCCTCGAACCCCTAGTATTTTCCATTACATGCTGTCTCAGATAGTCATCCCTCAGTAACTGAATAAAATCCAGTTCCTTCCTCACGTGTCCTCTCCTCCTTCCAATCAATGTTACTATAGTTGAAATCCCCCATAATAATTACTCTCCTTCCACTCATTTCATCAATTTGTTTATACATACTATTTCCATCATCTATTGCATCACCTGGTCTACAGCAGCACCCAACTGTATATTTTATTCTGCTAGTCTCAATCTGACACCAAATAGCCTCAAATGAGTTCTTTTCACTATCCTGCAATACAACTTCTATTCTCCTTGGCTGCAGTTGATCAGTCATAAATAACACTCCTCCCCCTCCCTCCATTTTATTCTCTCCGTCCCTCCTGAACACACTATACCATACACATGCTATCCCACTAACTATATCATCTTCTGTCAGTCATGTTTCACTAATTCCAATAACCTGTGGCCAGGAAGAGCCAACCAAGGCCAAAAATTCTTCCTTCTTGTTCCTAATACTCCTGGCATTAGTATACATGAAATGCAGATGTCCATTTGTCCCACCCCCTGGTGTGATATTTTTATGCGTTATACTAACTATCCCATTCTGATTTCTTGTCCTTCGTACTGTCTCGGGCACATTATAAACATTCTTACACTCAACTGCCTCACTTATGTCTGCATATCCACTTCCTCCTCTCCTTAATAGTTCTGGTTTCCCTGATTTTGCACATCCACTCTCACTTCACTCAGCAACACTTTTTCCAGTCTTCGCACACCAAATCCATTCAAATGTAAGACATCCATCTTGTACATATCCTTTTGTCCATCAACCTCACTCCACACATCCACAAACTCCACATCACACTATCTGCATAACCTGCACATAAAGTAATTTGTGATTATGGCCCTTCTAACCTCATCTCTGTCATACCGTGGAAACAGACTCACTATCTTAACTCTGTCACTCTTTTCTTTCACTACCTCTAATAATTCTTTCAAGTCCTCTCTCATATCAAATTTATCTCCTTTAAAATCATTCGTTCCTGCCATGATTATCATTTCTTTCACCCTCTGCTTTTGCACTCTAACACTCTCATTTACATCCTTAATTTTTGCACCCAGTAAGTACGATTTAGTCAAATTCTCATCTACCACACCTCTTACTAACGAGTCACCATACAACACTCTTTCCTTCATTTCTGAAACACTCCCAATCATATGCTTATTATTCCTTTCATACACTTGTTTATTTCCGTTTGGAGGGGCACTCGGGAAAGAGTTTTGCATTCGCTCCAACTGCCGCTTCGCCCTATGTATTACTCCGCATAACCATGTGATCTCACTCATTACAGCTAATTTCTCATTTTTTTCATCATTCAAACCATTTTCTCTCTCAGTATAATTACTTCCACTCTCTCTTTCATCACCGGTCTCATTGCTATCTTGTACAACATCACAATTTACTGTCAAACTACTGTTTTCTCTCACATTCTGACTTTGTTCTACAACTATCTCACAACCTGACTCCCACTTCAATTCTTCACTTTCCTTACACTTTCGGCACAGTCTCCCACCACTATCATTATCTATCCAAACTCCAGCCTCTTTCGAGAATGCATAATGATGGTGATGTAGAGATTAAGCTCTTAAATAGACTACCAGTATCAGCAAAGGTAAATGGGTGCCAATTTAATTGTAAAATGATGCACTTTGGGAAGAGAGATCACAAGTTGAAGTTTAGAGAGCATATTTCAAAGGTAGCCAAAACAGTATATCAGATTATGTGGTTGTTGAAGAAGCACTAAAAAGCAGGGATAGAGAAGTTATTGTTCCCCTTTTTAAGGTTTTAATAAGGCAACATCTAGACTACTACTACACACTTTGTAAAAAGTACATGCAGATCTGGTCACCCAGATTCTGTGCAGTTGAAGAAAGTTCAGAGGTGTGACGAAGATTGTAGCATGTCTATGGAATGCTCCCTATGAGAATAAATTGAATGTCTGTTTGCTTCAAAAACTAGCTGATAGGCAAAAAATAGGAGACATGATAGAAGTATATGTTATTAAGGTGATTTTGTAGGACTGACACTGACGACTTAAGTACATGGCAGGAAGAGAAAGAAAGGGGGATCACTCATGGTAATTGCATAAGAATGTGTTAGTAAAGATTAGGAGTAGATTTTTTTGCTTGGAAGGTGGTGAATGGGTGGAATAGGTTTGCCAGAGATGTTGTGAGTGCTTTGTCCATGAACGAGTTTAAGGAGAGGTATCGTGTGAATAATGGATCTCCTGCAATGAGTTTTCTGACTCCATGGAGATAACTATATAATATAATAGTAATAATAATAATATGCATTAAAATGACATAAGACTGTGTATATATAGCTTACTACATTATCTTGTTAAGATAAGGTTCAATATGAATCTTCTTCTCAAAATTTTGAATTGGTATGAGAACATGATGGTAATTAAGATAGAAAAAGTAAAGTCACAAATCAGAAATGGATGAGAAACATAATTAAAGATGCAGACTAAACTGAAAATAAAAAGACAAGATAGTGTGCACTATCTTGATGGTATGCATGTGTAGGTATACCATGATTAAACTGTGATAGAGATATAAATATTATAAATATAAATTTAAGATGTTCTTTTATTTAGCGTTATAACAAATTATAAAAGTTGTTATAATGCTAAATCTGCTGACTTTCTTAGCAGATCCAGCTTATGCTCTGAGAAAATATAGAGGACAATGTACAAATGAGAACTGTGTCAAAGTAGATAAGCAGAACTGTGGTAAGGACATAGAAAATAAATATCAGAGAGGCATCAAAATATTCCAGAAGATATCAAAAAAACCTAGAAATGAAGGAAAGTACTATAAAAGAAATCAGAGATGATGAGGGTGACATGAAAACTGAAGTTGAAGATATTTTAGATGAATGGAATAATTACTTTGAAAGATTGCTAAATGAAAGCAGCAGTGACAGCATGGTAGTAGAAACATTCAGGAGGAGTGATCACAAGTACATAACAATACTTGAGGTAGACAAAAGCCATTAAAAACCTGAAATATGGAAAGGCAGCTGGAGTAGATGATTTTCAACCAGAAATCATAGATATTATTATTATTAAGAGAGAGACTTCCCAGGAGTCAGAGACTTATTAAAGGAGGCAACATACTACCTGCACCATACCTTTTCTTGAATTCATTCACACAACTTACACACACAACATCCACAAATTGCAAGCCATTCCAATCACGCACCACTCTGTGAGAGGAAAAATCTAGCTCTCATCCCCTTCTTGATAGCATTCATTCATTCTCAACTTCTAGGGATCCTTTCATGTCTTTCCTTTTCCCCACTCCCCATAAAATGAAAATTTTCATCTATAACACTCTCTCTCCACTGTATCAGAATCACCACAGAAACTAGGAGACCAAAAGATATCTCATCAAGGTCTTGTAAAGAGGCAAAATGATTTACTCATTACATGTCAAGGTTTGTTTCAGCATTGCAATTATCCTCTGAGTTGTATTTGCAATCTTTGATATATGGCCCTTGAATTTCAACTTCCTGTCTAATAAAACTCCAAGATCCCTAGCTTGATCAGTTTCTTCTAGCATAATCTCATCAATATAATATGACATTGGATATCTAATTACACCAAAGTGCATGACTTTATATTTATTAATATTGAACTGACAGTCATTTTTCCAACCTGTTCAAATCATTCTGCAAGTACTGCATACCAGCCACATTCCTGATTACCATATCTGTTTTTGCATGATCAACAAATAACCATATTTCACCTGTCAAATCCTTCCCAATGTCATTAATGTATAGATTGAATAACAATGAATGAAGGACTGATCCTTGTGATACACCACATCCCCCACATTCATCTTTTTCATATCTGTCAGTCAGCCATCATGTTATCCTTGCTAATATTTTATAATCCATACAATATTTTCCAATTTATGAAACAGTCTTCCATGCTGTATTCTGTCAAAAGCCTTAGCAAAATAAAAGTTTTGCTAAGAATACTACCAGAATATCAGATAACCCCCCACCCCCTCCAATCTGTCAACACACTTGCCCTCTTCCTAACAAGCTCCCCTTCCAGGTATACTGTGGTTGTCAGTTCTACTCTTGGAAACTCAGACCACAACCTCATACAAGTCTTTTTTGTCACATAGAACAACTTTCACCAACCAGTCCACAGTTTTGTGTCCTTTGGCACTACAAGAGTTTTCAACTGGGCTCTATGACTTCTATTCCTCCTTCCCATTGTCCAATTACTGCTTCAGTTCTTCTGATCCAAACACCTGCTCAGACTGAATAATGGAAATCATCCTCACATGAACGAATGCTTTCATCCCTTATTTCACTCCAAATTCTCAGCCACCATCCAAGTCTTGATTCTCAAAAAAGTATGCTAATGCTGTAAAAGAAAAAACCTCTGCTTACAACAATTAGCTCAAGACCAAAACTCCAGCTGGCTTCTCTGCCTATACTGCAACTCGCAACAGTTGTAAAAGAATCATCACCAAGTCAGACTTTTGAAAGGGCCAAATGCTGCAAGTTTGCAGCATTTGGCCCTTTCAAAAGTTTCTTGCTCCTGCCCAAAATTTTGCTCAAAATTCTGCCCAAAATCTTGCTCCCTTTCAAAAGTTTCTTTCTCCTGCCCAAATGGCAGTCACTCCTTCTGGTCCCTTGGGAAGGCCATTTGACACAACTTCTGCAAACCAAGGTTTCCACCACTCTCACATCCTGATTGTAGTCACTTTACCAAAAGACAAGGCCAACTTACTGGCATCACTCTTCTCTTCCAATTCCTGCAGTGATGACCTGGGAAAAGTTCTCTACACTCCATAAAGAATGGCTCCCTTCATGTCTCCATAGTCTTCTGACAAAAAGAAATCTGAAGAAGACTTAATAACTTGAACACAAATAAGGCATCTGGTCCTGATGGCATCCCAACCTATTTTATTAACAAATAGTGCCCCAGAACTAACCCCTACCTGTATCTCTTCTTCAATCTATTCTATTTAACTGGCATCTACCCTACAACATGAAAACAGGTCAACATCCAGCCCATCTCAAAGAAAGGTGATAAAAGTCAGCAATTGGATAGTAGTTCATTGGTTTTCTCAGGAGAAGGTCGTCAACAACCAACTCTCTCTCTCTTGAAACACCTAGAGACATATCAACTAATCAGTGACCAACAGTATGGATTTTGCCCCTCGCGATCTACAGCTGATCTTGCTTTCACCACCATTCTATGGACTCAGGTGGCCATGGAGAAATTTGAAGAAACTCACATGGTTGTCCTCGACATTTCAAAGGCATTTGATTAGGTTTGGCCTACTCACCAAACTGCCATCCTGTGGCAGTCTGTCAGCCTTCACTCTGCAACTGGATCACCAACTTTATCACTAGTCACTCACTACACGTAATGGTGGACAGTTTACTCTCCTCAGATTTCCCTACAACATGAAAACAGGTCATCATCCAACCCATCCCAAAGAAAGGTGATAAAAGTCATCAATTGGATAGTAGTTCATTGGTTCTCATGTCTGTTCTCTCAAAAATTATGGAAAAGGTCAACAACCTAACACCAATGCAGGAGTACCCCCAGGGTTCTGTTCTTTCACCCACTCTCCTCCTCTTGTATATAAATGACCTGCTCTCACAGACTTCCAATGCTATCTGTAGCTTTTCTGATGACATTCCATTGCTCTTTTTCACTCAACAAACCTTGTAATGCTCAAGTATTACAATCCTCAAGATCTACCACTACTTCACAGGTGCTAAAACTCTACACAAAGCCCAAATCTGCCCAGCGATGGAATATTGCTCCCATATTTGGGGTGGTGCACCAAAATCCTCTCTAAGAGATTGCTCGATTCTATCCAGAAGAGGGCAGTCTGGCTAATTAATGATCCCCTTCTCTCATAGATGTTCAGTTTCTGTCTTGTGCCTCTTCTACAGATACATTCATGGACAGTGCTCAGCTGAATTGACCATTATTATGCATCCACACTCTCCTCCAAAATCATTAAAACAAGAGCCACTGCTAACCAACACCCTTTTATAGTCCATCTTGAAACTCACTGAATCAACTTCACTGGCTCCTCTTTCATTCCATCTACTTCTGTCCTTTGGAACAGTCTTCCCCACTCTGCCTTCCCCAAAGATTACAATCCTCAGCTGTTCAAGCAAAATGTGAGCAGACTCTTCCTCTCTTCGATTACTCTTGTCCATACATGCACTAATGGGCTATAGGTCTTGTGGGTTTGTGTGTGGATCAGATTAAAAAAAAAATTAAAAAATCAAGAGGCTATTTTTTATGAAATATAATCATGAGAGAATGAAAATATGCAGCAAATTTCAAATCTGGCGACTATTGTTTTAGGGAGTTGTGAGACTCTTTTGCAGGAGTTTTAAAATCACAATATGTTATACTTCTCTTTAAAGATGTTCACTGTTTGCATTCTCTCAGACAATATAAAATGTTTTTATTCCATGCAAAAAATATCACTGATGATATCTATGTATTCACTATCTCTTTATGCCTCGTTCATATCAACCCTCCACTTTCTATCCACAAACTCTGAAGATTACATGCTCTCAGTTTATCATCATAGTCAGCATTCTACAGTCCAAGTGTAATTTTTTTTTACCTATTTTTTACATTTTCTTTTTAAAAGCTTCATGAAATCATGGCAAGCAGATCTATGCATAGTTATGCAGGTGTATTCTGATCACAGAATCACTGCACTCTCTGCTGGTCAGCATCCTCAGTGCTTTGAGTTGTCCCCATCATCATCATGTCTTCCCCCCCCAGCCCAAAATGCAAATTTATATCCACGATCACACCAAGATCCCTTGTTATCTCCACTTACTCAGTATAGTGATGATGTAATTAAATGACACATATAATGATGCTGCGTTAAACTGATATCTTAACTCACCTAACCTTTCGCCTTATTCAAATCCTCCTAAAAAGATCCAACATTTGGTACTATTACTAATATCATGACTATCATATGGATATAGCTGAGCAGTTCTCTGCAACTTAGTGACGATATTGTTGACACAAAGGCTGAATAGTAATGGTTCCAGTGCTGGGAACTCATACTTGTAAGCTTTCTTTGCCTGATATCAGAGTTGATTCCTATATGCAACTCTGATATCCATTGGATAGCAAATGCAATCTGATCCAATAGTCATTTATCTAAACAGTTTTTGCACCTCCTTGTATATATCAACTGGTCAGGCAGCACCATATATTAGCATACATAACTGCCTCCATAGCGCAATTGGAAGAACGCCTTTACATTGTGCCCTTTGATTTAAGTCTGATTCTTGTCGTGACGAGAATCGAACAGAAAAAAAAATACTAGTTGTGGTGGTGGGCAGTAGATGGCATTGATGTTGATGATAATAGTAAAGGTTAGGTGTAGTTGGTGGAGATGGAGAGTTGTAGAGTAGGTGCCCTCTCTCGATGAGTCCTTGGACTCCTTGGAAGTGTCATGAAATAATAATAAAAAATATTAAGTGCTTGTGCTTCATAAAAATTACATTATATGCATTCTTATTATCGACTCTCTTGTTACTTTATTATGAAAGGTGACTAGATTGCAGGAAGAAGTCTCTCTTAAAAAAAAATCCATACTGACTTACATTAATAGTATTTTCATTATTCTAGTTCTTATAGGAGTTCATACTAATTTTTTCAAAATCTTAAACCACCAGAGAAAAATAAAATTTATACTTTGGTAACTTCATTTTATCACTGTTATGCAATGACACTATCTTATTCTCTATCCACTCCTTAGTGATTCTTCTATTTGTAAGACTTGCATGAAACAACCAGATCAATAGTATTGGCAGTTTCTTAGCACATTTCATTAAATATATGTGGCAAAATCTTATCCAGCCAAATTTTGCTCCTGGTTCTTGTTGATGTTCCAAGTACTAATAATGCATCTATTTCATTGACTTCAAATTTTTCAATACTTCTCATCACACCAGGGATAAAATGTATTTCCCAAGGATAAAATATCCTAATAAACTGATCATTAATCATCCTACTTCTCTCCAGATATTCTTGTGTTAACAGATATTTCTTGACTTTTCTGCTGTTTCTTTTTTTTTTTTACTTTGCAACATCCACAAAAAATTACTGTGTTAAGAAGAAAAGAAAACTTGTTGAAAAGACATTTGATAGGGTTTCACATGACAAGTTGATATTTAAGTATAAAATTTCAGTCCACTAACCTGATTTAGATATCAGGTTAGTGGACTGAAAACTAGGACTTTCTGATAGACATCTGAGAGTTGTATATGTGAGGGGTGACAGTATTGGGCAGCAGTAAGGTTACAGGCAGAGTTCAGTATTGAGACTGCCTGTTCAATCTTCGTTCACTGGATTACAGGGATTCATTTGCTTGATGAAGATGATGAAGATTATTATTAATAGTGTTGTGCTATGGCTCTTCAAGAGGATTTGAATAAGCTAGAAAAGTAGGCACATTATTGGGATGTCACGAGTTTGAAGCAAGGATGCTTCATACTCCTTGGTAGGCTGGAGTTATACAGGAAAAAGTGAAAGAATCAAAAAAATCTTGTGGTGATGATAGTTTAGAGGACATATTGCAAAGGTTGTGAAGACAACCCAGATTATTTGCTGTAGTATTGAGAAGCACATTGGCCAGAAGAGATAAAGGGATTGTGGTTCCATTGTATAAAGTCCTGATCAGATCACATCAGAATTATTATGCTCAGATCTGGTGATTGGGATTATGAAGGGGATGAAGAAACCTTGGAGAGGTTGCTTCACCCCCTTCAGGAGGAAAATGGACCAAGGGAGTTAATGGTGGTGGTAGTAACAAATGAATTGGTTGGACTTAAGGAGAATGTGAGGATGGATATCAGGAGATTATTGAGGAGAGTGAAAGATAACACTGTGGTAAGAAGTGTAGTTGGTGTGTTACCCAGGTAGGACAATGATGAGTTGAGACAATGAACAAAAATCAAGAATGGTATGCTAACAGAGCAGTATGAAGAGAAAAGGATGTAGTTTGTTGATGCTTTTGTAGATGTTGATGCAGTTATTAGATTTGGTGTGAATCTATTGGAGAGAGAGACTATTGATAGAAGGAAGGGTAATGAATGATGCAAAGAAGAGATCAGAGGAAGACAGAAGCAATATAAACAAGCAGAAGAGTGGATCAGGTGAGTCTTAAATGTTTGTGAATGGAGAGGAGAGTAGTCTGTGAGATGAGAATGTAAGAACAGAAAAGCAAGCTGCATGGGGAAATGGTGGGGGGGGGGATATACAATGTAAAGGAGAGTGGATTCCAGAAGCAGTAATGAATGTTTTTTTTTTAATAATCACCCCACAGACGATGTAAGGTCACAAAACATATAACACAACAGTGCCATACATGGGCAAGTGATTTAGTAGAAAGAAGCAATCTATTAATGTTTCTTGGAAGAGTTGAAATTGCATTCGTTGGGAAAAATACAGTATCGAGGAGATTATTCTGAAGAACAGAGATGGATGGAATGAAGAAAGATGATAAGTTTGTTCAGTATGTTTGGAGTTGAGGATGTTAGGAATGTTGGACTGTGGCTGCTGTAATTCTTACATGATAAGAAAAAAAGTGGATGAATGGTAGTGGCCACTTGACCAGCACAATGCTCACAAAAGTGCAAAGTACTTATAGAAAAGACATGATGTGAAAAAGGTGCCTATTGGGAAAGTGATTGAAAAGAATCTCTGAGAGAGGGATTGCCTATTTAGCAGATTGCCCTCTTCTGTATATTATGAAAAATGCTAAGAAAGGTTTTGGGTGTACTACCCCAAATGTAAGTATAGTATTCCAAGGTTTTTCAGATCTGAGCCTCATAATTATGATGATATCAGTTGGAAGGAGGAAATATCACATGGCAAAAAGGAAATGGAATTCCTACATCTTCTACGAGATAATTACTTGAAACAGCACATAACTGAAGGGACACGTGGTGTGAGAGTGTTGGACCTGATCATTGGTTCAGAGGACATATGCATGAGTAAGGTGTCCTCGTTACCTCCAATTGGTAAGAGCGATCATGTGGTATTGACTTGGGAGGTTGCAAAATTTGTGGATTTCTCTCTTAAGAAGGGATAGTATATATGGAACTACAGGTTAGGCAATTATAACAAGCTTCGGAGTGAGCTTGCAGCAGTCCCATGGCAGAACATATTGCAGGGGAAAGATGGTAGTAGTGCATGGGATAAAATCAGCGGGTATCTGAGGAAGGCAATATCAGATTGTGTCCCTATGGTCAGGAAGACACACAAGGTAGGTGTTAGATGGATAAGTAGTAGTAGTAGTATCAAGCTTGATCTGCAAAAAAAAGAAAATGTTATGGAGAATTTACAAGGAGAAAGGCGATCAGTACACCCATGAACAAGGCTGAAGCTAGGAAGGTTACCAGCATAGTAAGAAAAGCTAAATCAGATTATGAGAAGACCTTAGCCAAAGAGATCAAGGGTAATCCCAAAGAGTTTTTTCCACTGTGTGGCAAGTAAAAGGAAGAATGACTTCGGAAGGATAACCTTAGTGGGTGCTGATGGTATCAAGGTGACCAATTCATATGTAATAGTAGAGTTATTGAGTGATCACTTTTCAAAAGTCTATCACTCAAGTGAGAATATCTCTGTACCTGTAGCAATAACTAATGTGAGAATTGAAGTTAAGAAATCAGAGGTGCTTATCCTGATCCACAAATTCAAGAATGTGTGGATCAGGATATGATACTCTATAGGGGCCAACATGGTTTTGTTAAAGGTCGATCCTGCCTTAGCAATTTATTAGCTTTTTATAATAGATGACATCTGAGGTGGACAAAGGAAATGGCTACACAATGGTACTTCTGGATTTTGTTAAGGCTTTTGACAGGATACCACATGGAATACTGTTGTGCAAATTGGAGCAGATGGGGATGGATACTAAACTGGTAAAATGGATAGGAGAATGGCTCAGGGACCAGAAAGTGGTGTATGGAGGAGCAGAGTAAAGGATGGGGCAGGTGACCAGTGGTGTGCCTCAGGGCTCTGTGCGTGGGCCATTGTTGTTTAATTTGTACATAAATAATATAGGAAATGGCTTAAAGGGAGATATTCAGTAGATAATAGTACTATTCTTTATGATAGTCAGCATGGGTTTATTAATGGGAGATCTTGTTTTAGCAATCTGCTTACACATTGCAGCAAGGTGATGTATTCACTGGATAAAGGCCTACTAGTGGATAAGAAATTGAATAAGAGAGTGAGTTAGATAGCTGATTGGTTATCAGATAGCTATCAGCAGGTTGTGTATGGGGAAGTGGTATCCCAAAAGAGAAAGGTCACTACTGGAAGTGCTGAAGGGGTGTTTTAGGGTGATTATTGTTTAATTTGTATATTATTTATATTGGGACAGGCTTAACTGGAGATATGCAATTGTAATGTAGATGATGCCAAGTTAGGAAGAACTATAAGCAGAGTAGGTGTTGTGACCTCACAGGAGGATATCAATACTGTTTGAGTGGGCAAGTAAGTGGAGCATCAATTTAATGTTACAAAATGTCTTTAATGTCTTTAAAGGCAAGTTTGGGATGCAGAGTATACAAATTTTGAAACAGGGAGATGCAAGATCTGGGAGTGATGGACAGGGACTAGAAGTTTAAGAGTCACATTCAAAAAATTGTGAGAACATCTCAATGTATTATGTCAGTAATGAGAACCTTGAAGGAACTAGCAAAGAGGTGATCTAGTCTTCTGGTTTTCAAGGGGATAAGAATTCTTAGAGAGGGTTCAGAGATAGGATTCTTTCTGAACTGTCCAGTCTATGGAATGTAGGATATCAAGACAGATTGAGGAAATGCACTTTGCAGAGTCTTGTGAACAGAAGAAGAGGAGGATATTATTGAGGCAGATAAGTTGGTGAGGGATTGTTTTGGGATTAATGTGGAGAAGATTTTTCATGAAGTAGAGGATGATAAGGGTAGAACAAGAGGCCATCCCTAGAAGTTGTATAAGGAGGGTGGTGTAAGAAAGAGCATTATGAGCATATCCTTTTCTTAGAAAGTAGTTGGCGAGTCCAATGCATTGCTGAGAGTGTAGTGAATGTGGAAAAAACTGTGACTGGACTTAAGGCATGGTTTGATAATCTCTTTCTGTGTGAGAGTGTGGACCTTCTACAATGTCTTTTTACCTTTGGAGGTCTGATGTTAATCATAATAATCATCTCTACCTCATACCATACAATCTTAAAACCATGAGTGTGATTTCTCTTGTGGTTTTTTAACCTGAGGACTGAACTCATCTCCATTATGGATCACATTCCCTCCCCCCCTTTCCTCCTTTGTCATATGCTATCCCTTTCAACTTCAGTTCCTTCCAGAATATTATCTGGTTAACCACATTTCACTAATACCAATAATCTTTAGAGACAGACTGAATCTCCTAAATTCATTGCCTTATTTCTAATACTCTTTGCATTTATATATATATATATATATATATATATATATATATTAATGTATAAATATATATATATGTATAAATTAATATTTATACATATATATATTAATTGAAGAAATTTAATGACTATATATATTAATTGAAGAAATTTAATGACTAGAAGCAGAGAGATACCAAAATAAAAAAAAATAAAAAATTCATCAGGTTCATAACATGTAAAGAGCAAAAAAAAAAAAAAAAAACCATTACAAGAGAACAACAGCTATAAATTAATTTGCAAACATATTGCTGACATTTGAAAATGTTCTGGTTACCATAGTATTGTTGGGTATGTTCACGAGGGCATGATCTCATGTATGTCAAAGTTGGACAACCAAAGAGTGACAATCAGATAGGTTATAGCTAAGGTTAGTATTAAGATGGACCAGATTGAGGATCAGGAATTCTAAGATTCCAATTCTAAGATTGATTCTCAAGCTCATCATAGCATCTAAAAATGTTTTCTATCACTTATCCAGTGGTCTGGATAAGTGATAAAATCTTCACTGTTAGGGTGAGCAGAATTAAGAACGTGATTAGATAGTGTGCTGGCTCGATTGCTGCTATACGAGATGTCTCTCTCACATGCTCTTCTATATGCAACTCAGTGGATTTCTCCATCTGACCAAAATAGGGCATATTGCAATTACACCAGACAGCCAACTCTGAGATATGTATATACAAGTAAGAGTTTATAAGGCAGAACACCAGAATAAGATGGTAGCAATTATTAATAATTGATAATAAGTGTAATGATGGTAATAATTGTATCATCTTATTCTGGTGTTCTGCCTTATAAACTTGCACTTACACATTCAGGAACTGACAAAGTCTACATGCTTTTATATATATGTGTATACATATACACGAGAGTGTGCTGAAAAGCTGTGATAATCACTATGAAGGAATTTATGTCTTCTTTTATATATCCTAAAAGAAAAAATGATTACAATTTGATGAAACATGGGGATTAAAGGGTTTTAAGATATGTTCTTTCTTGTGGTTGCTATCATTTTTGTTCTAGGTGTTTAATCAGAACTTTTCAGCCCACTCCCCATATATTAAAAAAAGTGAATTGTTAGTATTCTCATTATTCCAGTATCTATAATTTCTCTTCTCACTCCTGATTCTTCTCTGTGTGATATTCCATGTAAACTTCCATCACTCACATGAGGCTACCCCTTCTACCTTGGAAACTCTACACGGCACTCTCATTTGCTCAGAGAACATAAATCTTCTCCAAATTTTCTCTGCCAGAGACATCTTTTGAAATACAATATGAAAACTATAATAAGACACAAACAATATACTAGAAGCCTAAATCTTAAGAGGGGTTCCCTCTATGGGTACTTATAGCTGTTTCCCAAATCTTGGGAAGCTTAACACAATCATATCTATTCTATTTAGATTAGATGTTTTTTGGAATTGGTAGCAAATTTAAGAAGAAAAAAAAAACAGTCTTTCACGTTTGTATTTGCTGCAGTGAAGCAGAGTAGTTTTTCTCCCATTTGATTTTGTACAAGGTATCCAAGAGCATGCTAGCTAGCCTTGACCGAACATGATTGTGACAGCAGATGTATTTCTTGTGTTTTTCAAGGGGGTGCTGTTACCAGATCTCCCAGATTGTGTATAACAGAGTGGATAAGTGCAGTAAGTTTTGTATAAGGTTTAGAAGCAGTGCAGAGATTATATTTCTTTAATGTTCTGCCTTTTTTTTTAATGTGAACCATTGAACAGAAATAAAGGAGACTTCATATGTGAATGAAGCCTGGTTACAACAAAGGATGAACACTCTGTTAACAAGGCTTTTAATGGTATGATAATTTTAGAAGAATGAATGATGGGAAAGTTTGTGGATGTATCTACCTATGTGGGATGTTGGGAAGACATGCAAGTAGATTTTATAGAAAGACAGGACATTGTTATTTTCTTTTTCTGTGTAATGAACTGGGTGTTTTTGAATCCACAACCTATTGGTTGGAAAGCAGATACTCTAATCACTCAGCCAACCAGGCCAGCAGTGAAAAGTATTTTCTTTTCTGACATCGTTGATCTCTTAAATTTTGCTATTCATACTGGTTACTTCATTTGAAGAATGCATTATATAAACAGAATAGAGGAGTACAGCCATGGGCTCTCTCCTTCTCTAGCCAGTTTCTACATAGAGCATTTAAAAAAAAAAAACTCAAACCATCTATCTGGCTAAGAGACATTGATGACGTGTTCATAATTTGGCCATATGACACAGACACATTATTCTTTCTTCCTCCACCTCAACAGCCAACATCCCAGAATCCAGTTCAATGTAGAAAAAAAGAAATTAACAATAATGTCTTTTCTAGGCACTCTGATCATACATCTTCCCAAAGGCACTCTTTCTGACTTTACAGAAAACCTACCCATAAGGGCAGATACATATACTAATCTTCCCATCATCTTCCCTACCAACAATATGTTATCATTGAAACCTTTGTTAACAGTACCTCCAATCTTTGTTCCAACCAGGTTTCCCTTACAGCTGAACTCTCCTCTATTCATCATATCTTCCTACACAATGATTACAATACCAAAAAGATTAACTGAATATTGATCCTCCCATCACTTTACATTCCTCTTAACATGGAGATTATATTAATGCTATTACTAGTCTCCATATCAGGGGAATCTCTGAAAAAATAACCAGAATGTTAAAGAAATATGTCTGTACCGCTTTCAAATCTCATATGAAGCTAGTTGTCCTATCTGCTTTCCTAAGGATCAACATTCTCTCCTCTCTGTTTAAGGTGTATACAAGGTTTTTTGTTCTTGCAAGTTGTCAATATTTTGGACTCTCAAGGAGATCTGCCAACATCTTCCTTGAACAACACAAGAAATTATGTTTGCAGAAAATACAGAATCAAATAGAAAATCTACTATACTTCACTGCTGAAAATACAAACTTGAAAGACCTTTTTTTTGTAATTAGCAGCAAATTTAAAACCCAACCTAATCTAAATAAATATGATTGTGTTAAACTTCCCAATTTGGAAAACATTAATTTATAGACCTCCTGCCCAGCAAGCAGCCAAGGCTAGCTACCAGCACCCATAGAGGGAAGCCTCTTTATGGGTGCTGGTAGCTAGCCTTGTCCAAATATTGTTCACGTTTTTGTGTGTATTATTGAAACTTTTATATTGTATCCTAGAAGATTTTGGGACAGACATGAAATATTGGAATTAATAAATATTTGTTTAATTATTTCTTTGTGCTGTTTTCTTTTCCATTAAACCTGATTATGAGCAATCTACCTGTTCATAGGCAAATTCCCTCTCTCTCTCTCTCTCTTTTAAACACTCTCCAAAGATATATGTATTACAATTGGCTACTAATAACAATGATATGATACATATTATTATGACACCTCATCTGCACATATGGTGCAAGTTCGATGGCATAATGTGGGGGGGGGGATATGGTTAAAACGTATAAATTACCAAAGTAGTTTAGTAACTTCACAGGATTGAAGCAGAAGAAATTTTGCAATACATAATAAGAAGGGAGGGAAAAGGGAAATTGCATAAGAATGTGATTAGCAAGGATATGAGGACTGAATTTTTTTACTTGATGAGTAGAATGGATTTCAAAAATCAGTTGAGTACTTTGTTAGTGAATAAGTTTAAGGAGAGATATGATAGGCATTTACAAATAATGGTTAGTGTTGATCTCCTGCAGTGAATCTTCAGACTCCATGGAGGTTCCTATATAATAATAACAATGAATTATTAAAAAAAAGAAAAGTAACTTTTTATAAGTGAAATTTGTTTTTTTCCATTGTAGAAACATTGTTTATGACCAGATTTCTACAGTGAGAACCAAATTTTAAATTTGGTTTGCGACAAGTCAGGTTATTTGTCCATGGCAGGTCTTTGGATCTAACATGTTAATGGAGGATGGATTGGGATTATCTATGATTGCTGTTAAACTGGTAGCTGTCATTGCAAGAGGTCCATTCACTCCACAGCACCTGTCATTCTACTCTTTAAATTTGTTACTGTTGATGTGCTCAACACTTCCACTGTTAACCCATTCCAGTCATTCACAAGCACTCACCATAAGAAAAAACTAGTCTGCATTTCCTGAGAGCATAGTGAGTGAAGAAATTGCGAATGGGTTTAAGGCAGTTTAATGATGATTTTTTTGTGTGAGTATTAACCTCCAGCAGTGAGTCTTTTGACTCCTTAGAGGTCTGATACATTTGAAACACTATCCACAATCATATTCAGCTTGATATGGGTTCCTTCTAATAATCTTTGGCTTTCTATAAAAAAAAATGTAAAAAAAAAAAAAAAGCAACGTAGCATATAATGATAACAAAATCGTTAGATTGACTTGTAATACTATTTGTTATTCATACATTTTGTGTTTACTGTAATCAGTTGAATTATCTTTAATTAGCTTAATTGGATTGCATGATACTGTTTTGGTAGCTGGAGAAATTTTTAAACAAATTGAAGCTAAATAAAAAAAAATTAAAGATGCCAAAAAAATCAAATTCTTGGTTTCGTTCTTTATCCAAGGGGAAGCAAACAAAGTTTGTGCATGAAGTAACTTCACAACTGGGCTACTTGTATATAAGAGGCTAATGTCTTCACATCTCTGATCCAGAGTATTTTAGTAATAAAGTGCGACACCTTATGACTTTTTTTTTGTATATGGAAATATAACTTCTGCATTACATCAACTTTGGTATCACTTCTGGGTTTGGCTTCCACTAATCAGACTTCAATAAAGATCAAAACTGGTCTTCATTGTGGCATTGCATTATGGGATACTAAGGCAATTGATGTGAAAGTCATTAGTCTCTATATACATGTAGCCCAGCTGTGAAGTTACTTCACATGCAAACTTTGTTTGCTCACACTTGGATAAAGGACGAAACTAAGAATATAATTTCTTGGCATCTTTAATTTATAGTATAACCAAGTAAAACAACTTTTAACAAATAAAAAAAAAGTGTATGAAATGCTTAAATAATTTGGATATAAACTTGAATTTTAAAAATTCTAATATCAAAAAGTTTCTTTTGTTGAAGGATGACCAGTCAACAGGTCAGGTACAAGTCATTGGTCTTGAGAGTCTCACTGTTATACATGACAAGGTGAGTGATTTTGATTATTAGTATCAAAAAGTGTCTAAAGTTATATATATATATATATATACAGGGCAGCCCAAAAGTCGTGAAGAGGTTTACAATGTGAATAATTATTATGATTATTAAGTTTTTATTTTATTTTTTTTCAGATATTCTAAGAAACATTTGGAAAATTAATCATGGAAAAGTTCACAACCCAACAACAAATCAAAATCATACAATTTTATTTTGAAGATTAACAGCATTCGATTTCAGCATTCTCCAGATCTGATGGCTCCTGACTTTTCTGGATGGTTTTACTTGAAGGAAAAGGTGTATGTGAACAAGCAGCAGACAATCCAACTGCTGAAGGAGAACATTTGTGCAGAAATTAGGGCACCACAACCAGAAACATTAACAGTTGTCATGGAATATGCCATACAAAGCGCTCGTCTTTGTGAACAAGAATATGGATGGCATTTATGTGATATGGTTTTTCATAACTAATAAAAAAAAATCTCCAGGTTCTGTATTTCATTACCATATTTACTTGAATATAACTCATACTTTTTTCCCTAAATTAAAGTTAAGAAATTATTGCGCAAGATATATGCAGGGATCTAAAGTTTTTCAGGAAAAAACGAAATTGACATTTATCATTAAATTCTCAGTAATCATATTATTTATAAAATTAATGCATTTAAATTTTAATTAACATTATTTGTGCTTTCAGCCACTCGCCTTCATCACATAATATATTTGAATTTTTTAGCAACAATGCCTCTGCAATTAAATTAATTATTTCTGGCAAAATCATGTCTCAAGCTCTCAAAATCCAGTTGCACAATAGTTCTAATGATGGTCTTTTAATCTTAATCCACCTCTGTGCAATCCAAGATCTAATAGAAGTCAATGCTCTCACTCCCACATTTCCTCTACTGGTTGTTTCCATCTCTATGAATATGATTGGTATGGTAATAACAAAAGATCACACAACTCAAAGAATAAGGCAAACTGATGATTGTTGAGGTCAAATGCTGATAATCTTCAGCTGAATTCCAAAATATCGGAAACTGCCCTAACAGCATTCACTATCTATTTCTTAAAGTTTTTTCGTGTGTGAACTATATGCGAAACTTTTTTACTTTATGAAAAAAGAAATTAAAATTTATTTTTTCATAAAGTAAAATCAGGGGTGCAAGATATACGTGGGAGCAAGTTATATTCGAAAAAAAAAGATTAAACGTTTAAACCCCTTTGTGACTTATGGGTGACCCTATATATGTGTGTGTGTGTGTTTTTTCCCTATTAGTTTTAGGTATTGATTTATTATGACATTCTTGCTCACACATATTTATTATCAATTTTTAGAATGTGCTTATAGTAGAAGATCTTATAGATACTGGATGTACTATTCAGAACCTTCTGAAAATGTTAGAGCAGTACAACCCCAAATCTGTAAAGGTTGCAAGGTGGGTAATTCTACTTCTATTATTATTAAGGAACACTAAACACAGATTAGGTGATTGAACTATGCACAGTAGCCCATATTTTGTCCATATTTTGACTTGTCCATTCTTTCTCAGTTGGGATGTGAGTACGGTAGTTGAGACCGAGCAAATATATATGGTAAGCAGTGATCAAGGTTATTGGGCAAGGGTAGGTGGGGGGGGGGAATCACAACCAACAAGTGACTTGGGTTGGTTGTGGATGTAAAAATAAAACTGCTGTATTTATTTACAAATGCCAGGAGTATTAAAAATAAGGGAGATGAAATGGTTTCACTAATTGAATTTATTTGTCCCAAAATCATTGGAATAAGTGAAACATAACTGAATGATGATATCCTAACTGGATTAGAATTGGAATAGTACAGTGTTTTCTATGTGGGTAGAAAGGACAAAAATGAAGGTGGGTGGGGGGAGTGCCATTGATGATAGCAATTAGGGAATTATATCCACATAAGGTAGACATGAAAAAGAGAAATACTGACAGAGATTTTGAGGCAGTGTGATGTGAGGTGGAGGTTGACAGAAAGAGATATTTAGTTAGATGTTGATATAGGCCAGGGAATGTGGAGATGTTGATATAGGCCAGGGAATGTGGCGGTGTGGTGATGAAGAAATGTATAAGCAACTTGGGTTAGTGAACAAGGGAAGGACGATTTAATTATGTCAGTACAGATTAGAATGAAGAGATAGCATTTGGGAATAAAGAAAATTAGTTTCTCGAATTCTTGAGAGACAACTATCTCAGGCAGTAAGTAAAGGAGGACATGCAAGGATTGAGAATTTTGGATCTGATTTCATTGGAGGATGTAATTGTGAGTTGGGTTTCCCACTTCTCTCCAGTTGGCGAGAGTGATCATGAAGTGATCACCTGGGTTGTGGCTAGCCATATGAAGATGTCTGTGAGAAAAGGATATATATGAAAGTACAAGGCTGGTGATTATGACAAGCTTAGGAGACAGCTTGGAGCTATAGCATGGAACGAGGAGTCGAGTGGTAAGGAAATAACTGTTGCCTGGGAAGTGACAAAGAAATACATAACAGTATCAATGTGTGAATGTATTCCACAGGTCAAAAGGCTGAATAAGGTAGATGGAAAATGAATGAGAGTATTAAGCATGAAATCTGGAAGAAGAAGAAGGCACTTTGGAGATGACACAAGATGAATAATGATAATAATCAGTTGCACAAAGAGTATAAAGAGCAGGCCAGGAGAGTGATTCAGTTGGTAAGGTAAGGACAAAAAAAGTGCATCATGAGCAGAAATTATCAAATCAGGCCAAGTAAAATCCCCATGAGCTTCAATATGTGGCAAGTAGAATGAAGAATGATTATGGTAAGATGATGTTAATGGATGAAGGTGGGAAATTGGCAACTGCTTCAGAGGACATAGTTGAGGAATTCACTGAGCAGTTCATCAGGTTGTTTCATCCTCAGTGTGAAATCAGAAGCTCAATTGTAGAGAATGAAATGAAAGAAGACTTGATGGTGAGCAAGCAAAAAATATATGAGGAGTTAAGTAAGCTTAATGTCAATAAGGCAATAGGACTGGATGACATAACACCACACTTTTTTAAGGGAATGTTTCAAGGAGTTAGCATCGGCCTTGGCCTACCTGTTTAACAAGAGTCTTGCAACAGTACAAGTCCCAAAGGACTAGAAAGAAGGCAAAATTGTTCAACTTCACAAAGGTGGTGATAAAGCTAAGGCAACAAATTATATGCCAATCTGCATATCTGGAGTTATAGTTAAGGTATTGGAGAGGTTAGTGAGAGATGGGGGGGATACAAAAGTGGGTTGATAACAGTGGTATTCTTTATGCTTTCAGCATGGGTTTGTTAAAGGGAGGTCATGTTTTACCAACTTGTTTATGTACTATAACAAACAAAAATGTATTGGACAAGAGAGATGCATATACAATGGTATACTTAGATTTTGCAAAGACTTTTGATAGATTGCAACACCACAAGTTGATAACTATGGTAAATAGATGGGTTTGGATGATAGACTAGGTAACTGGATAAGTGACTGGATATTAGATAGCTACCATTAAGTTTTGTATGGGGAGCACTATCTTGAAAGAGGAAAGTTACTAGTGGTATGCCACAGAGTCTGTTTTGAGGCCATTGTTATTTATTTATTTTTTTAATCAGCTAATAAATACCTTTTATCCCCTTATAGGGAGTAGGTTAGACCATTTTACCCCTATCTAACTTTTTGTAGACTTTTTGGTGAGCAATTAATTTATATATTAATGATATTGGGATGGGTTTAATTGGTGATATATAGACAATTGTTGCAGATGATGCAAAACTGGAGAAGTGATGAGGAATCTACCAGATATTGTGGCCTTACAAGAGAACTTGAATAGATTATATGATTGGGTTAACTTGAGAGCAGTAAGAAGGGAGGAGCCACTGATAGTGAGAGACTAGTACATGTATGAGAAATTAAGTAAACATGATGTCAACAATACTGTAGGACTTTATAGTATATCACCACATTTCTTGACGGAATGTTCCAGGAGTTTAACTTATATTAAAAAGGCACAGCTTTGCTGTACCTTTTTAATATGAGTGTTAAACTAGGCCAAGTTACAAAGGAGTAGAAAGAGGACAAGACTTTGAATTTTAGGGCCACGTCTGTTTGTCCGGAGTTGTGGTTAGAGTGTTAGAAAGGTTAGTGAGGACAAAGATTCAAAAATGGGTTGGCAACAGTAACATTCTCTTTGATAGACAGGATTTTGATAGGGTTTTCTAAAGAAAGATTTTTGTTTTAGCAGTCTGTTTATTTATTATAACGAGGTTATAAAATGCATTGGACAAGGGATGCATACACAGTGATATATTTAGATTCTGCAAAAGCCTTTGAGAGATTGCCACATGAAAATATGGTAATTAAATTAGAACAGATGGAGTTGGAGAGTAGATTAATGCACTGGAATAGGTATCAGCAAATTGTATAATCAGGGTTTGATGTCCCAGAAGAGGAAAGTCACTACTGGTGTACCTCGAGGATCTGTTTTAGGGCCATTGCTGTTTAACTTGTATGTTAATGATATTGGAGCAGGCTTAACTGGAGATGCACTTCTCTTTGCAGATGATGCAAAATTGGGGAGAGCGATGAAGAGGGTAGTTTCCTTGCAAGAGGAAACAGTCAATGAATGGGCAAATGAGTGGGTTACCCAATTCAATGTTATAAAGTGTAAGGTTTTAAAATTTGGGAAGCAAAGATGGACCTTTTCACACCTAGACCTTTTCGTCTTAGAGAAGATGAAAAGGTCTAGGTGTGATAGTGGATAGGGACCTGGAATTTCAGGACATATTACTATAATTGTGAGGGCAGCACAGCAGATTATAGCAATGATGTACAGAATGCTGACTTGTAGAAGTAAGGATGTTATGATCTGCATATGTATTACTGTGCACAAATTTGATTACCTGGTTTTCAAAAATATGGAAAACAAGATGTTGGGAAAGTGTTCCGAGATCATTGAATAAGGTGGTTTTTGGTTTCTGGAATATTGAGTATGAGAACAGATTGAGGGAATGCAAACTGCAGTCTTGTGGATGGAAAGAGAAGGTGGGGGGGGGACATGATTGAGACATATAAGTTGGTAAGGGATAATTACTGGATTAATATGGATGAGATTTTTCATAGCATGAGTGGAGACAGAGGAAGAATAAGAGATCATCACTGTAAGTTGTATAAGGAGGATGAGCAAGGGATGAGAGTAGGGTTTCTGCATGGAGAGTGTGCTAGGGAGTGGAATGCATTGCCTAAAAGTGTGATGAGTGCAGAGACAGTGAATGCATTTAAGTAACGGTATGATGAGATGTGTGTGTGAGAGAGAGAATGGGACCTCCTATGATTAGTCTTGACTCAATGGGGGTCTGATGATGAAAAAATTAAAGAAATGAATACCAAGTTAGCTGAGGATAAGTGAGAATTCCAGTAGCTAATTCCTTCATGTATGAGTGTCTTAGATGTTCTAAAACCATGGCTCCATGGTTTGAAAATGTCTGAAATTTTAGTAAATCTATCTTGTCTTAGTATTTTTATTTTATTTAGTATTATTACTGATTATTATTGTTAATTCATAATAAAATATTATAAAAAGCATACAGATGTGTAAGATGAAATCCTTACATGATGGAATTTCTTTTTATTTCTTTTTGTTTAATTGAAGATTTGAATTTAGCACCTTGTAGCTATAAAATCACAAACTGATTTCAGTTACAAAAAAACAAAGAAGCTTTATTTTATTGTATTTTATTTATTTATATTTTTTGGGCTAGTGTTCATTAATTAGGAAAAATAATTTGTAGAGAATAAATGATTTGGGTAAACATATACACATCTTGGAAAGAATTCAATGAACACCCCCCATGGGCAAAGCACATTGTGCCATGTCATGACTCATGTGTTTGTAGTTGGTGTAAATTGGAGGAATATGATGCATCCAGATGTGTAAGATGAAATCCTTACGTGATGGAATGAAATCTATTTCAAACGTAGCATCCCATAACATCGGCATTTCATTCAGACTTTTTTTGGTTTCCTGGTTGCAAAAAAGGAACTGACAGAGTTTGAAACAGTTGTTGTAATAGGATTCCATGTTGCAGGCCTATTACAACTATAATAGGCATGCTGTTTGGAAAATATTGAATATGAGAACAGATTGAGGGAATGCAAACCACAGTCTTGTGGATGGAAGGAGGAAGTGGGGGGGCATGATTGAGACATAGGTTGGGCTGTCCCATGTCAAATCGTTGACACCATACTGAGATGAAAGTGCAAGGAGTCAACTGCAAATGTTACCTGCAGTGGATGACCTGCCACACTCACCAAACATGATGTAGGATGCTATGAAGAATAATATGTAATAAAACCACTATTTGTCAGCAGACACATTGAATGCAGAGTTTTGGGGCTCATAATATGGGTTTCAATGGTAGGATCACAATATGCAAGCCTCACATTACCTGAACCAAATGCAGTGTCATCTTCAGTGGTGCAAAGAGCATGTACAATGGGACATGGAAACTTGGAAAGCAGTGTTATGGAGTGACAAATCATGCTACATTCTTAACTGAGCAGATGGACTGATGTGAGTGTGATGGATACCTGGTGAACGTCTCTTACTAGAGTGTGTAACCCCAGCAATGAAATTTGGAGGTGGTGGTGGTGATGTGATGGTATGGTCTTAGTTTTCCTGGTTTGCCCACGGACCTCTGTTTGTGGTACCATGAACATTGGACTCCGAGAGGTATCTGAACATTTTGGACAATGCAATGCTTCCTACTTTGTGGCATTTCTATGGCAGTGATGATTGTCTCTTTCAGCTAGACAATGTATCTTGCCATAAGGCTGCTGCTGCTGTGTCATTTGCAGACACAAACATCACCTCACTTGATTAGCCTCCACAGAGCCCTGATCTCAATCCTATTGAACATCTGTGGGATGAACTGGAGCATCAGTCTGAGACCTCATTACATGCATGGTCCAAAATTCTCATTGTTCGTTATCATATGCTTGTGGAAAGTATGCCCCATAGGATTGCTGCACTCATTGCAGTGAAAGGAGCTCCTACATCTTATTAAGGTAGGCACCATGGCTGTTTGTATAAAGGACACCACATTATGATGTCTGTTGGCTTCTTTCCAAGCAGTGTAAATGCACATTATTATCTTCCTCTTTTGCAGGAAAACATATAGCAAAGTATATGGTTTCGTGTGTATGTTTTTAACCAACAGTTTAAACGTGATAGTTCAGAAGATGTTTACCAACATTAAACTGTGAATTTTTATTTCAGTTTGCTTGTGAAAAGGAAGCATGAATCCACTTATAGACCAGATTGTGAGTAGTTTTGTTGCAGTTACAAATATTTTTGAAATAAGATGTAAATTAATTTCACACTATACTAAGTTTGCCAATTTTATTATAAATTCATCCATAAAAGTATATTAGTGAAAGACCATCTTAAATACTCTTTCTTTAGTAAAATAAAGATGAAAACAAGAATATCATTTCTGGTAAAATCTGGTAAATATTGTTAACAATTTTCTACTTTTAACTGTGATGCACTAATGAAATAAAAAGAAATGTAGGAGAAATTTTTTTGTACCATTTTGAAATTACCATGTACCACAGTGAAATGGTTGGATGCATATAACATATACCTGCATGCATTCCTGATTTCAGAAGGCAGCATCTGATTTTTGATGTAATTTTCTCCCCCCCCCCTTCTTCTGCATCTGTTTAATATGTGGTTGAGGTAGGTAGGTAGGTAGGTACGAAAAGCATGATAATTAGTAGAATTGCCACTGGCATAGTGTAAAAATGTTTTGTTGGAATCCTGTTAGCTGCACCATGTAAAGTTATGTATCAGGAAATAATTGTGCCAGTTTAAGTTTTTGTGTCTTATCTATGATTTGCATCAACTATGGTTAGCTTAGTATTATCTCTTTGTAACTTCTCAGTATCAATAAAAAAGAACATTTTCCCATAATCAATAATCAGCTTTGTATCTGCATTATCATCTTGATTCTATTTGAATCAAGAGACATACAAATTATTTATTTAAAAAACAAATATTTACAAATATTAAAATTTATATTTATATATTTGTATAAATTCCATCCAGGATGAGAGGGATGTTTATCAGTTATTTTCTGCTGAAGGTAGCTGAATTGACCAGTCCCATATAGAAGTGTAGAGCCCCTCCCAGAAGTTTTCATTTCAAACTCTTGCAAAACAGACACATTAGCTTAAGAAATCAAACAGAATATATTGCTCAGTGCCTTAGCTGCTTGAATATGATCCTAAACAACTAATGTATATCAATATCCTCATCCTATCTGTGTGTAAGAATCTTGAGAGTCTTCTTAAGGCACCACAGTTCAAGTTTAATTCCTGCTGATGATGCTCTAATATCTGACATTAGACAATCTTGAGATTATTAGTTCAATTCCCTGTGGGAAAAGTTCTTTAGTTTTGGTAAGTTGAAAGACAAAATGTGTGATAATGTGAATGGCGTAGTTAGTGTTGCAAGTAGTGTGAGTGAATGTATAAACAAAGCACTGGCAAATGAAGAGAATGACCAGATGGTAATGGAAAAGATAGTGCACTTATGTGGAGCTCTTCAGAGAACAAAATGCAAGATTGAGTGGTTAGAGAAATGCCTGGAGGATGGTATGACACAGTAGTGAAAGAAAGGGGAGAGATATGAAAGAACAAAAACATGAAAATAAGGACTAGATTTTGTATAGCGATTCATTGATACAAGGAATCTTCAGAAGAGTGTGACAAAATCGTGTTTTCCTGGCTATGATTAGGATGCCAGTGATGCTGTAAGGATGCAGAGAGTTAAGAAGAAATATGTTTATTTTGGCTGGTACAAATGATTTAGCAAGTGACAAATGTGGTATGTTAGAAGACATGAAAGAGTTGCCAGTGTATGGGGAATAAGAAGAGCAAGAATCTAGAAGTTGTGAGTCTGTTGCAGCAGCATGATTAGAGTGAGCTGAGACAGAGAGCTATGATTGCAAATGAGTCAGTGTGCACATTGTGCAGGGAATGGTGTGAAGTTTGTGGATTTGTGGAGGGTTTGATGGAAGGAAAGAGTTTTATATAAGGTATATAAAATGGCTTGCATCTAAATAGATTTGGCATGGAGTCTTAAGAAAGTGTTGTTCATTGAAAGTTCAGAAGTATTAAGTCAGGGAAACTAAAATGTTTTTTGGGGGGATGTAGGTGAGCATGTGTCAATGCAAACTAGAGGTTAGTAAGTGGAAGAGTGATTACATGATGCAAAACGTTCCCAGGTTCTTGACTTTAGTGGGTTAAGTAACACAAGTGTAAGGGAGGTTATGGGATGAAGTGGGTATTGCAGTTTATGTATACTAATGCCAGAAGTATTCAAAATAAGGTTGAGGAGTTTTGGCATTGGTTAGCACAACTTGACCAAAGGTTATGGGCATTAGTGAGATGTGGTTGACCCAGAATGATATGGTCATAGGAATAGAATGCAAGGGATATAGTGTCTTCAGAGAGGACAGAAGGAACAGAATAGGTGGGGGGGGATGTTGCTAATGATAGCAGAGAATTTAAAACCAAAAAGAGTAAAAGTACATCACGGGAACAATGATTCAGTGGGCAGTTCACTTGAGGCTATCTGGTACGAGATAGAGGCCAACAGGATTAAATATGTAATTGTTTGTTGCTATAATCCAAGGGGTATAAAGGGAGAATGTAGATGACATTCAATTGCAAATTTGCATGATGAGTATAGGTCAAGTAATCATTATGAGGGATTTCAACTGTGGGGGGCATAGATTGGGAGGAGGAGGGCATCACAAGCAGAGTAGGAAATGGAATTTATACAGCTACTCAGAGATTCAAGACATTCAGTTAAGAATCAGGGAAACAAGATCTTTTGAGGGGGGGGGGGCTGTTGAGTGGATATGCAGACATCGGTGAGGCAGTTGAGTGTAAGAATGTGTATAATATGTTTAAGTTAGCACCACTGGTAACAAACCAGAAAGGCATAGTTAGCATAAAGCATCAGGATAGCGATGGGCCTAAGGAGCTTTGCACTTTATACACTTTTGAACCAGTATGGTATGGAAAGCCAAAGCAAATTGTGAGAGAAAGCTAGCTGATGAGGTCAAAAGAAATCATAAAGAGTTTTTGCACTATGTGGCAAATAAAAGGAGGAATGACTATGGAAGAGTGACCTTAAAAAGTGCTGGTAGTGTGGAGATAACAGACCCAAACTAAATAGTTGAATTACTCAGTGAGCATTTTGCAGGGGTGTGCCATCTAATTGGTTACATTGCAATGCTAGAATGTGACAGTGACTGATAGGAGAATAGAGGTTGAAGAATGTAGATGCTTAAAATATTGCAGAACCTCAATATGAGCCAGCGACGGGATTAAATGGTATATTGGCCTGTGATTACAATTACAAGAATGAACAAGGAAATTATCTTCTCCTAGCCTATTTAAGCCTCAGTACTGGGAAGGTACCAATGGAGTGAAAAGAGGGTAAAATAGTCCTATTGCATAAAGGAGGCTCCAAGACAGAAGTAGCAAATTATAGACCAATCATCATCTCAGGAATGGTTGTTAAGATATTGGAAAAATTGGTGAAAGACAGAATTCAGAACTGGGTGAATAGAAATACGATACTCTATAAGGGACAACATGGTTGAAGGGCAAGTCTTGCTGTAGTAATTTGCTTACTTTTTATAATCAAGTGACAGTGAAGTGATAAGGGAAATGGCTACTCAGTGATATTGCTAGACTTTCTGAAAACATTTGACAAGATTCCACATAGAACTCTATTGCATAAATTGGAGCAAATGGGGATGGATATGAATATGGTGATTTGGATTAGAGGGTGGCTGATGGACAAATATCAAAAAGTGGTTTATGGAGGAGTTGAGTCCAAGAGGATATAAGTAACCAATGGTTACCCAGGTTACTTGCATCTCTTGGACTCCATTCCTCCATAAATCACTTTTTAAATGGCTGCCAGTTTAATGTAGCCAAGTGAAAGGTGATGCATTTTGGGAAGAGATCTGAAGCTGAGTACTATATATATATATTAATAGAACTGAACTGCAGGGACTTGAGTGTGATTATGGGTAGGGAGTTGAAGTTTAGAAGGCATGTGAAAGTAACCAAAACAGCACATCAGATTATGTGGTTATTGAAGAACACACTAACAAGCAGGGATAGAAGGTTATTGTTTCCCTATATAAGGCCCACATCTGGACTACTGCATACATATCTGGACTTCCAGATTTCTTGAGATGAAGAAGTTGCAGAGAGGATCCAGAGGCGAGTGACAAAGATTGTGGCAGGTCTTTGAAATTCTCCCTATGAGAATAGATCGATGGTTTGTAGGCTTAAAAAATTAGTTGATAGGTGAAAAAGGGGAGACATGATACAAGCATATGAGTTATTAAAGGGGTTTTATCAGATTGACATTGAAGACTTTTTTCAGTGCATGGCAAGAAGGGAGAGAACAAGGCGTAAGTAGTGGAAGTTGTGTAAGAGTGTAGCTAGCAAGGATGTTAAGACTAGATTTTTTGCTTGGAGAATGGTGAATGGGTTGCCAGAGGTGGTTGTGGATGCTTCATCAGTGTATGAATTTAAGAAGTATGATGGGTATTGTGTGAATGATGGCTAGTGTGTGAATAATAGATCTCCCATGATGAGTTTTATGACTCCAGAGATGCCTGCATAATAATAATAATATTTCACTCTCAGTACTTTCATCATAAAATTATCTGATTCATTCAGATATACTTACAAGGCATATTAATTAAATGGTGTATTGTCACTAAAATCAATTAAGCAGTCAATTGTTAGGAGAAATTTATTTTGCTATATGTTAATTTTTTTTTCTAATTTATCGTGTAAAATTTGTAGTTGAAGACTGAAGTAGTATATCCTGGTTGATTTCTCTAAGTGGTTTATCTGTTCTGCAAGAGTAAAAAAATTAGAATTTCCAGGAGGAAGAACCCTGCCACTTCCATATAAGGCTGGCTATATCGGCTATCTTCAGAAGAAAAGTACTTCTAAATATTCCTTGTATCCTGGATGAAATTTAAACATGTTTGGAAAGCTGGTCTAGTTGTCAGAGTAGACAGCACTCTGCTCTCAAAACTCAAGGCCATGGATTCAAATTCCAATGGAGGCTTGGAATTTTGAATATCTTTAGATGGTAAGTAAATGTCATTGCTCATTGAGACCACACCTCACTTATGAAGTGGCTTGAAAAAGTTCCATGTTTTGGACTTATACATAATAACTCCAGAGGATATACTTATGTGAGAACAGTATTCAGTGATTGGATGGATTTTGGGTTTGTGTAGGATTAATAGTTGTTAGCATACTGCCTAAGACAGCATGTGGTGGAGGGAACATGAGGATCAAACTTTTGAACTTGTCATAGCATCTAATTGTGATTGAGTTGTCATACTTGCCTTCAGTTGGTTAGAGTGACCATGTAGTCCTCACTTGATGATGAATAGACATGTAGAAGTATCAAGGCAGAAGGAATTTATATGGAATTATAAGGCAGACAACTATCATAGACTTAGAAACCAGCTTGCATCAACATTTTTTCTTAAGTGTCACCCATGAACCACTAGTTCATGGGTGACACTTAAGAATAAATGTTGACAGCATTGGCAGATTGTATTCTTTAAGTGAAGAAGATTAAAAGTCAGCTGGATGACTAGAGAAATTAAACAGGAATTGCAGATGAAAAAGAGATTATGAAAGGCATATAAAGTAAGAGGTGAAGAACAGTTGCATGAGGAATGTAGGCTCAGTCTAGGAAAGTAACTAGTATATTAAGAAAAGAAAAATTTGAATATGAAGGTAGACTAGTGCTGCAGTTCAAGGAGAATCTTAAGGAGTTTTGTTGCTATGTGGCTAGTAGAAAGAATATTGTGGACAGATTACCTTGCTGGACTCGAGTGACCAGTGCAGATGACATAGTTGAGCTATTTAATGATCATTTAATTAAAGTACTCCATATCGATAATGCAGGTTTTTTCCCTAGAGAAGTGGTGAAATGTTAAATGTGAATGAAGATGAATTCCAAATACTGAGTATATATTAATTTTATTAAAGATTCTAGCCTGGCAATTGATTCCTAGATTCCTGATGGAATTTTGCTACATGGTAGCATGCAACTAACTGTACCATTAACCAATAGTTTAATAGGCCAGTTTGTATTTAGTCTGTAATTATTAAGGTTTTGGAGAAATTAGCAAGAACATCTCATATACAGACTTCAGCAGATGAGGGCAATATTATTTATGTATGCTAGCATGAGTTTGTTTAGTTCTTGATAGTTAATCTGGTTGCCTTTTACAATAGAGTAACAAGAGCAGGTAAGGCAGTCATTTTTATTGAATTTTTCCAGTGCCTTTGACAGGATGCCATGTGATAAATTGGTTTTTAAGTTGCAACATATGGATCATCAGGTTAGTGATGACAGATTGATAACTGGCTTTCTGATAGTTATTTGAAAGTTGTAGATGAGGGAACAATATCAGGAAGCATGAAGGTTATAAGAGGAGTTCTGCAGGGTTCAACACTAGTACCACTTTTGTTTGAATGGTGGTACTAACTAGTGTTACTAGTAAAAGGGAAATGAAACCAAGTTTGGAAAGACTTGATTTCATTTCCCTTCTAGGATGTGAAGAATCTTTATTCAGGGCTTCTCATCTGCAAAACAGACAAACTGGCCACAAGAACACTTGCAATTTACAGATATAATACACTGGCCTCATACCCTGAGTTGCTTCAGCTGTCAAATTCAAATCAGGCAACCAACTGAGACCATTAATGTTCAGTTTTTATGTTAATGATATTGTCATAGGACAAGAGATATTCAGTTGTTTGAAGACTGGAAGATTTTTAACGATAGATTTGGCTTTTCAAGAGGATTTGAATAAGCTGGAAAGGTAGGCAAATGAATAGGATATCATTTTAATGCAACTAAATGTAAAGTTTTGAAATTTGGGATCTGCAGATGGGATGCTTCATACTCTCATGGTGGAGTTATACGGGAAGAAATGGAGGAAGCAAGGGATCTTGGAGAGATTGTAGATTGAAATTTCAAGTTTAGAGGAAAAGGTTATGAAGACAATGCAGAGAATTGCTATAATACAATTATTTAATACACTGCCAGACTAAGGAGACATCTTGGAAGAGTGTCATGGCTTGAGAAGCTACAAGTAAAGAATGTCAGTAGTGCTTGGGAAATGGTCAGGGATTGTTTGAGAAGCAGTATCAGACTGCAGGTTAAACCAAGTGGGAATTAAGTGGATGAGTAGGAATATATAAGAGAAGATATAAAGCAAGATATACAAAAAAGAAAACATTGTGGAGGGAATATAAAGAAAAAGATGATCAGCATCAAGAGTGTGCCAAGGGTAGTTGCTGCCTGGGTGCAAACTTTTATCAGCCATCCGTCTGACATCTGAAAGTAAGGGTTATTAATATTATATTAGTTAAATTTTATGATTGCCACCCGGGTGCGGTGCACCCTCAGGTTGGCACGGCCCTGATCAGCATACTCATGAATAGTATAAAGTGCAAGTAAGAAGGGTGACTAGTATGGTAAGAAAAGCCAAATTAGATTTTGAGAGAAAATTAGCTAAGCAGGCCAAAGTAAATCCAAAACAGTTTTTTTTTTATTGTAGCATATAATAGATTTAGTTTAATCCTTTATCCCAGTGAGAGCAAACAAAGTTTGCGCCTGAAAATATCTTCAGGACTAAATATAGTGTTGTACTATCTTATCCAGTAAGTAGTGCAACACCAAGGCAACTCGTGGCAAAGGTGGAGCAAGCTACCAGGCACTTCTAACCCAGTATCTCCCATAATGCAAAACACATTTCCTATGTGGATATGTATACTGTTATGCATTAAAGGGATTGGCCATCTACCCAGACTAGTTTCGACCTTTATTGAGGTCTCTTCAGTGGGAGCCAGGCCCAGAGCTGGAGATACCAGGCAGAAGCAGTAGCAAGTCATCTGTGCCTATGGGAGTTGCCAAAAGGTTTATCACCTTTTTTTAAAAATTACTCTGGATTTAGAGAAAGATGTTGAAAATTTATTTATCACTAGGTTAGACTATAATAGATTTAGTTTAATCCTTTATCCCAGTGAGAGCAAACAAAGTTTGCGCCTGAAAATATCTTCAGGACTAAATATAGTGTTGTACTATCTTATCCAGTAAGTAGCTCCCACTGAAGAGACCTCAATAAAGGTCGAAACTAGTCTGGGTAGATGGCCAATCCCTTTAATGCATAACAGTATACATATCCACATAGGAAATGTGTTTTGCATTATGGGAGATACTGGGTTAGAAGTGCCTGGTAGCTTGCTCCACCTTTGCCACGAGTTGCCTTGGTGTTGCACTACTTACTGGATAAGATAGTACAACACTATATTTAGTCCTGAAGATATTTTCAGGCGCAAACTTTGTTTGCTCTCACTGGGATAAAGGATTAAACTAAATCTATTATAGTCTAACCTAGTGATAAATAAATTTTCAACATCTTTCTCTAAATCCAGAGTAATTTTTATTGTAGCAAATAAGAGGAAGAATAACTATGGAATAATTGCTTTAATCAAGCTGAGTGATCACTTTGCAAAGGTGTATATCCTTTTTGCAGTTGCTTATGTGACAGAGTCTGATATTAGAATTGAGGTAAATGAACAGGAGGTGCTCAGCATATTAAAAAATAATGTGAATATAACAGCATGACTGGATGGCATGTCGGCCAATGTGCTACATGAATATGCAAGAGGATTGGCAGTGGCTCTAATGAAATTGTTCAATGTAAATCATAGCACTGGCAAAGTTCCAAAGGAGGGGGGGGGAGGGCAAGATAGTTCCATTACATGAAGTTGGAAGTAGCAAATTACAGAACAATTACTATCTCAGGAGTGGTGGTTAAAGCATTAGAGAAGTTAAAAGTACAATTCACTAATGAGTGGATAGGAATACAATACTCTATGGTGGGCAGCATGGCTTTGTAATTGGTAGGTTCTGCCCTTAATAATTTACTAAATTTTATAATAAAGTCACAGTAGCTAGATAAGGGGAATGGCTACACAATGATACTATTGGTTGGACTTTTGCAAACCCATCTTACAGAATACTGCAGAGGAAAAGTTACAAATGTTGAAGAAAATAGGAATGAATATGAAGCTGGTAGCATGGTTACTGGTGACTGAAAGACAAACATCAGAGTAGTATAGTAGTATATGCCGAAGTGAAATCTAGGAGAATGAGGGTGACTAGTAGAATGCCTCAGAGTTTTGTACTAGGGCCACTCCTCTTTAATTTATATATTAATGATATAGGGAAAATTTAAGTGGGGATATTGAATTGTCTGCTGATGATGCAAAACTCATCATCATCAAATTCCTGCCATGTACCCTGAAGGAGATGTACAGGATATGATAGTTTATGAAAAATTTACATCATTACTAACTTCCTATCTACAATTTTCCTCCAAATCAGCCTGTTACTTGTCAAAACTCCAATATTATCAGATCTTATATTTCTGTCGTCTAAGGCACTTTGTACTGTATCAATCCACCTATATCTTGGTCTTCCTCTGGGTCGTTTTCCTGCCAACCTGGCAGAGAACACTTGTTTGGCTAATCTTTCCTCACCTATTCTGTTTAAGTGACCATACCACCTGAGGTTAGCTCTGCTTATGCATTCCTAGGGAGGCAATATAGTTGATAAAGGTAAAGTAGATATCCTGAAGGATGATTTAAATAAATTGGCATTCTAGGAGAAGGATAATGATTATCAATTTAATGTTTCAAAATCAAGGTTATGCACTTAGGGTTGAAAAGGTTACATACTGAATATCATATTGCTTGTACTGGATTACAGTAAATTGATGAGGGTAGGGATTGGGGGGGGGGGTAATGGTGGACAGAGAATTGAAGTTCAGAGGGTATGTTGCAAAAGTAGATAAAATAGCTCAAAGGATTACACGAATGTTGAAAAACAAGCTTACAAGTAAAGATAAGGAGGGTTATTATCCCTGTTCAACAAAGGATTGTGATTTTTGACTACTATGCATGGCTTTGGTCGTGTAGGTTTCTTGGTGATCAGGAAGTAGCAGAGAGACTATTCAGAGATGAGCGACCAAGCTGGTGACAGGTCTGTGGTTGAAGGTGTATGGTTACAAAGTTTAGTTGATAAGCAGAAAAGAGGTAACATGATAGAAACTTAAGTTGTTAAAAGGATTCTATAAATCCGAAGGAAAAGAAGAAAGCATACCAAAAGTTTCTGTCAAATAAGTCAGCTTGTGCTCTTAGAGAATATAGAGACAAATGCAGGAATGCTAAACACTGTGTAAAACTAGTTAAAACAAAAGTCATGGGAGGACTTTGGCAAGAATATAGAAAATAAATATCAAGAAGGTGGTAAAATATTCTGGAGGTTGTTGAAGAAGCTTAAGAATGGAGGAAAGAGTGCTGTAAAAGGAATTAGAGATGATAAAGGTGACATGAAAACAGGAGAAAAAGATATCCTTGAAGTATGGAGTAATTACTTTGAAAAACTGCTAAATGAAACAAGCAGTGGTGACAGCATAGTGGTAAAAAACACTGACCAGGGATGCAGTCAGGAATACATATCCATACTTGAAGTAGAAAAAGCCATCAAAGGCTTGAAATGTGGAAAGGCAGCAGGAGTAGATGATATTCGACCAGAAATGCTGAAGTATGGTGCTATAAGAGTCTTACAGTGGCTGCACTGCATAGTTCAGAAAGCCTGGACAGAGGGAATAATTCCCGATGATTGGAGTAGAGCTCTCATAGTACCCATATATAAAAAGGAAAATAAAACTGCATGTGAGAATTACAGAGGTATTTCCCTACTGAGTGTTCCTGGCAAGATCTATGCAAGTATACTTGTGAAACGGTTGAGAAGAATTGTGGAAGAAAAGCTTGGTGAAGAACAAGCTGGATTCAGGCCAAATAGAGGCTGTCAGGATCAGATCTTCACTTTATGACAAATAGTCGAGAAAGCATGGGAATATAACAAAGATCTGTATTTAAGTTTTATCGATTTGGAAAAGGCATATGACAAGGTGCCAAGAGAGAAGCTATTCAATACGCTGCAGTTATATGGTGTCAATGGGGCATTATATCAAGCAATACTTAGTCTTTATTTGAGTTGTAAGTCAGCAGTTAGAAGTGAAGGAAGTACAGGAAGATGGTTTAATGTTAAATCTGGTGTGAGACAAGGATGTACATTATCCCCTCTGTTATTCATTATCCATATATATATGGATCGCATTATGAAGGAAAGTGGTATTAAACATGATATCAAAATTGGAGATGTTAATGTCAGCTCTTTGCTTTATGCAGATGATGTTATACTTCTAAATAAATCCGCTACAAGTTTGCAAGATTCTCTGACTAAATTGAATAGCTGTTGTAATAGATATGGTATGGTTAGCAATAAAAAGACAAAGACAATGAAAATAGGTAGAATCATTGAAAATGTCAACTGTGTTGTGAATGGAGAACCTGTGGAACAAGTAAAACATTTCAGCTATTTAGGCATAATTTTTACTGAAGATGGTAAATTAAATGTAGAAATAGACAACAGAATCAGCAAAGCTGGTATGGTGGGAAGTCAATTGAATAAATTCATGTGGAATAAGAGAGAAATTAGTTGGAACACTAAATTAGCTGTATACAAGACAGTGTTCAAACCAGTTTTAACTTATGGATCTGAGAGCTGGGTCAGAAGTAAAACACTTGACCAAAGACTAGAGACCACAGATATGAGAGTCCTGAGAAAGATTATAGGCATGAACAGATGGCATCAATGGCAATATCATATTAAAAATGAGGATATTAGGAAAGAACTTGACATTGTCAGCATCCAGGAATGCGTTAGCAGAGCTAATCTCAGGTTTTATGGTCACTTAAACAGAATGGGCGAGGAAAGATTAGCAAAACAAGTGTTCTCTGCCAGGATGGCAGGAAAACGACCCAGAGGAAGACCAAGATATAGGTGGATTGATATGGTACAGAGTGTGTTAGACGATAGAAATATCTGATAATGTTGGAGTCTTGACAAGTAACAGACTGATTTGGAGGAGAATTGTAGATAGGAAATGATGTAATTTTTTTCATGTAGTACTATCATATCCTGTACACCCCTTGAGGGTACATGGCAGGAATTTGATGATGATGATGACAACTCAATTATGCTGCTAATTGAGTTGTTAAGGGAACAAATCCATGAGGCACAAAAAAACTTAGCATCTGCCCAAGCCAAAGTTATACAACTAAAATTAGAGCTATCCAGCTACATTAATCCTGAAATTTGGGTATTTTAGACAAGATCACAGATGGCACGGTCAAACACTTATTACTCAAAAAACAAGGAAAAATTAATAAAGAAGTTCCAAGCACTAAAACAGCAAGAAAGCACAAGACAATCAGGATGCCATAACCAGAGGAGCAGCCAATCACAAACCAAAATCAAAAAAGAGCATTCAATCACCCACAAACGAAGTTAGGACCAACCAACCACCATCGGACCACGGCCTGGTTATTAACAAATCAAACTACAACCTCACCCAAGGTGAATTCTCGCTACTGGAAAAAGGCCTAAACTACATCATTGCGCCAAGGTCAGTAAACAAACTGGATATCATTTATCATATCGAGAGAGATGTCCAAGATCCCTCCCTCCCCGCCAATCTAGCTGACAAAATATGTATGGAAACATCTTGCATACTAAACACAAACAAAAAACTAAGCAGCAACCTAAACAAAATGGAAAAACTGGCCTACAAATCCTTATAAAATAACAAGGACATTATAATCGCAAAATCAGATAAAGGGAATGCTGCTATTGTGTTAGATTGGACATCCTACATAGAAAAAATGAATCATTTGGTATCGGACCACAACACCTACCAAATGGTAAACTACAACCCCATGAAATGCATCAAAAAGAAAACAACTGAATTAATTAAATCCATTAACACATGGCCAGAAGAAAACTACCAAAAAACTAATAACTCATTATGCCCACATGCCCAGAATTTACGGCCTGCCAAAAATACACAAAACAAACAAACACACCACTATGTCTGATTGTTGAAGGAATCGACAGCCCGAATTACCACTTAGCCAAAAAATTAGTGGCCACACTCAAGGAATTGGTAGGCCATTCCCCTTCCTACATAAAAAATATACAACATTTCATAAGCAAAATTAAAAACATTACTCAACGACCAAGATTTATTAGTCAGCTTTGACATAACTGTCCTTTTCACCAATGTCCCATGATCAATGATACTATTGTGCTCCTACAGAACATATTTCTACACGACATCACGGCCCTCTTTGCCCATGTACTCCGCTCCGGATATTTCGTGTGGCAAAACAATTTTTACCTTCAAAAAGAAGGTACAGCCATGGGCTCACCACTCCCCCCCCCAATAGCTAACTTTTAGATTTAACCTGGAAGACTTTGAGCAACGAGCTCTAGAGTCAGCATTCCTAAAGTCCAAAATTTGGCTCAGATATGTTGATGATATTTTTGCCATTTGGTCCCACGGCCACGAAGAAACACTAAATACATTCCTTAGCCACCTGAACAAACAACATAAACATATCCAATTCACCATTGAAATAGAAAAAAAAACAACTCTCTTCCTTTCCTAGACACATTTGTCACATGTCTTCCTTCAGGCTGTCTCTCCTTCTCAGTTACAAATCTACACACACAGGCCAGTACATACACAAAAATTCTTACCACCACCCAACACAAAAACTAGGTGTCATAAGCACCCTTAAATACAGAGCTCAAACTATTTGTTCAAATGAGCAAGCTCTAAATCAGGAATACGAGATCATCAACCATACATTTATAAAAAATGGATACAGTAAAAAAACTATTCACAAGATCCTCCACAGAGACACCACTAAAAGCAAAAAAGATTTCAAGAGTGCCATTGCCATTCCTTATGTTAGAGGCATTTCGGAAAAAATAGACAGAACACTACACAAATACAACATCAAAACCACCTTTAAACCCCCAACAAAATTAAGACACCTACTCAGTTCTTCCAAAGATCCTCTTCCATACCTAGCCCATCCAGGGGTTTACAAAATACAATACACATGTAACTAACTATACATAGGAGAAACTGGGCAAACCATCCCAATTAGGAAGGACGAACACAGACACATTAAATACCTCCATTTTGGTAAAACTGGCCTTTCAGATCACGTACTCCAGACATACCACAGAATTGATTGGAAAGGTACCAAGTCCCTACACTGCATCAAAACTGGTTCGAGAGGAAATTTAAAGAAACATGTGAAATGCTCAAACACAATCCTAATCTGAACAAAAATGATGGTCTAACCATTCCAAGAATGTGGAGGACCCATTTGCAACCAGAACAAGCCAAAGAATAATCTCAGTACAAGAAGACTTGAATTTTTATTATTTTTTTTTAATATTCAATAGCAACCTAGTACCAAGTCCCTACACTGCATCAAAACTGGTTCGAGAGGAAATTTAAAGAAACATGTGAAATGCTCAAACACAATCCTAATCTGAACAAAAATGATGGTCTAACCATTCCAAGAATGTGGAGGACCCATTTGCAACCAGAACAAGCCAAAGAATAATCTCAGTACAAGAAGACTTGAATTTTTATTATTTTTTTTTTAATATTCAATAGCAACCTGAACAGTACAAGTCCCATACTAAGTCCAAGCTTAGTACGGGAGGACTTTAGCATGGTTTATCATTTTTTTTTTTTTTACCATTAGAGGTCATGCTAAGTAAAAGATCAATTAACAGTGTAGATTCAATTTACCTTTGTAGAGTGCAAGAGCATGTAGCTTGTTTTCATATACACATGTATTTTTCTGATGATGACCTCAATACAGGGGTCGAAACTTCAATTGTTATTTTATTAATAATAAGTGAAGACAACGTAAGACACACAGAAATCAGGAAGAAGTCTGGACTCACAGATATAATAAAAACAATCTACAACAGCAAAAGAAGATGGGCAGGACATCTCGCCAGAATGAGAGACAACAGATGGACAGTCAGAGTTACAAACTGGTATCCAAGAGATACCAAAAGGAAACCTGGAAGACCAGCCTTAAGGTGGGAAGACCCAATGATTAAGAAAGTTGGAAGAAAATGGAGAAGAATTGCCCAAGACAGGAATTGCTGGACTCTTTATGACCTGCAGTCATGGAGAAATCCTGACTGAAACCAGAGGTCCATCAAGGTAATCAAGGTAAAATAATCATTTCAACATGTGTGTTTTGTATCCCTAAATTCATAAATATGAATACATGTAGAAGTTTTAAAAGCAGTTGGTGAACTAGTCATGACTGGTTCTGCATGGATTTTGTAAAAAAAATTATACATTGTTGAAAGGAGACTGAACAGGTGATTATTTTAATATCTTCTCTGTCTCTTCTTGGCTTAACAGCACTAAAAGATAAGTCATATTCATGTTTCATTCAGCATTGTGTTGCTTGTGTGTGTGTGTGTGTGTGTGTGTGTGTGTGTGTTATAAGTGTTAGTTGTACTCCTTGAAGATGTCTCAATGATTGAAATGATGAGATGAAATATTAGAAGTATTAAAATAGTTTTTAATCCTTTCTTAGTACTGTCAATACTCCATTAAACCTCCAACATGATCTCTGTCTCCTCCTCTTCCTTTCTAAAAACTTAGAAACACTTATTTAAGTTAAGGGATATTACATCCCATATCGTTTCTTAGCCGAATAAGAAACTCAAAGAGTTTCATGCCGAATATAGTAGAAACAGTTATAGAAACATTTTAGAAACACTTATTTAGCATAACCATGCTAAGTAAAATCTATACATCCTTCTTAAGGTGGAAGATAATACTCAACTGGTGGAATAATGCTATCTTTATTATAGTTTTAAGAAAGGGGAACAGATATTAAAAAAGAATAATTAAATATTACCATTCAAGTAAACCTCCTTCCAATAATATACAAACTTTTTACAAAAAAATAATTACATTTTTGCAAACTCCAGAACAAGCAAGATTCAGAAAAAACTATAGCACAATTATCGATCATATATATATATATATATATATATACATATACATATATTAGGAAAACGAAAACCAGGACGTCCTCTTAAACGATTCAACAATGACTTCTAAGGCCGGAACAGGCCATGTTAGGCCTAAATCCTTGATATGCATGATGATGATGATATATACATATACACATTTTTATGTGACTCCCACCCCTGAAAGGTTGTAAAGCTATAGCGCATAATTACTCTGAGTGGTCTAAGGAATGTTTTTGTCTATTTTTATTAATTTTATATATTTAAAAAAAAAAACATTTTTTACATTATCTGGAAATCATGTTCTAGAGCTTTTATCAAGTGATATAAGCTTTAATCAAACAACTTCAGCTCTCTAATAAATAGGGCAATGGTCTGACACCAAGTGATGGAAATTCATCACTCGGTGTCATATGGTGGAGAAAGGATTGATGTTGAATGAGCAGGAGGTATGTGAGAAATTAAGTAAACTTGATGTTAATAAGGCAGTAGGACTTGATGTCAACATTTCTATACATTTCTAAAACAAACATACAAAATATTATTGTATGTTTGTTTTAGAAATGTTTTAGGGAATGGCACCATTGGCACACCTCTTTAACATCAGTCTTGCAACAGCACAAGTCCCAAAGGAGTGGAAAGTAGGAAAATATGTTTCACTGAAATAAAGAGCCAAAAGGCTTCACTTCGACGATGCAAAATTATACAAATTAAGTGGATATTGAATCCAACATTACCACGAGTTGCCCCTGTCCTAAAAGATCCACTTGGATCTGCCAAAACTTTTATACTTTCTATATTCGGCACGAAACTCTTGTAGTTTCTATATATTCAGCTTTGAAATAATGTTGGATTCAATATCCACTTAATTTGTATAAAATTGTTTCACTTTGCAAAGGAGAGGGAGAACTTAGGCTACAAATTATATTATAGGCCAATCTCTCTCTCTGGAACTGTTGTTAAGTTTCTAGAGAGGTTGGTAGACACATATTTAGGCTAGGTGCTGGTTTACACTCATAATAAAATTTGATGTAATTGAATACAGCACAAAGAGAAATAATTAAATCAGCTATTTATTTGAGTTTTATTTTTCAAAGACTTGTGATAGATTGCCCCACAAGAAGCTGGTAAGTAAACTGAAATGGATGGGATTAGATAATCAAGTACTTATCCAATCCCATCTGAAACAGATGAGATTGGATAAACACGTTGTATATTGGGGAGTGGCCCAAAAGAGAAAGGTTCACTAGCAGTGATTAATGTTTAACTCATATGTTAATGATATTGGGACATTTAACTAGAGATATGCAGTTTTTTCTAATAATGCAAAGTTGTGAAGCCCTATGAGGAGCAGAGCAGATATTGTGGCTTTGCAGAAGATCTCAGTAGACTATGTGAGTAGAGTGTAATGTAGCAGAGTGCAAGGTCTTGAAATTGGTACTAAGGTTGGGTTGCAGATTATGCAATTAATGGAGAAATTTGAGAATGATGTTGGTCAAAGACTAAGTTTATGGCTCGCATTGCTAAAATTGTAAGAATATTACAATGATTTATGGCAATAATGAGGAGGACATGGATATGCAGAAGTAAAGCAGTTATGGTTCACTTGTATAAGACCTTGATCAGGCCACATATAGACTACTGTGCACAGATATGGTTGCCTTGTTTTCAAGGAGATGAGAATACCTAATATTAGAGAGAGTTCAGAGAGGGTTCTAAGTTTCAGGTGTACGGAATGTGGGATATGAGGACAGATTGAGGAAATACAACTCGTAAAAATAAATGGAAAAGAAGGGATCTGACTGAGTTGTATAAGTTGGTGAGGGGTTGTTACCAGATTAATGTAGAGGAGATATTTCATAGAGTAGATGAAGACTAGGATAGAAGAGACGGCCATTCTTGGAAATAGTATAAGGAAAGTGCAATCAAAGGATGAGGAGTAGATTCTTTATATGAAAAGTAGTTGGTGAGGCTAATGCATTATTTGACAGTGTGCTGAATGCAGACATGTTTAGAATGATGGTGGTTTGATGAGTTGTGACATTGTAAACCTCTCCCTATTAGTCTTTTGACTTCATGGAGGTCTGTTGTTTATAGCATTATTAGTAATAATCTATGCATAAATCTACCCAACCTCCCCCAAAAAACTCAGATCACAAAAAAAGTGTTGCAATTGCTAATATTCAAATTTAAAGACCACATCTTAGAAAATATTTCACATATTCTAGAAATATACAACTGAAAGTCTCAAGATGATTGTCTCCCCGATTTTGGGTATGGTGAGGTAAGCTACATATATTTATATTTGGAGAATGTTGTAGTGCTGTGGAGGAACCCCTTTTTTAAACCATACCAAAAATTAGCTACCCATGGCCACTCACCAAAAGATCTTCTCCATTATCTAGACCATCCTGTGTCTATAGTATTTCCTGCTGTCACAAACTGACATGCTTTGGACCAACAAGAAAAACAGCTAACATCCACCTGAACAAAAAGGACTTATATCCATTATATACATAACAGTCATTTTAGGGTTAGCAGATCACACCATTGACATACTACCACAGTGGTATAAAGAAGGAAATTTTAAATAAACAAAAGCAAATACAAATCTGAAAGATTGTTCATAGACTATACCACAGCATACATTATAGAAATTTAGATATATATATTATGGCTATTATGGCTACCTCACCTTACTCAGAATTTGGGAGACAGTAATTTTGACACCTTCAGTGCAATGACCAAGATCCTATCACCACACTCATAGAGGTGCCAGCTAAGGTGCTAAGATCCCAACTTTTTATGCTGTCTTTGTTCACCTTCTTACTGGTGTGCCTACATGCACAGGTAAAGTGCATATCTTTTGTGCCCATGAAAATGCCTTGGTGACCAAGGCAAAGTATTGGTCTTATCATCTAATAACTAAATAAAGGTAGTTAATTATTATCCCTAGATGTGTGTTTTCTCCTCTTCTTTTGGAATTAGCGTGCAGATTAATATATAAGACAGTAAAACTATTGCATGCCTCCATTAACAAATAATAAATACATTTTCATAATATCAAGTTTCTTTATAAACATGATGTTATGAAAATTTATTTATTTCACATCCTTGTAGAATTAGCACTTAATAGTGCTGACATTGTGTGCATGTGTGAAGGACTACATCAGTTTGAAATCCAAGACCAAAAAAAAATCAATGTTAGCCACAGGACGTAACTAATCAAATGCAGCAATGCAGAGATATATCTTGTTGGTGTCATGTTTATAAAACAATCTTTATAATAAGGATATTTCATTATGCAGCATGAGATCAGATATTAAAATTTGTAAAGGAGAGGCAACTGAAAATTTATTCAGGTATTGGACAGATTATTTATATTCCTATTCCTGCTTCTTCTTTCTATCACTATGAATCATCTTCATATATTCCAAATGACATATCTTTCATTTTGTAAAATGTTGATCTAAACAAATACACTTTTATAAATAATTAGATTTCATTAATATGAAAATTAATTTTTTAAATTTTGTGTAAAAATATAAAATGTATCAATACAATTTAAGCATTTGCTATGTTGTATGGTATGGCAGGGAAAAAAAAACAGTACTGAATAACTACAAGATATATGTTATGGAGTAAATGGGGTTATTAATAAAGAAATATATGTTTACATGTGATGATATGTATGTTTACAACTATCAGTGGAATCTTGGTTGAATAAAGCCTTAACAGTAGTAGATTACGTGCTTGAAATGGATACCTTGTCTTTCAAACAGGTTTCATAGCGCTTGCTAAAGTTTTCTGTCATCATGGAAAACAAGGGTTGGGACATCTGCTGAACATATTATGAAATTTTATCCCTTAGTTCATCAAGGTTTGAAGGCAAGTCATGGTGGAATACCCATTCCTTCAACATACCCCAAACGAAGGGATCAAGCGATGTGAGATCAGGAGAATTCCCGCATAAAGTGTACGGGAATTCTGTGAACCTCAAAATGAGCCCTCCGAGGGAAGTGTTCTGATAAATAGGCTCGAACTACATGACAGTTGCTCTGTCCTGTTGGAATACTTGTGCACGAAATGAAATGGCTTTTGCATGAGACACATCCTATGCAAATCCTGGGTGAACAGAACCAACACATTCTCAATGTAGCATTTGCTATTCAAGGTCATGGTTATACCACCCTCTTTAATGAAGTAGGGTGCAGTTATGCCATGGCCAGAAAATACAAGCCATGCTATGACCTTCTTGCCACGAAGAGGTTTCACTTGGACAAATTCAGGTCTTGAGAAACCAAGAAACATGTAGGTTCGTCTGTTTACATGACCACTTATGTGGAAATGCACTTTGTCCGAGAACCAGACATTATGGAGGAAGGATGGATCTTCATAGACATTGGCCAGCACACATGCACAGTATTCCCACCATGCAACATAATCCATTGCTGTTAAACACTGACCCACCTGAATGACAACTCCTTAAGGATTCTCTGTAGTGATTGCTTTGGTATTCCAAGTTTTACTGCTGTTCGGCATTGACTGCATTTTGGAGACTGTAAAGCTTGCTCCAGCACATGCGCATGATTCTCATTTGTGTTAACAGTTCATGGTCTCTCTCTCCGAATGCTCTTTGCATTGTGGCAGAACACTCCCAGTATGTTGGAACCTCTTGATTAAGGCAATGATAACACTATTGCTTGGGGCATGCTTACGGAAATGACAAATAAACAGCTCACAAACATGTCATAGGCTTGGACCATTTGCTTTACCAACTCCGTATGAATGAAAATAATGCTCAGCAATAAACTTCCTTTCTTCCAATGTCAACACCACTTCTATAGCTAAATGTAATGGTGTTGACTCTACACATGCTCTTCTATTAATGTGCATGCAATGGAATGCATATCTCATAGTGCGTATACTGAAGAGGGGGTGTCGAAGTTTAGATTTTTTTTTTTTGCGCCATACTGAAAAATTTCAGAAAGATAGTGTCTATAAAATGTATAACTTGTATAATAATATAAAAATATTTCCATAATATCCTATAGATTGTGGATTCGAGGTTCCAGATAAGTTTATTGTTGGATATGCTATCGACTATAATGAACATTTCAGAGACATAAATGTAAGATATGAATTTGATCATCTTGTGTTTGACATATGTTATTAAAATTGTAAAAACATATATTGGATTTAATTGTTTTTAGTTAAATCAAATTTTAAAAAATTGGATTTAATTGAAAATCAAACATTTAATTGCTTTTTGTAATTAAAATAAAAAGCCAAAAGGCTAGTTTTCTGGCAATTGAATAGATATTAAATGGATAAAAATCCTATATTGTTATATAGCCAATAAGTGAAACTCAAGATCGATAACTACGATCTATGAGTTTCAATGCCGAAAAACTATCGGCGAAGGCAATTCGAAGCAAAGGCGGAGCAAGCTCCCTCACTATTCTTGGTATTCTCTCATAATGTAAAACACAGCTCCTAGGAGATGTAATACTGTCATTACATTATGAGGGGAGGTCACTACCCAGACTGGTTTCAACCTTTTTTGAGGTCTCATCAGTGAGTAGGTAGACCTGGAAAATATCAAAGCTTAGTGAAAAGAACTTACATACCTTCACTATACGAATGCCATAAAGATGTGCTTGTATTTTGTAATTAAAATACAAGCATTGAAACTCATAGATCGTAGTTATTGATCTTGAGTTTCACTTACTGGCTATATAACAATATAGGATTCTTATCCATTTAATATCTATTCAATTGCCAGAAAACTAGCCTTTTGGCTTTTTATTTTAATTACAAAATACAAGCACACCTTTATGGCATTCGTATAGTGAAGGTATGTAAGTTCTTTTCACTAAGCTTTGATATTTTCCAGGTCTACCTACTCACTGATGAGACCTCAAAAAAGGTTGAAACCGGTCTGGGTAGTGACCTCCCCTCATAATGCAATGACAGTATTACATCTCCTAGGAGCTGTGTTTTACATTATGAGAGAATATCAAGAATAGTGAGGAATCTTGCTCCACCTTTGCTTCGAATCGCCTTCGCCGATAGTTTTTCGGCATTGAAACTCATAGATCATAGTTATCGATCTTGAGTTTCACTTACTGGCTATATAACAATATAGGATTCTTATCCATTTAATATTTAATTGCTTTGTTTTCATGTTGTGTGCTTTACATGGCATTTTATTTTTCAGCATGTCTGTATTGTTAACGAATATGGAAAAAAGAAGTTTGGATCATCATATGGAAAAGAAAAATCATACACAACATAAGTGTTTTAATTTCTTTGAATGTCTTGATGGAATTTCATTTTCAGTGAATATATTTAATAATAAAAAACTGTTTGTAGAATGTATATTTTAATTTAATAATGCTTTAAAATTAGTTGGCATTCAGATTTCTGTGTATATTTATTCAGTTTTTGTGCATGCATATGGAAGGTGTAGAAAGAGAAGGCAATGAAGAAACAAGGTGACTACTGTCCCCCAACATATTAAAAAAATATCATCAGCTATCATAGGAATGCAAGTTTCAGAACTTATGAATGAAAAAGGGGGAAAAGAGGGAACGAAATGATCAAGACAGCTTGGGGAGAGGAATTTTCAAAAAAAAAATTACTCCTTACTTTCCCTTACTTTCAATGATCTACCAAATGTAAATGTCTGAGAAATCAGTAAGAGTAAGGTTTTTTTTTTTTTTTTTTTTTTTTTTTTTTTTTTTTTTTTTTTTTTTTTTTGGCAAGTGTGGCTTGCAAGTAGAATTCATTTCTGTAGCTGGTGGCAAGTGCACTGATGTTGGATGATCTAAAGGAAAGATATGTTAGGTATAATGATAGCTGTGTTACTCTTTAGAGGGAATGTAATTAGAAAAATATACAGCAGATGTTGTCTTAAATATTTCTATATAGTAATTTACAAGATACAATAAGTTGACTGATTTTTAACCAATGACATTTTTTAAACTGGATCAAATCAGTAACACAGCATTCCTAGGAATTGTATTTGAAGCTGTCACTATATTATTATTATTATTATCCGACCTCCATGGAGTCATCATATGAGGTCTATACTCTCTTAGGCAAAAATATCAAACTGTGCTATTCAAGTTTTCTTACCACACTTTCAGGCAATGCATTACACTCACCAGTCACACTGCATACAAAGAACCTACTGTTCACTAAACTGCTCACACCTTCCTTATACAGCCTTCCAGGAAGAGCATCTTGTTCTACTCGTGTCCCTCTGCTCTATGAAAAATCTCGTCCACATTAATCTGGTAACAACAGCTCACAATTTATATGTCCTAATCATATTTCCTCTCCTATATACAAGGCTGTGCAAGTTACATTTTCTCGATCTCTCCTTGTATCTAACATTCTATATACCTATATGTATATATATAGTATGATGATAGAATGGCCATGAGGTCCCTTTTACGGGAAAGTATGGCACATCTCAATCCCCCCCCAATTTTATCCGGGACTGGCATAGCTGAAATCTTAGGTATTCCTGACTGTAATCCATGTGTGTTCACGGGGCCGGTTTGCCTGCTTGCGGGAGGAAAAACCCCCAGATAAACTGAGGAGAAAAACCCTGCTGTCCATGCCCAAGACCAGCTGACTTGGCTATGAATCTGACTTAATGAACCTTCTCTGGACCCTTCTCCAACACATCTTCACTATCCCCACTGAACACCAACACCAAACAACCAAATCTGTACCCAGTAGTCCACATGTGGCCTAATCAAAAGCCTTATACAAAGGAACCATAACCTCTTTACTTCTGCATGATAAGGTCCTCCTCATCACTGCCATAATCTGTTGTGATGTTCTCACCATTTGAGCAGTGTGACTTCAACTTCAAGTCTGTCTATGATCACTCCCAGATCTTTTATCTCTTCCACCTCCTTCAAAATTTCTCTGTTAATTATATACATTTTATCCCAGTTTGCCTACCAAAATTTCAACACCTTGTACTTTGCAACATTAAAATCCATTCACCTAGTCTACTGAGATACTCCTGCAATGCCACAATATCTGTTCTGCTCCTTATAGGGCTTCTTACCTTTGAATTATCAAACACTTACTTACATATCTCCAGTTAACCTGGTCCCAAAAATGTTATCACCATACAAGTTAAACAATAACAGCACCAAAACAGATTCCTATAGCATACTCCACTCATGATCTTACTCTTTGAATCCCCTTCTCCTCCATACATAACCTGCTGATGCTTATGTGACAGCCAATCAGCTATCCAATTCCCTAGTCTATAATCTAATTCCATTTGTTTTAATTTAGTTGTCATGGGAAGTCTGTCAAAGGCCTTTGAAATATTCAAGTATATCACTCTTATCCAGTGAACATCTTATTGTAATACATAGACAGATTGCTAAAGCATGACTTTTCCCTAACAAACCCATGCTGACCATCATCAAGAATACTGCTATTTATCAACCTATTTCTGAATCCTAGTCCGCATCAACATCTCTAACACCTTAACAATAATATCAGACACACACACAAATTGGCCTACAGTTTGTAGCCTCTGTCTTATTCCCCCCCACCCCTTCTCTTTGTGAAATGGAACATTTTTCCAACTTACACTTCTTTGAGACTCTCTCTGTTGTAAAACTCATGTAAACAAGTTGTGCCAAAAAGTGCTGTTAATTCCCTGGCACATTTCTTTCAAACATGCAGTGATATATTGTGAAGTCCTACTGTCTTATCAACATTGTTTGCTTAATTCTTTATATACCTCCTCTTTACTCACCATCAGTCCCTCCTCTACCATACCCTCTACACTCCAGCTTCTCATGATGTTACTTTCATGAGGATGAAATACACTGATAAACTGCTCATTGAATACTTCAATTATATCCACTGCATCAGTTACTGATTTGCTGATGTCATCTAATTATCATCATCCTCCCATAATCATTCTTTCTTTTGCTAGCAACATAGCAAAAGTATTTACTAGCATTTTTCTTAGCTTGATTGGCAAATTTATTCTCATGCTGCAATTTTGCTGTTTTTACCAACTGTGAGTCACCTTCTTGGCCTGCTTTCTATACTCTGCATGCAACTGATTATTATCAGCATTCATTGTGTTGCCTCCACAATGCTGCCTTCCCCAGATTTCACATGTAATGTCATCATTCATCCAGCTTACTCCTACTTATTTAGCTTTTTTTCACCTTTGGAATACAACTCAGACATTGGAATATAACTTTCATGACATTCTCAAATCCAATAGTTTTCGCACACAAATTCTCTGGTGGATGGTAATGGACGAAATCTTTTCCTTCTAGTTCCGGTTCTTTCCATAGCAGTGCAACAAATCCCTCGTTCTTTTCCACCATAGCAGGGGCACCATCAGTTACCACACTCTTGAGGTTGGTTAAGCTTAGGTTGAATGGCTGGAGCGTTTTCTTGGCAGCTTCAAGAACATCAGTGCCTTTCGTCATTCCCTTCATAGGTACGAGTGCTAGCAGTTCTTGTGTCACATTGAATTGTTGATCAGTGCCATGGACAAAGATAGCCAGTTGTGCTATTTCCTTCACATCTGTGCTCTCATCTAAAGCAAGTGAATATGATGTAAATTCAGACGAGCATTTTTTTAAAGTTCCTTCAATGTCACTGGCAAGTTCTTCAACAAGTTGTGCTACAGTTACCTCAGACAAACTTAGTTTTTTAAACACTTCCTTATTATTTTTGCACAGAATATCCCCAGCAGCAGCAGCAATGACACTCTCTTTCACAAACTCGCCGTCCAAGAAGGCTTTTGATTTTTTAGCAGTTTTTTCAGCTATTACATAACTTACTTTGACACATGCTTTGCTCTCTTCCCTCTACCTTTTAAACGTACCCTGCTGGCATTTTAAATCAATATGGAGAAGGTTCACTTTGTCCACACGAAGCTCCCCCCCCCCCTTGAAGGTGATTGAAATTGGATGCATGCTTTGTCTCATAGTGTCGTGTTATATGTTATTCTTTTGATGCTGACACTGACTCATGACAAATTAAACACACTGGCTTATCATCGATTGGCACAAAAAAGCACAAATTGGTCCACTTTTCATTACAAATCCGACAAGAATCACTTGATTTACGTTTTTTACTTGTAGACACCATAGTGATGGAAGGTGAACCCAAAAAATGATCTAAAATGGCCATGTAACGGTTATTATCCACTGAATATGTCTCACACTAATGAAAAAAAAAAGTCTGCCAATATAAAACCACAATAGACTATGGCTGACATGACGAACCTGCATGTGCTTATACACAAATATCACACTGTTCACGACTGACTGACTGTGGATGAGATCCTCTTGTATTTATATGAAAATAACGAAGTATCGAGAACCTTCTAGAGGTATCTGGAAGGCACTAGACAGCACACTCGAACAAACTACTGCTTCAGCCATCTACCTGCGACGTTAATACTAGTACTTAAGTACCACTTGGTGCTGGTAAATGGCTGAAGAAGCATGTCTATTAAAAATTTATTTTTATACGATTTTATGTAAAGTATCAAATGCACAGTGTTCCTTGTGAATCTGGAAAGCATCTTACAATTCTAAATACTGCAGTATAGTTTAGTGGCTCGTGGGCTTCATTGAAATTATTTTTTAATTAATCGCATTTTAATGTTAAGTAGTTATTTTTTCAAAATGGCTGGTGGGCCATGGCAAAGAGCTCCGCGGGCCACAGATGGCCTGCAGGCCATGCATTGAAGACCACTGGTCAACAGTGTCAAGTTTCTTTCTAAAATCTTCATTTTTAATATGATTCTGCCAATGATGTCTTGTGTTTGTTCCCTAAGTCTTTCTCAGAACGTGCTTACTTGTTGGCTCCAGTCTTTTATCAAGTATTTTATTTCTCACCCAGTCCCTAGACCAACACGTTAAAATTGGTGTGAACTCTGTCTTGTGTACAGCTAGTTTAGTGTTTTGAGTAATTTCTCTCTTATTCCATATAAATTTATTCACTTTACTTTCTACCATACGAGTTTTGCTAATTCTGTTGTTCATTTCCATATTTAATTTTCATCTCCACTAAAATTGTGCCATCTTTGCAAAACAGCCAAAATGTTTTACTTGTTCTGTAGGTTCTCTATTCAGGATGCATTTGATGATTCCATTATTCCTGCCTTTCATAGTCTGTCTTTTTATTGCTGCTTTTCATACCAAATTTATTACATTAGTTATTCAGTTTATTTAGAAAATCCTACAAACAGGTACAGGATTTATTTAGAAGTAGAGCATCATCTGCATAAAGTAAACAGGTGAGATGAGATTAACATCTCTAGTTTTGATATCAGGTTTAATATTACTTTCCTTCATAATCTGATTCTTATAGACTATGAGTAACAGTGGAGTGGAGATAATGTTCACTCTTGTCTCACACCTCATTTAATATCCAAGTTCTTCTTCTTCAACCTGGATCTATCCATTGTTGGATGAAGGCTTCCTGCAAGTTTTTTCCGTTCCATTTTGTTTACAATTTTTTTTCCCCATCGATTGCATTCCAGCAATCCTAATGATTTCATCTTGCCATCTCTTCTATGGTCTTAACCCTTTACTTACTGCCACCAATGGGTTGCCATTCTATCAGTTATTTATTATTATTATTATTATTATTATTTCCCAAGACCTCATGGAGTCAAAGACTCATCTGGGAGGTCCTTTTATCACACACACATCTCATCATACCATGTCTTAAACACACTCAAACTCCTTGCAGACACCACACTCTCAGGGATGTGAGTTCAATGTTGCAGACACCACACTCACAATCATTCACAACTCTGCACGAAAAAAACCTGCCTCTCACTCCCCTACTCACACCCTCTTTATACAGTTTCCAGGGATGACCTCTGGTTCTCCCCTGATCTCCCACTATTCTCTGTAGAACCTCTCCACCATTGATCTTATAACAACCCCTTACCAACTTGTAGGTCTCTATTATATCTCCCCTCTTCCTTCTCTCCACCAGACTCTGCAAATTACATCTTCTCAATCTTTCCTCATACTCCACATTCTAGAGGTCAGAAACTACCTTAGTCAGTCGCCTTTGGACCCTTTCCGACATCTCTTCATCCTTCTGAAAACCCAGTGACCAAATCTGGGCACAATAGTCCATGTGTGGCCTAATCAAAGCCTTATACAATGGAACAAGAATCTCCCTACTTCTACACATCAGTGTCCTCCGCATCATTCCCAGAAGTCTTTGTGTTGTCTTCACAATTTTGGCGATGTGTTCCCTAAATTTTAGATCTTTATCCACTATCACCCCCAGATCTCTTATTTCCTCTACCTCCAACAATATATTCTCACCAAGCATAAATTCTGCATCCCATCTTTGTTTTCCAAATTTTAAAACCTTACAGTTTGCAACATTGAACTCACATCCCCATTTGCTTGCCCAATCACTCAATTTATTCAAGTCTTCTTGCAAGGCCACAACATCTTCACTACTCTTCATGGTTCGTCCCAACTTTGCATCATCTGCAAACAACTGAATATCTCCATCCAAATCTTCACCAATATCATTAATATAAGTTAAATAGTAATGGCCCTAAAACAGAACCCTGAGGCACTCCACTAGTGACTTTCCTTTTCCTGGATATCGCACCCCATACACAACTTGTTGATACCTATCAAATAGCCAGTCTCCAATCCAATGCACTAATCTAATATCCAACCCCATCTGCTCTAGTTTGACTGTCAACTTATCATGAGGTACTCTATCAAAAGCCTTTGCGAAATCCAAGTATATTACTGTGTATCCTTCTCCTCTGTCCAAGGAAGCAGTCACTTTATTGTAATAAGTAAATAGATTACTAAAACATGACCTCCCTTTAGCAAATCCATGCTGTCCATCAAAGATTATACCATTGTTGTCAACCCAACTCTGGATCCTAGTTCTCACAAGTTTCTCCAACAACTTAACCACAACACCTGACACAGAGATAGGCCTATAGTTTGATGCTTGACTTTGATCACCTCCTTTATGAAGTGGCACAATCTTGCCCTCTTTCCACTCTTTAGGAACTTGACCAAGTGCAAGACTTGTATTAAAAAAATATGTCAAGGCAGGTGTCAACTCTCTGGCACATTCCTTCAGAATACGCGGTGATATATTATCGAGTCCCACAGCCTTATTTACATCTGGTTTACTCAACTCCCCAAACACTTCTTGCTCACTTACAGTCAGTCTCTCCTCCCCATCATCAACTGCTCTCAATCTCTCTCTCTCCAATTTATGCCATCCTGTATTTTTGCATCTTGCATTATGTCCAGCTGATTTCCATTTTGAATGCATATTGTAACTGATGATGTCCTACATACCTGTTCTTGTTGTTATAAATTTCAATTACACTGTATAATTTGTAGCTTTTTGAACAACTCTTCTCTTGGCACCTTTGTCATATTCTTTTTCCAGATCTACCAAACAAATCCTTGTGATATTAGCATGATTTCTCAACTATATGTCTTAAAGTGAAAATTTGATCCTGACAACCTTTATTTGGTCTGAATCCAGCTTGTTCTTCTCCAACTTTTCCTTCCATGATTTTTTTTGAGGTATTTTCTCAATATGCTTGTATAAATTTTATCAGGAATAGTAGGTAATTTCCTCTGTAATTCTCACATTCAATTTCATTTTCTTTTTTATAGCTGAGTACTATGAGAGCTCTACTCAAATCATCTGGATTATGACCTTTTGACAAGGTTACACAGTATAGCTATAGTAAAACTTTTATATCTCCATATGAATATTTCTGGTCAAATATCAGTTACTACTACTGCTGCTGCCTTTTCACATTTCAGGTTTTTGATGGCTTTTTCTACCTTTAGTATTGATATGTATTCCTGATTATATTCCTCTTAAATATTTTTTATCACTGTTCTACACTACTTGTTTAATATAGCAATCTGTCAAAGTAATTACACCATACATCAAGAATATCTTTAGAATATCATGTTACCTTTATCATCTGATTTCTTTTACAATACTTTTCCTCATTTCTGAGCTTTTTCAATAGCCCTCTGGTATATTTTGCTACCATCCTGATATTTATTTTCTATGTTCTTACCAAAGTCTTCCCATGACTTTGGTTTACCTAGTTTTATTATTATTATTATTACATGAACCTCCAGGGAGTCCAAAGACTCATTGTCATATGGCACCTACTCCACAACTCTCCATCTCCATCACTCAGTCCACCAATTCCAACAAACTGCAACTACTTTCATCATCTACACCAATGGCATCTACTGCGAACCACCACCACTAGTATTTTTTCAAAGATAGTCACAAACATACATGGCCAGATTCGAACCTGCAACCTTTTGGCTGGAGAGCAGATACACTAACCATTCGGCCAACCAGGCCAGCAAAATATAAATCTGGGAAATAAATTATTATTATTATGTGACATCTCCAAGGAGTCCAAAGACTCATCAATAGATGGCACCTATTTTACAACTCTGTCTCTGCCATTTACAGCAACTGCAAGTGCCATCTACTGCCCACAACCACCACTAGCATTTTCACAGACAGTCACAAACATCCATGCCCATTCCAGGATTCGAATCCGAAACCTTTTGGATGGAGAGCGGATACGTTAACCTCTCCAAATGACTGCTTCTTTAATTTCCTGAATGTCCCATGGAGTTGTGATTTTTCTCTCCTTGCAGACAGCCTCACCACATTCCTATTTGACTGAATCAATCAGTATTTTCTTTAGGGTCTGCCACTGAATCATCTCCAAAGTTTGGTTCTTGTTTTCAAACTTTTTTTTTTTTTGAATAATATTTATATTTGAGTTTACATTTCACTTCTGAAAGGTGTTCAACTTTGATTCTTTTTTGAAACTTTCTTCTATACTATTCTTTTCAGTATGATAGTCAACTTTGTAATGCTCAAAATTAATGGTGATCACTTCCTATTTCAAATACTCAAGTATACTCTTATGTCTTGAACCAGTGTGAAGTTATCACTGTCAACAATAACATAGTGAGACTTTTCTTATTTCTTGTGTTGTCTTTCCATGTGAATTTATCATAATTCACATAATCATGAAGGTATTTCATGTTTTTTTTTTCTTTTTAATATTGATCCCAGACATGAAGACCCATAAGCATATCAGTACCATGTGTGGGGGTGCAAACTTTGTTTGCTTACACTTGGGTAAAGAATTAAACAAGAATATAATTTCTTGTCAAATATAAGTTACTCACTAACCAAGTGAATAAACTTTCTGCAACTATCTCTGATCTAGAATACCATATATGACAGCATACTAGGTGACTGGGCATATGAGACTATCCCCAAAATTTCTTTTAAAAATGTTTATTTTTGATATTATTATTATTACCCCAAGACCCCCATGGAGTCAAAGACTCATCTAGGAGGTCCTTTGATCATACACAGAATTCATCATACCACACCTTAAACACACTCAAATTCTCTGCAGACACCACACTCTCAGGCAAGGCAGTTAAATCATTCACAACTCTGCATGAAAAAAACCTGCTTCTAACTCCCCTGTTCACATACCCTCCTTATATAGCTTCCAAGGATGACCTCTGGTTCTTCTCTGATTTCCCACTGTTTTCTGTAGAACCTCTCCAACATTGATCCTATAACAACCCCTTACTAACTTGTAGGTCTATATCATATCTCCCCTCTTCCTCCTATCCACTAAACTCTGTAAATTGCATCTTCTCAACCTTTCCTCATATTCAACATTCCAGAGGTCAGAAACTACCTTAGTCAGTCGCCTCTGGATCCTTTCCAACATCTCTTCGTCTTCAGGTGACCAAATCTGAGCACAATAGTCCATGTGTGGCCTAATCAAAGCCTTATACAATGGAACAAGAATCTGTCTACTTCTACAAGTTAGTGTCCTCAGCATCATTCCCAGAAATCTTTGTGTTATCCTCACAATTTTGACAATGTGTCCCCTAAATTTCAGATCCTTATCCACTATCACCCCAAGATCTCTTATTTCTTCCACCTCCAACAATGTATCCCCACCAAGCAATATATACTTGCCATATAAGACAACCACAAATATTACACTTACCATTAACTCCTTCTTATGCATTATTTTTGCTTTAATATAATTTAGGCATATAAGTCACAGCAGATGTTTTCTTTACTGTAATTTGTCTTCTCTTCTGAGAGAATTGATAAAATTGTTATGTTTATACCAGTCTTTGGTTTCTTATATTGTAATTCCTGTGATCGTGCTAGCAAGGTTTCATTAGGATTTAAATGAAAAAAACTACATGCTTAGCTACTGAATATATTTATTAAATATAAATATTTATGTATAAAATATATAAATATACTTATATATCAGTATATTAACATGCTAATTAATATAATTTAAAAGCAAAATCTTATGAGAACATAGTACATTACTGTAAGGAGTTAGATGGTTGCTTGACATTTTTCATCGCTGAATTCAAAGGGACAGGTTTTAAAAGATGAACACTTGGATAAAGGAGTATAACAAGACTCCCTTGTTTCGTCAATTACTTTTTTTAGCTTCAAATATAATCTTATGTGCTGACACATATACTATTTTAATAATAAGATGGTATACCTTTTCTCTACTTGTCTTTGGATAATATACAACTTTTGCCTTGATTCATCCTGGCATCTTCCTGGATTTGGCACACAATGAGATATCAGTTCATATTAAAACTGGTTTGGCTGGCATCCTTTCCGTAATGTTTTTGCATTATAGGAATGTTAAGGCAAATGATTTGAAGTCAACAGCCTCTATATACAAGAGGCCTAGTCAGGAAGATACTTCATGTATAAACTCTGTAATGTGTTTGTACATGAGTTAAGGATTAAACTGGAATGTAATTTTTTGAGTTGACACTTATGAGTTTCCAGAAAGGTGATTTGAACTGGTAAGTAACGCAAAAGTGCAGTTTGAATCTTTTGATATGTGGCAAGTAGATGAAAAAACGATTATGAGAGGATGATGAAAATGATAGGTTGATAACTGCTGTAGATAATATAGTTGAGGAACTGACAAATCCATGAATACATTTGATCTTAAAAACCATGACACATCATGAAAAACTTGAGTGTAGGTAGGTTATAGTAGAAAAGAGGCTGATGGTGAGTTAGTAGGAGGTATGTAAGGATATTAAGTAAATGATGTTTATAAGGCAGTAGGACCATGAAATATCACCATATCTTAAGGGAATGTAGATAAGTTTATGATAATATCTTGGAGAGGGTCCATAGAAGAACTAAGGAGCATCAGGTCTTTGATATGTGGGATATAAAGACAGATTGAGGAAATGCTATATGCAGAACCTAGTGAATAAGATGATGGGAGCATATGATTGAGACAGATAAATTGATGAGAGGTGTTACTTTCAGATTAATGTGGAGGAGATTTTCATAAAATGGACAGAAATAGAAGAAAAACAAGAGGCTATTTCTAGAAGCTATGTAAAGTGGATGTGAGCAAAGAAATGAGGAGCAGGTTCTTTACAAAGAGAGAGTTGTTTATGAGTAGACTACATTATGTGAGAGTGTGGAAATGGTAAATGAGTTTAAGGTAGGTTTGATATATTGCATTTGATAATAAGGACCTCTCAGTCTTTAGAATCCATGGAGCTGAAGGGAAAAAAGTAATAATAATAATAAAAATGTGTGAATGCTTACTTATTTAAGTATATTACAGCAATTGTTTATATTACAGATATTAATTATAGAAATTAGTATTTCAATTAGGGGTGCTTAAGGTTCAAAGCTGTATAACTGAGAGGAGACCTCCACATAGCCTTTAAAGGAATGCAGAGAACAGACTAGGGCTTCTGACCTAATGTCCAATCCTCACCTTCTCGTGGCGCACCCTGTTGGGTATTCACCTGGATATTGAACAAACAAGGATGGGCTGGCAATTTCGGATTTAGCCAACCAAATTGTATTTTTATTGGCTTAAACCAAAATACAAAATGATGGTACAACATTACAAAATTTCATCCCGACTAGGACATCGCCCGGTTAAACAAGGCCCCACTGTTTTCTTCAGGGAACCAGGACTAAAAGCGAAAAGTCATCTACTGGATCAAATCTGAAAACATACCCCAACTCAACATCACCAGAGTTAAATATTGGTACTATCAACATAAGAAGCCTAAATGGCAAAGAAATAGAGCTAGTGAGGGATTAGATAAGTACCAGATTGACATAATAGGGGTGACTGAAACAAAAAAGACAAAAACTGGTGAGATCTTTCTGAGCAATAAATACACAATGTCATATTAAGGCAATGACAATCAACGAAAAGAAGGAGTAGCCATAGTAATCAACACTAAATACAAGGCTAATCTTCTTGAATGGCAGGCAGTCTCAAGTAGAAGTGAAGGAATTTTTTTGCGGCTTTAGAGAAAGCAAGTGACACAATGAAAAATTGGTCCTTGTTGGGAATCTAAATAGCAGAGTAGGAAATGATTGTCAGACATACAAAAATATTTTAGGAAAATTTGGAGAAAAGAGCAAAGCTAATAATAATGGCAAATACCTATTGGTATTTGCCATTATTATTTGTATTTGTGCAATATTATCATTATTATTGGTATTTGCTCAGGACATGGACTTGTTATTACTAACACCATGTTCCAACATAAAAATGTGCAAAAATTCACATGGAGAGAAGAGGCAAGGAATAAGAAAAGTCTCATTGACTATGTTATTTTTGATAGTGATTTTTTCTCCCTGGTACAGGACACCAGAGTGTACAGAGGATTTGAAATTGGAAGCAATCACCATTTAGTCTTGAGCAGGATAAAATTGAATTTCATATTGAAAAGAATAACATGTGAAAAACTTTTAAAGCAAATAAAAGTTGAGCAGCTCTCAGATGTGAACTGTAGACTAAAATACACAAAGATTATTCAAGAAAAAATGAAAGAGTTTGAGAACAGGAACTAAACCTTGGAGATTCCTTGGAGGCATGTGGTGAAATTGTCTGCAAGAATAGAAAAATTAGAACTCTATGGTAGACACAGGAAGTTAAAGAGGCAGTGAAGGAAAAGAAGAAAGCATATCAAAAGTTCCTGGCAAATAAGTCAGCTTGTGATCTTAGAGAATACAGAGACAAATGTAAGAAAGCGAAACACTGTAAAACTAGCTAAACAAAAGTCATGGAGGTCTTTGGCAAGAAAATAGAAAATAAATTTCAAGAAGGTGGCAAAATATTCTGGAGGTTGTTGAAGAAGCTTAGAAATGGAGGAAAGAGTGCTATAAAAGGAGTTAGAGATGATAAAGGTGATATGAAAACAGGAGAAAAAGATATCCTTGAAGTATGGAGTAATTACTTCGAAAAATTGCTAAATGAAACAAGCAGTGATAGCACAGTGGTAATAAAACACTCAACAAGCATACAGTCAGGAATACATATCCATACTCAAAGTAGAAAAAGCCATCAAAGGCTGGAAATGTGGAAAGGCAGTAGGAGTAGATGATATTTGGCAAGAAATGCTGACGTATGGTGGTATAAAAGTCTTACAGTGGCTGCACTGCATAGTTCAGAAGGCCTGGACAGAAGGACGAATTCCCGATGATCGGAGTAGACCTGCCATAGTACCCATATATAAAAAGGGAAATAAAACTGAATGTGAGAATTACAGAGGTATTTCCCTACTGAGTGTTCCTGGTAAGATTTATGCAAGTATACTTGAGAAACAGTTGAGAAGAATTGTGGAAGAAAAGCTTGGTGAAGAACGAGCTGGATTCAGGCCAAACAGAGGCTGGCAGGATCAGACCTTCACTTTACAACAAATAGTTGAGAAATCATGGGAATATAACAAAGATCTGTATTTAAGTTTTGTCGATCTGGAAAATGCATACAAAGTGCCAAGAGAGAAGCTATTCAATACGTTACAGCTATACGCTACAGTTATTATGAAGGAAAGTGGTATTAAACATGATATCAAAATTGGAAATGTTAATGTCAGCTCTTTGCTTTATGCAGACCATGTTATACTTCTAAATAAATCCGCTACAAGTCTGCAAGATTCCCTGACTAAATCAAATAACTGTTGTAATAGATATGATATGAAGGTCAGCAATAAAAAGACAATGAAAATAGGCAGAATCGTTGAAAATGTCAACTGGTTGTGAACGGAGATCCTGTGGAACAAGTTAAACATTTCAGCTACTTAGGCACAATTTTTAGTGAAGATGGTAAATTAAATATGGAAATAGACAACATAATCAACAAAGCTGGTATGGTAGGAAGTCAATTGAATAAATTCATATGGAATAAGAGAGAAATTAGTCGGAACACTAAATTAGCTGTATACAAGACAGACTGTATAAGTTTTAACTTATGGATCTGAGAGCTGGGTCAGAAGTAAAGCATTTCACCAAAGACTAGAGACCGCAGATATGAGACTCCTGAGAAAGATTTGAGACGTGAACAGATGGCATCAGTGGCAATATCATTGGCAAGGATATTAGGAAAGAACTTGACATTGTCAGCATCCAGGAATGTGTTAGCAGAACTAATCTCAAAACTCCACCATTATCAGATCTTATATTTCGATCATCTAAGACACTTTGTAATATATTAATCCACCAAGAGGAAGACCAAGATATAGGTGGATTGATATGGTACAAAGTGTCTTAGATGATCGAAATATAAGATCTGATAATGGTGGAGTTTTGACAAGTAACAGACTGATTTGGAGGAAAATTGTAGATAAGGAGTTAGTAATGATGTAAATTTTTCATGTAGTACTATCATATCCTGTACACCCCTTGAGGGTACATGGCAGGAATTTGATGATGATGAATATTTCAATTAGTATGTAGTACTATCCTTTTCAAGAAAAAAAAAATGAAAGAGATTTAAAGACAAAAATCAAATCTTGGAGACTCATTGGCAAACTCTGAACAAAATATGCAACGATTCAATGTTGTGGTGAATTTATCTGCAAGGATAGAAAAATCAGAGTTCTGTAGTGGATTCATAAAGGTGGAAAAGAAGAAAGTATATTGAAAGATTATGGCAGTTAAAACAGTATGCTGTGAGAGAATACAGAGGAAAAATGTAAGAAAATAAAGCAACGTGTAAACTAAACAAAAGTCACGGGAAGATTTTGATAAGATATAGGAAGATAAATATCAGGAAAGTGACAAAATGTTCTGGAGGCTATTGAAAAAATTTAGAAATGGAAGAAAGAGTACTGTAAAAGAAATCAAATGATAAAGGTGACATGAAAATTGAAGATAAAGATATTCTAGATGTCTGGAGTAATTACTCTGAAAGAATGTTAAATGAAACAAGCAGTGAGAGAATAGTAGTAGAAAATATTCAAGAGGAATGCAAATAGTTTTACCCATGAATATTAGAAGTAGCAAAAGTCATTAAAAACTTTAAGTATGGAAAAACAGATGAAGTAGGTAATATTTGACCAGAAGTGCTGAAATATGGAGGTATAAAAGTCTTACAATTGCCGCATTACATATTAAAAAAAGGAAACAAAACTGAATGCATGAATTACTGAGGAATTTCCCTACTGAATATTCTATAATATTTATGCAAGCATACTTAAGAAGAGGCTAAGAAAACCTGTGGAAAGGAAACTTATAGAAGAACAAGCTAGGTTAAGGCAATAGAGGATGCCAGGATCACATTTTCACTATAAGACAAATATTTGAAAAATTATGAAAATATAACAAGAATATATATTTTTAAGTATTGTACATACGGACAAAGTGCCAAGAGAAAAGCCATTCATAATGTTCGAAGTGTGATGTAAATGAGGCATTATATTGAGCTATACATAGTCTGTATATTAGAGTTGTAAGTCAGCAGTTAGATATGCACATTCTCTCCACAATTATATATCATCATCTATATACCGTATTTGCCAGCATATAAGACGCCCCCCTTTTTTTGTACACATTTTTTAGGGAAAAAACTTTATCACTGAATATTATAATGAATTTACAGTATTTCAAATACAAAGTATTAAGTAGGTCTACTTTCAACAAATACCTAATCTAACTAGGAAAGAGTACCCGCCTTTTAATCTTCTTCGTCAAACCCAGAAATTTATTGTAGGTTATGTTAACTGTGAGTTGCTTTTTTTAGATCCTCTTCCTGATTCTGCCAAGTTCTTATTTTCTCAGTTGGGGATGGCCCAAAATGCCTCTCTGCAGCCTTGTTTTCATGTTCTTTAGCATACACAATTACACGTAGCTTGTATGCAATATTGGAGCAATGGCGACGTTTTTCAGCCATAATTTGCCAAGAAATTTAGAGAAAATTTATCACGGCCGAAATTGATCAATTTATGATGACAGCGCATGTGCATCCACTGAACTCTACGTAACTGGAATGGAATGCTCTCACACACCGCAAGGAAGCAAGAAAGAAATCGCGTAACTCAGAACAGAGAAAATTTCCAGAAATCAAAGTAATAAAAAACTGAGTATCGGCATATAAGATGCACCCTGTTTTTCAGACCTATTTTCAAAGAAAAAAGTGTGTCTTATACTCCGGCCAATATGGTATATCACATGAAGGAAAGACACATCAGGCCTGATATCAAAATCAGAGATATTCAGCTTAGCTCTACCTTATGCAGATGATATTATCATTAGCATCCGATCTCCATGGAGTTAAAGACTCATTGTGTGAAGATAAACACTATTGCACATAATGCTCATCCAACCATGCCTTAAATTGATTCAATGTGTCTACATTCACAACACACTCAGGCAATGTATTCCCTCACCAACCACTCTACATGCAAAGAACCTTCTCCCCACTCCTCTGCTCACACCCTCTTTATACAGTTTTTTTCCCCACAATGGCCTCTTGTTCTACCCCCCCCCTCTTTCATGTCAACCTGATAACACCTGACTAGCATATATGTCTCAATCATATCTCCCCTCTTCTTCCTATTCACAAGGCTTTGCAATTTACATTCTCTCAATCTGTTCTCATATTCCACAATCCAACACTGACAACCTTTGTGAATCTTTTCTGGGTCCTTTCCAACATATCACCATGAAAACCTTGCAACCAGATCTGTGCACAATAATCCATATGAGGCCCGATCAACATCATAACCTCTTTATTTCAGCATATCAGGGTCTTCCACATCATTGTCATTATCCGATGTGATGTCTTCACAACTTGTGCAATGTGGAGCCTGAATTTCAGGTCCTTGTCTACCACCACTCCCAGGTCTCTCATTTCGTCTACCTCCTTTAAAGTTTCCCCACCAAGTGTATACTTTGCATCCCATTCTTGCTTACCAAATTTCAAAACCTTATGCTTTGCAACACTGAACTGATAGCTCCGCTTACCTGCCCATTTCATGCAATCTATTCAAGTCCTCCTGCAAGGCCACAATATCTGCTTGACTTTGCACATTGCACTCCCCAATTTTGCATAATCTGCAAACAGCTGCATGTCACTAGTTTAAACCCATTCCAATATCATTAATATACAAATTGAACAACAATGGTCCGAAAACTGACCCCTGTGGTACACCACTAGTGACCTTCCTCTTACAGGATACTGCACCCTCATATACAACTTTCTGATACCTATCTTACAACCAGTCACTGATCCAACTCAGAAGTCTGTGTATCCAGTCCCATCTGTTTCAATTTATTTAATAGTTTGTCATGTGGGAGCCTATCAATAGCTTTTGCAAAATCCAAGTACACTATTGTATAAGCATCTCTGCTGTCTGAGGTATTTGTCACCTTGTTATAGTACATAAGTAAGTTAGTAAAACATGATATCCCCCTAACATACCCATACTCATAACCACAAAGAATACAGCTGTTTTCAACCCAATTCTGTATCCTACTTCTCAACAATCTCTTTCTCTCTCTCTCTCTCTCTCTCTCTCTCTCTCTCTCTCTCTCTCCTGTTCCTTCACCACCACAACTCCAGATTACAAATTGGCTTATAAATTGAAGCTGCAGCCTTATCACCACCTTTTGCAGCAGAACAATTTTACCTTTTTTCCCACTCCCTTGGAATCCATCATCATCATCAAATTCCTGACATGTATCCTCAAGGGATGATAGTACTACATGAATTTTTTTTTTTTTTTTTTGGAATCTGTGCTGTTGTAAAACTCTTATCAAACAAGCATGTCAATACTACTGTCAATTCCCTGGAACATATCCTTAAGACGTGTGTTGATATGTCATGAAATCCTATCACCTTATTGTCATCAAGGTTATTTATTTCTTTAAATTCCTCCTGCTCACTCACTCACTCAAAAAAAAAAAAAATGTGATGACCTCTTGTTCTACCCTCCCTCTCCCATTTTATGAAATATCTCTTCCATGTCAACTCTTAAATAAATCTGATACAGGTCTGCAGGATTCCCTAACTGAATAATGGCTGTAATAAATTTGGTATGAAAATTGGCAATAAAAAAACAAAAACTATGAAAATAGGCCAGAACATGGAAAACATCATCCTCATCCTGAATGGGAAATCTATGGAACAAGTAAAACATTTTGGCTATTTAGGCAAAATTTTTAGTGAAGATGACAAATTATACATGGAAATACAATAGAAATAATAAAGTTAGTATGGTTGGAAGTCAAATAAATAAATTTATATGGAATAAGGGAAAAATTAGTCAAAATGCTAAACTTTGTATGCAAGCCAGTGTTCAAACTAATTTAACTTATGGATCTGATAGCTGGGTTAGAAATAAAACACTTGATCAAAAACTGAAGATCATGGATATGAATTCTGAGAAAGATTAGTTAAGTGAACAGATGGCATCCATGGCAGAATAATATTAAAAATAATGATATTAGGAAGGAACTTAACATTTTTAGCATTCAGAAATATATGAGCATAGCTAATCTAAGGTGATATGGTCACTTAAACAAAATGGGAGAAGAAATAACAAGTGTCTTTTTTTTGCCAATATGTCAGGAAAAAGACACAGAGGAAGACCAAGATGTAGGTGGATTGATGCACTCAGGAAAAAAATATTATGACAGAATTAGAGTGCTGACTGATAATAACAGACTAACTGAAAGAAAATTGTTGATAGGAAGAAGCAAACATTTCATGTAGTACTATCATAATACTCTTCAGTACATCCTCTGAAGACACTTATCAGGAATATGATGATATTTCAGGTAATTAGAGAAACTGCAAGGTCTTAAATTTGAAAAAACTTATCTCTGCCTCTAAATTTCATTTAGCAGCAGAGATAAGCTTTTAGTTATAAAAAAAAATTAGATAACAGAGCAGTAGTTTTTTTTTTTCTGCTGAAAATATTGTATTAAATTATAAAATGTCACTTGTTACCAACATAGCAGCAGTAGCTGTTTTAACAATTTTTCAACTTGTTCACATGAAGAAGTATATAAATTTAGATTTCATATAACCACACCACACTTTCAGACTATACAGTCTACTCTCCATGCAAAGAACTTGCACATCCTCCTTATACAAATTCTGGGGATGACCTTGTGTTTCTACCCCAGGGAGACAAGGGTAGAAACACAAAACCCCTCACCAATTTATGTCTCAATCACAATCTCTCTTTTTTTCTGTTCACAAGGTTCTGCCAAGTTGCATTCCCTCAATCTGTCCTCACATCCTATCTTCCACAGATTGGACACTGATTAGTGAACCTGCTCTAATATATCCTCATCTGGTTGAAAACCAAGTGGCTAAACCTGCACTCAATAGATCATATGTGGTCTGATCAAAGCCTTACACAAGGGAACCATAACCTCTTTGCTTCTGCATTTCACAGTCCTCCTCGTCATTGTCATAATCTGTTGTGATGTTCTCACAGTTTTAGCAATATGATTCCTAAACTTCAAGTCTCTGTCTACCATCACTCTCAGATCTCTCATCTCTTCCACCCCCCTCAAAATTTCCCCATTAATCGTATAATCTATAATCCAACCCTACCTACTAAATTACAAGATGTTGCACTTCATCACAGTAAACTGATAGCTCTCGCTTGCTCACTGACAGTCTATCCATCTACAAGGCCACACCACTGTTCTGCTTCTCATAGTTCTGAACTTTGCATCATTAGCAAATAGCTGTGTATTTCCAATTAAGCCTCTCCCAATATCATTAATACAAGTTCAACAGTAACAGTCCCAAAACAGACTCCTGTAGCACTCTGCTAATAATCTTACTGTTTCGGAATACCACTTCTCATACACAACTGACTGATACATATCTGACAATGAACTATCCAACTTACTAGTCACTTATCCAATTCCATATACATTTCTCTTATTCAGTGAATTTGCCACCTTGATTTAGTAATAGGCAGATTGCTAAAACATGACCCCCCCCCTTCCACTGCTAACAAAACCATGTGCTGACTATCACCAAGAATACTGCTATTATCAATCCAGACCTGAATCATAGCCTTCACCAACTTCTCTAATACATTAATAACAGCTACAGACACACAGTTTAGCTTACAATTTGTAGCCTCAGTCTTATCTTCCCCCTGCCTTGTGAAGTGGAACAATTTTTACTACTTTCCACTCCCTTGGGACCTGTCCTGTTATGTGTTGAACAGGTGTGCTAAAGGTGCTGTTAATTCCCTATAACATTCTTTTCAAACACACAGTGATATATTGTCATGTTCTACTACCTTATTTGCACCAAGTTTACTTAATTGCTTATATACCTCCTCTTTACTCACCGTAAGTCCCTCCTCTGCTGTACTCTACACTCCAGCTTCGCATGTTGCCTTCATGAGAATAAAATACCCTGATAAACTGCTCTTTGAATATTTCAACTATATCCTCTGCATCAGTTACTAATCTACCATTGTCAACAACTACATCATTCTCCCATAGTTATTCTTCTTACTACATGCCACATATTGAAAACTCACTAAGATTTTTCTTGGCTTGATCAACTAACTTTTGCTCTCTTTACCAACTGAGTAATCTTTCTGGTCTGCTGTTTGTGCTCCTCATGCAAATGATTATTAACCAACATTCATTATATGTTGCCTCCATAGTATGCCTTCTTCAATATTTCAGGCTTGATCACTTCATTCTATTGCTTTTACTCTTTATTTAGACTTTTCACCTTTGGAATGCACTCAGACATTATTACTGCTGTTTAAGTATCTCTTGACCAGTGTCTAAGCAGCATCCATCATCTTTTCATTCAACCCTTCTTTCTATACTATAGCTCCTAGTTGTCTCCTAAGCTCTTCATAATCACTTAACAACTGGCTATGACTTCTTCACAGCCAGTTCTCTTATAAGTGGTTATAGCCAAATATCATATACATTTGATATTATCGGCCTCCAAATACACAGTGATATATTGTGAAGTCCTACTGCCTTATTGACATCAAGTTTACTTAATTCCTTATATATTTCCTCTTTACTCCCCATCAGTCCCTCCTCCACCATACCCCTCTACACTCCAGTTTCTCACCTCACACCATATTGCTTCAAAATCACTACCACTATTTTACCCTCATTTCTCAACATTTTGTGGACATAATTCACCCACTGTTATCAGCAGCACTCCACCCTCACTTCTTGCCTTTCCTGTTTTCACAAAAAAATACAATATCCTTCCATTTCTATTCCCATCAAGATATCATTCTAACCATGCTTCACTAACTATTTTTGGGACAATAAACTTAATCAATGCAACAATTTCACTTCCCTTATTTCTGGTACTCCCGACATTTATAAAAGTTTATAACAGTTCATTTCTTGGTCTATAACCACTTCTACCCATGCTATTCCTTATCTGTGACTGCTTATACTTTGTTGCACATCACAACTTGTTTAATATGTAATGATACTGGGGTTGATTTGGACATAATATACAATCATTTTCTGATGATGCAAAGTTGGAGGGAATGATAAGGGACATATTATGCAGAGTATTTTATTAATGATGATTTGCTACATGTGGTGAATGAAGCAAAACACCTAAGGTTAGAAGACAGAGAATTTAGGTGTCACATTCGCTAAAGCAGTTAAGTTATCACATCAGATAACTACAGTCTTGAAGAAAACATTAACTTGGAAGAAGGACTTTAATGAGACCACATCTAGACTATTATGCACAGATATGGTCATTTGAGTTCAGTAGAAATGAGGAGACATTAACCAAGATGATAGCCAAACAAAGGAATTATGCATGTGAGGACCAAGAGGAGATATGATGTAAACATACAAATTAAGGAGATTGTATGATATATACACAAATGAGATAATGCAACTTACGGCAAGTGGGGAAAAACACCGAGCTATCCCTGGAAGCTTGGTAAGGAAGCATGTAAAGTCCGTGTGTATGTGTGTGTGTGTGTGTGTGTGTGTGTGTGGTGAGTATATGGAATGGACTACCAGTATTGTGATTGCATCTTCAGTGTTTTTTCAAAGAAAATATGAATAAGTATTTAGGTATTGTATGAGCTGGAACAGACTCTCCCTCGAGGAGCCATGTAATCACTTCATGCAGGAGCCAACATAATAATAATATTAAATTGTCATCAACAGCTCCTTGATATCATTAAATTATGTAAAATATGTATTTTTTATTAACTCTTAAATTGAACGATAAAGTCATTGGCAAAGTGAAACTTGCATTATTTTATTTTTTGTCATGGCTCCAAAGACAATATTTCCTTTCCTTTTTTCTGGCCCACTCTTTAGGTCTCATTTAAATCAGTCATTGTAACACATATACAAGGATGAAATTTTATGTGACATTTTTCAAATGGTTTACATTATTTATGGAAATCTATTGATCTATTCAATAAATGAAAAATCAAGTTTTAAAGCATATGATTTAAGATCGTTTTATTACATTATAATAATTTAAATGCGATAACTAGCAGGCAGCAGGAATTATATCTTGAGTACAAGGAATTATTTTATCACTTTAAGGCTGATTTTATTTAATTTTTAGTCCATCCCAACCACAAAAAGGTTTTGATGTATAGTATAGTATAGTATACTTAGTGTTCATTCAGCAGGCTAAGAATTAGATAATCCAGACTCTTTTGTGCTAGTCACCAAACACTGAAAGTTTCTAAGCCTCCAGTAATCAGAGTGGTGGTACTCTTACACTGGACAATGAAATCATCTACCATCTTAATTCACTAAATTTTTAAAGTTAGTTTTATTTTTAGTGTTATCCAAATTTAAATATGAATGATAAAGAATAGACAACAAAAGTCAATTTTTCTTAAAAAATGCATTATTCTTGGATAATTTTGTATATTGCAACTCACCCATTGGTTGTGAACAAAGACCTAGAATTTTGGGTTATCTTTGAAGTTTTTCTTTGGATTAAAAAAAAAAAAGCTATATCCTTCATTGGGACTTTAAGTGAAAGCAAAAGGATAATGAAGTAAAAGAATATAGAAATTAGGCCATGATATTTGTAAAGTAATGCTTTAAGTTGTAGAAGGCATTCTGAGAATATGATTTTATAAATTATACTGATAATTATAGTCTGGCATGGAATAAGTTTCCAGTGCAATAATTTAAGATAGCATTTATTTCCAACTGCATTTATCAAACAATACTAGAAATGAAATTATGGCTTTCTAACAAATAGATGAAATTTGGACATGTTATAATTACAATTTTTGGGTTCCAGTAAGTATGATAATTTTTAAACAAGTGTAGAGGTATGATTTGTTAGCATTTTTTTTTTTTGCCATAGTGAGTATCTATAGTTTCAATAAGGAATACTTTTTATGTCACTTTATTTTACTAGAGTTAGTTCAGTGTTTTCTGGTTACATCCTTAGTCCCTGTTTCAGCTTAGCTTTTTGTGTTATAAAAAATAATAAAAAAAAACCACTTTTACTGTACCTGATTTGGTTGTTAGCTGCAGAAAACAGGTAAAGATTTCCTCTTGAAATAAGTTAAGTGTTTGAACTTCATGGATCAGAAATGACAGGATGCTGACCTTACTTTTATTTGCAGTGCTTTTAAAGTTTGCTTTAGAAACCCTGTCTTAAAACTACAGCTTCACTTTTGTATATGCATTATTTCACTTGAAATTATTCAGTTAGGTCCTAAAAAGAAATGGGGCACCTCCAATTAGGATAAAACTACATTCAATCTCTGGTATTATTGCAGTTAGAAAATGTACTGTTGTAAATGGAAAAATGTAAGCATAGTGATGATTAAGAACTTACAATAAAATTTAAAGGAATGTATATCAAACCATTCTCAACCATTTATGTTATATGAATAACTTGCAATAAATGCACATAAAACAGTAAATCAGCAGCTCAAAATAGACACTACCTGTTATTTACAATTCATGTGTAAAGCAATTGGGACTTAAAACCTCACTAACCATGAGTGAAAGTGGAATGGCTCATAATTAATGATCAAAGTTACAAAATAAACAGTACACAGGAAAAATACAGGGGTAGTTTATATTTCCTGTTACATCGAATGCCCTTTTTTGGAATCAGATTCAAATATAAACAAATAACTTTAAATTAATGGTTTTAACTGCACAAATTCTCTGCAAAAAAAAAATAAAAAGTAATTATTCATTAATATGATGGCGCACACGACATATTTAGAAAGTGAGACAAGGAAATATCAATTCCCTTGAAAGTATCCACGCTATTATAAACCCAAACTCGAACCTTGTACTTACTCCTTCAGGGTTCTGCATAAAAAATACAGGCTTTACTATTCTTTACTCATTTTTGCTATTAATCTCCTATGCTTTTTTCATCACAATATAGACTTGATTCTACAGGAAGGTAACGTTGTCTGGCAAATTAATAACACAAAAAAGCATAGTATCTAATGTAACAGAAATATAATTAATCTGAAGTTGCTTAATATCTGAATAAATTACAAAATATGTAGTGGGATCATTTCACATATATTGTTGCTTACATATGCTTTTATTAAAACTAGTGGACTGAAAACAAAAGTTTACTTTTCAAGCTATAGGATTATAGAACTGTTTCTTGGAGAACTGCGATTAAGTGGCAGTAGAAATAACAAAGCAAGGTGTAAAATTCCTGAATAAGGAAATATCCACTACACTTTCTAGAAGGAATGGACAAGTTGTTGGGTTGCTTTGTCCATTAATAGGATTGAAACAATCAGTTTGAGCACAAAACCATGAAGAAATATTTGAATCCTTGGCTGCCAATTTTTTATTCTGCACCCGTAATGGAAAAGACTATGCTTTCCCAAACTGATAAAACAAAATATAAAGTGTAGCATAAAGAAAATAAAAGGTTTTTAAGAATGTGCTTACTGCTTTCTTTATATGACAGCTGTATAGAGATGTGCAGGACTCAAAGATATTATTGCATGTTGCAGTGTTCTGTACCTCATTCCAACTGACTTGGGTGTTTCAGCGGTACATGAATAAAAAACAGGGGAGATGGTTGCATAGGTATCTTTATTGTAGTTAACCAGTCATAGAAATGAAGCGGGCTCAAGCAGAGAACCTGATAACAAAATAATCTCACGGCCAGCAACGGAATAGTTTGCTAACATTGAAAGGAAGGCCTCGTCTTCAGCATAGTTCCTGTTCAAGGGCACCTCCTGGGGGGACTCTGTACACTAACATGCTAAAAGAAACGCGGCCTGTGTTGTGTATAAACAATTCATTGTCTGTAAAATATGTAACAATTTATATAAAAATGGAGCATTTTAAACAACATATGTACAAGATTGGTGAGTAACTGCTATACATGACTGGGAGGAAAGCAAACGGCCCCAGACTGACCGAATGGTGCATCACCGGTAAAGCTGAACTGCAGTGAGAATTCAAAAGTTGCATACTCGAAGTCCAGCAAAGCCCGGTTAGTCACTGCACACATACAAAGTATTGTGCCGGACTGTAGACTCCTGTCTGACTCATTTTTGTGCATCCTCTTACTGAAGGCAATAGAGCAATGAGTGCTTTTTTTTTCTTTTCTTTTTTTTTTTTTTGCATTTGAATAGGAAACGGTTAAGTAAAAGTGTTACTGGCTGATGCTAGTGAATGGCCCGATAATTCATGTTTAACTACACTGCTTAAAGGTGCACATGTTAGTAAAAGGTTACATTTATGATGTTTGCCAATGATGCATAATTTAAATGGATTTTGTTAGCAGATTTTTAAAAATGAGTTCTAGGCTATAGGTGAAGGAAGGAATTAATGTTAGGCTGCACGCAGTTGGAGTCAGTCACCTGTTTTGCCATTAAAGAAGATTGTGATTGTGTTATAATTTTCTAACTACTGGCCATTGAAAAGACCAATGGTGCATAGATTAGTGGATTAATCTATGTCATTGCCAAGGCCTCTGGTATAAAACCAACTGGGCCACATAGTGAGATGCTACATGCAAAAACAGTGCCAGTGTACGATATTTCTTACAAGAATTCCGGGCCCATACCAGTAACAAAGGCAGAATTAAGTATATTAGGCAATGAGGTAATACACCTCTCTAAATCCTACTATGTACAGTTCTGAAAGCAGAATATGAAGTTCATTATAAAGCCAGAGAGGATACTGAACTTGAAGCTAGTCCATAGTAGGAGATGTCCAGTTGCTGTTCGTTAGCAGAATTAATCCTAAATTCTAGTCTAGGCTTAGGTTGGACAGAGTTGTAGGGAATCACAGCTAGCACACACTTCCACTAGGTGGCAGCACACTTGACAATAGTTCTTTATTAGTAGCACCTGTAGCCGACCCATCAAGAGAAAAAAAGAGAAAGAAACTATCACAGAACGGTGGACTAAAGCACTCCTCTTGATATGGGGTTTGTTCTGTCTCCCTGAGTAAACCACTTAAAACACCTCCATTTTGAACGTAAGCAGGGACACAAGAAAACACTTACCCTTCACATTTTTTGTACACAGGGTTACGTGCTTAATATATGTCTATAGCACGTTATGTAACAAGGTGAACAAAAATAAATAAAACTTGGAACAAACTGAGCTTGAAGGAACTGAAAACAAATAACTCGTTGTTTTGTTAATCCTTATTCACAGGCACTAATTCAAAGGAGACAATTTCAGGGCAGGCCTGTCATTCTTCTGATTAGCTTGGCTGGGACACAACCACATGGGCGAGATACTTAAATCACAGCACACATACTCCCTCAAGCACATTTCAGCAATTGAAAGACTCATCCCACGGCGTTGTACACATAAAAGAAAGCCCATTAGGTAGAAAAATAAATCCAACCCTACAACAATTTTATGTATTTACACATCCGATGACATCGGGTCTCTAGTATGGGCTAATGGTCGTTTTCCAGCCTCTTCACTTGAAGTCTTTTGCTCCGCACTGGAGGGTCTACTGTCAGCCTCTTTTACTGATGAGAGAGTTCCTGTTGAACCAAGAGATAACACATTTCTTGCTTCTCGAGAACCTTCTTTTTCTGATGTGAGTGGATCAGTCTGGTCGGACGAGTGTCTATTAAGCCTGCTGGGGCGAAACCGAGGTCTCTGCAAAAGATCAAACCATTGCTTAATTTATATTAGTGCACTTTAACTGATACCACTTGAAAACAAATAATATTTTAAAGCAAAAGTGTGTAACAATCGGCCAACAAAATAAAACTGAAGGATCATTACTTTGCAAATCAACATAATGGTAGATTATATTATTTTTTCATCTTTAAATTGGTTATAGAATAATAAGAATTACAAATATTTGTCAAAATATTCAAACAATATATATTAAGTCAAAAGAAGCATGAAAATGTTTTTATGGATAAAAATACAGCATCATCAGTGCTATTTAGTTTTTTTTTTTTTTTGATACTTTAAAATTTTTAATAATGACCCCGTACATGAAATGTTACAAGACTTGTAACAGGAGAGTGCTATAAGGAAAAACGCATAATATATTATTATTATTATGTGACATCTCCAGGGAGTCCAAAGACTCATCGAGAGAAAGTGTGCCAACAGCATCGAATGATTGATCCCTTCCAACTACTAACTGCGCTCAAACTTGCTTAACTTTTTGCATGAACCATTAGTAGCAGAGGCTCTACCAATCAACCAACCTTTATATATGTTCCTTAAAGAGTTGGGGATTATACTCATTAGGAAAAACAATATTTGAGAGGTTGTTCCAAAAATGCAGAGGTGGAGAGATTGAGAGAAAATGATAAGTTAGTTCTCATTTTTGAAATTATGGATTCTACAACCGTGTTAAAATAACTCTTTTTATTATCCCGATGTTTCGATCTTCATATCAAGATCATCATCTGGACCATACACAAGACAAGCTGCATTACATTGCATTACAAACTGTAAGCTAGAGAAACAATGAATTGATACCTTCAATTGGATTCAAGTGAAAGTGAAGTAGGATCTTTCTTGTAAGTAATAAGACTGGTCTAAATTTCAATACCATTGAAGTTCACTGAGTTGTCTGCAGAACATTTGAAAATAGTGAGGAAAACAGTATTGAAATCATTGGTTATGGAAGATATTGAAGTTTGATCATTTTGGGTACTGCAGGGCTTCTTGAATAAAAAAGAGGAAGAGAGTAGCATCATCAGCAAAACTGTAAATAGAATTTGAAGTCAGAGAGAGAATGTCATTGATGTAAATGAGGAAGAGTATGGGTAAGAGCACAAAACACTGGGGTACTCCAGTACTGATAAAAAAATCTGATGAGAGGAGGCCATCACCATGACATGCAATGAACATCCTGCAAGAGGGAGACCATAAAATGGTATCTTGTTCATGCATTTGATTGTGACAGACACAATCAAATGCCTTTGAAATATGAAGTGCGACATGGGTTTCTCCAAATTTTTCCATGGCATAGGTTCGAAAGGTAAGGTTAGCAAGGAGATCTGCTGTAGAACAAGAATGGAAGAATCCATATTGGTGATCATATCATTAATTGGTGGATCTCTAATTGGAGAAGAAGTTGGTTGTTGCTAACTTTCTAACATCCTTTCGAAAGTACTCAGGTAAGAGCAATGGGACAGTGATTTCATGCCAGACCTTTATCAACCTTTTTGGGTACAGACTGGATAAAGGCATGCTTCCATGCTCTTAGCTGGATTCTGGATAAATATGACAGCTCATATAGGCAATACAGAATGGTAGTATAGTATAAGAAAATAATACCATATAGGGAAATCCAGAATGTTAATTCCAGTGTACACGTTTTGAGCGCAACTAGAGCAACAACCAACTTATTAGTATCAAGACTAATGAAGATTTTTCTGTCCTGTTGATAGATTGGAGAAGGCAGTGAGTAGTTTGCAGTATTGCAGACTACTTTCCTTGGTAATCTGAACAAGAGTTGTAGGAAAATTCTGATGTCAAGAGGTCTGCCTTATCCTTGGGTGAGGTAACCATAGTATTATTAGGATATGAGAGAGAGAGAGAGAGAGAGAGAGAGAGAGAGAGAGAGATGGAAAACAAGGGCAGAAGCTAGGTCTAAGCAAGGGACCAAAAGGTTCAACTGCTAATGATCAGTAAGCAAGCTGATTGCATTTCATTTATAAAGTCTGCTTTGGAACTGTTAACTTTTTTACACTTCTTCTTTTAGGCTGTAATGAAATGTAATCTGAATGAGAAGCTGAAGATTTTGATTTGAGCCATTGAACATATGCATTTTCATCATGGACTTCAGAGGAGCATTTAGACCAGGTTATAAGTTTCCAGCCACTCATAGCCAAAATGGCTATTTAGGCCTTTTAGAGTACATAAAAAAAGTATTATCCCTTAATATGTACTTTTTTTTATCATTATTATTATTCAGATCTCCATTGCAAGCACAAGACTCATGGGGCAGTTTGCTTTAGATAGCACATGATACTATCATACTCCTGAAGTTCATTTACAGTCTGTACTCATCACACTCTATCAGGCAATGTATTCCATGCTCCTATGTTTCATGCAAAAAACAAAAGTTGCTTCTCTCTCTCTCTCTTTGCTCATTATCCCTTTAGAATAGCTCTTAGAATAGCGCGTTTTATCACGTGGAAAGTTTGCCCAGTGTCCAGAATTTTCCATGACTTAAATGTCACAGTCATATCTCTTTGCTTTCTGTTCATCAAGCTGTAGTTATATCCTCTTACTCTGTCCTCATAGTGGTCTGCAATCCTGATATCTCTGTTACCATCCTGATATTATTGCTTTTGTACCTTCTTTAAAGTTGCTTTCTCATCTTCAAATTCCAGTAACATCTGAGCACTAATTCAGATGCAGACTGATTATGACCTTCTACAATCACTCGGAATCACCACTCTGTTATCTCTTAAACTCCAGGGAGTTCAAGGACTCCATTTATTTACTCATACTAACTATTTCTCTCTATCCTCAAATGCATTCACTGAAGATGCACTCACAAGACAATGCATAAAATCGAAAAGTTGCAGAAGTGGTAAGGAATTAGTAGGACTGAGAAGAAACAGAAGTAGGTGGTCCAAGGTAAGAATTGAGATCATGTAAACAAATGAGAAACTAAGTAAGGTGAAAATTATGTATGGAGACTATGATCAGAGGAGAGCAAAAGTGTAACAAAATCATGTTTCCCTGGTGCAAAAATTAATGATATTAATCATTCCATACAGATGGAAAAAAGTAAAGAACTAATTGTCTTGTCGGAACTAATGATCTGAGAGGTGAAAAGTATTTTATGAGGAAGGATGTGAAGGAGTTGTTGGATGAAGCAAAAAGAAGACCAAGAAGGTGAAAATTGTAAGTCTCAATTTGCCTCTATCATAGCAAATTGAGGAGGAGGACGTTGATAACAAATGAATCAATTTGCAGATTGTGCAGAAGGAATGATGTAGGATTTATGGACTTATGGTCTGAATTGGACAGAAAGAAAGATTTGTATAATGCTGATGAACTGCAACTAAATGATTTTGGTGTTAGATGTCTAGAGAAAGCTTTGTTCACTGAGCATGGTGAAGTGGAAATTCAGGAAAACTTAAGCAATTAGAGTAGATACAGATGAGTGTGTGTGAAGGCATCCATGAAGCGAGTGAAGGAAAGTAGAAGTGGATGGGGACCTAACGGGATGCTGCGGTTTCTGTATACTAATGCTAGAAGTATCAGGAACAAGAGGGATAAGTTTTTGGCATTAGTGAGACTTGGCTAACAGTAGATGATGTAGTTACACTGATAGAATGTGAAGGGTTTAATATTTTCAATGAGAATAGAGAAGACAGGATTGGTGAGGGGGTATGATGATAGCAGATGAATTGCAACCAAAAAGAATAAGAGATAGGCAGGAGGGTGGCTGTTCATTTGAAACACTCTGGTGTGATATCAAGGTCAATAAGACAAATTATATGGTTGGTTGTTGCTATAGGCCGGGGGGGGGGTGTTCCAGGGATGATCTGGATGACATGCATCATCAAATTAGTACAATGAGTGCAGGTTGAGTGATTATTATGGGGGATTTCAACTATGGAGATATGGATTGCAAGGAAGAAAGATCACATAGAAGGAAGGAAATGGAATTTATTCAACTGCTGAGAGATAACCGCTTTAGGCAACATACATTATGGAGGGGACTTGGGGAGCGAAAATATTTGGCCTCATCATAGGATCAGAAGAGCTATCCATAACCAAGGTACATTGCCTCCAATTATGGAAAGTGACCATGTGGTCTTGACTTTGCATATTGCAAAACATGAAGAATATTTTATCAAGAAGGGGTATATGTGGAACTATATTTAATGATTATGACAAGATTAGGAGGAAGCTTGAAGTTGTGCCATGACATAAAGCCCTTCACTGGAAGGATATTAGTGAATGGGAGATAATTAAGGGGCGTCTCGATGAAGCAATATTAAATTGTATTACTAAGGTTAGGAGGGTTAATCAGGTATGAGTTAGATGGATGAGTAGTACCATTAAGCATTATTTGCAAAAATACAAAACTGTTGTGGAGGGTGTATGAGGAGAAAAGTGATCTGCAAGATCAGAAACAGTACAAGGGTCAGGCAAGAAAGGTAACCAGCATGGTATGGAAGGCAAAATCAGATTATGAGAAGGAAACTAGCTGAGCAGGCCAAAGGAAATCCGGAAGAATTCTTTCATTATGCTGCATTTAAAAGGAAGAATAATCTTAATGAGTGATGACGAAGTAACAGAAGCAGATAAAATTATTGAGCTACCTAATGACCACTTTGCATTGGTATATCATCCAAGTGAGGTAAATGCTGTCACACATGTGACAGAGAGTGATGCGGGGAACATAGGTGGATGGATTAGATGGGATATCAGCTCCCCTTTTGCGAGAATGTGCAAGAGAACTGGCAATGTCTCTGACTAGGTTATTTAATTTAAGTCTCACTTCTGGTAGAGTTCCAAGGAATTAGAAAGAGAGGAAAAATAATTCATTTGAATAAGAGAGGTTTTAAGACTGCAGTAGCAAATTATAGACCAATCACTATTTCATTTCAGGAGTGGTGGCAAAAAAGTACTGAAAAAATGTACTGGTATGAAGTCAGGAATGGGTGGATAAGAATATGATATTCTGAGGGGCAACATGCCTTTGTGAAGGGTCAGTCATTAACTTTTTATAATAGAATGACAGCTGAGTTCGATAGAGTAAATGGCTATGTGATGATTCTACATGAGGATTTTGCAAATGCATTTGACAGAATACCACATGGAACTCTGTTATGCAAATTAGAACAAATGGGGATGGATATGACACTAGTTATGTGGATAAGAGGGTGGCTGCTGGACAGATATCAAAAAAGTAGTATATGGAAGAGCAAAATCCAGCAGAAAGGAGGTAACTAATGGTGTCCTGCAAAGTTCTGTGCTAGGACCATATTGTTTAATTTGTGCATAAATGATATAGGAAATAATCTGAAAAGAAATATTCAGTTGTTTGCTGATGATGCAAAATTAGGTAGAAATAAAGACAATGTGGAGAGCTTGCAGGATGATTTAAATAGGCTATCAGTATAGGTATCAGTTTATGTGGAGAAATGTAAAGTTATGCATTTTGAGACAAATCGATTAATGCTGCTAAATGAAATAGATGAAGCTAGGGATTTAGGGGTGCAAAAAAAAATATTGTTAAGGTAGCTCATAAGATTTAGATGCGAGAGACCAATTTTGAGTGAACTGTGGAACATTGCCTATGAGGATAAAATGAGGGTGTGTGGATTGTAGAAGTTGGTTGATAGGCAAAATAGAAGGGATATGAGAGAAACACTAAAATTACTTAAAGTTTTTTTTTATAGGATTGATGCAGGGGAAATGTTTCAGAACTCGATTAGAGGGTAAAGAACAAGAGATCATCCCTAGAAGTTGAGTAAAGGCATGGTTGGTAGGGGTATGAGGCATAGATTTTTTGATTGGAGAATTGTGAATGAATGGAATGGATTGCCAGTGTCAGTTGTAATTGCTTTGTCTGTTAATGGGTTCAAGAAGAGGTATGATATATTGTGTGAATAGTTTGTTTCTCCCATGATGAGTCTTCAGACTCTGGGGACGTGTCTATACAACAATAATGTAAAGTGCATATAAAAATAGCAATGCAGTTATTTGTTGCAATGACTTGACACCTTAGTAATGCAACTGCTAAACTTTTAACTATGTTCACTATGACCCCAATTATCTGTCTTCACTGACTACATGAAGCAAAATTCCCCATTAATATAATACTCTGCTTGTAATGCCCTTTCCCAAATGCATAATCTTATGTTTGACAACACTAGTCAATATCCACTGTCATTTGCTCATGTAACTAGTGTTCAAGTCGACGGAAGGAAATAAATTGTATTGACTATATATAAGGTCAGATTGTATCAGTTATATAACTTACTCTTCCAAACCGCATTCATCAACAAATAATTGGATATCATCCCCCCCCCTCCCCCAAGTGGCCCAAATACAGAACACTGTAGTATACCACTGTTCATCTTCCTTCTGTTAGATTCTGCACATCCATACATACATACTTTCTGGTACCTGTCAGTTAGCCACTCTTCTGTCTATGTCAGATCTGTTTTGTTTATTAATCCTTTTGAGTTTGAGATTTCCCCCTTGAATGCAAATTCTGTCAAATGTCTCCATCAAAAGTATTGCAAAGGTATAACTTAAGTTATACCTTTGCAATATTGGTATAACCTTTCCTATTATCCAACTCTGCTGTTATTCTGTTATAGAACTTGGACAGATTACTAAAACAAGCTCCACCTTTAAACATTCATGCTAGGCCATGTTTAGCATGTGTTGACATCTTGCTGAAGTTCTCGTGACTATAACATTTCCCCTTTCCATCAGACAGGTGCATTTTCACACACATCAATATATTCACACATTTGTCAGTATTATATATGTTACGCGCAGATTATGAAATTGCACAATTACCAGAATGCGCAACATTTTTGTGCATTCCATGAAGTGAATAACGCTCTTGTACAGTTCGTGGAATCCTAAAATATCATTTTATTAAGTTAATATGATGAATCGTCGCATATTATGTAAGCCATGGGTCCTGCAACTCATTCCAATGAGAAACTAACCTTACTAAAAATGACGAAAGGAATTCTGATGTAATGCTGTACAAATTTACTGTAATTAAAACCTAATCATTACATATTATATAAGTCGCATGTCCTGCAACTCACACCAATGAGAAACTAACCTTACTAAATACGATGAAAGGAATTCTGATGTACAAATTTACTGTAACACTTGACTAATACTATTACAAAAAAATTCTTAAAACACAGCAACTTGCAGCAACAACTAATAAGAAATGCTCTTCACCAGTTTAGCACGAGTTTCCGCACATCATGCACTGCTACTGTTACTATGCAACCAATTCATGAAATGAGCAGAAAACGTAATGCTCATTTCATGAATTGTGCAAAATTCTACACATTTCACAAACTTTACAAGTGTGTTATACAGTTCATGGATTGTGCGATTTCATAATCTGCGCATTATATATATATATCTATATATATATATATATATATATGACACACTACTTCCAAGGTTTTTTGGTAGCCTATTTATATATTACTTTTATGAACTGGTAAAAGTAATATTTATGAACTTATCTTCATGATATAGAAAATGTTACAAAAGAAATGTTTTCTTATTTCAAGTTATATAACATTTGCTTTTAAAAATATTATACATGGTATAAATGGGTGGATTTCTGTGCCATGTGAATTATATATAATATATAAATATCTAGTGATATTTCTATTTTATGATTATAACATCACATGTTGTGTACAAAAAAGATCAAAAGAAAACAAAGTCAATAATTGTCATTAGTAGTTACCACTCTTATTTCCTGAAATATAGAATTGCTCTTGATATGACTGTATGATGAACTACAGTGAGGTATGTTTTCTGCTTATATTTTTCCAACTGTTTTATGTTAATAAAACATTGTTTCCAAAAAGGGGAGAGAGAGATGTCCACATTGGAAAGAATTTGCACATGTACGCACATTATCGTTTATAATTGAACTTGCAATTATTTCATATACTGTTGCTGATTCTGGTAGAAATACTTATATATTGGCTATTCATAATGATTATTTTTCAGGAAATCACAATGTATACTGAATATTAATTATAATAAGTTTAATATTTCCTATATTTTGGCAATGTTACATTGACATCAACAAGGATCATAGAACAATGATATGAACAGTGAGTGGCTGTAATGATGGAACCGGATGTAGTCCATGTGTTCATAAATTTTGATATTAGCTGTCTTTCTGTTTTGCCAAAACTAGGACAGTATGCAACTGCAGGAACCTGGAAATACAATCTTCCAACCACTTACAGACCACATAAAAAAATAAAAATAAAATAAAAATATAAAAAAAAGCATTCCCTTTTCTGCTCCACCAAAGACTAGCCAAATTCCCCTAGACTGAGCACAGAATATGCTGGAAAAACACCACTCTATTGCTGCATCAAATACAAATATGAAATGCTATTCCTGGAATCTGTCTCAGAGCACCCTGAGCACCTTTCCAAACCTCAACAAATTTGGGTTCATGAAGTGCCCCAAATTTGGGAATCACTCATCTTCAGATCTTCAGCCCAATGGCCAAGATCACCCAATTTAGCCCACTGAAGGGAGAGAGGTGCCATTTAGGACTCTAGGCCCAATTTTGGTTGCTTTTCTTCAGCCTCATTTACCTAGTGTTAGTGCCTGCATGCACATATCATTGTTCTGTGATCCCTGATGATGGCAATGTAACATAAAATAAGTATTAAAGATATTATAATTAATATTCAGTATATGTTGTAATTTCCTGAAAAATAATAATTATATTCATTTAAAATATAAAGAGCCAATAGGCTTCATTTCGACGATGTAAACATTATTTACATTAAGGGGATATTAATTCCCACATTGTTTTAAAACCAAATAAGAAACTCAAAGATTGGAATCAAAGAGTTTCATGACGAATATAGTAACTATAAACATTTCGGCGACTACTAGCGTAAGCTAAAGCACGTAGTACAAACTAGGGCAACTCGTAGCAAAGGTGGAGAAAGTTCTGGGTTTTACATTATGGAAAATACTAAGAATAGCGATCAGAACTTTCTCCACCTTTGCTACAAGTTACCCTAGTTTGTACTACGTACTTGAACTACATGCTTTAGCTTATGCTAGTAGTCGCCGATATGTTTATAGTTACTATATTCGGCATGAAACTCTTTGATTCCGATCTTTGAGTTTCTTATTCGGTTTTAAAACAATGTGGGAATTAATATCCCCTTAATTTAAATAATAGTTATATTCAGTTATATTAATGTTTAATATTACTGTTTATGTAAACATGGTTTCCATTCGTATTTCTCTCTAGTTATCAGAAATAAATCAAATGTATAGAAAATCACAGTCATTGTTCCTTTTATAAAATATTCAGATACTTTTTTTTAGTATCATTTCTTAATACAATTCAAAATCCTGTAACATGACATTTCCTATATCATCCCATCTTCTCTTGCATGTCAGGCTGGGTGACCTGTAACAGACAAGTAATTTGGTTTCTTAGTAATCTAATTAAGACTCGGATAATTAATCTGATCTGCATTTTGTATTATGGCTATAAATTGTATGTCATCTTCTAGCTGGGTTGCCTGTGTGGGATGAAAAACCCATGTTTCCAGTAGGAAAAATCCTGCCACCACTATATAAGACCAACTAATTCACCTTCAGCTGAAAAGCCCTGATAACAGTTATTCTCATCCTAGATGGGATTGGAACCCAGGTTTTTCAACCAAAGGGTATCACTGAAGCTGCCTGCTTCATCATAGCTTCTTATTTGCCTCTAGTCACAAAAATAAACAAAACATTATACAGAAAACCACAGAAGTTGTTCCTTTTATAAATAATGAGATACTTTCTTTTGTATATCATTTTGAAAAAAACCTCAAAATCATGTAATATGATATTTCTTACTATTTCATTCTCAAATAGAGTCTCAGTTACTTCACCAGGTTAGCAAACACAGATTTTGCATAAGGCTTCCCAATTCTTTATTGCACCTTCATAATTCTTTATTTTACCTCAGGTGATTTCCAAAAACAAGGTAAGTCCTGCTAATCTTTCAGGAATAGCTAGGCTTTTCTTGAAAATAAATTCCAAAAACTATGATGTAGAAACAAATAAAAGAGTGCACAAGAATAGAATGAAAGAAAAAAAGAGATGAATGACTCGAGAATAGCAGTGTATGGATATTTCATTGTTAGAGGATAGGTTAATAGGTTGTGGGAACCAATGATTTAGGTGGCATAAGGAGAATGTAAGGGCTGATATCAGGAGGTTACTGAGGAAAGTGAAAGATAGTATAGTGGAAAAGGTTGTCAGTGTGTTGCTGAGGTATGACAATGATGAATTGACACAGAGAGTGAGAATTATGAATGGTATGCTGGTAGAGCTGTGGCAATAGAGTGGCATTCTTCCAATGTACCCTGTGCTGGGTGTCTAAAGTATGGTCAGCAAGTCCAGTACATGCCACACATCCATTTGAGGAAAGAATGAAATTATACAGAAGTGAGTTCAAATCTTTGGAGTAAGTGAAATGGAGAAACTTGAAAGATGGAAGCAAGTAGTAATGTAAGCAAGAGATCAGAAGTAAGAGTTGAAGTGAAAGATTCCATTCCAGAATTGAATGGAAAGGGTGGAAGTGCTCAGCAATGGAAATAGTAGTAGTAGTGTGAGAGATTAACAGAAATGTAAGAGGAACAAGGAAATGGGGGGGGGGGAAGACCAGGTGGACAGGAAGACACAGAATAGAGAGAGAGAGAAGATATTGGAAGTAGTAGTGTATGGGGATGATCAGCATAGGAATTGAAAGGATCAAGATGTCAGTGAGGTAGTTGAGATTGAACAGATATATATGGGAAAAGAAGTGATAAAGGTGATTGGGCAAGGTCAGATATGGTGGGGAAATCACAACTATGAAGTGGTTTGGGTAGGACTGGTTGTAGATCTAAAACTGAACTTCTGTGTTTATTTAGAAATGCCAGGAGTATCAGAAATAAGAGATGTGAATTGTTTCACTGATCGAGTTTACTTGCCCAAAAATCATTGGAATCAGGGTAGATGATATCCCGATGGGAATAGAAATAGAATCTCCATTCTATAATTCTTTTTCACAAGGATAGAATTTCACAAGGACAGAGGAGAGAGATGCTCATGACAGCTGGAGAATTATGTCCACATAAGGTAGATATGAACAGGAAAATAATGGCAATGATTTTGAGGCAGTGTGGTGTGAGGTGGAAGTTAACAGAAAGAGATATTTAGTTGGATGTTGATATAGGGCAGGGAATGTAGAGGATGGTGATGCAGAAATGTATAAGCAATTTGGTTTAATGAACAAGGGAAGAGTGATTATTATAGGTGATTCAATCTATACTGCCATAAGGCAGTATAGATTGGAATGAGGAGATAGCATTTCGGAATAAGGAAATGAATTTCTCGAGTTCTTGAGAGACAACTACACTTGTGTCCAAAAGCTAAGGATGGATTGCATTTTTATCTGTATGTAAAAAGATTTTCATGACTACAGCCAAATGTGGACATAAATTTATTGCCGGTATACTAATACATTATATTCAAAAGAAAAAATATGAATATAATGTATTACACAAAAATGTGTTATAAATTTCATACAAATTAAATTGCGATATGCTTTTTGCAAAATTACAAATTTCCTAAGGATGTAGTTAAGGAATTAATGTAGAGTGCTTACAGAAAATTAATGCAGAGAGACATTTCAGTATGGAATATGTCCACCCCAAAGTGCGATGCAGCTCTCACAACATCGTACCATGCTTAGCACCAAGTGATTCAGGAGTTCTTGATGCAAACTGGCCCACTCCTTCATAGCAAGGACAAGGCCTTGTTTGTTTTCTTTTGAATTTTGAGCATCAACGTGTCTTCCAATTGTGTCCCAAATGTGTTTTATGAGGGGTTCAGATCTGGAGTGTGCCGGCCACTCGATTCGATGGACATCCTTGGTGTCCAGAAGTATCTCCACTGCTTGTATATGATGTGTGTGGTACTGTCATCCATAAAAATGAATTCTTTGCTTACAGCGCCATGGAACAATCAGATATGATGTTGAAGAACTTTGCTGCAATATCGTCCACCAGTCATAGTTCCTTTTTCCAACATTTGTAGCTTAGTACATCCATTAAGCATAATGCCTCTACACACCATGACCCAAGCAGTGCCATGGCTCTGTGGAGGCCAGTCAAGTGTGGTGATGTTCATGTTCACTAACTATCCAGAGGTTACTGCACCATGTCATAAGCAGCCTTATGACATGGTGCATTGTCTTGCTGAAAGAGAAACAGTGGTGAGTTCTGTAGAAACACCACAAAGTAGAAAGCATCAGAGTTCACTGTTAATGGTACCACTAACAGCAGTCCGAGGCTAAACCAGGAAAAACAGACTGAGTGGTTAGCATATCTGATCTTAAGCCAAAAGGTTGTGGGTTCAAATTCCGCTGTGGGCATGAATGTTTGTGATTGTGACAATGCTAGTGGTGGTGGTAGGCGATAGATGGCATTGGTGTAAATGATGATGATGGTAGTTGCAGTGGAGACAGTTGTAGAGTAGGTGCCTTCTCTCGATGAGTCTTTGGACTTCCTGGAGGTGTCATGTAATAATAAGAATACCATTACACCACCACCTCTGAATTTCATAGTTGGGGTTACACATTCTGGTAAGAGATGCACCAGGCATCCACCATGCCCACATCCATCTATCTGCTCGGTTGAGGGTGCAGCGTGATTCGTTGCTGTATACAGATTCAGCTTTCCAAGCTTCCATGTACCACTGTATGTGCTCTTTGCATCACTGAAGACAGTGCTGCATGTTGGTTCTGGTAATGTGGGGCTTGCATATTGCAATCCTACCATGGAAATCCATGTTGTGAGCCTCAGTTCTGAATGTTTTTGTGCAGATTCATGTTCCAGTCACTGCTAGGAATTCTGCATTCAATGTGTCTGCAGTTTTACATATTATACTTTGTAGCATCCTACAGTCATGTTCAGTGAGTGTAGTGGGTCATCCACTGTGGGTAGCACTTGCAGTTGACTTCCTGCACCAGTGGCACACCCAGAGGGGGGGAGGCCCCCCCTCTCATAAAAAAAAGGGAAAAAACACTAGAAAATTTTCCAAAAATCTATTCATAATTAAAATTCATTTTTTCATTTATGTTGTGTCGTGTCTTCTATTTCTATACTACTTATGAATTAGTGATCATTGCAGATGCTCAGTCATAGGTTGTATGCGCGGTGTGTAGTGTGTATTCTCAAATTGTCTACTCAACTCAAGCCCCCCCCCCCAAGATTAAATCCTGAGTGTGCTACTGTCCTGCACTTCTATCTCAGTATGGGTATCACTGATTGTTGACCTGGGATAGCCCAATTTATCAATAATTTGCTGAACAGATAGGTCTGCAGTATCCATTACAGTGCCACTGTCAAACTCTGCCAGTTCCATTCTTGCAGCCACTTCACTCAGACACAGTTGCACTGGCATGGAAGCATCATATTCCTCCAGTTTTAATGGTTACAAACACATGACTTGTTAAATGGCACAACATATCTTGGCCATGGAGATATCCATTGACTTCTTTATCAAGTAGCGTACACAAAGAGATGCAATTGGTCCAGTGAACATCTTCAGCTGTATACTCCACCAGTAAGAGATTATTTGTTAATGGCTTTCTTCTGGATGTTTCAGGATTTTAGGTTTATAAAAGTATCCCTCTGTACCATCTTCACAACTTGCCACCAATCATCAATCTGTGGTCACAGAATTCCAACATCAATTGGAAATTTGAAAACAAGATTCTTCCACGCAGCCACTGAAAAGTCATTCTTCCAAATTAATTCAGGACTTGTGATTATTTAAATTTTATTTATTTATTTATTGTCACTAGGATTTAGATGCATCCTATGATTAATGTAGCAATCCTACATTGAAGAATAAAATTTTAATTAATAAATAGACATCTCAGCTTCCTTGTTGAGGATGTTTTCAATAGTATATACAAAACATCCTCAAGAAGGAAGCTGAAATGTCGAGTTTAACTATTTATTGCAGTTAATAAAAATTTTATTCTTCAAACAGTAGCTGAATCTGCAAATCTAGTCATGGGGAAATCACACATCTCAAATATCTTAATCTCTATCTTTTTTTCCTTGAAGTATACAATTTGCCATTGTATTTAAAAATATTTTTAACCAGCTTCCATGCACCACTGATATCTCAAGCCGTTTCTGTCTATTATAATTATCTGCATTATAATCTATATAAATGTTTGACTGGTGGTCATTCTTTAAGGCTAAAGTATAGTCACCAGAGGAATTTGAATAAACATTCAGTCTTAAATAATCTGCAACAATAACAGCAATTACATAATCTGGAATCTGAGAAATACCAATCCCTAGAAGTCACCATACTCTCACATCTAGAGTATTCTGCAAGAGGAGCACTAATAAGAGCATGATGCAAGTACATTAACTTCACAGATGCACCCATATAAGATCAAAATCCTCTTATATGTCTTGCAGTATTGCAAAAACCTATTCCAAGCAAGCCCAACATCCATGGATGCCACTGATATAATTCTTTCTGATGTGAAAAGACTCTCACCAGCAATGTGGCATATGACAGAACTCCCTGTCATGCTACGTGATTTTGACAATTGCCTGCACCTCTTTACCAAAAGATAAATTTCCTGGCATAGATGGGCTCACCACTGAATATTACTAGTCCTTCTGGGAACAACTTGGATCTATCCTCTACAGAACATATGTCGAAACCTAAAGCATTGGCTTCCCACCCAATATGGCAACATCTGTTATTAAGCCTATCCCAAAGAAAGGAGATGCTACAAAATTAGGAAACTGGTGACCGATCTCCATCATAAACACCAACTGTAAAATAATATCAAGAGCCATTGCCAACAAACTTAAATCTGTGCTGAACAAAATAATAGACAGGTACTAGAGCTATTCTATCCCTGGACTATCTATCTATGAAAACCTATACCTCATAAGGGATCTGATAAGTATAGATAGCAACAAGTATAGAACAGTGAAGTAATGGGTCTTGTAACACCAGACTAAGAAAAAAAGCTTTTGACCACATTGAACATCACTACCTATTCAACTGCTTGAAGGCCTTCGGCTTTGGCTCAGGCATCATTTCAGTCCATTAAGATGTTATAGCGAGAACGGTCAGTGAGTTTAAAGAGTGGTATGATAGACTTTGTGTTTCTCAGGGGGGGGGGGACCTCCCCTCGATGAGTCTTGACAGACTTTATGTCTTAGGAAGGACCTCCCTCGATGAGTCTTTTGACTCCTTGGAGGCCTGAATAATAATAATAATAATAATAATAATATGCTAAAGTATACTTTTTCATAAAAATAAACAACAGGCTCATCATATCTGTACCATACAGTAGAGGTAATAAACAAGGCTGTTCGCTTTTTGGTCCTCTTTACACAATTCTTGAGAGAGAGGCTTATACGCTGGTTAAACATGATAACTAATAATTAAGGAATTGATTTATTTAATTTATATTTCTAGCCTACACTAGAAATATAAATTAAATAAACTTTAATATATACTTTCCGATATTTCGGCAAACGTCATGTTGCCATCTTCTTGGGAACTTAATACAAAGACACGTGCACACAAGTACTACATAACAGCAAATGAGAACCGAAACTAGGAAGCTAACGTTTTCCTAAAGTCCTGATGGTGCCCCCTGGTGGGCTATATTGGTAGTTCTTGGCCTTTGGGCTGAAGTTCTTCTGATAAATGTTTCCCAAATTTGGGGCAGTCTCATGCATCCAAATTTGTTGAGGTTTGGCATGTTCCTAAGGGCTGAGGCTGATTCCATGAATAGTCTTTCATATTTGAACTTGCTGCGGTATATTACTGTGGCTTTCTTCCATCTTATTCTGTGGCGAGTATCCAGAGCGTGGTCTGCAAGCCCAGAGTGGCTGTACTGGTGAAATCGGATGTAATCCTGTGTTCTGAGATTCTGATATGTGCTGTCCTGCCTGTTTGGCCAAAGTAGGACAATTTACAGCTGCAAGGGACCTGGTATACACCAGGTAGGTCTAGGAGAAGTGGTTGGTCTTTAGTGGAGCGGATAAGGGATGCCAATTTTCTGTGTGGTCTGTAACAAGTGGTCAAATTGCCACAGAGCACTTTTTGCATAGAGTAAGCATGCTGCTTAGGGCATTCTATCCTTGTGAAAACTTTTACTCGCTTTTTTCCTTAATACTCTAGAACAGGAAATGGCACACAAATGCACCACCGAATATATTTTCAGTTCTTCCGCTAGAGGTTTATTTTTATCCACAACCTTAAGAGTGATAAGAATGCATGTGCCAGTGAGCCTAATAAATTTTTACAAAGATGTTCTTCGAAGGTGGAAGAAGTTAAACCTCCAGCACACAATGAACACAGCATCCCTTCCTGAAATCCTCATGGAATCCATCTTCCATATATCTTCTATGATAGTAAGGAACTCCATCACTCAGAGAGTGATTTTCTTTCCTCCATGGAGCTGGTGAGATGCAAGTGTCTTGAGTGATATTCTTTCTCCTTACCTGGTACTCTCCAAAATCACTCAAACTTGGAATATGGGAATCAGGCCGAGCAGATACACACTGTGAAATCTGCTTTTCAAGCTGCTATACCTGATAGCATAACGGAAGAGGGGCTCAGCCCTCCTGACGCAGAAGAGCCAGTGCCTCTCTTTTTGATGAAAACAACAATGCATGGGAGAGACTTATACTCTGCAATATAAACAAAATCTACAGCACTCTAATACAGTGGTCTAAACAAAGCACTTCATTGGAAAATCCTGCATCATCCCACCAAACACTGTTTCATTGGGACCTACCATATCACACAAGAGAAACCAAACCTGACTCAGATATTCAGTGGAGAATGTGGCACAATGCACTACCCACTCTGACTATATTACAGAAATTCAACCAGGGTGTTTCAGATAACTGTCTGTTCTGCTACTGAACAGAAACAGTCCAGCATATCTACTTAGGATCCCCCTTCAATGAGCAGGGCGACTGCATTACAGTCCACCTTCCAACATAGAAGTAACTCATCACGGAAGACCCACTTTAACTACTGTTCACACAATACGTATATGCCTCTTCTTGAACTCATTCACCAATGAAGCACTCAACCATCACCTCTGACAATCTGTTCCACCCATTTACTATCCCACAAGCAAAATATTGCAACACTCTTGCTATTATTATTATAATATGGCCACCTCCATGGAGTCCGAAGACTCATTGCAGGAGACCAAATCTATCCATACAATCTATCATACCTCTCCTTGAATCAATTAACAGAAAAGCACTCGCAACTGACTCTGGCAACCCATTACACTCATTCACCATTCTCTATGCAAAAAATGTAGTCCTAACACCCCTACTGATGACACCTTTATCAACTTCCAGGGATGACCCCTTGTTCTGGTCCCTCTAGCCAAGGGCTGAAATATTTCTCCTGCATTTATCCTATAAAATCCCTTAAGCAACTTAAATGTTTCTATCATATCCCCTCTTTTTCTCTTATCAGCCAACTTCTGCAATCCACACACCTTCAATCTATCCTCATAGGGAACACCACAGGCCACTAACCATCATGGTCACTCACCTCTGAATCCTCTCCACTGCTTCCTCATCTCCATGAAACCCAGGGGACCAGACGAGCACAGTAATCCAGATGTAGGCATATCAAGGCCTAATAAAGAGGAATTACAACTCCCTTATTTCTACATATTAATGTATTCTTCACTAGCCAAGTAATCTTATGTCTACTGCCACCCCTAAATCTCTAGCCTCATCTGTTTCCTGGAGTACATTGCATAAATGTGATACATAGCTTGTAATCTGTTTATCCCAAAATGCATACCTTTACATTTCTCAGCATTAAACTGACACCATTCACTTTTGCCCATACTGAGAGTCTATTTAAATTGTCCTGCAAGCTCTCCACATCGCCTTGATTAACTATTGCTTTACCTAATTTCGCATCATCAGCAAACAACTGAATATTTCCTATGTCATTTATGTACAAATTAAATAGCAATGGTCCCAGCACTGAACCTTGTGGCACACCACTGGTTCACCTGTTTTCTCCTCGATTCTGCCCTCTATATACTACTTTTTGATATCTGTCCAGCAGCCACCCTCTTATCCATTTAACCAGTGTTATATCCATCCCCATTTGTTCTGATTTGTGTAACAGCGTTCCATGTGGTATTCTGTCAAATGCCTTTGTAAAATTCAGCAAAATCATCGTGTAGCCATTTCCTTTATCCAACTTAGCTGTTACCCTATTATAAAAAGTTAGTAAATTACTAAGGCATGACTGACTCTTCATGAAGCCATGTTGACCCCTCATACAGTATCATATTTTTATCTACCCACTCTTGAATTCTCTTTTTTACCAATTTTTCTACCTACTTTTACCACCAATTTTTACCACCACAGTGGCTCAATCAAATTCATTGGAAAATCCTGCATCATCTCACCAACACTATTTCACTGGGACCTACAATATTGCACAAGAGATGATTGTTATTCATACTGTTAAGCATGAATAACAATCTATTTATTCTCCCTTTCATTGGGAGGGAGAGCAATGATGTTACTTTGATGTTGGATGGTGAACTGTGATGCACTCGCCCTGCTCAGCCAGGAATTAGTTCCATGGATTCCAGTCTTGGTGGAAAAGGTCTATAGTTAGCAAGGGTGTTGTCATATAATTTCCATGGATAACCACTTGTTCTCTCACTTCCTGCCACATACTGGAAAGTCTTTGGTATCACTCTCATAAAACCTCTTTAATAACTTACATACTTTTATCATGTCCCTTCATTTTCACCTATCAGCAAGTTTTTTTATGAAAATAGACCTTCAGTCTATTTTCATAAAGAGCAGTCCATAAAAACACGTTGAAGGTTTATTTTTCACTTGTTTAGACTATAATAAATTTAGTTTAATCCTTTATCCAAGTGTGAGCAAACAAAGTTTGCGCCTGAAAATATCTTCAGGACTGGGGTAAGGTAGTACAACGCCAGGCAACTCGTAGCAAAGGTGGACCAAGCTAACATCACTCCTATCTCAGTATCTCCCATAATGCAAAACACATCTCCTTGCGGATATGTATAATGTTATGCATTAAGGGAAAGGCCACTACCCAGACTAGTTTCAACCTTTATTGAGGACTCTTCAGTGGGAGCCAGGTTTTACCATAAAAACATGGAGTCCCAGATACTAGATCTATGTGCAGTAGCCTTACTAAAGCCTTATAAAGGGGCATAATAACTTCTTTATCTCTACTTGATAGTGTGTTTTTCAACATCTACCTAATCTGATATGATATTTTGGCCAGCTTTGCAGCATGTCCTGTACACCACTAATCAACTGCCTTCTCCCCAACTCCCCCATACACCACTCTTTGATACTGATCCATCAACTACCCTCTTATCCAAATCATCAGCTTCGTATAAATCCTCATTTGTTCCAATTTATACAACAGAGTTCTAACAGAGTTGAATGCCTTCCAAAAGTCTAGCATAATTTCTGAGTCTATTTCCTTTATCCACCTCTGTTGTCACTATTATAAAAAGTAAGCGGATTACTAAGGCATGACCTACCCTTCATAAAATCTTGTTGCTCCCTATATAGTATCACATTTTCACCAAGTCCTGAAGTCTGTCTTTCACCAACTTCTCCACTACCTTAACCACCACCACTTGTAAGATACTGATTGGCCTATAATTTGCAACTTCTGTTTTGGAGCCTCTAGAGTTTATGCAGTGGAATTATTTTGCCTCCTTTCTACACCCTGGGTACCCCCCCCCCATGCAGATCTAGTTCAAATTGAACAGCTTAGTCAGAGAAGGTAAGTTAATATCCTCCATAACAATCACTCATTTTGAACTTGCTTAACTGCTCATTTTGAACTTGTCTAACTACTCAGTTTGAATATTTCCCACTGCTTACACTTTGTTTTCCAGCTAGAGCAACATCCTATAAATATTGCTGGCTTGGTTGGCTGAATGGTTAGCATACCTGCTCTCCAGCCAAAAGGCTGTGAGTTTGAATCCCACCGTGGGCATGGATGTTTGTGAAAATACTAATGGTGGTGGGTGGTAGATGGCATTGGTTTAGATGGTGGATTGAGTGGTGGAGACAGAGTTGTAGAGTAGATGCCCTCCCTCAATGAGTCTTTGGACTCCCTGGAGGCATTAAGTAATAATAAATATCCTGACCTAGTTATCGCAACCTCACACTATGCAACCTCGAATGACTGCTACCATTTCCCTCCCGGCTCCATTTTAAGTAAGATCTCACTATCCCACTTCTCTCCCCCTTCCCACACTGCCATTCTGCCAAAATTTATCTAAAAAGTAATATTTTTCATATTACAGTGAAAGATTTGTAATCATTTACAAGGTGCTACACTTGTCTTCACTGAAACTGAAAAACTAAGATTTGCATAAACCACAAGATTTGCATAAACAACAATATTACTTACAAGGGAAAGTTGAGGGGAAGAGAAGACGTGGAAGACCAACTAGAGAGTGGTTTAATGATATCGTGGAATGGACTGGTTTAAGAATGATGGAAGCAACAGACAGAGAGAAATGGAGAAGAGCTGCTCATCTGCTGCAACCCTCTTGCTAGAGGATGCTACCGGATGATGACGAGAACAATATGCTATAATAATAATAATTATCATCTCCATGGAGTCTGGAGACTCATCGATGGAGACTAACACTAATTTTTATGCACACAAATTATATCATTCCCTTCCTTAAACTCACTCACTGTCAGGCTTCTCACAACTAATTTTGGCAATTCATTCTACTTATTCACTACTCTCCATGCAAAATATCTTGTCTGCACACCTTTGCTAACCACATTCCTACACAACTTGCACAGATGATTCCTAGTTCTCTCTCTGTCACATATTGAAAATTTTCCTTTGTGTAAATTTTATAAAACCATTTTAACTACACCTAGCCCTCTCCCATTTAAAGACTACATTATTCATAACCTAGTTGATGATTTTGTAGCATGCTATACATGTATGTAGCCCATTTTTTAAAAATGTGGCAGGTGTGTGAGATGGGGATGTGTATGTATGCATGAAATGTAGGCAGTGGGAGGTGCTGGGAGATATGAGTGTCTCGATCACGAGATTTAGTAGCAGTGGAGATAGTGCTTCAGATAGGGATTTTCAGTAGTGGATGCCAGTAGTGTGTTGGAGGATGGAGAGAATGTTAAAAACCTACATATAGATTTAGCATTGGGCAGTTCAGTGGATGGAGATGGTTTATCTGCTGGCCATGATTATGTTTGTGAATGTCAGTTGAAAGGAGAATGTGTGGAGAGAGAAATAGGACTCCTGAGAAAGGAGATGGAAGGAATGAAGACTGAGTTAAGGAGGGTGAATGAAGATCTTAAGAGAATAGAGAGGTTGGCAACTGTGAGAGGAACGAGAGTAAATGTAAGAGAATGGAATCATAAAGCAAGAGAATGAGAGGAACAGTGGAAGAGAGGAAATTACAGAAAGATAAGAAAGTGTGGAAGCAAGGAATGGAGAGGATGAGAGGAAAGAGGGAGAGTGGGAGTGAAAGGAGAAGTGGGAGATTGGAAGCCATGAGAGTCAGGGAGGCCAGTGAGAGAAGAATGTATGAATCTGTTCAGTGTCATGTATGAAGATTCGATGATTCCAGGGTGTGCAGAGTAGCGTACCAGAGGAGTGCTTGCCTGGTGGAATGATAGAGAGTGCGGAAATAGCAGTGAAGGGGGGGGGTAAAAGTGTGGAAGAGATGATAGTAATGGTTGGGACAAATGACCTGAGAGGAAGTTTGAATTGTGTAGCATGAGATATGAGGTTGATGTTTAGACATAGTGCAGCAGAAATGTTCCAAGGAAAGATAGTGAGTATGTTGCCTTGGTATGATGCAGAGTGGAGGAGAAGAGCAGTGACAACAAATGAGATGGTAGCAAGAACATGCAGAAAAAGAGGTCTGGAATATGTGGATGTGTGAGGTATTTTTCAGGATAGATGAGAGTTGTATGCAAGGGATGGATTGCATTTGAATGCAGAAGGACACAGGCATTTTTTTTTTGTTGACCCTGCACATGAAAGGTCACAAGACCTATAAGACTACAGTGCCATTTGTGGGCAAGTGATTAAGGAGAAAATGTAGCCTGTTGATATGTTTCTTAAAGAGTGGGAGATTGTACTCAGTGAGAAAAACAGTATGGGGGAGATTGTTCCAAAGAGTAGAGTGAATGGAATGAAGGAAGCTGATGAGAAGTTAGTTCAGTGTGTTCAAAGAAAGTGGAGGAATTGTAGCAGCTAATTCAGAGGAGCAATGCCCATGAAAGCATCTATAGAATAGGCACAGTGCTGAAACAGAGCAACTATGATAAAGTGACTGAAGGAAGTCTGTGGGGAAGAGTCATCTGTTGAGTGGATTGCCCTCTTCTGAATATCATCAAGAATTCTTAGAGAGGTCTTGGGTGTTCCATCCCAAATGTGGAAACAGTACTCTAAAGTTGGATGGATCTGAAACTTATAAATTGTTAGGAGTTGAGAGGAAGAGATGTAATTTTTAGAATGGAAAAGAACACCAAGCTTTTTGAAGGCTATGTGAATAATATGTTTGTGCCAGGATAAATTGGATGTGAAAGTCAACCCAAGAAGAGGAAGTTGATCTTGAAAGGAAACCAGAACATTATCAAAAATGGACAGGCTTGAGTTTTTTGGCATTGAAATTTACTAAGTTGTGGGATGGATTGCATTTGAATGCAGAAGGACACAGGCATTTTTTTTTGTTGACCCTGCACATGAAAGGTCACAAGACCTATGAAAGCATCTTCACCCTATTTCAGAATGTTGAGGAGGTCAGTGTTTGAGTCACTTGTTATGGAAGATCTTGAGGTATCTAACATTAGGGTACTGCAGGGTTTATCGAATGATGATGAAGAGGAATGAAGAGTGCTGTCATCGGCAAAGCTGTGAATAGGATTTGAAGTCTTAAGTAAGGAGTCATTGATGTAAAAGAGGAAGAGCGTGAATGCATGAGAGCACAGAACTCTGAGGCACTCCATCATCGATGGGGAAAATATGATGAAGCCATTGGATTGCCAGCTTCCTCACTGATTGTTCATTGTGTGTGTGTGTGTGTGTCATAGTGGATGACTTCCTCTGATGGCTTCATCAGATTTTTTGGCCGTTCTACACAGAGTGAAGAAGGGTGGCCATAAGGGCATGTGTTTAAAGTGCAACAGTATGTCAGGACAGGGAAACTAGAATTACACAGTAATTCTAGTTTCTGCAAGAAACTGCAAGAGTCCACACTAAATGTGGACTCTTGCAGGGATGGCCTCATGTGGGGATAGTGGCTTGAGAAATGATGGGGAGGAGGTGTACACTTTTTTTCAGAGCCAGGTGGAGTATATTGTGTATTGCCAAAACCAGTGTACTGGCAATAACACTGTTTTTTTCTGTATACAAATACTAGGAACATTAGGAATAAAGGGAATGAGTTTGTGGCATCGATTGGCTCAGTCTCTTCAACAGTTGTTGATATCAGTGAAATTTGGTTAACTAAGGAGGATGTCTTAACAAGGATAGAAATCGAAGGGTATAGCATATTTTGGAAGGATAGGAAAGGTAAATGTGGTGGTGGAGTGTTACTCGTGATAACAGATGAGTATAGAGATGTCTCAGGGCAAAGAATTTCAGTAGAAATAATACTTTTCTTTGAGAGTATATGATGTGAGTGAGATAGACATTTATAAGAGAAGATATTATTATTATTACATAACACCTCCAGGGAGTCCAAAGACTCATCAAGGGAGGGCACCCACTCTACAGCTCTTTGTTTCCATCACTCCAAAAAACTGGAGCCTTATTATTATTACATAACACCTGGTTTTATTTAGTGGGGTGTTTATATATTTATGGTGGTATATTTAGTGGGATGTTGCTACAGACAAAGGAATATAGATGGTGATGAGCAGGAAATGTTTACACAAATTAGTTTGGGAGTTCAAAGCAAGGAATCATTATGGGAGAATTAAGCTATAGTGATATAAACTGGGCAGAGGAGACAGCATGCAGTAATAAGGGAACTGAATTTTTGGATTTCTTGAGGGACAACTGTCTTAAGTAGAATGTGGTGGTTGTCAACAAAATTTTTGACAGCAATGACAGATTGTATACCTTGAGTGAAGAAGAAGAAGAAGATAAAACAATTTGGAGTCAAATGGATGACAAAAGGAATAAAAGGGGAATTGTAGAAGAAAAAGAGATTATGGAAGGCATATAAAGAGAGAGGTGGAGAGCAGTTGCATGAGGAATATAAGGCTGAGGCTAGAAAAGTGACTAGTATTGTAATGAGATTTGCTGTGTGGTGAGTAGGAGGAAATGTGATAGTTGATGTATTATCTTGTTAGCTGGAGATGGAAATCAGGTGACCAGAGCAGATGGCATAGTTGAGCTAATTTATTAATCACTTTAGAGTGTTCCATCCTGGTACTACTGGCTTTATTCATAGAAGTGAATGAAGTGTTAGAAGTGAATGATTAGGATGTATTCTGAATACCGAGTATGCTAAATGTCATTAAGGCAGGGGGGGGGGGAATAAATGGAATTTCACCATGTGCTTTCAGGGAATGTGCTATGGAACTGACATTAGCCAAGTTAATGACTGTCATTAACTTGGCTGTTTAATGAAAGTCTTGCAATGGGGAAGTTTTTGGAGAGTGGAAGTAGGGTAAGATAGTACCATTGCATAAGGGTGGTTGTAGAATAGAGGTATCAAACTATAGGGCTGTTTGTATTTCTTCTGTAGTTGTTAAGATTTGAGAGAAATCGGTGATAACTTGTATACAGAATTGGGCAGATAAGGGTAAAGTGGGCCAGCATGAATTCATTAAAGGATTCTCTTGTTTTAGTAATCTGGTTACCTTTTATAATAGAGTAACAAGACCAGTGGATGAGCATAAGGCATATACTGTCTTTTTTTAATTTTTTTATTTTTCCAAAGCATTTGACAGGGTGCCAGATGACAAGTTGATTTTTAAGTTGCATCAATATGGGTTTGAATATCAAGTTAGGGGATTGGATTGGCGATTGGTTCTCTGATAGATATCAGAGATTGTATGAGGGATCAACATTAGGGAGTAAGAAGGTTACAAATGGAGTTCCACAGGATTCAGTCCTGGGACCATTGCTGTTCAATCTTTATGTCAATGATACTGTCATAGGACTACAGGGAGATGTTCAGTTGTTTGCAGATGATGCAAAGCTTGAAAGGGTTATTAGTAATAGTGCTGATGTTTTGGCTCTTCAAGAGGATTTGAATAAGCTGAAAAGGTGGGAAAACGAATGGGAGATATTAGTTCAATGCAACAAAATGTAAGGTTTTAACATTTGATTCTTTATACTCACTTGGTGGAGTTATACTGGAAGAAAGAGAGGAAGCAAATGATCTTGGCATGACTGTGAATAGAGATTTGAAGTTCTGAGGACATATTGCAAAAGTTGTGAAGACATCTCAGAGAATTGCAGCAATGTTAAGGACAATACTGATCATGAAAGATAAAAGTGTGCTGGTCCCATTTGTATAAAGCTCTGATCAGACCACATCTGGATTTCTGTGCTCAGATCTGGTCACTGGGATTTGAGGGGAATGAAGTAACCTTGAAAAGGGTGCAGAGAGGATAACAAAAATGATATCAGGACTGTACAACATTGATTATAAGGATAGACTAAGGGCATGCAGACTGCAGAGTTTGGAGACATTTAAGCTGTTGAAGGGTTATTATCATATTGAAACTGATGAGATTTTTCATATGGTAGAACAATGGAAAGATGGAGCCATTCCTGGAAGTTACAAATAAAAGGGCAAGAAGTAATTTTTTTTTTGTATGGAGAGTGGTAGGAGTATGGAATGCATTGCCTCAGAGGGGTGTGAATGTGCAGACTGTGGATGATTTTAAGGAGTGATATGAGAGACTTTGTGTTGACTAGTGTTCACCTCCCACAATGTCTTGTGACTCCATGGAGGTCAGGAAAATAATATAAGTTTCTATTATGTCCCCCCTTTTTTCTGCCTGTCCAATAAACTTTACAATCCATACACCTTGAATCTATCCTCATAGGGAGCATCTCACAGACCTGTCACCAGCTTGGTCACTCATCTCTAAATCCCATCTACCACTTCCTGATCCCCGAGAAACCCAGGTGACCAAATGTGCACACAGTAGTCAAGGTTCACTGAATCATAGCCATACAAAGAGGAATAATAATATCTCTATCTTTATATGTGTTTTTCTACATCCAAGTAATCCTTTGAGCTATTTTGCCAACTTTTGCAATATGTCCCCTGGACTTAGACAGTTTGCCCACCATTATCCCCAAATTATATGACCTTTGTTTTACTTACTTTTAATTCATGAAATGGTTGCCAAAATGGTAAACTTTAATAAAATCTGGTTTAGAAGAAATAAAATAAATAAAGTAAAATCTTTGTTGTGCATTTTAATCAAACATTTGGCATTCTGAATATTAAATGACTAGTTATGAGAAGTTTACGACATACTGAACTTTCCTCATGAAACATTTTTGTATTGTAATGTAGGGTGGTTAATTTTATCAGCATCAAATCCTTGATTAGTAGTCATTTATTCAAAAGTTGCAGGGTTTTACCTTCATCTTCCACTTGACATGTGAATCTCATTGGCCTGTTGTGGTCAAATAATTTAGCTCTTTATTCATATAAACATAATTACTGTATGAAAGCATATTTAATCCAATCTACATAGTCTGACAAAGGTATTTATTTTCTGTTTTATGGATTGAAAAATCAGGGGTTTTAGAAGGAAAACTACCACCTTCATATTAACTTGCCTTCAGATGAAAAACCCTTATAAACATTCTTTATGAGTGGGATTTGAACCCAGTTTTGCCAACCAAAAAGTATCATTGATATCAACGGCACTATATGCTGTGTTAGGTTTCTATTCAGGATGAATGGCAAATCAAAAATTATTTTACAAAAATTATTAAACATTTTCTAAAAACTGCAAACATTTAATAATGAAGTTTTAGTAATTTATTTGTTAAACAGTCATTTTAATGATTCATGATATCAAGTTTTTCTAATAAGTTACCAATACTGTTTGTCAATATACTGAAAAAATAAAAATAAATTATGCTTTATTAAACATATTCATTCTTGCTATGAAACAATTATGAAAAGTACCATAATTGTGACATTTTAAAAAATTGGCTAGTATTGCCAAAGCTAGATGCTTGTTACACCAGAACAAACAAAACAGTCAATATTACAGTGTACTGTAGTAACTTTATATAATTAATAATTCAGATGTATAATTATGAATGAATACGGTAAATGATGGCAATAAGTAAAAGTTTATAGCCAATGCATAGTGCCATACATGAAATAAAAGAAATAATCGCCTAATGCCATTTTTTATTCCCCAAATCAACAGCATTCTTTTAATTGTAACTTTTAGAAATCACAAACAGCAGACAACTGTTGCCATCTCATTATCCCATGCACATTTTCAGTGCAAGCAAAATTCAAGACTAAACAGACAAAAATTCAACACAGTTTTTTGTTAAAAAGTTTTCTTCTGACAATATTATTACTAACAATACAATGTTAGTTTACCTCTAAAGGCTGGGAGAAGCACCTAGGAGGTTCTGGCGTCCTGTCAGAGGCAGGTGTGACAGGCACAGTTTTGGGATGGTGTGACTCCCGACTACTGAAATCTGGTCGGTTAGGATCTCCTGAAGGCACCACTCCAATACTATCTTCATTGGCTCTGAAAGAATAAGAAATATATGAACCTATTGTTGAAGATGTTTTGAGCTTCTCTGATAATAAATGAACTTTAAGAAATAACAGGAAAATTCTTGGTAAAAGGACCAAAGTGCATGGTAAGCCAGTTCACTTTTTTTTTTTTTTTGTATGAAAAGTCTGTAGTTTTGTGATTCAGTTTTATCCAGAAGCCCTTTTAAACTTCCACCATTGAGTGCCTGAGAAACAAATCAGTTTGTTTGAAGTCCCATTATCTGTTCATTTGCTAGCTGATTCTTCATGGGTGAATAGGAATACATTCATCTATGGTGCATACTGGTGCAAATCACATGAAATAGACTATTTAATATTCTAACTGACTTTTAAAATAGTTTTATTAATCCTGTATTCAGTTCAACCATACTTATGTTCTTTCATTTGTAAACCATCACAACTTTTTAGCTATATTATATTCTGATAAAGTCAATCATCTACTTCACAAATGTAGCCATAGTTATAGCAAGTATTTTTTGCTAGGTTAGAAAGCAAACTATGCTTGACAAGTAATTATATTCTTGTTTTTATCTTTTATCCAAGTGTTAGCAAACAAATATGTTTGCCAGCCTGGCTGGCCGAGTGGTTAGTGTATCCGCTCTCCAGCCAAAAGGCTGCAGGTTCGAATCCCGCCGTGGGCATGGATATTTGTGATTGTCTTTGGAAATACTAGTGGTGGTCGGCGGTAGATGGCGTTGGTGTAATTGCGGTCAGTTGGTGGATTGGGTGGCGGTGATAGAGCAGGTGCCCTCCCTCGATGAGTCTTTGGACTGCCTGGAGGTGTCTAATAATAATCATCATAATAATAATATTTACACACATGAAACTTTTGTTTGCTCACACTCAGATAAAGGATAAAAACAATGATTTAATTTTTTTGTCAAATATAATTTGCTTTACAAATATCCTCACTGTTTATTCTCCAGAAAAGCAAAGGCAAGTTTATCAGTTCTTCATCAGTTATGCAGTGTCCCAGTGGATTCTTCATCAGTTGTTCGTGCCATTAAGAAACAGCTGTCAAAACGATGTTTTATTTTTGCAGTTATTATTACAATATTGACTGCATCTTGGTAAAAGTTTGTTTACTTTTCATAACTTAGTGTAACTGCATGATTGTGGAGCTTTTGGGGGTTTATATGTACATTTCTTTTACTGAGTTTTGAAGCTCAAGGTGAATGATAACAAAACAGTGGTACAAATGAGATCTGAATGTCAAATAGTACAAAAATCAAATGCAATTAGCAGTAGATTTTTTCCAATAATAGTTTGTTGTCATGAGTGTAACATGCATATAAGGAGGAATGTAAAAACATTGTTTATAAAGAGATTGAACAGGAGATGTTGATGAGAGAAGGTATGGGTATGTTGAAAGGGCAATATTTCACTGTACTGTGAGTTATCAGTCAATGTGAAACTGACTGATGGAATGAAAGTGAGTATAAATGTAGAAGCAAAACACAATGAATCAGGGAGAAAAAGCAAGACTGTGGAAGTGAATGAAAGTCAGAATGAATAAGAGAGAGAGCATGACACTGCTGGACTAGTAGATAGTGTGACTGCTAGGATGCAAGAATTGATCAGATGAGGATGAGAAATGAGATGAAAAACATGTGCAGTGAAATTAGAAGTTAGGTGGATATGAATGAAAGAGTGCAATCGATGTACTACAGGTTTTCAGCCTTTCATCAGTGAGAGTTACATAAAAAAAAATCACGAATTGATTACATTAATATACCGAAACTTATTAGAACTAAAGTTCGATGAATTGCCGATCTCAATTACAGCTGCACAAGTTATCCTATAACAGCTGCCCTGCAAGTTATGTCCCAAAGTCCACTACATATTCTAATTCTGGGAGATGCTTTTTTTCCTAGAAAAGTCTTTTCCAGTCTTTTCAAATGAATAGGAATTAACTAGTCTCAAGTTAAGATTTTTTTTTTTTTCGTTTCTTCAAGTAACTAATATTTCCTTTGGTATACAGCAGTGGCAGAGCTTTTCATCTGGCAAAACAGACAAACTAAGGCTGGAAAATAGAAAACATGACATGACATAGAAAACAAACATGACACATAACATAACATGTCTTATAGCATTTGTTACTTTGGCTGTAATTCTATTCAACAAATAGATTGACATAAGCAATATATGGATATCTTGATCTTTGATGCTTCAGCACTTATCTACATATATATCAGCCACTAAGAGTTAGAACCCTTTATGCAAATTACATGAATGTCACTTAAACAGCATACGAGGGGGGGGGGGGGACTGAAAAGTTCTCATAAACAACTAGAATAAAAATACTATTAAAGCAACTGATATAACTACAACTGCAGTATTCTGATTTTGATGGACAGCACAAGGTGAAAAATTCATTGGACAAGGGGAATGCATACTCAGTAGTATATTTAGATTTTGCAAAAGTCTTTGATAGACTACCATGACAAGCAGGCAATTAAACTGGAACAGATGAGAACGGATAGCAGACTAGTACACAGGATTGGAGATTGGCTGCCTGATAGGTATCAGAAAGTTGTATACGGTGAAGCAATATCACAGAAGAGGAAGTTCGCTAGTGGTGCATCCCAAGGGTCTATTTTGGGTCTGGTGTTGTTTGATTTGCATGTAAATGATATTGGGAAGGACTTGAATGGTGATATTTGTAGACGATGTGAAGTTACAAAGAACAATGAGGAGTAGAATGGATGTTGTAGTCTTGCAAGAAAACCTGAATAGACTGAGGAAATGAGTGGGACAACCACTTCAATACTTCTACTACCACTTCATACTTTGTCTATACCAAAGCATGCAACAAATGATGCAAAATGATGCATGTTGCATGCTTTGTTGTCAGTAGATCCATATCCGATTTCATAAAGGACAACATCAGGAAACGTCTCCTGTCCAGATGGAAGCTGTGACTTCTGGTCTCTTGCTAAGACCATAGGACGCAAGTTCCACAAGCTAACCTCCTAGAATCACTCTTTCCTCAAACTCCTGCATTGATGACCAAGGGAAATCACCACCCACCAATTCAAGAATCATATATCAGCTGTAGATTTTTGACAAAAAGACATCAGAAAATAACTTGGACACAAAAAAGTCTCCTGCTCCTGATGGCAGCTCTCCATTTGTTCTCAAACATTTTGCTCCAGAGCTAACACCGATCATTGTATCGCCTCTACAATCTATTATACATAGCAGGTACTTATCTCAACATGTGGAAGCAATCTTATATCCAGCCTATTAAAAAAATAAAAAAAAAGGAGATAGAAGTCTCCCATCATACTACCGACCAATTGTCATCACCTCAGTCCATTCCAAAATAATGGAGAAAGTCATCAATAGCCAACTGTTAGAGTCCAATCAAATAATCAGCGAACACTAGTATAGACTACACCATTCAAGATCCACTGCAGACCTCTTAGCTTACATTATTCACCACTGGTATGTGCAGTGGAAAGGTTCGGTGAAACTTTGCTGACACTCGACATTTCCAGAGGTTTTGATCATGTTTGGCATCGAAGCCTGCTAATTAAATTCTGTCATCCTTTGGTCTAATACATATATATAAATGCTATATATAGCTTCTATATATATATAGAAGATGCTAGCTTCTACATATATATAGAAGCTAGCATCCCATATATAACATAAATGGGATGCTAGCTTCCTTTCCTAATTGTTCACTGAGTCATGGTTGATGGCTCTCTCTCTTTGAGCTTAACCACCAATGTAGGTGTGCCTCAGAGTCCTGTCCTATCACCTACCCTCTTTCTCATATACATAAATGAATACCATCAATCACCACTAATCCTATCCATAGCTTTGCAGATGATAGTGTCCTCCATTCATTCTACTATTTGACATATCCTGCAGATATCCCAAGTATCAAGATTGCCTGCAAATAGTGCCTTAACACATTGATCTATGTACTGTCCTTCAGTAAGGAGAGGACAATCTGGTCAAGTTCAGTGCCATCAAAACACAATCTTGTCTCTTCTCTCGCACATTCTCAGCTCACATTCCTTTACCCTCATTAATATACAAATCACCAGACAAGATCAGATCTTTCAGCTCGGACTAACATTCACCTCCAGCTTCTCCTGGCATAAACACATCTCAATAGTAATTCCTTCAGCATCGAAAAAATTCGGCATTCTCTGTTTTTCATGATGCTATTTTACACCCAACCAACTCTTAACCATATAGAAATCTGGCCATGCTTAGAATACTCCTCATATTTTGAGTGGAGCATCTAACATTTCTTTAAAAATTCTTGACACTATCCAGAGGAGAGCAATTCGGCCTATAGACGATCTCTTTCTCTCTCTTACAGATTGGTGTGGGATATCTTAGAGGCAGCAAAGGAAACGAGGAATCTGGGGATAATGGTTGACAGAGACTTGAAATTTCGTGAATATTTTGTTTACATTTAGGGCAGCATAGTGGATTATGGCAATTACGCAGAGGACACTGACATGTTGGAATAAGGATGTTATGATTCCATCGTATAAGCTTTGATCAGAGCACACAGATTTAGCCAACTGGTTTCAAAAGGATAAAGATATTTTGGAAAGGATTCAGAGGCGATTGATTAAGGTGATTTTTGGTATTTGAATGTTGAGTATGAAGGCAGATTGAGGGAATGCAGTTTGCAATATAGTAGATAGAAAAAAAAGGGGGGGGAGAGTGCATGATTAAGGCAATGTAGTTCATAAGGTGTTATTACTGAATTAATGCGGATGAGATTTTTCAAAGAATGGATGGGGAGAGTGGGGGGGGGAGAACAAAAAACTCGTGGTTCATCCCTGGAAGCTGTATAAGGAGGGTAAGAGGAAGAGGGTCAGGAGTAGGTTTTTTTGCATGGAGAGGGTGATTGGAATGCATTGCAAAAATGGTGAGTGAGTGCAGAGAGAATGGATGAATGTATTTAATTTCTGGTATATGCTGTGTGAGAGCATGCAGGACCTCTCACATTGAGTCGTGACTCCATGGAGATCTGATGTTAATAGTTTTCGCAAAAATATTAAAAAAATTTTAGTTTCGTCATATAAATCGTTATCTGTTATATCACGACTCTCACCATCTCTTAAGGCAATAATTAGATCCATAAAGTTTTTTCAAATTTTTCATCTCTGGGAAATTATAAAATAAACCGAAAATAGTAGTATGTTGCTCAGTTTGTTCAAATCTTTTTCTTCAGTCAAGCCTGTACTTGATCTATAATCACTGCAATAGTCTACATGGAAAATAGTTTTGATATTATTTGCATATGAAGCTATTTTCCATGTAGACTATTGCAGTGATTATAGATCAAGTACAGGCTCGACTGAAGAAAGAGATTTGAACAAACTGAGCAACATACTACTATTTTCGGTTTATTTTAGAATTTCGCAGAGATGAAAAATTTGAAAGAACTTTTATGCGTTATGCGAAATTTTTTGTTGCCAATCTACAGCGAGTAGAAAAGTTGGAAGTCATTAAGAGACATGAAAGTATACGCTAGTAATGCAGTAATTGTGCGAGACCTGGGATACAGCGAGTCTACAGTTTGGACTATATTAAATAAGAGCAAAGAATATAAATAACAAGGAGAAGTTGCTACTGCTTCTTTAGGCATACAGATCACCGAAATATTAGCCATTTAATGATCGAGATGGAACGTCTTCGATCACTCTGGATTGAGGATTATAACCAAAAATGAATACCTCTTAGTACAGGGAATATTCAGGCAAAAGCTTTCAATATTTTTACCTCATTGAAAGAGACCAAATTTCAAGAGGAATGGGAAAGCTTTACTCCGAGTTTAGGATGGTTTAACCGTTTTAAAAATCAAGCTGGACTGCATAACGTAATATGCAGTCCAGCTCGAATAACTGGGGAATCTGCTAGTGCTGATAAAGATTCTGCAGCCAAGTTTTCTGAATGCAAAGGATAATTCAGGAGGGTGAATATGACGATCGGCAAATATTCAACGTCGACGAAAGTGGTGTGCTTTGGAGGCGTATGCCAACAGAAACTTTCCTAGCTAAAACTGAAGCATCTCAACCAGGATACAAAGTATCTAAAGATCGTCTTACGCTTTTATTAGGAGGCAATGCAGAAGGAGAGTTTAAACTCAAGCCTGTGTTAGTGTATCGTGCGCAAAATCAAAGATGTAATATTATTGAAGAAATCAGCACAATTGAAAAATAACTTGGATTTAATGAACATGCGCGATTCCCATTCAGAACAGTTAAGCAAGAATGATCTCCTTCAACTAGAACAAGAAGAAGATCAGGAGTGCGAACAAGAAGAGAATGTTACGACTAAGAAGCTAACTGCAAAAGAACTTGAGCTAGTTTTCAATTACAAAGGAAATTTTGTTTCATGCTGATCCTGATATGGAACGAAACTTCGAAGTCCGCCGAAATCTTGATAAAGCGATCGCCAGCTATCTCAAATTGCATGACAAGATGAAAAAGTGGAGCACGATTCCAACATCTTTACTTAATATTTTTTGTAAAAAAAGTAGCTTAATCAAATATTTGGACATTAAATAAAAATTTAAGCAATTTATTTTTATTAACTTTGATTTTATCCTCTAATATAGATTATACTGTAATTTTTTCCCCACATTCACGCTAACTGATGGATCAATTATAATTATTCCTACTGTTTATTGTATTCGCTTAACGCGATTTCGCTTAGCGCGCATTAATTGATGGATTAATTGCGTTAAGCGAGGTTTCCTGTATTTCATTAGAATGTCACTCTCATTGCATATTTCACATAATATATAAAAAAAAATCAGCTACGATCCTTTATAGGGAATAGGTGAGTACTTTTGTAACCTTATCTATCTTTCAAATTTTATTTTTCATCGCTGGGAAATAGTAAAAGAAACCGAAAATAGTGGTATGTTTCTCAATTTGTTCAAATCTCTCTCTTCAATCAAGCCTGTAATTGATCTATAATTGCTACAAAAGTCTAAATGGAAAATAGCTTTGGTATTATTTGTACATGAATATCTTCATTTATAGTCCAAACGTCATCGTTTCCGTTTTCTAATTTCCTTATATTTCATTAGGATGTCACTTTTATTGCATATATCACATAAAAATATATACAATCAGCTAAGACCCTCTTTCCTTTATAGGGAGTTGTTGAGTCCTTTTTAACCCTATCTAGCTTTTGGAGACCGAGTGGGCAGTTCAATCTCCAATCAGTTATAACTGTCACTAATTATAAGCGGCAACCGACGAAGAGATTGGCAGATATGCGCTGCCATCTCTTGCTACCTAACTATTCTTGGTATAAGACAACTTATCCCTATCAGGATAAGTTATTGTCTGATATAGTGTGGGTTCTATGGTCGATTTTCTTGGAGTTTACTGGACGAACAACCCGAGTTTCCAGGGGTAAAACCCGCTTGCCTGTTCCAGATCGACTAACTCGGTAATCGGTCGAAGAAAGGCGTAGAAAATGTTCCTCCAGGTCGTCGACTAGACTTGAACTTAAGTCTATCTTCGGGGAGGGGGATAGCGCAGAGGATGTAAATGCCACTTCCACTGAACTATACAAAGCATATTTCACATGAGGTCTCTATAGATTTAGAACAACCATTTTCCCAAAATTTAAAAATAAAACAATTAATCCTTTTAAAAATGAAATATCGAATCTTAATTTTTTTTTTTTTTTTTTTGTAAACTCTTACTGACATCAATAGCAAGCAACATTTCATACCAAATAAGTGTGGACAGTACAAAATCCATTCGATTTTCTGCCAGATTCGCTTTTTATTTGAGGAACTTCTGTTGTTTTGCTTAACTCTTCTGGAGTTACGTTTTCGTTAAATTAAATTGCTTTAACAGTATTTAATGCATTCCCATCGTGTTTACGAGATTTGATGTAATACATATCAAATTTGATTTTTGCAAAATCAAATTTGATATATATTACATCAAAACGTTGATCTCCTTGGGTGGATCCCAAAAATATGCATATAATCCTTGAACTGTTTCAAAGAAGGTCATCGCTGTTGGCACAGATGAAGTCATATTCACCTGGCAACGAATCGAAACTATGTTCCATAAGTGGCAGAAAGAACGCTTCTGGATTTTAGGCTAAAATTCTAGCTTGTACACCTTTCTTCTTTATTAATTTTTTAATTCTTTCATAATATCTTCGTTTCTTTTGTGATCAAATAGGGTATACTTTGCAGTTTTTCTCATAAACTTTATTTCTGCTGTTGTTAATCTTTGTTTGTCTTTTTGTTTTATTGTCCAGATTTCGCTTCCATACATAGACCGGCAGGACTAATGTATTGTATACTTTTAGCCTGGTTTGTTTTTGAACTAGGTTTGGTTTAAATATAGAGTTAATTACACCTGTTATTTTTAAATATTTTGCAATTTTTACGTTTATATCTTTTTCATTTTCATATGTGATCATACATCCTAGGTAGTTAAATGAATTCACCTGTTCTAAGATCTTGTTATCTATTACTATTTTAGTTCTTGCTGGATCTTGTCCTTTAAAGCCATAGTTTTTGATTTTTCCGTTGATATATTGAAAAGAAACATATTATTTAACATATTAAAAGAAAGACAAATACCAAATAATATCCTAAAAGCTATCACAAGTATATATGAAAATAATCAAATACAAATAAGATTAAATCACGAGCTATCATATACAAGAGAGATAAACCAAGGGGTCCGACAGAGATGTCCCCTCTCAGCAACTCTTTTTAATATCTACTTAAATGAAATCATAATAAAATGGAGTAAAAATTTACATCAAGGAATTAAACTTTCTCCTACAGTTAACTTAAACACTCTCCTCTTTGCCGACGACCAAATAATAATTACAAATTCTGAAGATAACTTACAGAAAGCTATTTTAAATCTAAACGAGATATCCAAAGATTATGGTATGATAATATCAACGGAAAAATTAGCTTAAATCAATGACTAAAACTGAAAGCCGTTTTTCAGTGTCAAAACCTGCCAGCAGGTATTTTTATATCTATTGTAAACAGATACAAAAATACCCATCAATTTCGACTTCCTTGCTTTCTCCATCTGGTAGTTCAACAATACGTATAATTGTGTTAGTGTTGACCATGATTATTTTTTGTCGCTGGTACAACTTTTATGTATGATTTCTTCTCTCATTTTATTACCTACTAAATTAATAATTTCATTTGAATTCTCCGTCCTATATAGTGATCATTGGTTTCATTACGTTTTTAGTCGTCTTACATATCGGCCAGTTTAGCATCAAATTTCGAAATAATTTCTACTACACTTAGAACATTTCTATATTGCTATTTTCCGGCCGCCGCGACCACTTGAACGTATGGCTGGCAGAATTAGGTGCTTTCAGATGGTCTAGTTTACGGTTCTGTATTCCATAAAAGTAAGTAAATATTCGGTTGGTTGTGTATATGTTGTTCTTAATAATTGTTATGTGATTTGATTTTGAATATTTCATTTTTTTTTTATCTCTTCTTTAATAAATCTATTTTTTGTACGTTTGTGATATATGCTGGTTCTTCTAAAGTGCGGGCCAAAGGGGTCCTCCTCTTTCCAGGTAGAAGAGCGGTACTATTCATATGTACTCGTAATGATATCCTCAATGTATATAACGAAAAAGATCGTGATATTACCATTTTTCTAGTATTCTCAGGAAACCAATGTGGTTTTATTTGACACTTGTCTTAGGTGTCAAATAAGATCCATTTGAAGCATTTATCCAAATATGACCCAAAGTAGTGAAATAAGACTCATTCATTGCAGTGTAGTTTATTTATTTACTTAGTGTTCAGTATCTAAGATATAACAACATATACCTTTGGATCACTGCCCTTGTTCTTCACTGGGTCTTATTTGCTTCAAGTCTTATGTGTTGAGCTTCTTAAGTGGGTCTGTATGTTAACGCATTGTTAATACAAAATCGTAAAAGAAATGAATAATTAATGGTAATCTTACTCCTGGATAAGCAATGCAGTGTTAATAATAAAAACAAAAGAGGGGTAAAATGAATGTAAAATAGAAAGTTTGCATGTTCACAATTTACCCAAGTTTCTAGCTTTATGACAGTGGATATACTTACCTCGGTATATCTAAACTCCGACACATCTGCCTTAACTGGGTAGCTCCGTCTCGTGGCATAGGAGTACCTTGAAGACTGATGGCTCTTCGGAATGATTTTCCCTGAGCCCTATTAAGAGGAGGGAGATGGAGGCAGGATGGCCTAGCCTCTGGGGTTGTGTCAGAGGACGCCGACAGGATATCCTTGGAGACCGTCGTGGTTGGCAAGGGACTGGACTGTACAATATGGGCAAGGAGCTGCATGATAGTCTGAATATCTGTCGTGAGCCTCGTTTCGATTGTCCTTACTTGCCTATAATGGACCAAATGTTTATTTCTCCATTCTTAATATTTATATGCATTTAATATAATGATTATGAGAGTAAATAAAAAAACGCTCATAAAACTTTTTATTTGGCATATATCGTTCTGAATGTATAAAAATATACAAATGAAAAAGGAATTCTGAAAGTGACTTTCAGTAAACCTCCAAACCTGTTAAGACATTTATCCTTTGTCTTATGTGTTTCTGTCAGTTTGAGTTCTGTTAATCATTCTACTGGTAGTATCACAGTGAAAAATTCGGGGCACATCCCACAAATAACATGTCAGGGGTCCCTCTAGAAACAGACATATGATTTACTTCGAATATGATGATGTTTATATTATTAATTCAATAGGGAATTTATATTTTGAAAGTGCAATACATTATACAGGAAAGATGTCTCCAGTGTATTCTAATAAGCAGAGTTTAAATTCTTATTCGTGTGGTAAGTTTACTTTCATGTGTGTATTATTTTATTGCCAATAAATGTTTGCAATCATTCGCAAAATATGTTTACTAATATTCTTGAGCTCAAGGAACAGGCACTGCTTTAGGTTAGCTTTCAGCGCACAAGTATATTTCTTTAAAATTTAAAGAAATGTATATATTTCTTGGTATTTTTTCACTCGAATGATATTTCTCTCATGGTTTGTGAAGATATAATGAAAGTGGAATACAGTAATGTTATGAAATAACATTACTGTATTTTTGAAACACATTCCTGATTTTGGTACCTCAAAGTGTGAGCCAATTCGCCATGTGACTGCATCCATCTTGTAATGGAAGCATTCTTGTAGAATATCGTTAAGTGGTTTCATCCAAAGCAATACTTGAAAATCAAGGACGTTTTGCTGATGGATGATATTCACATTTTTTTAATGGTTTCGGCTGTACAGTCAGTCCTCGACTTATAACGGGATTTCATTCATCACTTCATTTTTTTATAGGCATGAGTAATTTGCATTGCGTGCGGTAGATCACTTTCTGTTGGTGTTATTCAGCCAGTTTACTGATCTTTGAGAGATAAATGTTGCATGGTCTTCTCAAATGCGTTTTTAAGCGCTCACAATTGAGTAATCTCACAAATGATGATTTTCGTTGTTTGTAATGCCAATAGCTGGCAATTAGAACTATGAAATTTTTACATAACTTAAGCGAGAAAAATCGTGTGACTTTTCAAAGTGCAACCTAAAGAAAACGTGCTATGGAACTTTTAACTGTGTCAATCACTGAACTAAGAACTCCTTATTCCTGTCCTCTTAATTCTTATTCACAGATCTATTTCATCAAAAATATACTTTAGCATAACACGAGTAACCTTAAACTGATTAAAATATTTCAGATTTAATACAGGCGCAGCAGTTGTATTATATTTAAAAGTTATTAGCTGCTACTAACCGTGCTTGTTTTAATCAGCAAAACTGATCTTAAGATAAAAATGTCTTTCTTTAATAAATCCCAACTAAATATGTGTTGTATTGCCGCAGGGGCATCAAATGCCACTCGCATTAATAAAATACTGGTGGGAGTGTAGTAAAAACAAGAAACTATTGGCTCGTTTTAACTCTGAAAGGCAGCTATTCTCTCTAATAAACAGTTGCTACAAAAACTTCAAGAGCCAATACACAATAAGAACTAAATCATAAAAAAATACTTCAAAGGTTTGAAATCAACTCTTAATGCAAGATCCAGAGGCGGTACGAGGCACATGATTCCATACACAAACTACTGGTGCTTGCTACCTGAAATATACTTTCATAATGAGTAGTAGCTATTCCATAAAGAACTTAATTGGTGTAAATAGTACACCAGAGTAAAAATAAAATTGAAGTGCATCGCTCTAAAATTCTTCATTAATTCCCTGAACCCAAATTCATTAAAATCCATAGAGAGGTTTAGCGGGTGGGAATGGAATAAAAGAACACACACACACACACACACACACACACACACACACACACACACACACACACACACACACGAAAAAAAAATAGTGTATCCAGAAGGCTCTCTCTCTTTATTATCAGTTTCTTTACCAGGAAAACATCTGTAAAGTGTAACTTGAGTGGGTATTTTACTGGTTGCTCTCCACGGAAGGCAATCAAAGTGATCTTTAGTAAGTACTCCTTCTCTCACATCAAGAGGAGGATATGAAAAATACACTATCTACGAATAATTGTCCGGAAACTAGCAATTTACAATTGATACCAACAGGCGAACCCTAATATCGGGTATGTCAACTTTTGGTTCTCTCTCTTTATTATCAGTTTCTTTACCAGGAAAACATCTGTAAAGTGTAACTTGAGTGGATATTTTACTGGTTGCTCTCCAAGGAAGGCAATCAAAGTGATGTTTAGTAAGTATTCCTTCTCTCACATCAAGAGGAAGAGATGAAAAATACACTATCTACGAATAATTGCCCGGACACTAGCAATTTACAATTGATACCAGCAGGTATCAATTGTAAATTGCTTTGTAAATTCACTATCAATTGTAAATTCACCATCATTAGACTAGAAACAGATGAACCTTGATTCATCGCTCCAGAGTACTGTTTTCCACTGGTCAATTGTCCAGTTCACACGCTCTTTGCATCACAACAGACGAGCCGCCTTGCTCGTTGTTGTGATGTTCGGCTTGTGTGCCGCCGCTCTTCCGTGGAAACCCAGTAAATGGAGTTCTTTTCTTACAGTATTAGAGCTCACCATGGTGTTACTGCGCTCTGGAACTCATCACGGATGGTCTGTGCCGACTGTAGCCGGATTTTGCGTGCCACCCGTTTTAACACCCTCCTGTCCCTGTCAGTCATTTTCGGATGCCGCCCTGCGTGTTTTCCTGCACTAGTGATGCCAGAACGTCTCCATTTGTTATCACATCGCCAACCGTTGAATTTGGATGCTCCAGTTAAGCGGCAATGGCACGTAGGGGATGTCTGCACAATTATTGGTAGGCAGTGTATGTGTCTGAAGTTCGAACGGTTTTATATAAAACACATATGAATACATTAGGCATATTCCTCGAATTCTGAACTAACCCATTACCGTGACAATGAAGATAAGCAAGTGAATTTTAATTGGTATCATATGATCACTATTGCAAATACAATTCTTCCATCTTACAGTACTGCATAGTACAACCACAGTATAACTAATTTCATCGAGAGGAACTGCGAGGAATTTTTCCCAAACAAGATGACAAAATTCAATGATATTCGTAGTTGTTCCGCACATCAACAATATTAGGCCACTTTTAAAACCGGAAATAATATTTTAGCAGTGATTATTACATTTCCAACATTATCCACCACTCAAAGAAGCTAACTGTTTTTATTTATTTTTATAAAATTCAGTCAGAGATGTGGATCAAGTTTTTAAGAATGGCTTTAATTATGTATATAATTTTAGTTAGCACTATATTGCCAGTCTAGTTGGCTAAGCCAATGTTTGCACTCGCATAGCAAAAGGTTGCACATTTAAATTCAGCTGCGGCATGGATGTTTGTGAATGTTTTTAGATGACTAATGATTTTCACCGCGCCCGGTGTGAAACCATCAAACTCCTTGCACCTGAAGCGAGTTTAAAAAAAAAAAAAAAGATTTCAGAGAACAAAGTTTCCGGATTATCCTTAGTTCAGCAATATACGATAGTTTTACAACCTTGCTGTTCTGTCATAATACATATAGATGTATTCGATTAGTAAATAACTTTCTTGCAAGGCATTAGAAATTTGTTTAAGGTCGCTGAATATGATAAGAACAAAACAAACCAGATAATTTGGGTACTGACTGCTATTAAGCTTGAGAGAGAGAGAGAGAGAGAGAGACTACTCTAATTACATTATTTCTACTCAAATAATTCGTGATTGTCGTGTAATGCCATATTATTATTACGTGACACCTCCAGGAAGTCCAAAGACACAACTCTGTCTCCACCACTCAATTCACCAACTACAACGAACCGAACCACAACTACACTAACGCCATCTACCGTCAACCATCACCACTAGTATTTTCACAGATAATCACAAACATCCATGCCCACGGCGGGATTCGAACCCGGGACCTTTTGGCTGGAGAGCGGATACGCAATCCACTCGGTCAACCAGGCCGGCAAAAAGTTTGTCAGAAGTGGGGTATGTGTATGTGCACGCTTTCTCTCTCTCTCTTTCTCTCTCATATACACTCTTATGCATACTATTCTATGAATTCCATTCCTTCAGTTTTAATCAAGAAGAATAGGTGCAGTGCTTAATTTCCGAACGTAGTAATATATATATAACAGATCAGAAGGCGTGCCATGGACTATACTTGAATCTTATGGAACGGATAGGAATCTGATAGATCTATTACCGAATATCAACAATAACAGCGGCTACTGTGCAAAATAGTCGAAAAACAAGATGATTCTGGACAATGAGAAGCAGAAACAAGGAGAACCAATATTCCTGATTATCATGATTTCGGAAAGAACAATGGATATTATAAAGGAAAATATAAAGGCAACCGATAAATGAGATATAACCTGCTGGCTGAACGAGCATTTCTTGTGTAGAAATTATTTATGTAAAATGCTTTCTTACCAACACACATCTGAAATTACAGATATGTAGGGAAGCTTTACTATTTATCCATTACTCATTACAGAGATTGGTACCTATACAAAGAAAATATTAAAACCTGACAAAGTTTTAAGTCGCTTGAACCTACCTACTGAGATTATCTAACTTTGCTTCTAGGATGTGTGAGTCGGTCCGACCGGGAAGGGGAAAGGGCTGCTGATGGGGTGAAGTAGTTTCATCTCCTGGACTAGGTCCGTTACCCGAACTACAGGACAGGGGAATAGTCATGCTGGAACTAGAACGCGGTCCACTACTTGAAGTACGGACCGCTGGACTGACAGTGGATATTAAGCGTCCTGGTCCTGACCTCGGTCTTCGTGCCATTTCATCAGCTGTGGCTGAGGGTGGAACAGCCAAACTGGCAGAGACACCTGTTGGGCTGAGCAGTTTACTAGAGCCCGGAGTGGATGCAACAGAACCTGTGTGAGAGACTGAAGATATATCTTTAGAATTTCTCTTATTTAATTGAAAATAAATTGATTCACTTAATTTTTGTTAATAACATAACTTAACTATGCTCCAAGTAACGTGCATGAAATAAATGATTTCGAAGAATACAGTTCATTACAAGCACGATGTAAGAATAATAGTTTGAGTGAAACTAGTTCGGTATTCACTCTAAATTATGGAAGTCCATAAATCAGTACTCAGTCATTGCTTCTATAATTAGATAGCTGTATGTTGCCTAAATAGGAAATTAAGTTTACATTGTTTTTACTCCCAGATTCAATGCATAAATAACTCCTAATAAAGCCTCGTTCATAACTTACCAAACAATTTGTGAGAAGGGAGTTCATTGTTGTAATGGACTTCCTTTGGATCTATTATGTTACAGGATTTGTAACGACTTCTTAGGGCACAAACAACGCACAAAAGCTCAAAAAATGGCGCAATAAATCACAATTTAAAGGCAAGCTTAATATAATTGATATTAATAATATCATATAAACAGAGTTAAGTAATAATACTAAAAGTGGCCTTATTCTGACCTCGGTTTTCCTGCCATTTTATCAAATGTGACAGAAGATGGAATCCAGACGCCCCCTCCACTCCCGGGTGGATGTTTGTTTCTCAATCTTCATCAATCCTCTATTTTTTAATTCATTTTAAACGCACCCTTAAATCTTTTAGTTTCGATCCTACTTTTAATTTTCTCCGAATCCCCCCCCCCCCCGTCACCACGCGACTAGTTTAGGTTGCAATCAATATATTTATGGTTTATTTATTACACGGACTTGGGAAGAAATGGGCTTCTTTGCGGAGTTCCGAGACTTGTAACTCTGAAAAAGACGATACAAATCTTATACAAAGTAATGTTTAACGATAAATTGTAAATAATGAAATAATGACATGAATATGGAGAACTACAAATATTTATGTAAATTATTTTATCATTGTCAGGAATATACTTATAGTATTGCACCATTGCTAGTAAAGATGACATTAAAATATCTCATCCTCGTTAATTTTAACCATTTACCATAAATTCAGGATGAAATTAATGCCATTAAACACTGAACAGCGCCTTGAAATCGAAAAGTTCAAGGTCTATTTTAGGAAAATAATACTGTTTCAGTTCTCTGTTAGAATCTCTGTGTTGATGTTCAGAGAGAGAGAGAGTCCTTTAATGCAAGAACACTGAATAGTGTTTCAGATCTTTGTGCCTGTTTTACAGTTTAAAACTAAACAAAATGCACCCAACTGTGGCTCAGCACTTTCATGAGTGTACTGATTAACGATTTTAGAACGCTTTTTTCCCTTTTTTTTTCTTCAGGATCTTATTTTTTTTCTTCATATCCTGAATCTTAAGATCCTTAAGATTCAGGATATGAAGGAATAGGATGTTACATAGGAATAGTGTTGCTTGCTGTATTGATAGAATTTCAGAATATTAGAACAAATATACTTGAATAGCTGCTAACTGGGATTTTATTGTTGTTCCCATATCGCGGGGAAAAAATTAAACAAATACAAAGAATAATATCGAGATACAGAGCGCAAGTTTAATAATGGAACATTGGAAAATGAGTCCCGTTTATGTATTATATTATATCAGTTGTTTGTATAGCTGAGACCCGAAACATTGCAAGATCTAATTAGTGATTTCCAGAAGTCAAAAAATGATTCTATTTCCTGCATATGAACAACAGCAAAACCTCGGGAAACAGTTAATCAAACAAAAATTCTTCTTAAAATGAAATGTCCTAATAGGGATAGGTCCAAAATTTAATTTTGAGTTTCATCGAGGAGGTAAGTAGATCGTATTTTCCAAATTTAAACTTAAAATATATTTAAGAAAAGTTGTAACACAGTGTTATGAAATGACAGGGTTAGCATTTTGTATGATGAAGAGTATATACCCAATCGTAATAATGTGTGGTTGCAAATCGTTCGTAGAAGAACTGAAACATAATTAAAAGTTCAAAATCTAGTCCATATTTCATTAGCATCGTATTATAGAATGTAATGTAACTGTGCTACAATACGACACGAAATTTATTCACTAAATTTTATATAACAAATTTCTCACATGACGTATTTTAAGGGGAAAAAAACTTTTTTGTTTGAATAAAAAATCAGTTCTACGCTTGTCATATTTTTTTTTCCTAGAAAAAATAATACCATAGTTCGCCCACCGATTTGAGGTCCCTCGACACTTCTGCGCATCTCAGAAAAAGGAGAATCCATTCCGATAATAGGGTAATCAGTCCATATAGTGGGATGAGTTGTTTATTATTACCGGTCGGAAAATTAAATTCTCTTTTATGATTATTGTAGTTAACTATGTTGCTTGTATAACAGTTGGAAAATTTTACCTATAAAGCACGTGATTTCGCGTGTTGGCGACCAATTCGGACGTCCTTCATTTCTTTCTCCCCTTCAGCATGAATCGACTATTCTTGGAAAGATGCGAAGCAAGGACCAGCAAACGGTGGGCGAACTATCATGACTATGGTCAGCCAGGCCTAGCTGGCCATGTCTTGGATACAACCCACAGGATCTCATGGGGGAAAAACCACCATGCTCCACCATAGCAAATTCAAAAAATAGAGACTATTTTTAGAATCTGCAGCAGCTCTCAGAAACTAACCAAATCTAAACTAATACAATTGCATTAAGTATCACCACCCCCCCACTCCAAAGGAAGTTCATTAAAAACAAGGATGGGATTACGGATTCAGGAAAATTATCTGGGTGTATAGTAATTTCATCCAACAGTTACTCGTTTTTTAATTTCTACTTTATTATCTAAAACATTACCATGCACGAGGATTTATTTACATTGGATATCAAAAGCAATAACTTGGCGAAAAATTATTCCCTTAAAAAGTATCTCGATGGCTGTCTCAATGTACAACTAATAAGCACTTACTTCGTTCAGTAGCATCCAAAAGAGGCGTTTTTTCTTTCTGCTCAAGTTGACCACTCACAGACCTTGGAGGTGTTACAGAGCTTTCGCTTTTTTCACGCGTGCTGTCTCCTTTTTCCATTTTTACAGTAGGACTTGTAGATCGGGAATGTGGGACTACCCCTGGAGACGCTCCAAGAACAGCACTGGTCATGGTCGTGACCGCTGAGAGGGCACCTGAAAAATAGTAACATTGTCAAGTTTACAATATCCATTTTATAGGTTCAGGCCGAAATTGCAATTGAAGCTTCTGTGCTAAGATGTAATAAACAAACGGAGATGAAAGAAGATAGGTGAAATTCACGCTTTTACAACAACGAAATCAAAATATTCGGACACATAAGAAGAAAATGAAGTCAGAACTTGCAATTCAATCGAAGGGTTTATTTTTATATTGAATGAGGAGAGGATGATTAATTCAAAACTATATAAAAATAAACCACATGAAATATAAGCTACTACCATAAATCAAATATCTTCTGATATAAAATTATTCCTTCTGTCATGTACTCGAGTATCATTTGCATCTTTTCTTTTCTAATTTCCCGTCTTTTTTAATAAGCAGAACTGGTACACGTTTCAAAATTTACTGATACATATGATAATTGCATTAAGTTGCAGTAATGTTCTAAGAAAAGCTGAGGCTGCCTGCTCCTGCTCCAAAAAATATCATAATCAGAATGTTTCAGGAATGGCAAAACCATCGTAAAATCTTCTAGATTTTAGAAATAAAGCAAGAATAAACATATTACAGCAGATTTTTTCGGCTGTATCACAATCCATATTAGACAAAACATTTTGTAAACCGAACTATAGAAAAATCGCAGAAAGATTAATACAGAAACAACAAAATCCAAATGTCAGCTAGAAATTCTAGAAGGCTTCAAGAGTATTATTAAGATATCAAAAATTTATGCTAAGTAGTCACGGTTTTGAGCATCTGTTTGCATGCAAGTGTGTCAAAGCTTGTAGGATCCACTATATCAAATTCTTGTGACAACGTTACGTCTTTGTTATGCTGTTCCTATTTGGCACCTAATTCAAATTCAACATTTAAAGGATGAACAGAAAATCATATTCATTATCTCACCTCTCTGAGAGAATCATTATGATTACTGGATATTATTATTAGGCTACTCCATGGATTCAGACTCAAGGGAGCAAAGAAACTGTCCTGATACTCCTGCTAATTACATTCTTGGTCGGCTCCAAGGGTCGCTCTCATTCTCCCACGACCAGAGGTGTTCTGGAACATTTCCTCTCTATTAATCTTGTAAAAACGTTTCACTAATTTGCATGTTTCAATAATATCACCCCCTTTTCCTCCTGTCAACCAATTTCTGTAACCAACAACTCTTCAACCTGTCCTCATAAGGTTCATTCCATAGACCTGCCACCATTTTGGTCACTCGCCTATGGATCTTCTCCATCACTTAATCATTGCTAAGAAACCCAGGTGACCATATCTGCGCGGAATAGTCAAATGGGGTCTTATCAAGTAATTCGATGAGCTGCTTTAGCCACTTTTGCAATGTGCCCTCTAAACTTTAATTCCCTATCCGCTAACACTCCCAAATCTCTCAAATTTCTGCGATACAATGTGTTACACAGCTGGAAATCTTTTCACCCCATAACCTTACACTTTGCCATAATTAAACTGGTATCCATTCTACTTTTTATAGACTGCCAAACTATTCAAATCCTGCAAAATTTTAACATAATCTTTATTAACTACTGCTATACCCAATTTTGTATCATCGGCAAACAACTGAATAGTTCCTCTCACGTTCTTTTCCTATATTTAATGTACAAATTAAATAGTAGCGGCATAAGAACAGAGCCCTGTGCCACGTCACTGGCCTACTACTGGATTCTACTCCAGTAGTAGATAATCAAACCATCCTCTTATCCACTTCGCCAAATTTATATCCATTCATATGTGCTGCAATTTATTAATTAGAATTCCATGCGGTATGCTGTAAAAAGCCCTTGCAAAGTCCAGCAATATCACTAAATCCATTTCCTGTATCCAATTCAGCTCTCACTGTATTATAAAACGTGAGCAAGTTACTGAGACACGACCAACCCTTCAACAAAACTACAGAGTATGTTACCCCTCCCCCCTCCATATAGTATCCCATTTCTGTATTTTACTCTTGACCAACTTCTCCAGTACCTTGACTACAACTCTTGATATGCTGATCGGTTGATAATTTGCTACATCAGTCTTGGAGCCTCCTTTATGCAATGGAACTATTTTTTTTCCTCTTTCAACCCCCTTAGAACTCAGAGCAGGAGACAGATTAAACAACGTGGTCAAAGGCACTGCCAATTCCCTATCACCTTCTCGTAAAATTCGAGCTGGTATACCATCTAATCCCATATCTGTATTCATATCAAGGTTCTGTAATATACTATGAACCCCCAGTTTCCATATAAGTCTTTGTCTCTCGTGTCACAACAATATCACCAACTGGATGATATACTCCTGCAAAGTCTTCACTTAGTAATTCTACTATTTCGCCTGATTCAGCTACATCCCTACCATTGGCATTCATTAAAATCATTCTGCCATAACCATTCTTCCTTTTACTTGCAACAAACCGAAAGAACTCTTTGGGATTATCTTTGGACTGCACTGCTAATTTCCTTTCATACTCTGATTTTACCTTTACCACACTGGTTACCCTAAAAAAAAGAGGGAAAAAAAAGAAAAAACTCCACAAATTTTTCTCTTTTTTTGTAGTACCAGCTTAATGATGGTATTCATCAATTTGACTTCCACTTGATTTATTCTCCTGACCAGGTGTGCAATCTGCTATCACTTCCCTCAAACCCTCCTTTACCACTTATCATGAGCTATCAACATCCAGCCCTTGCAGTTTCACATGCCATGTCACTGATTCAAGCAATCTCCTAAACTTGTCATACTTACCAGCCCTGTAATTCCACATCACCTCCCTGGTAATGGATAAATTCTCTGATGCTATTACTATATCTAGCACTCTCAAACCCCTAGTACAGTCCATTACATTCTGCCTCAGGTAATTATTCTAACATAATAATAATGCATAAATTTCATTTTCTTCCTCCCATGTTTTCTCTCCTCCTTCCAATTTATGTTCCCATAGTTGAAGTCCCTCCATAATAATTATCAACTGTATATTCTGTTCTGCTGGCTATTATCTCAAACTGGATGGCCACAAATGCCATTTTCATTGCCCTGCCGTTGGTTCCTCTCTTTGGTTGCAGTTCATCTGCTATCATCAATAATACTACTCCCCCCATTCTTTTCTATCTTCCGTGAACACACTATATCCTTCACATTCTATCCCACTAACTATATCTCACTAATGCCAATAACCTTTGGCCACGATGAACAAACTGATGGAAAAAACTCTTCCCTCTTGTTCCGAATGCTTCTGGCATTAGTGTGTGTATATATATATATATATATATATATATATATATATATATGGGAATAAATTTATATATATATATATATATATATATATATATATATATATGTATATATATATATATATATATATATATATATATATATATATATATAGTGCAACAGGCTCTTAGGCCCATCGCTGTTCTTACGCTTTGTACTAACTATCCCATTCTTGTTTGTTACCAGTGACACTAACTTAAGCATTTTATGCACATTCTTTTCCCTGCTTTTGCACATCCGCTTTCACTTCATTCGGCAACACTTTTTCCAGAATCTGAGCATCAAATCCATTCAGATGTACATCATCCTTCTTGTGTAGTCCTTCCGTCTGTCAAACTCACTTCACACATCCATAAATTCCAGATCATTCCTTTTGCATACCTACGCAACGACTCAATGTTATTATGGTCCGCTCTTTCTCAGTTCAGCTCTGTCATATCGCGGCAACAGGCTTATTATCTTAACTCTCACTCTTTTCTTTTGCTACTTTCATTGGCTCGTTCATGTCTTCCTGTACACCACACCATACATCTTACAAATCATTCGTACCAGCCAAAACAATATATTCTTTCACTTTTTTTTTTTTTGCATTTCTAATAGTTTCGCTAATATCGCTGACTTTTGCATCCGGGAAGCACGATTTTGTCACTCTCTTACAAATCACACTTCTTATGATAGAACAGCCGAACAAAACTCTCTCTCCATAATTTTTCCTTCTTAGTCAAGCATCCCTTTCTCTTTTCTTGAACTTCTTTATTTCTGGTCTCAGCTGAACCATTCACAAAACGTTAATGCATTCCTCCAGCTCACGCTTCGTCTTATGTATCACTTCGCGTAACCGTGCTATCTCCCTCATTAGAGCCAACTCTTCCTTCTTTATACACTATCATTCTTTCGTTCATTACTTTTATCCTCTTTCACAATCGTGTTACTTTTAATCTCTTTTTCAATCCTCGTTACACTGTCGGTTTTCACGCGTATGGTCTGTTCCGTCCACCGCTTCGATCTCCCGACCTGACCCTCGCTTTTGCAGCATTTTCGGTATCCCCCTCCCAGTATCACTTTCAAACCAAAGCCCATTCGCCTTCGATAATACGTACATCTCGCAGACATTGCACTTAACGAAACCCTCTGGTTGAATTCTTTAAACAATGATGCCTTAGACGCCATTCGCATCGGTCCCATGTGCCACACTATATAATTTACCATGGAGAAAGACTATATTAACTATATTAAATAAAAATTTTAACTTAAATCTAATTAACACTACAATACAATCTAGTTCTGATAAAGTTTAACTAATATCGTTATTTTTCCTGAACTAAACAACTTACATTTCTACACACAAGTCTACTACGAGACGAAACATATCGGCCAAATCTCCCATCATTATTATTATTATTTATCTATTATTATTTCGTGACACCTCCAAAGAGTCCAAAAGCTCATCAAGGAAAGGCACCTACTCTACAAATCTCCGTCTCCAGTACTACCATCATCTACATCAACGCCATCTACTGTTCACCACCACCACTAGTGTTTTTTGTCTCTAAATTGCGTGTATTCTGAAGGCCGATTTGTCAGTTATACTAAAGCTCTTTCAAACGTGTGGATTTTATATCACGTGTCAGAGTTGTACTTGAAACTAAAGACAGTCCTTCACGTTACTAGCTTATAGTTTTAATAAAGTTGCCAGTTAGCCTACATAATACCGCAAAGTCGTAATTAAACAATCTTCGGTTGATCTACCTTCCGTTTTAGCCAATATAATGAAATTCAAATACAGTCTAAAGTATTTGTACCGGGATCCCGCACAGACGAGTTTGAGTCAGGCAATGAACATGCTCAGTATACTAGTTCGCATTACTGTACCATAAGGAAAAGATAGCATCGTAGCGAGGAAACGAATACTCATCAAGTGTGCGTATCACTAGCATAGGCATATTGCTTCTGAAATCTGGCGAGACCTCGCTGCTAAGAAACGAAGCTAAAACACAAATTCTAACCTTTCCATTAAAACAAACGTTTTCATTTTGAAGCAATTATATCACGAGAAAATCAGTATTATTACATGTGCGTACTTTGGTTGATTTATTTAAACAAATAATTACCTGTTTCACAGTTTTTTTGTTTTTTTCTCACATCATCAGGGTTAATTTATACATGAAACTAGTACGCATAAAATGTAGGTCTATGTGGGACTCAATAACAATTTATTTTAGCAGTAATTATCTTGAATTGCACTCTTGTTCACTGAAATATCATATATCATATTTTTTTTTTTTCAGAAATCTTGCAACACATAGCTCATATAAAATCCGAGTACAACAAATTTGTGTTAGTAATCTCGTTATACATTCGAAACTCTAAATGTAAGAATAACTATTTTTATTGTCTCTTTTATTATCGTTGATTTTATATATATATACATATATACATATACATGCATTTTATAGCACCTCCGCAATGCAATTGGAAGAACGACAGTACATTCGCCCTTCGGTTGGAAAAGGCCTAAGTTTGATTCTCATCGTGATGGGAAGAATCTTTATATGCTTTTTTTTTTTTTTTTTTTTTTCAATTGAAGGCGAGTTAGCCGATCTCATACGGAGGTAGCAGGGTTTTTTCTCCCGGATACTCGAGAGAAAAAAACCTTTCATGCGGGAAGATCTATGCTTTCATCCCGCATAAAGACAAATCAGCATTCAAGACACGGGTAATTTACAGAGAAAAAATACTAGTGGTGGTGGGCAGTAGATGATGTTGGTGTAGATGATGGAGACTGATGGAGGAGGCGGAGACGAAGCTGTAGAGTAGGTGCCCTCCATAAATAAATAATAATAAATTAGCAATGTGGATATCATGAATGGCATAAGAATAAATAAAATGTTTCTCTAACTAGTATTTTCGTTTTTCTATTGTCGTTCGTGGTTTCCTAATAATGACAGGAACCAGTTTTGCGCATCGTAGACTGTGAACTATCCCATAAATACGCGTTCAGCGTTTTCAGTCATGCTTAAAGACTAACTGGTTTACCTCTGCTAATCACTCCATGAGGCGAATTCATATACAAAATATCATCTAAACTTTTCCGATGAGGCGGCATATAACCCACAGTTGCTCATGTAAAATATGGACATTTTATACATACACAGTTCTAGACCTGGGATTGTCATATTCGATTTATGCAATTCTTCATTTCATAAAGCAGGCTCATAGGCACGTTTGAGGAAAATGAAATTCCTCTTTGAATGCCAAAGAACTCTTATTTAATCCAGTTAACACTTTTAAGATGAAGTAAAATCCAAGGTCACGCTGATGCCACCACCTGAACTGTTGTGATGGGTACTGCAGTGAAAGTGTTCAGAATCGTTAACTGGTTGGAATGTCAACGGAGGATTTCAGCCATTTAGGTTCGATGTAAACTACATGATAACGAGTAGTAATATATGTGATAAATTTTCTTATTTAAAAAAAAAAAAGTCTTCGATATTAGTATTCATATACCTGTGACCATATAAGTACGACTCATCTAAGAATAACATGCCAATTGTAGAGTTTATTAATTTAACGATTTTCTATGGTATGAGAAAAATTACTTAAAGATATTGAAAAAAATCGTATTCTCAGATACTGAACATTACGTAAATAATTTATTTTAATAAAAGTAAAAAAAAAATGGACTTAGTTATCCGACGCGTATCAAATAATGCCCACTAAATAATCTTTCATGTTTAGCATAGTAAAAAAATGTAAGTCAGGAATTATGGTATACTCACTCACTAAGAATACATATTAATATTCTACTTTCATAAATGATAATATTGCTGTTCATTATCACATAAATTAATGCATGCTAACGTTTTACGCACAGAGAGTCATAATACAACATTATTTGCTAATGTTATTAATATATATCAAGTACCGTTTCAATTGGGTTTCATTAACTGACTTTATTTTCTTTAATCTATCAATGAAAAGATTGAATTTGAACATTAAATTGCTGTTCAATCCATCACACATTCATGAAAACACTGTTTTCTCATATTCTTTCCAGCAGGGACAAAATATACTTACCTTAGAAGTTATATTTACAAAATTCATCGAAAGTAGCACCTTCGAAATTCATAGTTTCATTCTTCTAACGGACATCAAATTTATCATTATTTAATATCGATGTTGGGACATTTCGACAATCTTATATTGTAAGTATATTTTACTCAAATATGGAATTATTCTCCTCTGGAGCTAATGCTGCAAATTTGTACTACAAATTCCTTTCCAAAATTAAGAAAACTGTTGTTTTTTACGATGTTGTAAAGTAACACGGCAAAAAACAGGGATGAAGCAAAATACAAAAAAAAAAGATTGGAGATAACAGGATTGAAATGATGTCAGTATAGTGTAGAAGGAGTATCGGAATTAAATCACTATAGTGAGAATAGCATACTTATTTATAAATCAATTTTCTGGTAGTAATACATTTAACTCTTTGTAGGTTTTACCTGCATTCCATGGAGAGGACATTCATGCCTGAGTGTTTGTAGCAATGAAAAAAAAAAGATAAAAAAGGGGAGGGGTGATAAAGCCTTAGCTAATGAAGCAAATCAAAGGAACACTCATATCATAAGAAATCGTATCTTGTTGAAAAAAAAAAATATGATCAAGCAGCAGTTGCATTGGTTCGCAAATGAAGCAAGGGAAAGGATTTAAAAACGAAATTAAAAACTTTTTTTTTTTCAGATAATGCGCAAGCTGCAAGCAATAACTTTTTCAACTTTTAGCGTAAAACATATCGAACAAGACTGCAGAGAGCAGATATAATGACTGTATGTAATCAATATCTGATGACACTGAAAGGGAGGTCATGAAGGTCTCATTATCAGACAGCACCATTACCTGACAATGGCCGATATGTGTCCTAACGACTTAATGATATCGAAGTTAAAATTGCTGATAAGATAAACTGTGGAGGAAATTGAATGTGCATTTTGGAGAATTAATTGGCGTCAACAGGAATGTCAACTGTTAATAGTTTCTTCGATTAGTTGGACTAAAATTATGAAGTGCTGATGCAATTTTTTAGGAGACCATCTCGTATGTAAACTGCATTTTGTTGATAAAAAGTAAAATATATTTCACTCGTCAAACAGCTATTTTTTTCTCCTAACGGACCGAAGGATAGTTCTGACAATATAAGAATATTGTACAGAAATGAACACCAATATATGGTCTTTTGTACAAAATTCACCTTTTCGAATATGTTTGCAGTTTAAGTTCGCTATGTTGAAATAGTATCGGGATCCCCTCCTGATTTAGAATGAAATAATACATACATTTTCTGTCCTCACGCGTGTCTTATACTGCTATAAAAGTTTATTGTTTGGAATTACGGGAAGCTAAGACATTAATGCCAGTATATGTTATGCCTGTTAACTGTGTTTCTGTGTGTGTTTTTCTGGCAGGTTTGCCTATTTTGATAACAGGAATTAAAAATTCTCATACCTCCGTCATTTGAAAAGTCCTTATAAAGGTTCTTCTTGTCGCTCCGTTCGTGATAGTAGGAAAAGAATGCATTACTCATTATCAGTTACAAGAAATGTGAATATCCAGTAACCCTAGCAAGCTAATCAAGGGATTAAAAAGGTGCTCGGAAGGATAATACAGAAATCTCGGCAGTACGATCTGGAAACTCTCATCTAGGAATTGAAAATACACAGGAGTTCAATTCGGTAGCCGGTATATTACTGCTACCGAATTGAACTAGACTCAGAATTTCCACATCGTGTTACCGAGATTTTTGTATCATCCTTCCGATGCTGAGTACGGTTTTGGCAATTGCTTGGCAAATGCCTTATGTAAGATTGCATCATTCACACTGTAAAGTGGTCGGGAGATATAAATGGTCTGGAGCTTTTTCCCTTAATATGGACTCATCTTTGGTTAGTTACAATGCCCGGAAAGATAAACTCTGACGGATATGCAAAGCTTCCTATACAACAGCTTTACAGAATTGATCCATGTTGGACAACAATACATTATGTCATATTGCAGACGTCATTGTAATATGGTCTGAGGGAAATGATGTGGATAAACTAAATTGGTCCACACAGTGTTCCAAACGAACTGGAATGTCTGATTCGGTCCAGATCAGTTGAGTACACGAATTGGTGGTCATGTTGAAGGAAGAATGGTCTAAAATACCTGTCTCATATCACAGTTATAATGAATTACATATTTTCAAACATTCATACTTCAACATGATTTACCAATTCGTGTACTATTGTTGGACGTGTACTATCGTGCACAGGTTTGTAGTTTTAATCAGACATTTCACTTCGTTCAAAATACCACTCATTATGGCTACAAAGGCGGAAGGTGAGATCAGAGTAATGGACTCATGCGTTATTGGCATGTGCGCAATTAAGATTTCTGTAAACAATAGTAATTCCCCGATACTTATTTCAACATAGTATATGTGCATTTGGGGAATACATTTTAATATTGCGAAAGGAAACTTAGGTTATGAAAGATTTCTTTCGGTCTCACCGCCCGAATAGAAAAAAAAAATACTGCATTTGGGTTGCGATGTAGAAAAGAAACTTGACAAGTAATGAGAGCAAGAGAATATGTGAACTGATATCAATTTTCCTTTAGGCTACCAAGATGAATAAAACACGCACAATATGGTTATTCAAGTGAAAAGGCTACTTTCAGCGCTGATCAGCAAATAATGTTTACCTAAAACCAACAATTAAGTTTTATTGTCTTGATTTCAAAATCGCCTATAACTTTGATCAATATATATCCGAAACAATACAGAATCACGTGATTACATTTTTGTAATCACGTTTATCTGGTGTTTATATGTAATTATGTTTATCTGGTGGCAAAACACAAATATTTTGCTAAGATTCAGTTTTCTTCAGAATCATGAATCCTTTCTAGTTTTTGCGTGCAGTTGTGTAGTGAGGTGCACCACACAGAGTGAGTAAAGCAAAAGAAAGAGGATAACAGAATACAAATTGATTTCAGGAAGCTGTAAATGAAATTTAATGGGGAATCATTTTATCTTCACTTCTCCAATTAAAACTGCTTCCAAACTGGCTTTCGGTTGGAAATAGCATTTTATGATAAAATAATTAAAACAAGTGATATCAATTTTTCCTCTACCGCTTCACATAGCAGAGAATTTTCGTCGCCCGGTATAAGCCTTACCTTGCTTACTGCTGGTGGCCTGAAGTGGCTTGAAAAAGTACCATGCTTGATATCTAGAGTAGGGTTCTAGGATTATCTAATCCCTAATTCACCCACGGTGCTAAATGTACAAGAAGTTTACAACATTTCATAGGTGGAATTCACATAAAAATATCTGAAGAAGAACATGAGTCACGGCTATTGGCTAATGGATTGCATTAGGAATGGGGAGACGGATACTGTACTCAGAGAAAAGTCACCATTCTGGAACGCATTATCTATGAAAATATATGCTTACAGTTCAATTCAGCAGTTAAAGTGATATTTATCAAACGAATAGCATAAAAATTTATGAGGGAAAGTTTCAGGAAACAGTATCTTCGGGTCGAGTTGGTAATGAGTTTGCATTTTACTAAATTTTTCAGTAGACATCCTGCTTCTTTTCGACATGACAGGAAGATCAGATCACCGTGCTAGAAATTTAAAGTAGCATAAAATGGGAACTAATAAAATGGTAATAATGTAAATAATAACAGTTCAACCAGCATAAGCAAACATCAGCAGCACAGGGAAACATACAAACAGCTCAGACTAACAGCAACAGTTCAATGCTGTAACACATACATCTACACTACACCAAACAACGAACACATAACAGCACTAAGTGCACTACGCCACTTTTTTGCTCGTGCAGCTTTCCCATGTCTTCCATGCAACAACGGCAGATACTGAAATTAACAGAAGCGTCTTACCATTGGTGTTTTTTTCTGATTTCAGTAATCGCAGATCCGTGATGCTTCGCTTCAGGTGGCTCAGAATACCTAACAGAGTATCAGAGAGAAATGTATCGTGTTTCGGTCTGTGTCAACATATAAGTAGTGTAAAAAATAACCAAAATGGTTTGAATTTGTTATCATAACAATAAACACTTTCTGACAACACAACTGGGGTGTCCTAGCTGGACTTTTAAATGTACAAATACCTCTAAATCAGGCTATATTTACATTCATTTATATTTAACACAAAATTGGTGTTAAATATAAACATAAATTTGTATTGGTGACTGGTGTTAAATATAAACTATTATTCCAGATATCAAAATGTGGAACGTATCTATATTTCGCTTCGTTTTTTAAAAAGGAAGAAACAACACCTTTTTCAGGCGACACTACCAACCACCTAGATTGCAGGAAGTTCAACTACGTCTAGAATTAAACAATTTTGAGAGTAATAGTAAGCCGAGTTTTTATGTGACGTTGGCACAAGTAAGACATTTAGAATTAATGCAATTATAAGATTTTTACCATCTCAAAATATCACTTAAATTTTAAAATAAAGTTTATAATAGGTCTAGATAAATTCGACCATCGTGGATTTTTGATCACTCACTTTTTTAAAAATAATGCTCGTTATAAATATACTAGCTTAAATCCCATCAAAGGTAAAACGCTATGGAAATGTAAATAAATTTTATTTCACTTAAAACCTAGCTTGCTTGAAAAAAGTGTTTAAGAGAGCAGTTATGGCGTATTTATTAAATGTGTCTGACGTACTGGAGTTTTTAATTAAATAACTCTCCATCCTTCCAGTTGTTCTTCACATTAGCCGAATTTGAGAAACTGAAAGTTTATTCTAGCTTACTACGAAATGTTATTTAAAAATATCTAAAACAATATTGAGAGTAAAAATTTCTTCAGCACTTTTTAATGTCCAAACGGTAATATGAATGCAATTAATTTTGTAATAATAAAAGGCGTTTTCATGCAGCCAATTAAACTTTAGCACATAATTCAATATACTCGAGAATGCTTTGTTAGAAAATATATAAAATTAAATGAATTTAATGATTATTAAGCTGATTTTTACTTCAGCACTACACACTCTCCTGACATAAAAATTACTTACCTTTTTGCTTTGTTTTTATTGCGAAAGAAATGATTTCAGTTAGAATTTTTAATTCTGCAGTTACTTTGCAGCATTTAAGAACTGTTTAATTATTTCATAAATTTAGAAATATTAATTAACAAATGAAAACACATTCACTTAACAAATCGTCTGGTTTTAAGCCAAAGAAAGAAGCGCCCTCTCACAGATGTGAAATATACGAGAAGTTTAGTTAAAAGTCAAGTGTGTTTTATGACTAATGCACAGTATTTATTATATAATAGAGCTAAATTATCATTTTTCAGAAACAAAACAATTAATTAAATATATATAAAAAATGAAAAGCCAAAACCAGTATATATGTTTTTTTGTATTTCATCATTATTATAGAAATTTGACTCAAGAAGTGTACTTTCTGTCTTAGTTTTCTGGTTTCCCACCAAGCTCTTCGGGGATTTAGCATTTTCTGGGAGCCATCTTTTAAGTGTATCGATTTTCAGATCACAATATCCACTAAAGTGCTAAAAACAGGCATTAATACAGATACAGCGTCTCTACTACCTGTCAGAGATGGAGTAATTATATGGACAATAATTCTCGTTATGTGTTTACCAAATTTGTGAATAATTTGAACTGACAATGTCTAAAATATGAAAGCGTATTGCGTTCCCGTTCTGATAATTTATGAAATAAGTTGAGATATTTTGTTTTGTTCATGGATTGGTTAGTTGTCAGGGGGACAAACTTGCTGATGAAATTTAAAATACACGAGTGTTGGTCGAATTGTTTAGAATTTATTATGAGATAACTATACCCATGAAGCCATCAGTACCTTGTCTGCCAATTGTGTGAATTATTCCTAAGTGGAGTTACTTATAGTAAACGGAAGTGCTACTTTCATCTATGAATGAAATTCATGTTGTTTGCAGACAGTCATATTAAGGAAAGAGGTAAGTTCAGCTTGGCAATCTTTCTATTACTAACTACATCTTTAGAGTGCATTTGTAAGATGTACTTCAGTCATTCGTATAAAATTTTAATAAGGATCCCTAACATGCAATAACGATATCCACATTTAAAGGACGAATCTTTCTCTCTTGAATAACGAAAGTTAAGAACCACGTTATATTACCAAAAGGAACTGACATTTTTTGTAAATAAAAAATAAAGCGAAGAAAACTTCATGTTTTATTCTGCAATACGTTTTTTTTTTTTTTTATTAAACCACAAAATAGCAATTTATGTAGCCGAAGTATATGCATACCAGATGAAAACAAATCGTTTGATGTAATTTCAGCAGTCAGCGATCGATTTTCAAATTGCATACCTGTAATGCCAGCATAATAAGCTTTCAGTGCATAACCATGTGATGTCATTTCTTTAAATGTACTTATTTTGCTTTAAAAATGATACTGAAAAGTGACGTTTACGACTTTCAAATACACTTAGCAGATCGTAAAGATAGTGTGAAGATACCTCACCTTTTCGGGTGTAATTCTCTCTAAAGCTGTCATCGAATATTTTCCTCGACTTTCTTTTTGTGAGGGCTACGAGAGTATACTTTTCTTTCAGATTTCTCCAACAATAAAATATTGGTATAAAAAGTTCACCACCTTGCATGGAATATTTCATCTCTCTCTCTCTCCCCTCTTATCTTCAGAAATTATTGCATAAATATTCTTGCATGCCTCTTGTAGTTTATTTCTTAAAAGAAACATTGCTCAGCAAGTAATTTTATTATTTATTTTTATTCATTTAACTGATATCAATATTATTATTATTATTATTTTAGGGGGTTGAGAGAGCTAATACGCACACACGTCTTAAGACAGCGTCAAGTAAGAGCTCACTTTTAATTGTCAAATCGTTATATGTAAATTACTTTGTAACTCCAGACTTTTACAGTATAAATAAAGAGCTTTGCTTCGGTCCAAATACGGCAACAAGTCCTGCGTTTTAACCAATTCTCTTGTAAATATACGTGCAGTGACAAAAAGGGTTTCTATTTTGAATTATTGCAAAATGTAGCGGTAACTATTTATTGTTATAAATAGTCACCGAATGTTATTTCAGTTATTAATGAATAACTGAAATAACATTGCAAATAGCTATATAAAGGAGATGTAAGAATACTTATGATTTTTTTTTTCTGGTTATCGTACGAATATTCAGTATTTCATATTGTATGAAGCAGTTAGATTTTGTAAATACTGTACATTTTTAGAAACATTCTAAAAATGTACAAAAATATTCTAAAAATTCTAGAAATATTCAAAAGCCTAACATGTCTGAAATGATGCGAATATTTGATATCGTATTCTTTAAGAAAATATCCTTTTAAGAAAATAGACTTTTACAGTATAAATAAAGAGCTTTGCTTCGGTCCAAATACGGCAACAAGTCCTGCGTTTTAACCAATTCTCTTGTAAATATACGTGCAGTGACAAAAAGGGTTTCTATTTTGAATTATTGCAAAATGTAGCGGTAACTATTTATTGTTATAAATAGTCACCGAATGTTATTTCAGTTATTAATGAATAACTGAAATAACATTGCAAATAGCTATATAAAGGAGATGTAAGAATACTTATGATTTTTTTTTTCTGGTTATCGTACGAATATTCAGTATTTCATATTGTATGAAGCAGTTAGATTTTGTAAATACTGTACATTTTTAGAAACATTCTAAAAATGTACAAAAATATTCTAAAAATTCTAGAAATATTCAAAAGCCTAACATGTCTGAAATGATGCGAATATTTGATATCGTATTCTTTAAGAAAATATCCTATAAAAATAAAATATAAAATATTTTTATTTTATATAAAATATAAAAATAAAATATTTATCGTTTTTATTTTTCTGAACAGTTCATATAACAGGTGTAACTGTTATTAGAAGTTATATATATATATATATATATATATATATTGATTGAGTGTATTTGCTTTCATCGAATAGTAATGTACTCTTTCGACAGAAAAAAAGGAAAAAATATATAACAGAACTACCAATGTTACAAACTGCCTCAAATAAAACTGAAATGTATTTTAATTAACTAAATTCAATCACAGATGACAATACATTTAAAAGGTTTTCTTGTGTGCTTAAATTTTAAACTCGGCTGTTTTCAATTTGTGCACTCATAGGAGTATCGCGACAATATCTTGTTCCATTTCATGATATTCACTTTATTTTCTAATTGGCTTTCGTTACTTATACATATCTAGTACGCAGTGACCATTTCTTTTCACAGTGGTTATAGTTAACGTTATCATATTTGCTATAGGAAAACTGTTAGTAGAAAATTCTTCAAATTTTGGGCATATAATGCTTGGACAAAAATTTGGAGGCTAGTTAGATCATTACTAATCATTAAGCTTGTGTGTGTGTGTGTGTGTGTGTGTGTGTGAACTGATATAGATGAGAAAAGATAATGCAGTTATATGGACGACTGAAGTCCAAATTAACAATAACATATCTGTAAGAGACTGAGGTAAGTAATGAGCCACCCTACGTTCATTTGGTAAACAGCTGTGATGTCATCAGGAGAGAGAGAGACACTGCAGTACATTGTCGTCCACAACTAAAGGCTCATCTGATCTGACATACTACTGCCGGCAACAGTTGGCAGTGCCGAGGCACCTTATAACTTAATTCAAACTGCCTAAACAATTTGGATTGGGGGAATTTTGATTAGTAGGACATAAAAAAAACTTCTAACATTAGTAAAAAATGCAAAATCTAAGCATTCCTACGTTATTATTTAATTATTTTCTCCAAAAACATTTTTAACAGTTAACTAGGACAGTCATAAAACATCATTTTATGCATAGTTGTTATTTATTTGATATATCCGAATATTAAACGTGCTCATATACTCATAAAGAGAAAATAAAATTATTTAGGATCTTTACATTCTATGTACGATGGCATTTTCACAAAAGTGTTGTCTTGTCAAGTGTCATCTCCATCTAGGAAGTTGACTATCATGAATCTTTACCTGAATCCATAATGTGCAGTAGAAAGAAAAGATGGTGAGGTTTTAATCGCCTCCATCTCGCAGTTAGTACCTTTGTCTGTAAATGTCTTCACGGTTTGCCTGTTTTGAGGGGAAAAACCCCCGAGTTTTCGAGAGAAAAAAACCCGTTCATCTTCATATGAAATTGGCTAACTAACCTCTGACTGAAAAGCCCAGATCTTTCCAACCAAAGGGGTACGTCGAAACCAAGTGAGCTACGGAGGCTCTCACAAATGTCTTAGAAACGTCATATATAGAAATCAACTTTCAGGCAAACCTCTAAAAAACTGCGTGATACTCTGAAATCTCCATATGTGCGGCAATGTTTTTGAATATTAAAATAATATTCAATGGAAAGTGTTTTGACCATGTTTAACTTGATTTGTTCATTAAGTCAAGAAGAATCGTAACTCATATAAGAGTATTGCACAGCAATAAGTTATTTTCGGTGTTATATTAATGACATCTTTCTCCATAAGAGCCACTGCTTATTATCAGGGTATTCCATTAGGGCTATCAATTTCAAGGCTTGCTGGAACAACCTGGGGTTGTGGTGCAGAAGTAATAAGGTCGTCTGCACTAGTCCTCGCATTCTCTGCAGCAGAATATTGTGCCCCTGTCTGGGAAAGAAGTGCGCACACTAACATTATAGACACCCAGCTAAACTCTACCATGAACACAATTAGTGGGACAGTCAGAAGCACACCTCTCTCCTGGCTGCCTGTCCTATCTAACATTGCTCTACCCAGATCTTGGGTGAAGACAATACGGAGAAGACAAGCCTCGATTAAAGAATTTAATAAAGCAATGAGCAACCCCTGCACCAGACTCTCATAAATCCACCTAGTCTTCGCCTAAAATTTAGAAAGCCTTTCTGGTTCATGGACGAACTCTCTTCAGCTGCCCTGCCATTAGCACCTGACATGTGGAGAGAATACTGGTCCAACAATCTTCCAACAAACGGCTTCCTGGTAGAAGATCCCTGTGCTCCACAGCCTGGTTTTGCTCTTTCTAGGAAGATTTGGTCATCTATCAACAGGATCAGAGCTAACCAGGACAGATGTGGCTACCCTACTACATAAATGGAGGCTGTTAGACCACTCTTATTGTGATTGTTCTCCAGTGGCTCAGATGATTACTCATATTGTGAACGACTGCCCAAGGCGCCAATTTCACGGTGGTGACTACAGGACATCCACAAGGTGACGGACGAGGCATTGGATCGGCTTTCCAGACTGGACATTGACCTGTAGCATCTGTATTCCTTTTGCCATAAGAATAAATAAATAAATAATTAGGGCTCACAGATTAATGAATTTTTCTCGTACAAGTTGCTTCTTCGGTTGAAAAGGTCGTCTGGATTGCGAAGAACTTTTAAAAGTTTTTTTTTTTTTTTTTTTACTGAAGGTGAGTGACCCGGTCTCATACGATTATGGCAAGGTTTTCTTCCAAAATACTGGAGTTTTCTTAACCTGAGAAATAAGTAAATTGGCCGATGAACATACAATTAACAGCTACAATTCCAATCAACCAACCATAACTGGCTGAGATGGAGTTTCGACAACAATTTCCATTTCTTCTTTCTGTTAAAAAAAAAAAAATCAAAGTACTACATGAAAATTGACGGAATTCATCAGCTCTTTTGAAAAAAAAAAATATTTAGCAGTTTTTTTTTTCAGCACACGGTTTCAATTATTACACCTGTCGTTGAAAAATATACGACATTTCTCTAACATACAGCAATAAACAGAAATAATTATACTTAATATTATTTAATTCTACGATTCTACATTAAAACATCAATATATCTATTATTATAGCTTTTTTTTCTCCAAGTGTCGGCGTTGTGCGCCAAACATGAGATAATAACCGATTTTTCAAATTCTCAGGATCTCTTAAAAGTGATGTTAATGGTTTCTAAACACACACGCAAATTCATATAAAATTAATAAAATAATAAATGATGGATGTCAAAAAACTTCATAGTGTTATCCGAAGCAATTCTGCATGTTTGTCAATGACTTTGCAATCTCATATCTAGACTTTCAGAGAGACCAACCTGGAATTCGTTGAGTAGAATAAATTAAACAATCTACACAAAGAACACATACAGCTGAAAGTTTGTCCTACCTGCTAGCGAATGTAAGGTACTTGGTGGCTGCCTCTGAGCGAAGTTTAAGTTCACAGGCGTTACATCTCGCCCAGCCTTGGATGGAGAAAATTCCAGAATTCCCGTTCCACTATACCTCCGTTCTTCTTCCTCACTAAAACCAGTTCCTTCGTCGCTAAAAGATGGAGGCCTTTTACGCCGCCGCCGCCGTCGTGCTCTGGGATATTTGTATGCATTGGCTCGAGGATCCTCTGAAATTTGAAATGCTTAACATGAACACGCACATACGATAATTAAGACGAGTTTTTCACAGGATAATGAACCTCATTACCTAATGAATGCATAAAAGAATTTTCAGATCCTAGTAGATTTCAATTAAAATAAAATGGAGAGACTTAAATATTCGTTATTAGTACAATATCGATGCTTTTCTAGAAAAGGAAGTCCACATAAAAGAAACGACCTTCTTCCTTGCTTCTCAATTCTCAAAAATAAATGAAACAATAGCTGTAGAATATCTAAAATGAAAAAAAAAATCCAATAAGATACAGAAAGCTGTTGGGAACAATTTGTGCATTTTGGATTACATCCGCTATACTTAGTTATCCATTCTTTCAGATTGCAACCATCAATGAATTATGCTAGCGGACACATATGAAAGCATTAAGAGCTTTTTGTTTAAGCAAGTAGACTAGAGATATTATCGATTACAGTATATCCATTTCACGATGCGAAAGAAACAGTACTTAGCATGCTTTGGTAAAAAGAAATTTTAGATGTACAGTCACTTTTAGACTTCCATTATACAATTGTAGGTAAGTTCCTGGGAGGAGGAGGCTCGCCGCCGCAGTTCAGTAGCGAGATTAGTTGGAGAGAGATGAAGTCGAATTCCGCTTTGGACACAAAGATCCTCTTATAAGGTCTTTTCAATTGAAGGTGAGTCGCATATGGAGGAAGTAGTGTTTTCTTCTTGGAAACTGGAGTTCGTTACCCGATTCAAGTACCACAGTAGATAGTCAGTCTATATTCAAACTCCTGCTAGATCCACATTCACTAGTTAACTGGAATTACGATATTTTTTTGCGAAATGAAAAAAAAAAAAACAGTTTCTAGGAAAGAAATCCCATCCAGCATTAGACTGATAACTCGTCATTAGATGAAAATCCCTCTGCGCACCCATGTAGTGGGTACACCTTGCATATTTCCAATCTGTAACTAAATCCACTTATTTTGTGCGAGGATACTAGTTAAAAATATTATTGACTGTACATCGACTCGTTATATTTGCACAGCACTTCCTATTTTCATCTTTTTAACATTAGAGGTCCTTGGCAAGAGTATTCACCCATATGCTAATATCACAATTAATGGTTAAATTTGGAATTTTACCTCCTCGCGCAACAAACGTTCGGTAGGAATGACATCTTGAAAATTTCTATTTTGATCTCCTCGTTGCAAGCTTTTGCAGTACGAATCTGATCAAAATAAAGAGCATTGAAAAAATTAATTCAGTAGTGAAATAAGATGGAATTATTCGATAGGCGTATACATCAAAGGAATCAACCCATTTTTCATTTGCATATATATATATATATATATATATATATATATATAACAATTTTAAGTAGCTTGCAGAACTTAGACATCCGTTCATTCAATCAACGATAAGCAAGGCAGTCAAAATTGTGCACGTACATCAGAAACTGAAAAAAACCGAATTATAATAATAAAAATGTTGAACTGAAAAGAGATAGGACATTGCAAATTGTTGTCATATTTATATTATATTATATTTTGAAATAATTATGACTAGCACTAACTGAACAATTGGCAATTCAATTAGTAATCGCTAATAATGCATAGTGATTTTTCACAGAGTTGTGTTTCCTTGGAAAGAATTAGGCGGATCGAATCGCCTGAAAGGTGAAATATCCATTCCGTATATTAATCACAAAATGGTTTTCGTAGTGCTGCACCAGAGAATTCTTTGAAATGTCAAACAATGAAGATAATATCTTCCCGGTGAAAGGAGAAAACTATAAATATCACTATTCTAAAGAGCCTATGAGTTTCTTGACTTGAAGATTGCCGACGTCTGACTCATGGACAGCCATCTGGTTTTAGTTTTACATAGCAAATTTGAATTAAACATTACGAAGTGCCAACTATTCTTTTGCTTACCTCTCCATCATCCATCAAAGAAAGAAGTCATGATCTGTGAAAATGTTTTGTTTGCATATGATCTACTAACCTCTTCTAAAAGGTAACTGGAAGCGGAGAGGTTATCACAATATCATTGCTGATCCCTACATACAACACACTTCAGTGAATATATAGATACCCCTATTTCAATAGATAGATTGAGTAAAGGATGCTTAATGAAATTCGGCACAGGGAGCGAAGAATGAACACAATTAACGAAATTTTTCTTGTTTTTATTAATAAGTGGACTCATTTAAAGAGCAATGTGAGAATGGAAAATTTCCTCAGGTCATCTGCCAGACAAAGCCTCTTCGTCTTGTTATAGGAAAAAATATTTCAAGCATTAACCTATGCTAATGCTTGAAATATTTTTTTAGAAAAAAAATTCAAATTGAGTCGTAGTTTATAGTTACTTGTGTATTTAGAGTTACCTTTTAAATTATTTCACAACTGTAGTGCTAATCAGACCTTAGTTGCCAAGATATCAGTATCAAACCTGCACCTTAATAATTTTTTAACTATAATGCAATCCATCCTCCTTCCCAAATATCATGACTTAGTTAATACAGTTGCAAAATCCAAACATTACCTGAATTCACTTACTTCCATGCCATTCAAATATAATATATTGTCTAATAAAATTAATTAATATTTTAAATTGTCACGTAAGTTTTTTTAACTTACCATCCTCCGGAGAGCTGGGTGGCCTGAAATACATTTTACTACGGAATACCTCAGGATCTACTCCTGCTTGTTCGTGCTGCAAATGAGAGAAAAAAATATCAGTTTACTTCTAGCTCTAAGAGAATTATCGTAGTTACATGTTAACTACAGAAACTGTATATAAATTGCTAGTCATTAAGCTACTTCTCAAACAAACTGTTTTCTTTTTTGCTTGCTTACACCATCCAAGAATACAGATGAAAACCAGAATACCCATCAAGCGTGACATTCAACGCAATGTAAAAAATTGCTACAACGCAGTTATGGTAATGAAGAATTCGAATGCAGTAATCGAGATTGAGATTTTAAACAGTTTTGTAAGAGATATTTTGGGACATTTTGTGAAGCTGGATCTATCCTCTAGCAGTGAATGGACTAGCTGAAATTAATTCCGTAGCGACGAACGCTGCGAGGCCGGTGTATTATGGCTATTACTGAAGTGTGTTCTTCTGGCCAGTTTGTCTATTTGCGAATTGAAAAATGCTGCCATCTCGTATTGAGGCCAGGTAACACATATTTTAAAAGTCTTATATGCTAGATGGAATTCGAATTTTAGCAGGAAAATATCCTGTCTCAAAGGCAAAGTGCACAATTACCCGGTTCTGAGAAACTGAGGGCCACAGGACTCTTACAAGAATTCAACAGAACATCTCTGGGTCCAGCTGGAATACTGGTCACGATGAGTTGAACCCTTTTAACTAAACCTATAAGGTCGGTGTAGTATATTATCTATTAACTGCGTGTGATGTTCTGAACTGTTTGACTCCTTTGCGAGAGTAAAAACTAGAGTTCTCTGGAGGAAAAGCTCTGCCATCTCTGTATGAGATTGCTAACTCGCCTTCTTTTGAAAAGCCATTATAAAGGTGTTTCGAGTTCTAGACAAGATTCGAACCAAGATCGTTCTACCCAAAAGGCATCGCTTATATCGACTGAGTTATGGAGGCCAAGATCCGGATGAGATCAAATAGGTTCTACTTAGAATGTTTCGATGGAAGAATGGCGCTCTTGATTCTAGATAGAAAGTTAGATCCGGGTCAGAGGACCAAATTAAACCATGCGTTTGGGCGGGCTATTCCGAAATAAATTAGTTCTACTACTATAGTAAGCAATATATTCAAGTTTAAAGTTATGATTGATGGACTCTCCAAATTTGCGAAATACATTTCACCTTTCTCGAGTTTATCGTTATCCGGTTTCCATAAATAAATATTCATTTTCCACTGTAAAAGACTGTGGGTATTCTTATTCTTTCAAAATATACTGTATCACATATTAAGATTTTCTGAAATTGTTTATTCAATTATTAATTTCTGATTCCTTGAAAAAAAGAACCAATTTCTTACAAACTGTTTTATGAGCGATTGCTTGTCCATTTTCCTGAAATCAACTGGAATCATGTTGCAGCTCATGTATTATATTATAGACAAGTGACAATGGTCTACAAAACCCCAGTTTCTCAATGGAAAAGAGAGATTAAAATTAAGAAGACTATAAAAGAAGACATTAAAAGAACATGTAGTAAACCTTCTGGTATAAATTAAAAAAAAAAAAATCCTTCACAAATCTGCAAAATCGTTCCATCTATATACAAAGTCTGATTCAAACGAAACCAATTCAGTTCCATCTCCAAGACTTAAAACTACACTTTAATAAACTTCATCTCACTCATTTTCCAACTACCTTTGGTTGCTGGTCAGTTTGGCCATATTCCTCTCTCTTTCTTTCTTTCCACTGAAATCAATCCTATATCATAGTAATTAGCCCATATCGAATCCATCACAAAAAAGGTTTGTTGAAATTACCGTCGAAGCAAACAAGTATAAGAGGACAGCGTTTTACACTTGTTAACTCGTGTATTAATCCGGCTGCTCTGCTTGCTTGAGAACAGAAATTCGGCTTTAACTTATAAAAAACATTATAAAGGTTCATTGTCACCTATGCACGAGATTCGAATCTATCCAGGTCTGTTCAACCTAATGTCATCGTCGACCGAACTTAAACGAAAAGAGGATACATTCGTATTCTTAATTATAGATATCTGTCTTTACTTCAGTCCTTTCTAAACTTCTGTCCAACTTAGAAGCCACTCACAGAAATCAGTGATCGTCTTTATCCTGCTATGGCCGTTCAACGAGTGATCTAAGCTTAGATCACTTACTACTGGATAAACGTTGCACGAAATGAGAAATCCAGACAGTAGTTCTAGATTATTTCTTGGATGTTTTTATCGTGCTTTCTGTACAAAGGCTTTCGAGAAAAAAATGCATATGTCGTCTTCCTGCATATTATGTATTGGATACATATTTTCATCGTTGGTCAATGGCTGTGTTGTGTGTGTGTGTGTGTGTGTGTGTGTGTGTGTGTAGAAGGGTGGTCGGTTTCTATTGTTAACCGTTGCACCATTGCCAGAGAATTTCACTGTTTTTCTTACTCTTTTCCTGTAGCATATCAATGATGTTCTATCCCTCTGCACTCTTCCCCCTCAGAAACTTTGCTGTGCACAAGCAAGCAGGATTTCAAGAATATCTGCAACTTTATAATAAATACTAATCCCCATAATAGCTTATAATGGAAAATGAGATAAACAAAACACAGTGATACTCGATGCTTTCATATCTCGATCCTTACTCGTTTTGTACAAAACAAAATCCACTCTACTTGATTTTCCTTTTCATACCACCTGATCAAGAAGAGATTTTCCTTCTTGGTATAAAATAATGCAATATATAACAAACATAAATTGGACGTCATATTTTATTTAAATACAGTATATAAATAATAATAAGCTAATACCTTTTATTCCCTTATAGGGAGTAGGCGAGGCCTTTTAACCCTATCTAGCTTTTTGGAGACTGAATGGGCAGTTCAATCTCCACCGGAAGTCAATTAGAGATAGCTGACCCATGCTATCACTAATTATAAGCGGCAACCGATGAAGAGACGGGAAAACAGGTGCTGCCATCTCTTGGTACCTAACCCTAACAGGTTATTGATACTGTCTGAAATAATGTGGGTTATATGGTCGATTTTCTTGAGTTTACGGGACAAAAACCCGAGTTTCCAGAAAAAAAAAACCCGCTTGCCTGTATCAGAGATCAACTAACTTGAAAATCAATTGAAGATAGGATTGGAAAGTCGGCGACCAGACTTGAACAAAAGTCTATCTTCAGGCAGCCTAGCGCAGAGGATGCAAGCACCACTTCCATTGAGCTACACAGGGCTATAAATACAGTATATCCGTTACAAATATTTCTTCCCCCTTCCCCCCAATAAAAAACAAGATTCCAGCATCAGACAAATTTGACTTTTTCTCTTCCAGTTTATAAGCTATTTTTCGACTAAACCAGTGATCCTCTACAAATCACAAATCCAAGGAGGTTCCTTAAATATTCTTAACAATTTTAGACTTCTTGTAAAAGGAAGGGCACTGAGGCAGATTAATGGTATCTATTTTTCCAATTCATTCCATTTTTGAGCATACAAAAGCTGAATGTTTACTACTGTGATTTACATGTATCCATGATTCTGCTTAAAAAAAAAAACCCGAAAAATAACCAACCAATCAAAGTTAATTTTCAGCCAAAACGACGACCTTCTCTTAATTACTTCATCCTCTCGTTCATTCCTGCTATTCCTTTCCAGTAAAAGAGATGGCACCCAACAAACATTACGAAAAATTTCAATCTAAAAGCATGCTAAAATGCCAAGAGCCTCTCTCTCTCTCTCTGCCTACCTAACCTCTGCCTTCTAAAGGAATTTTTGTACTATAGGTTTTGAATATTGCTTAACATTTATGAATAAAACAAGAATAACAAAGCATAGAACTGACTGAAGACAACAATTAAAAAATGCATTTCGAAAGTCCTTTCCTGCGATAAAATTCATTACGAGGGCAAATAAATCAGAGCCGGGTTTTTTTCCCGGTTTATTCACAGAAAAACGCCATACAATTATGGCGTTTTTCTATGGATTTTGATCAAATTTGAGATAACAGGACAAATGCTTGGCGGAATCCTAATTTAATTAAATTCCCCTACAATCAGAGCGTAATAACTACTTTTAGGACAAAATTAGGTAAATCATTTGAAAACGTTTTACCTAATTTTCTCCTGAAACAGTCTAATTTAAACCATACGTGAAATAATACGAGAAATGTTTGTAAGAATCCTAAATCCCCAACCTTTATTAAAATCGGTCCAACCCAGCGGAGCCGCGTGTGTACAGATAGTTGGTCAACGAATTTAATATACGAGTAAAAAAAAAAAAGAAGTATTTCACTAGGTGGCACCAGTCTCTTTCAAGTGCACCGCAAAAGCAGTTCATGTAAAGAAATTAAATCATTCCCGTGACGAGGATGCCTTATGAACGACGCGCCGAAGTTTAAGGCAAGTTGAAAATTAAATTTAACAGGCGGTGATGAGCACTTAATGGCTAGTGCTTCGACTGTAGTCCGCAGTTAAAATATACTCAATATCTTAAAATTGGAATATTATTAGATCAGGTTCTTATTCCGTTAATGCTTTACATGTTTTCAAGTTTTACAGCACGAAAAATAAGAAACCTCTCGTATCTGCTTTCATATAATCGTCTGAAGTGAAGCTCTACGTTGATTAATAAAGTTGAGAATAGAAAGAATGCCTTTTTAGCAGCTTTTCCTTATGTATCAAAACTGCAAAATTCATATTAACTTATCACCACAAAGTTTGATAATGTATTGAATAGGAAACTGACACTGGATGTCATCTTAAAATTAGCACTAAAACTGCGATTATTATATAGTTGCTGTCAAACGTATCGGTGATATTACATTTTTAAATGCGATCCTGACATTATTTCATATGTAACTTTGATCTCTATTTAAGCTGCAGTTAATATCTATTCTTTCTTTATTAGCGATTGATGCAATTGTTACGAAAGATTGTATTAGTCATTATTATGACCTTTTTCTTGACCACTAGTATTAATAAATTAAAGACTTAATTCTGTATGTTAGTAAAGTATATAATAGTTTAATATCCGACATGTTTCAATGACTAATATCTGTCAGCATTTTCAAGGATACACTGGTAAGCAATGGAAAGTAACAAAAACTAGGAAACTAACCGACAATTCAAAAAATTATATAAAATTATCACTCTGCGTGATACAATACGCGTGTCGCAAGTACAACGTTTTATTTGTTGAGATATTTATTGTAATTTTCATGAAAGTCCATTTCTTTTTGGTTAAATGATCTGATTAGAGTTTCCACATATCTGGTAGGATTAGGCCATGATTCTTATTTAAGTTACCTGTTGAACGGGCGACTGTAGCAGCTTCTTTGAATGTTCTGGAATGGTAGTTCTCTTCTATGTAGGGCATATGACTCATATCCCATTCAATATTATGGTTGGTAGAAGCCAAGTGGGAAGAAAGGCCTGATATATCTTGTCTGTTACCTTACATAGCCTATGTGTTCTTTCTTTCTTGTTTCAAAACTTCTAGATGTCTGTCCGATGTAATTGATACCGCATGAACAGGGTATGCTGTAAACTCCAGAGTATTTCTAGAAAGGATGGCTATCTTTCGGGGATCTTATAAACTTTTGAATGGTCTAAATAGATTTGAAGGTTACACTGATATTATATGGTTTTAGAAGAAGAGCTAATTTTTTGGATATGGTACTAACAAATTATGGAATTGTTATAGAGCTGATGTAGGTTTCATCTCGTTGCCTTTGCGATATATCATTAAAGAGAATCTTGTTGATGATTCTTGTAAGGTAGCCATTTAGGGATATATCTCTGGATATTTTCATTAATTCTTCTTGTAAGTCGCCAGGGTCTGTAGTACACTGTATAGCTCTTTTCTTGAGCATATGAATAATGCTGAGTTTCTGGGATATGTGGTGAGAAATGGAGGTAGCGTCCAGTGGTAATGGGTTTTCGACATTCCGACAGGTTGATGCTATTATCAGTTTGTTTTCTTACTAAGGACGTCTAGGAATGGAAGTTTATTATCTTTTTCTAGTTCCAATGTGAACTTCATAGTGTTGTGGAAGCAATTAATTTGTTTAGATAATTTATTAGTTCCTTTTGTGATTCCAAATGATGAAGATGTCGTGAACATACCTGAACCATGTGGTTGGTTTAGGGGTAATTTGGGATAAAATTTGAGTTTCCAAATTCTCCAAGAATAGGTGGGCACAAGAAGGAGAGAGAGAGAGAGAGAGAGAGAGGGCTACCCATGGCTAATCCAGAAAGTTGTTTGTGGTAGATTTTTTGCCATGTAAAATAATTCGAAGTTAAACAATGCTTGAACAACTTGGTGATGTTTGGTGGGAACAAGTTTTCTAAGATGTCGATGACTTCTGAAACTGGGATATTTGTGAATAGAGATATTATCTTCAGCGATACGAGTATTTTTTAATTTCTCCAAGAAATGTTGGGAGTCCTAGATATAAGAATCCGTGTTGTGAATGTGTTCTTGTAACATTTTGGCTAGATATTTTGATAGTTTCTAAGTAGGAGAATGGATACCATCTGCTATTGGATGTAATTGTGTACTTTCTTTATGGATTTTGGGAACACCTATAGTCTTGGAGTTAACGGATGCATAGATTTTAGTTTCTTGGTTAAGCCCACAGGCCAGTTGGTCATATCACGTTATAGTTCATTGGTATCAAGATGGTTTTTGTGAGTAGGATCTGTGTTAAGAACATCATAGACAGATGTGTCTGATAATTATTGATCTTTTCTTCATATTCCTTAGTATTTAAGATGAAAGTGTTGTTGCCCTTGTCTGCTTTCAGTATAATGATTTCTTTGTTGTTCTTTAATTTCAGTAGTACTTTTCTTTCCATAGTGCTAGAGTTGGTGTAACAGAATAACCTTCAAACCTATTGAGACCATTCAAAAGTTTATAAGATCCCCGAAAGATAGCCATCCGTTCTACAAATACTCTGGAGTTTACAGCATACCCTGTTCATGCGGTATCAATTACATCGGAAAGAAGTTTTGAAACAAGAAAGAAAGAACACATAGGCTATGTAAGGAATAACAGACAAGATATATCAGGCTTTTCTTGCCACTTGGCCTCTACCAACCATAATATTGAATGGGATATGAGTCATATGCCCTACATAGAAGAGAATACCATTCCAGAACATTCAAAGAAGCTGCTACAGTCGCCTGTTCAACAGGTAACTTAAATAAGAATCATGGCCTAATCCTACCAGATATATGGAAAACTCTAATCAGATCATTTAACCAAAAAGAAATGAACTTTCATGAAAATTACAATAAATATCTCAACAAATAAAACGTTGTACTTGCGACACGCGTATTGTATCACGCAGAGTGATAATTTTATATAATTTTTAGAATTGTCGGTTAGTTTTCTAGTTTTTGTTACTTTCCATTGCTTACCAGTGTATCCTTGAAAATGCTGACAGTCAGTGAAACATGTCGAATATTAAACTATTATTTACTTGACTAACATACAGAATTAAGTCTTTAATTTATTGTATTAGTTATTTTATTATTGTAAATATTATAACATATTGGAATTTTTTATTCATTATTTTTCTGGATTCAAACGTTAAACATTTAAGCAAGAAAGTTTAGTGGAAATTAAAACATTTCCGAATTTGTTACAACCTGAGCGCTCGCAAAACGAATATCACGACTGCCAATGGACTAGTACTTTAGTTGATATTCTTCTAGTTGATTGGATTCGATCAAGTTGTCGATGTGATTTCAAATGGACGCCTGCAATTGGCGCTACTGGAAATTCATTTTATCGATTCCATTTCAAACTGAACACTGTTCTCTCTAGGTTCGGAGAATATTGCATTCGTTCGTCATTTTCAAAATCAAGATTGGTGCTGCGCAAGTGCACGCTGATATTTTATTTCCTTCAATCTGTACTCAATCTAATGGTAACTTTTTTTTCTAGAATTTTGCTGTGAGATTTTCTAATATACGTTGTTTTAGATCAGAAGAGTATATGTAGATACGTATAAATAACGACGGGGGGGGGCGAACTTTTGCATATATTTCGTGGTTTCATGTGGAATACCGAACTAGTATGAACTGAAACTGAATTTACGAATAAATGACATCACTTTACAAAGGAGTATCGTTCTAAAAACACTTTTGTAATGTGTAGATAATTTACCTATTGTTACAGTATGGTGAGAAATAAGTAATAGTCACTATTTAGATTTGTATAAATCTCTTCTCGAAAAACAGGATATTACGATTTCGATTCTTTTTCAATTCCTTCGTTTGGTATTCATTGTGTAATAAATATTTATCGATTAGTGAGAGGAACGTATACATGATATACATATTAGGTTCTATACTGTCTAGTCAAAATATTATAATCACGGTCCTAAACGTAGTCTCTTCCCACTTTTTGCTGCAACGCCGGGGACGAACTGGCCCGTGAGGTATAGGGAATTTCCTGTTGGCCGTCATGCGAATGGGCCAAATATCCACCGTGGCGTTCTTTAAACACATTCAAGCATCGTTTTTCTGTAGAAAATATGAATGCAAATAAAACTTCTCAAATGCGATGATGTAAAAAAAATATTAGTAACTACTGATGGAAACCTCCATTATACAGGCGAACACAACTGATTTTCTGCATTGCTTAACAATAAAGGATTGTGTCAAATGTATGTATGGTGCTCAGCATATATGTTTCGAACTTAATTGTAAGTGAAATATCACGGACAGCAGTATAAGCTGTCTATTTGGAATTATTCTTTTTCTTAAAAAATCATACCTATGTATGCTTTTCTACATATATACCATATATATATTATTAGATATGTCACAAACATTTTATGAAATTTCAAAATCGATAAATTTAATAGAGATTCGCTTCACAAAGCCAAAATTTTGGATTCTCTTACTAGTTTTGAAACAATCATAACCTCTAAATTACTTTTGCAAACACACACTTTTGGGCAGCACACATTTCCATTACCTTATTCGAATTCAAAAACATTATGAAAACGTATCAGATTATTTAAAATATATCTGAAGAGATTATTAGAGATTTCAAGAATACATACATACATACATCTTTAAGGCCTACTCTTCCTAATTGGGTTGTGGGGGCAACAGCTGCAAGAGGAACTTCCAATGGTCACGATCCTCTGCCACCAAGCTCAGGTGTTCTGGTGGGATTCCCAAACGTGTCCACCCAAGGTTTTGGATGTAATCTATCCAGCGAGTCCTTGGCCTTCCACGTGGCCTCCCACCCTCTGGCTTGGCAAAGAGGGCCTGCTGAGGGAGCCTCTCTTGTGGCATTCTGACCAGGTGCCAGTACCAACGTAACTGTGATCTCTCAACACGGAGAAGCAGCGGTTGAGTATTGAGGGTTTCCCGAATTGCAGAGCTTCTGACTCTGTCGAGTTTTGTCAGCCCCGCAACCCCTCGAAGGAACCTCATTTCAGCCGCTTGGATTCGTGTCCGCATTCTTTCGGTCATTACCCAACTCTCATGACCATAGGCGAGGATGGGGACATAGATTGTATTGAAGACAGCCAGCTTTGCGTTCTGGCTTAACTCCCGCTTCAATACTACCGAACGGCCAAGTTCCCGCAATATTGAGCTTGCAAAGCCAATTCGAGTATCTAGCTCTACCTCCCATTTACCATCATTCGTGAATATGGACCCAAGGTATTTAAACTTCTCCACCTGCCTCATTGGGACTACACTTACATTTAGAGTGCACTGGGATGGTTGTCTTGAGACCACAAATGTTTCAGTTTTGGCCACACTAATCTTTATTCCGGCGTATGCACAAACAGCTACAAACCTATCCAGGGTCCGCTGGAGGTCATCTGTGGAAGAGCTAAGCAGAACTAGGTCATCTGCAAAAAGCAGACGTCCAATGCTGCATTTTCCAATTCTGACACACTCACTGCCTCGGCTGTGCCTATCAATCCAGTCCATAAATATTATGAAAAGGAGGGGTGACAGAACACACCCTTGGCGGAAGCCAACGGAAACTGTGAAAGGTTCAGATTTTGTGCTGTTTACCCTGACACAAAACTCTGGGCATTCATACAGGGACTTGATGGCAGCTAATAGTTGACCATCCACTCCATACTCCTGTACTACTTGCCAAAGCTTATCCCGAGGAACCCGGTCATATGCCTTCTCCAAGTCCACAAAACATGTGTAGACATTCTTGGCATATTCCCAAGATTTCTCAAAGACTTGCCTTAAAGTGAAGATTTGGTCAGTTGTGCTTCTACCATGACGAAAGCCAAATTGTTCTTCCTGGAACTTTGACTCAACTATGCTCCTGCACCGTCTTTCCAAGCACTTAGCATACACTTTCCCAGGCAGGCTGAGCAGAGAGATGCCACGATAGTTACTGCAATCCTTCTTGGCTCCCTTCTTAAAGACTGATATTATTATGCCTGTCTGCCATTGCTTTGGTGCTCGCCCAGATATCCAAGCAGCCTGACACACTCGAGTCAGCCAGAGAACACCGTCTCGATTTAAGGCTTTTAGCATTTCGGGCCGAATTTCATCATCGCCAGCAGCCTTGCCCAATTTTAGCGATTTTATTGCTAAATGGACCTCTTCTGCTGTGAGACTAGTCATTGCCCCGATCTGCGCCTCTTGGATGTCCACAACTGCTGGGCCACCCGGGTTAAGAAGGCTCTCAAAGTATTCCCTCCATCTGTGGAGGATATCCTTCTCGGTTGTTAAAAGTGCACCATCAGAGGCCTTAATTGCCCTTGCTGTGCACGATTTCCTCCCTCGAAGGCAGCGGATGGTCTGCCAGAATACTTTGTTTGCATTTGCATAGGATGAGTCTAATCTTTCTCCAAAGGATTCCCAAGCCTTCTGCTTTGCTGTCTTTACTGCCTTAGCAGCAGCCTTTCGTGCCTCAGCATACCGCAAACGCATCTCAGGTTACCTGATTCTAAGCCATGTTAGGTAGGACTCCTTTTTTGCCCGGACAGTTTTTCGGACTTCTTGGTTCCACCAAGGTGTCCTTTTCTCACTGCCCATTGCCACGCCGAGCCGCTTTCTGCCACACCATGAGAGTGCAGAGGCAGTGACAGCTGTTCTGAACAGCTTCCATTCCTCCTCAACATCTGCAGTATGCTTGGGAATCTCTTTGAACCTGGAGGAAATGTCATCTGCAAAATTCTTCCTCACAGCCTCATTTTCCAATGTCTCTCATTTCACGCGGTATAGCTGCTTAGGCCTACCAGCGTTGATGGTAGCATCTGGTTTCTGAAGCCGTAGAGTGCACACAACAAGATGGTGGTCAGTTGACAGTTCTGCCCCTCTTCTCACACGAACGTCCAACACTGAGGAAAATAGGTCTGCTGAGACTATAAATAAGTCAATCAGAGACCTTTGTTCTAGTGTATCTCTGTACTAGGTATATTTATGGACTTCTCGGTGCTGGAAGAAGGTATTCATTATGGACAAGCTGTTAGTACAGCAGAAGTCCAATAATTTCAACCCATTCGCGTTAAGGTCAGGGGCACCGTTCCTCCCAACCACACCCCTCCATGTCTGGTCATCTGTTTCAACATGTGTATTGAAGTCACCCATTAGCAGGACTGATTCCATGTCTGCCACCCTGTCAAAAGCAGCATCCACTTCCTCTAGGAAGGCAGAGTATTCTGACTCCAGATTAGGTGCATAGATTTCAAGAATTTCTGAACAATTTTTTTCTTCAACATCAAAATTTGCAACGATAAGAAATGAACTCTTAAAAATTTGAAACGTCGATGCTTTGAAACATATCCTAAAGATAAAAGGAGTTGAATTCAACAAAGATTCTTGGAGAAATTGTTTCCAGTAACACATAACATATAGCTATATCCAAAGTAATATCCAGTAAATTCGTATAACATACTAATCGACAGAAACATGAATCGCTGTTTTAATGAAAGGTATTTAAAATGCCGTAATCTTCAGGAAGAAGTTTTATATGCGGATCCTAAGAACTTTCATAATATTCAAAATCATCTCTGAAAAAATGGTCTTTTAAAAGTAAGCGAGCGATTTAAAAAATTAGCTACTACATCACAAGAAATATCACAAGAAGGGCTGATGGATTTTGCAAGAAAATGGAGCATATTCAATTCATTTCAACTCTTACTGCGTACTGTATGTAAATATTGACACTGGCAGTAATGATAACTGCGGCGAAACTGTCACTGCTATTGAAAATTCTAAATCCCTTAAAAATCCTATATCATGCTGCCCACCAGATTGTAACTACATTTAATTTGCAGAAATCGGTATTATGGAGTATTTTAGCCTATAAATATAAAGTAACTTTATCAATCAACCTAGGTATTCTGTGAAAGGTTTTCTCCAAACTAAACTACATTCTAAACAGAATCAGAAATTGTCTTACATAGTCACATTTTGAATTGTTCTTATTAATGTTATGTGAAACAGACTAACTCAATAAAATAAACGACGAGGATATTCTTAATGAATTAGCGTCAAAAATGTTACGACTCGAGAAGATCCTTAAAACTTGCCGAAGGTATGCTGTATCACATCGTCGGCTTCCCGTAGATCTGCGAGTATTCAAAACGGATCTTTCCTTTCAGACTTTAATTGATCCTCATCCTAGCCATTTCTAATATTCTTTTGATACCTTCTGAACAGCAATTCTTCATATTAATGATGGATCCTAGATACTCAAATTTGCTGACTCGCTGAATTATTTCTTCTTTCAAATACACTTGTTTCTCTAACACTTTCTCTATTTTTCTCTTCAAGAACCATAATCACAGCCATGCCAGGTATTTGCTTCAAGAAACATAACCACAGTCATACCAAAGATGAGTGTAAGTTCTCGTTGATCTCATTAAAACTGTCAAGGATTCATTCTTTCCTGTCATTACTTAGGAGTATCGCATCATCAGCGTATTTCAAATTGCTGAATCCTTCGCCACCTAATCCAGTCTTCAGCTCGTCTAATGCTATATGCATGATGTCTTCAGCACAGATAAGGGGGAAAGTGGGTCTCCTTACTTATTCGAATTGAACAGTTAATTCTACACCAGTTTTTGCAGTAGCTTCTTGCTCGTTGTGCAAGTTAGCTATTACCATAACAATGTGTCGAGGAAAGTCCATTACTTTCATTAATTACCTCCAACAACGTAACATACTGAGCATAGTCAAAAGCTTTTAAGTAGTTTATGAAGTACATCACAAAAGGAAATCTCGATGATCTGCGCCAAACAAAGAAACTGATGTACAGTAGCTTTCCCTTCTTGAAACCAGTATTGTCACCTGGAGTCTATCAAATTCCATAAATGCAACTTATCCTATTTTGGACAAATGAGCTCTTCACTTTTAAAACGTATTTCAAAACACCAGTCTTGTATCAAACTGATTAAAAGTTACCGGTTCGGCCCTTCAGAGCATGGGGATAAGATGCTAAGTAGTAACATCTATTAATCCGAACATTCTTTCAACGAGAGAGATTGAAAGTTGAGTTTCTTCTACATTGTCCCAAACTTAACCTCAGCGATGGACTGTCAATGCCCAAAATTTGGCAAAATGCTGTTAGCAACCGTATTTTCATAATTTTTTCTTAAGGATCCTGACAGTGTAATAGTGATAAGGTTACCATTGTTTACAGCTAGTTTTAATTTATTGTATTTAAATGTCCCATTGTTTATTCTTCTGCAATGAAGATGGTTTTGTGATATACAACCCAAAATTATCTGTAATTTAACATTATAATTGCCGTAAAATATTTTTACTGTTGTTTCATGTTTTCTTTTATTTACTGACCTGAAAGTCGTTGTTAGATATTACATCACATACAAATTCAACATTTAAAATGAGACGACGTTGTTGCATCTAATTTTATGACACTGTATTCATAGACTCACTTCAAAAATGCATTTATTAGACTGCATGATAGATAATTCTCTGTTTAATGAAATAAATGAAAAATAAACTTACGTCTCTAAGATTAAAAGTGATTTCTATATTATTGGAGAAAGGCTCAAAGAACTCGGGGTACATATCTAAGACATCTAGAACATCTTCTCTGAGAATTTTATGAAGGTCACAGTAGGTCAAGGCACGCACATTGCTATTGGACTTTCCCACCGTTGGGTAGATGCATGGATTTTCACCAAATATATCGTCTTTCCCTGAAACGAAAAAGGTAGTACATACCATAAATGGTATCCTGAGACTAAATAATATATGAAAACTATTTCAATATCTGCATATATTATTTAATTTGAAACTGCAATATAATAAAATCTGTTTAAATATCAATACAAATTCAGCAACTGTTTACGAAAACCATATGAAATAAAATATAATTTAACCGAAAATAACTTTAATTAGCTTTTTTTAACTTAGCTAGAATGTTCTCTTTTTAAATTCGACCGAAAGGGCATCTATAATTCTACCACAGTTTCCATTTTATCTTACTGAAATGCGTGCAAAATTGGTCATATTTATATCGGACCATAGATTCACCGAACTGAACTGTTCTGCTTCATTCACTTTCTTTACTTCAATCAAATTATAACAACGTTACCAAAAAGGGGGTATTTCGCAGAAATAATATTAACTACATATTAACTATAAAAAAAGTTCTGCACAGAACATTTTTGTAGTATATGATTTGAATCATAAAGGAATAGAAAAATTACGAACTAGGTTGAATAACTGAGTTTATTACCCCCCCCCCCCCCCCCCCCAACAGGTTTTCTTTAATGTAACAGCAGAGAAGAACTATAGAGCGCTAGATAAGCAGACGGAAAGTAATGTTTAAGAAGAAATTTCTAAACGGCAGAACAACACAGGTAGCATTGTATCCAATAAAGCATGGCAACGATATTTGTGGTAACGAAGTGGAGACCAATGTAGGCGTTCCCAGCACAAAAAATGCTTAATTTTCTATCAACATACCACAAGAAATCTTTAAATTTAAACGTAAATTTGTAACGCAATATCGTGCTTTCTCAATCGCGTTGAGGCCCTCATTATTCCTGGCATTATTTTATCGGCTACAAGACTGCGCCAAGCAATTCACTCTTGGTAACAGGTCAATATCTCAGCAGATCACGTATTATGTTCTTCTTCTGGTGTGATACAATTGTTTAACATAATTCATTCACCGATGCACTGATTTAGAACACTATGAGCATCGCCTGGCGCGGAGCGGAGATAATCGCAAAATTTTCGAAGCAGCCATGGACAGCATTATTTTAATACGAGGATGGGGTATCGCTACTCTGCACTGATATCATTTCGCGTTGTAACAACCAATCAGAAAGAGAGTGTGGAAAACTAAGACAAATGTAGCTGTGTATATTATCTTTGCCGTTTTGAATTCGCTATTTATGTTTTGTGAAAGATTAATAAGTTGAAAGGATTTACAGCAAAAAGAGATATACACCGTGGCTAAAATGTATTGTTTTTCCGGATTTCGGTGAATTCATAAGTATATTTGAAAATTATGACGTGTATAATAGGTGAGTAGCTCTATAGGCATATGCTTAAGTATTTTACAAAACATATTAGGTTCATTTCGACCATTTAGCTGTCTATGCGTATTAAAAACTTCACTCGGGCTAGAGAAATTTCTTATTGGAAGGTTTACAGAAATTTATAAAGCAAATTAAATTTCTGCTCAAATTTGAAACCTTTTGAAATGATAAATTGGAACATCTTTATACTGAACGAAATTTAATGGAATTTGTTACTTAAAATCTATAATAAAAATTTGTGTTATTTGTCTTTTTTTTTTTTTTTTTTTTTTTTAGAGAGAGAGAGAGAGAGTTAAACAAGTTATTTGCAGCGAACAAGAAAAAGGGACAACGCATTTTGAAATAATGCACAGCAATGACTCTGACTGGAGACAATTTAATAAACTTTGATAATTAAATTATTTACGTGTTTCATGTAAATTTAAATTTTGGCTTCAACTGAACCATAGTAGTGGTAAAATTTCCCCAACGATACGCAGATACGTAATTGCGTTACAGATGACAACAAATAACTATCTACCGTAGCAAGTCAAAAACGTACCTCTTTTATGATCGATGCAGATAATTTCCATGCAGCATTCGATGCATGTTTTCGAGCATCTATATTATCTTCCTAGGCATATCTGTTCCGTCTAGCTAACCGTACAAGAGGAATGGGGAATATATACTTGGAACTACGTTATTGGTCATGCAGAACAGTGTCAACAAAAATAATTAATGCAACCTGAAATAGATCAGGCAACTACAATTCATTGATAATGCAGAAATGTTATATGATAACCGAAATCTTATCGTAAAAATGCAGTGTACATTTTCGGACTTCAATTCAAATCTGGAACGTAACGATGGTTCGTGTAAGCTGACCTCTGGTGAAACCTCTCTTAAAAAAGAACAGACATTAAAATGTAATGTCAATATGGAAAATAAACTCACCTAATAATGCCATTACTATATCTTCTTTTAAAATCTCAATAGTCCCTCGGGAGATAAAATACAAGGCCGTGAGCACATCTCCTCGATGGACTAGAGTATCTCCAGGTGGCGCATGAGTAGTCTTGAACTTCATAGAAAGCGCCCTCAGACAACCAGGACTGGCACCTTTAAAGGCAGGACAATTTGTCAGGAGAGTTCGGTTGAGGTGCAGACATATATCCGCCTGAAGACACTCCGGAAATCCTTTGAGCACCTAAACCAACGAAATGAATACAGTTACAAGAAATGATGAACTAAGGCTTCAGCACAGCAACAATTCAAGTATTAAATTACACACATTTATCAAAATCAACTTATTACTCACTGATATACACGTATATATTCTGGTATCATGCTTTGCCTTTATGAAAATTACAAATTAATCGATTATAAAAAGATGCAGACCCCCAGCAGTTATGGAACTTCTCTAAAGAGTTTAATCCAACATTCATTTAAATATCATGCAGGCAGAAACCTTAAAATCTTTTACATAATGGTTGAAGTTGTACCTAAGAAAACAGATTCTTACGGAATGGAGAGAGACTAAATGAGCATAAGAAGAAATTAAATAGTCAGCTTTCGTTCAAGTAAAGCAAGAGCTAAAAATTAGAAAGGGACAAAAGTAGCAAGTGAACAAATATTAAGATCGTTATGTGTTTCGAAACCCTTCATGGAAGACTAGTTGGCAAAATAGTTTAAAGAGATAAATCTCTTTAAATTGTTTTGCCAACTAGTCTTGCATGAAGGGTTCTTGTATGAAGTGACTTGGATTCACCAGCGTTTTAGGACTTCTAAATACCAGCCCAAGATTATGAAGAAAACAACTAAGACATGTAAGGAGAGTATATTATGTCTGATAATTGAGGGTATTCTCCAGATGATGTGCCTGTTTTACGAAATGAAAAACTTTGCTACCTCCTTATGAGAGGGACAATTCATTTTCAGCTGAGAAGCAGTTATGAATATTCCTCACGTCCAAGATGGGATCCAAATCCAGATCTTTTCAATTGAAGGATATAGCTGCATTGTCCTAGCGAGTCTGATACGGAAGCGCTCCCTAGATACACAATATGGTTGTCTATCTGGGGTTGTTCCATAACAATCTTCAGAAAACTAGAAACACTGTGTCCTTTTATTTATACTATGCAGAAGTGAGAATAACACATACACACCTGCAAGATCTTAATTCTATGTCTTTCGTGGGATTTATTTTAATTTTGTTTCAGAAACCTCGTAGGGCATGTAAAAAATTTCATTTAAAGAGGAATCGAGAAACAGATTTTCAGTATATGTACACTTGTAGATTGAAGTCAGAAAACAGTTCTAAGAATCAACTGCAACAAACATAACTCCAGATTTCTTTACAGGAACAGTCTGGAAGCGTACCAAGAGTAGTGGAATTACTTTGTCTCTCAGTGGGATCAAATATTGTCCCATAGCTGACGAATATCTGCTAGAGAGAAAACTTTATCCCTATCTACCTTTATGAAGCCAGACTCCAGAGCTCGAGGCTATCATTTATTCAAGCCTTGACGAGGAGAAATTACGACGAATAACTTCCGCCATCTTGTGGCGCTAAATCCTAATATCTACACATTATCTAAAATATTGTAAATTCTACGGCCAACGGTTTTGAGTTGCATCATTAAAAACTTCAGTTTCCAGGAGTGAAAACCTGGAAATATACCCGCATTACCCATTCACATGGGTAATGCTGGTATATCCGTGTATATTCACAATATGAATACTTAGAATGCGAATTGTATCATTACCATTAGTCACTTTTTTGGATTATATAATTCACATACCATATTCATATCAATTCCATTAGTATAGGTCCAGGCATGCTGGAAGTACTCTTCAAGCCTTTGCCTCAGAGGGTTTGGAATTTGATGAAATCGGATGAACTCTTTGACCCTAAGAAGCTGAGTATGATACCTTGCTGTTCCTGAATAAAGCCTCTGAATGATTGCTGAAACGTTTCCAAAGATGCTAGCATACATTAGGGCTGTAAAAAAAAAAGAAGTATCCTTCAAGGTTACTTAAGGCTATATTCATCATAAGTCAAGTTACAATTATTAGTGAAAATATAAATAGTAAATCTAAATGTTGACATTAAATCATATTTCTAAATGAGAAAGAATTACAAGATATTCAGTGGACGCTGAAAACTCATTAGGTATTTTAGATATGTATAATTTTTGTTTGCAGATATATTTTCATGTTTGGATGTGAATGACTTCGTCTCCTTTGAGGAGTTACCACATCCGAAGAAGATAATGAATTTGAAAAGGCGCAAAACGTTTCTTTTTTTACTTTTGAAGAATACTGTAAATGGCATTATATTTTATGAAAACTTTAGTCAATGTCTGATAATCCCGAGTTTTTGAGTAGATGGAGGTAGAAAATATCACTATATGGAATAATTCCAGAGAGTGTTAAGATGATGTTCATTGACGACTGTTCAAATGATCACTAAAGTACTGAAAGTTTTTATTTTTATATATGTCAAAAGTATTCTGTTACTCAACTATCTGGAATTATTATGAAAAATTATGCAAATCATCGAAGATTGGAAATGGTCGATAAGCTTCTAAAGATTGCAACGTCCAATGAAAACTATCACTGTGTGTGTGTGTGTGTGTGTGTGTGTGTGTGTGTGTGTGTGTGTGTGTGTGTGTGTGTGTGTGTGTGTGTGTGTGTGTGTGTGTGTGTGTGTGTGTGTGTCTGAAAACGTGCATCAAATCAAGATAGAATCATCCACACACACATTCTGAAATTTTGAATTCATAAATCATGGGCATAAAACTATGCCTGTGAATTCTGTTACCATATAAATGTGTCGATGAAGGATGGTAGATGGGAGAGGATAACTGAAAGTTTTTTCTTTCATATTCTTACTAAACCGTTCTTTCTAGAATGTTGTGCTAGAGTCTGCCAAAGAAAGATTTGCAATTTTCCATTAGTGAAATTCACATAAAAGGCTAAATTAAACTTTCCAAGAAGTTATATTCTTTTCTTGTTTAATCTTTCATTCAAGTATAAGCAAACAAAGTATGGGCGTGAAGTATCTTCACGACTAGGCTACTTGTATATAGAGGTTGATGACTTCAATTATCTTATTATACCATAATGCAAATCATACAACGTTTGGGGCCGGTATAATGGGTATATGGGAAGGACCACTAACCAGACCGAGTTCGACCTTTGGGATTTCATTTATGGACTACCTACAAAACCGTTTCTTCAATGCTACACAGGCTGGCTTAATTTTTTAAATATATTTGTTTATTTTGTACATGTAGTTGGTGTCCTGAAATAATCCATCATATTCTTGAATTTTAATTCGTAGATGAAAGTTAACTGCCCCAATTTTTTTCAGTGAAGAGAAGGAATAAAATAGCAGATAGAAACACCATCAAATGAAAAAAAGAGCTGTTTTTTCCATATACCCAAGGAACTGACATGCAACTTCAGTCACTATCCAAGAAGAAAAACAAACGGTATAAATAAAATAAATTCCTCAAATTCTAACAGCGCATCAAAGTCTAAGTTCTCTTTCCAGTGACGTGCCATTTCTCCATGTCATGTAAGTTTTTTAAAATAAATTTTTTTGGATCCAATCAAATCAATCGTATATATATTATTCGTAATGGTTATTATCCTAATTGCTTGCTTGGTTTCTAGTAACGGGAGCGTAATGCGACACAACACTAACTCCTTGTTTTTCAGCTAAGTGGTGGTGAGTTCAGTTTCTGATGATAATACTACTGCAGAAACTATTTCAAGATTATTAACTGCCCTATAGCTAAAGTGTAAATATAATTTTCAGAAATTCTTAAATACTATGAGAGACGGTACTATCCAATTAAGAGTAAATATTTTATTAACATAGGTACATCTGATTCATATTTCATTTTACAGTATGTAAAATAGATTTAAGCAAAATAAAGGAAAATGTTTGGAAAAAAAAGTCATATAAGATTAAATAATAGAAGGAGTGACAATTTTATTATTGAGGTTGCATAATAAAATAACTGATCAAGATGGCAAAATAAATTTCCGAAAAATCTGCCGAACTATTAAAAAACTTAAATAATAATAAAAAAAGATTCGCCAAAGCAGCTTAAACTTTATATAGTGATGACCATTCTCACTCACTTTTGAAATTAAAACTATTTTCAAAAAGATTAAAATAAAAATATAGGCAGCATAAATGAATTTAAGAAAGTTATAGTACACACACAATTAAGTTATATAAAAATAAAGATATTAAAGATAGTTTTATGAGTTTACGATCAAGAAATATACTGAGAAATGGAAATACAAATGACTCCACAAGGGTGGCGGTCAACAATTGCACGATGAAAAGATCAATGAAGCTAGAATAGACAAAGCCCTTGTGAGAAGAAGATAAAAAAATTAGAAATTTGAGCTATCTTTCTGCAAAAAAATTCAAATATTAAAACATAAAAAATGTGTTTGTAAACAGAGATGGTACCGAATTACACATATTTTCATTTTTCTAAATGTAAATTGATTATAATAAACATTACCTAAGCAGAATAGTACTAAATAGGCAAGCTCAAATCAGGTTATTGAAAAATTTAGTGATAATGAGGAAGGGTTTAAACACTCCTCTGTGAGTAAGAAAATTGACGAGCATTGGCAGGTATTTTCATTTTGTGCCCCGTCCCTCGTGCTATCACTTACTCATCACTTCTGTACATTTTTATTATACCTAGAGAGGAATTCCCATTTCAGAAATTGCCTTTGAAAGCCAATAAATGATAAAATATATGGTGACTGACTATATATATATATATATATATATATATATATATATATAAATGAAAATGAAAACGAAATGTAAATCTACAGCACATTTAATACGGTGGGTGTTAGTGAAGAGGTTAAATAACCTGGAACTCTTTTCCAGCTACTCAGACCTTCAATATGGAGCATGGCGATCTCACACCGAGAGATGAAAACCATTGATTACCAAGATCTTCAAAAATATCTTTAATATACAACTGCATTTTTTTTCCATTTCACTATATGCTTACATTCAAATACTCCATTCTCAATATTCCTATGACGAATGTACATTGATTAAATGTTCTATTAGCAGGAAACCTGGGTGATGATTCACACCAGGAGATGAAAATCATAACGATATATCATCTGAAGACATTCATAAACACCTTTAGTTTACCACATACTATTTCCTCATACCCTAATATGATAATAGCTTATGTTCCATTCTGCGTATATTAGAACGAGATGACAGTCAATGCATTCAATAATCCGTGCAATGTCCAATCAATTAATTAATACAAATACTAACTATTCCAGTGCAAATGACCAATTTTGAAATTAAACTGTTAATTTTCCTCCCCCAGAAACTTGCGTCTAACTTCTTTTTATATAATTTGAACCTGTGACTACAGAGCTATTTTTCGAGGGTTCTGGGCAAAATGCCAGAAAAGTATATATTGTGGAAGAGGTACGAATATTTGCATAATAATACAGCACAAAGAACACACTTATTACAGCTCTAAAGAAGAAGAAAAAAGTAAAAAGGCACACTACAGATATTTTCAAATCTTTATCACACATTTTTGCTGTCCATGTTAAAGAGAAACCAATGATAACTATGCAGCCCAAAGCATAAAACGTACATCTTATAGAAAATAACTTATACTGTGTTCATCATTCCATCACGTTGTTCGTGAGCGTTCAGTAGTTGAAATACGCGCTAGAGCCGAACTTTCTTTAGAGGCTAGATAACGAATGTGTTCGTTATGCATTCATCGATTCTTCACAAAAGAACTCATTTAGGGAAGGAATCGTTAAAAAGAAATACAACTGTACAGCAAGTATGTATGCCATGTAATAACTCACAGATGACAGGCTGATATTTCCTTCTTTACTAAGTATTTGATATGGATTCAGCTTGTATTAACTTGACGAGATAATGAAATTTCAAATACTTCAGAACATTTTACAATTCATGTATTTGATATACGACACTTAACGAAGAACACGTTAAACATGTAAAAAAAGCAAACGTTCAGTCATTTGAAAAGTTGACGGTATTTTATCGCGTTAAATGCCAAACTAGGAACAAAAAGGAGAAAATTTACAGCAAAAATAACTAACGCAGCATGTTATATTTGTTAACTACGTACCCGATTTACCTGTTTTGAGCGACGAAAAAATCCAGACTTTGTATGACACTGGATAATTTATCTTTAATTCAGAACTACAAAACATGTTGCCAGTAGTCAGAAATAATTCTAATGGATTAATCGATTTGGAATGTCTCTGATGTCCATATAAAGAAAGTTCATGAGATGAATCATTGAAATGGCTCTGAAAAAAATCACCTTTGGAGAGCAGCAATGATCATTGACAGCTTGGCAATAAAAAAATAAAGAAAAGAAAAAGCGAAGTTGTTGTGCGACGACGCCGATGGTGATCATACGGAAGGAAATATGTTTTCAGATAAAATAAACAAAAACAATTTTCGAATAATTTTTTTTTACAAAACGTTTTGGCGTTTAGTGATCTGTTTATTCATATTTAATTTTTCAGATAGTTTTGTGGATAGAGGAACACTGGGGCCATTCGCGTTTGAACAGTGAGACAAAGTAGTTCTTTCCGAAGGCGAGTGCCATTTTCTTCCTTAACATACAACCATCTAATAATGGTTGTATGTTAACCATTAATAATGGTTTTCATCCATCAGATTCATGTTGTTCTCCTTCAGTAAGCATATAATAATGAAGCATAGCAGGACTACAATCTGGATTAAATCCTACCATTTTAGAATAAAAAGTATATAAAAATTATGATTCTAGAGGATTCAAGATTTATTTTACAAATGATAATAAAAATGTCTACAGCACATATGCTGAAACAGATATGTTCAATTGTTATGATAATTATGGACCAAAAGTACACAAGAATGCAATTGCAAAACCGACCTTTTTATTGTATTGGATGATTTCTTTCTGAAATTGTTAATTTTTACACTTTTGTGGAGCATGCTAATGCGGAACATTTTCAAATGTCCAGTCAAAGGAAATCAACTGACTAAAAAGTGAGCATTAATAATGAAGCCAGTAACAGAAAAATTCTTAAGAAAAATACAGAAAGAGTATGAGGAAAATTTTCTTTCTGGTACACCCTCAGGCATAAACTTTCTTTCATATTGCCGCAATCCACGCTCAGAAAGATTAAGAATCATCTTACGATTTGGATACAGAAAAGTATTAGCATGCATATCACCTTGACTACAGAGAGTAAAGCGAAAGATGTTGACATTATGACAATGCAGACGCTGTTAACAATACCAAGGAAACTTAGGACGAGTAAGTAAAACCTACTACTAGAAATTAATGTTGGCAGAAACATTAGATGCAGGCAGTTTATTCCTTCAAGGGATTGGCTGCTATCTACGAAGCAGTAAAGCGAATCGCAAAATTAGCCAAAGATGGTATACAGGTAAGCTTTTAGATTGAAGAATGCAATACGGAGAGGTTGATCGAATCACAGTTGACCAAGATGACTAAAGCAGTTCTGTATAGATAAAAATGTCAAGGGAAAGCGATGACAAAAGTGGTATGCGATCTAGTCGATTAATTCTCTCATTCTTTCTATTTCATTGCATAAAATTATTAAATACAGTGAAATATTATTAATTTCATTTTACTAGAATTAACACATGGTACAAATGCAATACAAGATGTAATATGTAATTACAATATACAGACCCATTATGGTTCATTATTAAACTCAGAACTTTGAAAAGAACGTCTGAAAAAAACTTAATCATTTAAAAAAAATATGCCAGTGTATTGCCTGTTAATTGTATGCTTTCTCTAGCCAGTCTGAAACCTTGCGGGATGAAATATCTTCGTTTCCTAGAGGGAACATCTCCTCCACCTCACTTTGAGACCAGTAGCTGTTTAAAAACTCCTTATTCATGTTCCTCCGTCCTAGACACATTCGAATACAGGTCCTCCACCACCGAAGGGCCATATTGTTTCGTCCCTGCCATTGGACTACGAATGCAAAGTTAACGAAAGGAAAATTATCTTACCCTTCTAGGAAACTCAATCTTCTCAATCTAGTCAGTCATTTCCATCCAATGGCAGACTCTTATACGGTAATGTATTATGCAATGGTTTTTATTGGGCACATCTGCCAATAAAAGACAAAACATAAAAATTGGATTTGCAAAGCTAAGGAATATAATCCTATTTCTTTGATTTTTATTTTTATTTTTGAAATGTATGCATCATGGATTTTTCGGTCATGGATCAGAATCGTCACTCCTGGCAAGCGAGGCATCATGTTTATTATTATTATGACATTTATTTTACCTTATTTTATTTATTTATTTATTTATTTATTTTATAGTCCTCTTAGGATACTCCACAGCGTTGTACACTGTATTTAAAATGTTCAATAATCATTAATTTTAGCTGAAACGTTCCAAAATCCACATCTATTATAGTCTGATGAGACTTATTACCATTTTTAATTATGGACTAATTATGCTTTCTTCCATGATGTAACTAGGCACATGCTAGACAAGTACGACTGCTTGAATAATCGATATACGAGTAAGATGTATATATATATATATATATATATATATATATATATATATATATATATATATATATTGGGGAGTGTATAGCTGAGTACAATTGAAGAATACCATATGAATCAAGAGAGATATTGCAATCCAGACGATTGAAGATGTTTTTTGTCTTTCTGGTTAAAGATTAGAGAAGGAATGTGATGAGCTCTTCATGGTACAAGAATAATGGTAGGTAATTTTCCATCGTTGTCTATACAAGATACGGACAAGATTGATGCTTTTGAACTCAGCATAATTTTATTTTTTAATAATGCTATTACGTTATTAATATTATACCACTTCAAGTCCGGATTATCTAACCCTTTTTAACCTAGAATAATAATGCGTTAAAATCTTTAAACCTTTTCTGACTTATAGCTGTATTAAGCAACAATACATAGTGGAGAACTCAATATTTTATAGTTTTACTGATTATAAAAATATTACTAATTTAAACACGCATCACTATCCTACAACGAGGTAATGCAGGAAAACGATCTTTAAAGGGTATGGCTTTAGCAATAACCTTTAAGCTAGGGAGGCACAGACCGCGGCCCTCCGTTGATTTGCTGGCGACCCGCCTCACCGTGTATTATTTTAACTTTAACAAGTTACACGATAGGTAATTTTTAAAAATGGTACATGCGCAAAGCAAAGTAGCTGTGACGTCACGATTGCTTGTCTACTTACGATAATCGATTAGTAATAATGTTAACAAATTTTATAATTCGTCTATTTGTCATATGAGTATTTTGTTTTCGTAGGTGCTGTTGCTACAATTAATTATCACCCCTAGGAAATGAAACGGTAAAAAATAAATTCTACAATGGATAAAGAAGGGCCAAGTAGGAAACGCAAACTACAGGATGAAAAACGGCAGTTTCAGGATAGCTGGACCGAAAAATATGGTTTTGTGCAGTCGTTTAATAATATCGTGTGCTTAATTTGCAAAAGTGCTGTAGCCATACCAAAAGAATACAATATAGGGAGGCACTATGAAAGTCTGCATTCTACATTTTCAAATCTACCCGAAGAACTACGTAAACAAAAGATTTCATTTTTGAAACGAGAATTGACAGGTCAGCAAGTGATGTTTACAAAACCTATTCAACATTCGGAAATCGCAACAGAAATAAGTTTTGAAACATCTCGCCTTATAGCAAAAAAGGTACCGTCCATTTACAGAGAGATTTCGTTAAAGATTGCCTTGAGATAGCTGCTAAAAAGTTGTCCTGAATCAGCCGAAAAATGTTGAGAAAATTCAGTTAAACAGGATGACTGTGCAAAGAAGAATTACTGCAATGTCGGAAAATGTAAAGGACCAATTAACATCTTATTCAAAGAAATTTGCCTATTTTTCATTAGCTATTGATGAATCAACTGACATTACTTCCACAGCCAAGTTGTTAATATTTGCACGTGGAATAACTCAAGAGTTTGAGGTAAGTGAGGAGCTGATTGGAATGAGTTCATTGTCAGATCAAACGAAAGGTAATGACATGTTCACTGGGCTTTTGGAACAGTGTTCCAAAATTGATTTAGATCTGACAAAATTATCAGGTATCATGACTGACGGAGCTCCTTCCATGATAGGAGCTAATTCTGGAATGGTAACATTATTGAAACAGCATTTGGAACGGCACGACGATGAGTTGATACAATTCCACTGTATAATCCACCAGGAGAGCTTGTGCCCTAAGGAACTTGGATTTGAACATGTCATGAAAGTTGTGGTTTCAACAATTAATTTTATAAAATCCCGTGGCCTTAATCACCGACAATTTAAAAAGTTTCTTGAAGACATTGAAAGTGAATATGGTGACTTAATTTTTTACACAGAAGTGAGGTGGCTAAGTCGTGGACAAATTGAAACGGTTCCTAAATTTAATTGATGAAATTAAAATCTTCATGACTGAAAAAAAAACCGTCCCTGACAAAAAATCCGGATTGGTTATGTGACTTAGCCTTTCTGGTTGACATTACTAATCGTTTACATACGTTAAACGCGACTTCAGGGCAAAGATCAATTGGGTACTCAACTTTACGGCCACAGTTTGTCTTTTCAGTGCAAGTTAAATCTATTTCAAATCCAACTGAAGTCAGGGAATTACATCCATTTTCCTAATTATAAGAAAGTTTCTGAAAAATTTAATGTCAACTTCAAAACTGTGTATGTTGAAAAGATTGATAACTTGATATCAGCCTTCAAGGATCGGTTTTCTGATTTTAAAAAAGTGAAACCGTTGCCTGATTTATTTAGCAATACTTTTGCCATTTTGCTCGAAAATGCACCCGAATCAGCACAGCTTGAACTCATCGACATTCAAAACGACGAGAGCTTGCGAAATAAATTTAACGAAGGCAATTTATTAAACTTCTGTCGATAAAAACAATCATGAATGGTTGCTAGATAATGCATTAAAATGTGCAAGCCTCTTTGGTTCAACATATATTTGGGAACAAACTTTTTTAGTCATGAATATTTACAAATCGAAAAATAGGAACTTGACTGATGAAAATTTAGAATCAATTTTGCGTTGGCTACTACACAACTCGAACCAAATATCAAAACAATTGTCAAATCAATGCAATGTCACGCATCAAATTAAATTCAATTACTTTTTATTACCTTTTTTGTAACAATTATGATAGGTATAAATAAAATAAACAATATATGGTAGATAACTTTCAAGTTTTTTTTTTGGCAGCCCTCCCGTAACAGCGGAACTATGCGGCCCTCGGCCTTAACAAGTTTGTGCATCCCTGCTTTAAGCCATACAAGAATACTACTCATACACGCATGGAAGTGTGATACGGAGTGTATTTCAGAGCAAACTAAACGTAGTGCTTCACTATAAACAGCAATCAACTTAATATTATTACTCACCTCAAAACAGCCCTTTTCTAAACTTATGCCTGATTTTTCACTCTTATACAGAATTGTATTTTATTTATTTAGAAACTTAAACTTTATAATTAATAATTTGTTAATTATTACAAATGGAAGATACAGCGCCATCTTTATAACAAGAAACTTATTACTTCGTGAAAGTAGTTTTTTACCCCCTTCTAAACTGCGTGTGCTCGCTATATACTTGCGGGATAAACTCGAGATTTCCTGAGGAAAAATGCTGCCGGCTTACACAGCTTTCTCTTGTAGGGCGACAGGAATGGAATCGAGGTCACACCAGCCAAAGGAAGACATAGCTGCAATGGTATGCTAAGAATTAAGTAAGGCTATGTAACTTTGAATCACTGAATGCATATCTGAAGAATTGGTTTGTTTAGATTACGCCAAAGCAGAATAAAAGTGTTCTCTGACCAGTTTACATATATTGCAGGAAGGAAAATCCTGCAATATTTAAGTGAGGAAAACGGTAAAATATTAAGACATTAAGCAACTTATCTACATGAGATGGTTGTTCGTTTTCATCAACGAACTGCAATAAGTTAGTAAATCGGAGGGGAATAGTTCTAGAATATTATAAATAAGTATGAAAATTTATTGAAATATAATATATAAATGATGAAATCCTTCCTAATGAGCAGTGCCTAATTATTCATAATCAGCAAAAAATTTAAATATATACCTACATCTCGCAGATTTTTTTCTGAATTGTTATCGGAATATTCGAAATTGTTGAGCGTGAATATCCCAATAAGTCGGCATTATCTCTCTTCTCTGCCTGCTAACTTAGAATGACAATGTCTTTGACAAAGTATAGGATTTACTGAATGCTGAAGCTCAGAATATAAGCCAACCACCCGATGTATTTCCTTAATTTATCGTTTTAAACAAAATTCCAAGTCATCGCTTGAACGCAGATGTAACTATTTTCACACAAACCATATATTAGAAATTACTGGCTTCATTATTTGGATTAAAATCAAAAATATTAAGAACACTGATCCACCACCTAAATGTAAGCGTTTCTTCTCAGAACAGTCGATACTGTGCTGAATTTTCTATGTATGTGGACCAATTGTGGTTAGAATAGTAATTTTCTTTACTTTGCAAATATTAAACATCTTACACTCTTCAACAATCTTTAATTGGTAAAATTAATTCATACTCTGAGAAATGATGGATCACTTTTAAACTCTGTGATCTGAAAGCTAATCTTTTTAACTATATCTATTCAGGAAGTGCTCTTTTACTTTTGGAAATAACGTCCCTTAATTAGTGACCGGACATTAATCTTCACAGTGAATTACATAAAATCGAATTCTATGAATCGCCACCCACCTATCAACACACACCAGAATTTTGTCTTTTATATGTTTGTTCAAGTGTGCTCCCCACATTCTTAGTTGTTCCAAGAATTGTTCAGATGAAAATAAAATGAAATGGCATAACTGATTGTGAGTTAGAAGGGTGAACTGTTATAATTTCTCATTAACACTCTTATTGAAATTTATATTTATATACTAAGTTATCTTTGTATTAGGAGCACCCATCTCAATTTACATATTCGACGCGATAACGAAATACCACGTGATAAAAACGTCACGTGCGACTACTATAAATGGGCACACCTATCCTCTGTACATAATCAGTAAACGTTTGCGTAATGGGGAAACGTGGCGACTTAAGCCAATTTTATCGCAGGCAGATAGTTGGGGCCCGAAAGGCAGGTGCCAGTATCCCGAAAGCAGGCGCACTTGTTCGTTGTTCCTGTACTATTGTATCAAGGGTGAACCGGAACTGGATTAACCAAGAACAGACATCCAGTAGAAGGGCTCACATTAGTCAGCCACGCGTGGTTGATCCTAGAGGTGAACGCTTGGTGTCACGACTGGTATCTCAGCAACTATGTGCAACACTAACACAGCTCGCCTACCAGTACAACAGCGAGGCATTTCGACCCATTTCCACATGCGCCGTACCTTACTTCGCCTGGGGTTCCCCAGCCGGAGACCAACAAGGGTATCCATGATAATGGCCAGGCATCACAAACAACGACTCGCATGGGCCAAGAAATGTCGGCAATGGGACCCACGACAGATGGACGAAGGTCATCTGGAGTGATGAGTCCAATTTTTGTAGCACCATGCTGATGGCCGAATTCACATTTGGAGGAGACAGTATGAAGCCCTATCTCTGATTGCACAGTTGAGGTTCAATAGGGCGGTGGAGGTGGATTTATGGTCTGGGGAGCTTTTTCCTGGTACATCCTAGGTCCGTTGGTTATCATCTCACAAACACTGAATAGTGAACGCTACATGGACTGTTAGCCGAGCAGCTCCATATCTGCAGGAGGTCCACCCCGACCACAATGTCATCTTTCAACAGGACAACGCACCTTGTCATCGGGCTCGTACAATTACTGAGTGGTTGGAGAAACACGAGAACGAATTCGGCACATTGCCTTGGCCCCCAAACTCCTCTGACTAACTCGATTGAACATGTGTGGGATATGCTAGAACGGTGTGTGAGAACTGTTGATCCTCTTACACGGAATGAGTGTAAACTGACGGAGTTGCTGCAGTGGACATGGGTCGAGTTACGCGTGGAAGATATTTGACACCTTATGGAATCTCTTTTTAGGTGTCTGCGAGTCGCGATTGCACAGAGAAGTGAGCCAATGCGTTATTAGGTAGGTGTTCCTAATGCAAAGCTGAGTGTATTACAATAAGCTACCTAGTAGATGACACATAAGCTATGAATAAAATGCGCTGTAGCGATAGCAAATTACTCCTAATCGATATCTGTACAGAACTATTTTCCAAGGCAATGTGAAGCTGCTATATAAAAGTAAAGTTTACGATAAAAATTATTAGTAACTTCAACGTTCTCTGGATATTAACAATTTTGACATTTGTTTCATCAAAAGATAAATCGAAATGGAGATATCTAAACTGCACTGAAAGAATACGATTTTCCATAAATAGCACAAGATTTGCCGATAATCTAAGCATTAGCAAGTAACTACAGTTCTGGGGAAACTTTAAATTGAGATGAGTGAAGTTGAAGAAGTTTGGTCGGGATGTTTTAAATTACGCTAGAGGCATCTAAGGCTGTGGATCATTGTATTATGCCTGTGAGTTTGATGTGTTCTTCTCGCTTCGTCTGTTCTGTGAGCGAAAATCCTTGCCATCTCTGTATGACATCATCTGGCTGTGTATGCAATGAAAGATCTAAGAATTTCAGGGAAACAATAGGAAGTTCTACAGTGCGCAAATTAGAAATTAAATTGGACAATTTCAAAATAAGAAAGGAAATGCAGGTATTATTACTTACATCTACTTTTAAAGGGTGTTTTCACTGCGCGGTGGTTGTAATCCAGTTCTCCATGGTGAACGGTCATCCCAGGAACTATCTTGCAACTAACTGTCTCTCATCGCCTCCACAAATCGTCCTCTCCACGTAAGTCGAGGCTCTTCTCTATTCCATCTTCCTGGTGGTGACTAATTCATCACTCTTTTGGTCCATTTCTCATTGGCCATCCGTTGAACATGCCGATCACATTTTGTTGCAAATTCAATCTCTTCATAGAGGTCTCGTTCTCTTTTAAGGAGAGATGTACATATACTTTGTCGTAAGGCATCCATTTCCACACCTCTTATACGACTCTTCTACCTTACATTCAAAGTCCATCTTTCTCCCTCATACATCACAATACTATCATTTGGATTATCATATCGTTGATTTACTGTCGAATGTCTTGACTCCACGGCACAAAACTGAATTGCTTAATGGCATTACGATTTTGGTTTAAGTGTGTGTGTGCGTGCGTGCTGTACACACACACACACATTCACTCTTCAACGTGACAAAATGAAATAAGTCAATGAAATACAGTGGTACTTTTTATTATTGAATCATTTTGAACTAAACAACTAAACACTGTATCAGAGATACGAAACGCAAATAACTGTGATTTACAAATATATATTTGTGAACAAGAATAATTTATTAAAGCAGATATAATAACTTTGAAAAGTCAGTGTGTGTGAGGTTCAAAACAGGATAGTTTTGAATACTGTGTGAATGTGTTTCTACACATTCCCACAATATTATTAACAGAAAAGCAGATGCATATTGAGGTCATCCAACTATGTAACGTTACAACTAAATTATGCAATGAACAATTAAAAGAGGAACTGGTCTATATAAATTACTCGTCAAAGCTGAATAAGCAATTAACTCGTAGGCTAGGTTGGACTTGTAGGAGTTACCGCTGAAGCAGCAAAGGCTATGAAGCCAGTATATTATGTCTCGTAACTGCGTTTGTTTAAGCAGATTGCTTGCTTTGTGGGATCAAAAATCAACGTTTCAGGGAGAATAATCCCTGCAACCTTTATATTAGAGTAACTAGCTCATATTCAGCTGAAAAGCCCTTATAAAGTTCTTCATGTTCTGAAAGGGATTCGAACCGAGGTCTTTCCATTCACATGCCATCGTTATCACAGGCTCAGCTACCAAGAATAGTTCTTTCAGGAAAATCGAAATAGACTAAAATAGGCTGATAAATGTGTGTGGATGAGAACAGGTTGGATGTAAAGGAGCGATTTAACATTAAATACGGTGAAAACACTTGATGACTTAAATGAGTATAATAGAAGGCATGCAATGTAGAACGGGGTTACGTATTTGTGAACTACCTTAAGCAAACCCGATCCAATTGCACATTTTGGATACTCTGAAAACTAATTTAAATGCTGTAAAAAGGACTCGTTTGAAAATATTTTAAACCCACTTAAAATATTAATCTATGTAAAAATCTGGTTTCCATGGTCAAAATTTAGCAAATGCATTTTTAATTTATTTTTTAAAATACGAGTTGATTTTTAGGTATTAGTGAAACGGATTAAGCAATTTTATGATTGTCGGGACTATAACGGTTCCGAAGAGGGAGAGGAAATTATCATGCATATTAAAATTAATTTTAGTTTTTATCAAATTGAATAAAATCTCTACAGAATGCAAATACTGATGGTTTGTGACACACTATTCGATCTATTTATATTCGCTATTTATAGTGCATATGATTGATATATATATTGATATGTTACGGCTAAAGTACAGAAATCAGTTATTCTAAAGATTATCTAGGTATTGTGCAGATTAATTAGGGTGATCCGTTAAAGTGCCGAAAATTGTTTCATTTCTCAAATTACCTAGGTAATCTGCAAATTACCTACTAGGCACTCGTTAAAGTGAAAATAAGATCTTTGCTGGAACAACAGCAACGTTTCCGTACGCTTAAATTAACATAATGTTATTTATTTATTTTTCGATATCTAAAGAATCAAGTTAATACAATCAAACAATCAACAAATTAGTTGATAGAATCAATCATCAATCAATTAACAAACTATAATACAAAGAATCAAACGGTTTAAAATATTATTACAATTAAGGAAATGAATTTGCAAAACATTTGACACTGGCGAAACCAAACTAAAAGTGGAGGGAGAGGGGAGAAGGAGTAGGGAAAGGAAATGAGAGAAACAAACTTTTGAACTTTAACGATACCGAAGCCGTTAATGTGCACATTACCTAGGTAAAATGCGGAAAACTCTCGATTCCGCACGTTAACGGACCAAATCAGTTAATCTGCAGATTAGCTAGGTAATGTGCACATTAACGGCTTTCGATCTTTAGCGGTAACATATACACTGACTGGGATATTCGTATGCTAGATAAATATGCATGGTTTTGTATTTAACACTTTTATCTCCAAACAAAATGTATATCTACATATAGTCGATGTACATATTTAGATTATGTTGCATTTTTAAATCAACAAGCAGATGTATGAAGTAGTCGCAGGCATTCTCACAATTTGACTATTCATATGTGAGAAATCAAACATATTTTTCCAAATCAAATTGAATGTCAGTGGGTTTGGACAGACACGCGTCTTCTATGAAAAAACAGTCAAAAAAGCTTTGAATGAATAATGCAGAAAATAATTTTTTATTAAAGCACTTAAAGTCTTTTCGTTATTAAAAATTTAAGTGCTCTAACAAAAAAAATTCTACTGCAATCCTTATTTATTTTTATGTGCATCACACTCATGAAAAATTGTGCAACATTAGTAAAGTAATATCTTTGGTGGCTTAACAATTAGACAATCGGGAAACCCTCATCCAGAGACCAAACATGGGAATTTTTCAAATCACTTCTGGCTTCTAATAAATAGGATGACGGTACTGCATCGGGGATGAAAATATCTACAACCTAAATGCATCCATCTAACAGTACCATAAGTTATTGAACTACAAACTGTTTTATAAGTCTCTTCGCATGGGGTTTTCATCTCCTCTCTTCTGATAGAGGGGGAGAAGAGATGAAAAGAGTACTCAGACTGACACGTGGTGCCTAAACAAATATAAACTTATAACCTCTTTGAATATCTAGTCAGTAGCTGCTCAAGTAAGCTACCAGACGAAACAGAAATTAGAACTTCAAATTACGTATCTGAAAATAAGGAATGGGTGAATTTACTAAATGTGTCAACTGTTAAAAATGACCTGTTGAAACTATGATAACACTCTGAAAGTAAAATGCCGGCATTATTAGATACTGTGATAAACAATTTTTCCTTCCTCTATAAAAATTGGTAACAAAAATAAAGCTTGAAGGCAGATAGTCGAAGATTTTTTGTCCTTTTATAAGTTTGTCCAACGGAATACTCGTCCGGTCGGACATTTCGTCCAATCTCAATTTGTCTCATCGATGTCAACTGACTATGATTGTCACCTGTGTCAACTAACTAACGTGTGAGGGTGGACCATGCATATTGTCTTGCGCACTTCTCTTTTGTGTCAACTGACTAACCAATTTGTCAACTAACTAACCTAACCTAATGTGTGAGGATGGACCATGCATATTGTCTTGCGCCCTTCTCTTTTGTGCCAACTGACTATTATTAATGATCACAAGTTACTTATAACTCCTTGGACTAATATGAAGAATTAGACAAACAGGACTGGAGGAAATGTCTTCTTTTCTTATTATTTATTACTTTTCTCTTCCAAAATTACTGGAAGAGAAAAGTAATAGACGAAATGTAGGGATTGAACTAGATTTGCATTGACGAAATAAAAAATTTATTGGAATGCATTTCCCTAAAAATGACACAGTTATGGTTTCACTAGAAATCGACATTCTGAATATTTCAATATAACCACAGCAAATCTCGTTTAGGTTTATCAAACCCACTTAAACTATTAAGCTTCAATTTTAAACTAAACATATTAAAATCATTTAATGAATACCATGTTCTATGAGACATAACATTTTTTAACGACATTATAATCAGTTTTAAAATGTGAAGTATTTGATAAATATACTTACATCCTGCTAGCATCACAAGGATGGAGAATATCTTCTCCATGTTCGTATTGGGAGCCACGTTGCCAAAGCCGACACTGGTGAGGCTGGAAAACGTGAAGTAGAGGGCGGTGACATACTTTTCCTTGATGTTTGGACCCCCATGGCTGTTATTGTAGAATTGCCCTGTTGTGTTGGCTAAGTAGTCCAGCCAGCCGATCTTCGGATTCAGCAGAGGGCGCTCAGCAGTGGCGATCGCGTACCAGATACAGGCCAACCAATGAGCAACCAACGCAAAGGTAGCCACAAGGAGAAGCAACACGGCGGCTCCGTACTCCGAGTAGCGGTCGATTTTACGGGCAACCCTCACTAATCGCAGCAGACGTGCGGTTTTCAGCAGACCAATTAGAGTTGTGGTCTGCGAAACAAAGAGAGAGATGTTACTCCATCAGGGGACGCTTTATAAACTGTATGAATATGATGACGGTCTATAGGCGATTTTGTGCATGACAGCTAAATAATGAAGTGCAGGTTCTCAACTATTACAGAAAAAAATGTAAAAGATGCGAAATGCAGTAGAGTTTGACAAACTGTCTAGATATGAATGATGAAAATCTATTTCGTAACCAAGCTTGCAGCAAGTCTAAAGTAGCTTTAAGTATGTAAAAGCGTTAGGTTTAGCGTTATTTTTTTTTCGATAAGGAAATCATTATGCAATTAAATAAATCGAGATGTTAATTTATTAATGCAGCATATTGACTTTTAAAGGAGTTCATATGATTTTGTAAAGTCAAATCTGCCTAAAAATTGACATTTCGGTTTATTTAGTTAAAAAGCATTGAAAAGCATTTTTCATTGTAAGCTTTTAAACTACTTGAAACATTGTGCAGAGTCATAACCATTAGTGCAACGAAAGCCATCAACAGTATTGTAAATGCATAAGCTTAGGTGGGAAATATCATGACCATAATTAGCGAAATGTTTAAAGATTAATACAATCAGATAGGGTCATCCAATTCTTCATGGGCACTTTACTTAGGAATACAGCAAGCGGAAAAGAATAAAATGGATGGTTACATCATTTTTTTTTCGATGACACCAAAACAGCATTCCTTAAATTTCAGTTTCATGCCGCTTAACTGATTTAAAATAATAACATAAATGAAAGAAATGCAGCAGCAAAAGGTTAGCTATGAAAATTTCGTTGAATATCCAGAATATAATACTAATCAGAATGCTTGTGCCAAACAAACATCTTTAATTATAGCAAAAATAAAAATTGTTTTAGAACCGATTCATAACTTGAGCAACGTTTTATACAGTCAAACCAAACAACCTATATTCATGTGACAATAAAGCATTTTTCCCACAGGAAAATAGATGGCAAGATGCACAAGTATCTCTCTGTTTAATTTAATCGCTACATTTATCTGATAATAAGGTTTATAATTACATTTTTCCAGATGCTAGTACACTTGCAACATCATGAACGCTTTCTTCGTTCTAAAATTTGAGATCTGAAAAACTAAATTAATGGTAGTCTACCGCTTTATTTCTATTCTTTGGAACTGCTTTCCTCGTACATATTCTATAAAAATTATAGCATACAGAAATTCGTGTAGTTTTTTCTAAACATTCGAAATGCAGAAGTGCTATAGGTTCAAAGCAAAATATTTCAAGAACTCGAAACAAAAAGAGTAACTGGAATTAAAAATCAAACCATGCCCTAGGTGTTATAAGAAGAACAGCATATTATTTAGTAATGAATACCTTCGCAGAGAATAAGAAACTGTGTCTAGTTTTGAGACAAATTTCTGCCTTACAGCCTGATTTCCGCCATATAAGTCATGTGAAATGTACTTCTTACATGTAATGCGGTTCACAACAGAAATACTTTAACTTCTCGACGCATTTTTCAACAAATTGTGGACATTTTTTAAGAAATGGTTATGATAAATAATGAGCATATTATATATTCAGTACCTTTCATGTCCATTTATAACGCTGGTGCCTGTCGTCGCGAACAGAGCCGAAGGTGTTTCTGTAGCCTATATAGGACTAAATTTAGCGCGCGAGAGATGCATAATATATTACCTAATGTACAAGAGTCAGTTTCTGTCTATTCCTCGTAATAAAGAGAAAACAAATAAAATTGATCTCACAGCAAATGCTATGTATGATACAGTCAGCCACCTGATAACAGACGCATTTCAAGCTAATTGCATTTATCAGATAGAAATACCCCTGGCTTAGCAACACAAAGCACAAGTTAACGTTTTAGTGGTATGCTTTTTCTTCTTAATAAATGATAAAGACACTCCTTGTTTTCCTAAAAAACATAACAGACTTGGTGAATACATTTTTTAGTGATGCACTTAAGTTGCTTATTTACAGCCACAGTGCCTACTACTTTGAACCATTAATAGTTTCAAAACTCACTACAGTAACAAAACTAATTGCAAAACTTGAATTTATCTTCTAACTTCAACAGAATTCCATACAAAGAAGTGTCAAAATTAGTCAACGTTTTCATCTTAGAGCAAAACTAAAGTGTTGAATTAACTTTGATAAAAAAGCAAAGTCAAAATCATGATACTACAATGAAGCTTATACATGCTGCGCATTGATACGAACGTATTAATATCAAGGCATCCAATTCTTTCAGTGATTAATCATTATAGGAAATTTACTTCTAAAACGTGATAAAAAGTCTAAATTTTTTACACAAAATTACAAAATGTTCTGAAATTCAACATTTATAAAATGATCCTCCAAACTTAAAGCACAAAGAAAAACTGCCATCTCCGTTTCACCCTGCTATGTAGAAGTAAGCTAATATTTCTTACACACTATTCTGGTGTAAGGGTATCTATCCCATGTCATGGGACATCCCCCCCCCTCTCCAACTACAGAAAAATGGATGATGCTATGCAATATGCAAATTTTGTAGCCTATACAGAATATGATCAGTGGTTAACTTAGTCATTTCAATCTTAATGCCAATGTGTACAAGGAAAGCAATGACATCAAAAAGAAATAATAGTTGAATGCATCAGAAAAAAAGTCTGTTATGTGCTACTTCCCAGCAGTAATTTCAAGTCCATATTTCGCAACATCTTGAATAGGTGATAGTGAGTAGAAGATTATTATTATTATTATTACGGGCGACTCCAGGGAGTCCTTAGACTCATCGAGGGAGGTCCTAAACATCATGTCCACACAACTATACGACATTCTCACAGTATATCTATCATACCTTGCCTTGAACTCACTCACCGTCATAGCACCCACAACAGATTCTGGCAGCTTATTCCACTCATTTACCACTATAAAAGTAAAGAACCCAGCTCTAACACCCCCCTGCTAACCACACTCTTGCCCAGCTTCCATAGGTGTCCCCTAGTTCTCCCACCACCAGTCCTGATCTCAAAAATATCCTCTGAATTAATCCTATCGAAACCTTTTAGCAATTTGAATGTCTCAATTATATCTCCCCTCTTCTGCCTATCAACCAATTTCTGCAACCCACAAATCTTCAACCTGTTCTCATATGGTTCATTCCATAGACCTACTGTCATCTTGGAATTTCATGCCGGCTGGGAGAGTTCCAAGGTTAAAGAAGTATGTTGTCAGTCCGCCATGGAATTTTGATAGAAAAATCAAAACTCCATGGCGGACTGACTCAGGAAGTTAAAGAGCCGATTAAGGAAAAGAAAAATGAACGTCGAAAGTGCCTAGCGAGTAAGTCAGCTTGTGCTTTAAGGGAAAACGAAGAAAACTAAGAAAGTGAAGCGATATGTAAAATAAGCTAAACAAAAGTCATGGGAAGATTGGGTAAGAACACGGAAAATAAATACCAGGAAGGCGGCAAAATATTCTGGAGAATATTGAAAACAGTTAGAAATGAAGGAAAGAGTATTGTCAAAAGAATCCGAGATGATACAGATGATAATGAAATTGAAGATATTCTAGATGTCCCGAGTAATTACATTGAAAGGCTTCTAAACGAAACAAGCAGTGGAATTCTAGAATAAATGAATACTCGATAATTAAGGAACGACAATTTAAGAAATGCTTTAACCCAAGTTCTAACGAAATGCGTCAAGATTGATTCATAATTATGGTATGCTGAATTTATGAAAATCCCTCTGAATGCTTTAATATAATTAAAGCATTCAGATGGATTCATACGGAAAAACTATAATTCTGGAATATATTTCCATATTTATAAAATATAAATATGGAAAACGTGCATGTCCTAAAAATGATGATAGAAATCTAAATAGAAAAAAAGCGAGTCTCACAGCATTTAAAGATGAAAATAATGGCTTACTCGCCTGATGTTGGAGATTTTCTCAAAAGTTCAGAAACAGAAGTCACATTAATTCATACCTAATTGGATGTTTTTTTCAATATTAACAAATATTTCAATATTAATTCAACTATTATTAATATAAAATATTATTGAAAATCGAGCTGAGTCAAACTGAAGATATAAGGTGAATATTTTCTTTCTCTCTCTCTCTCTCTGCCAAAACCATATGACAGGGGGTCGACAATCTTTTTTTGAGTGAAGAGTTATTTTTGATGTAATTAAAAAAAAATCCGAAAAACCGCACCTCAGTTAAACTCGGGAGGGAGAGGAGTTTTTTAAGAAATGTAATAGACCGAGAAGGTGTTTCATTAAAAATATATATATTTAATGAAATATTTATTAATATTGAAAAAAAAAACACATCCAATTAGGTAGGAATCAATGCGACTTTTGCTTCTGAACTTCCTGAGCAAGTCAAGTGAGTATGCCATAATTTTCATCTTAAAATGCTTAGACTCGCATTGTTCAGACGGTTTCTTGATTTATTTTTAATATACTTTATGTCAGAAAATATTTGTTCCAAAATTACGAGGGTGGTCTGAAAAGTTCTCTGCCTCAACCATAGATGGCAACACTATCGGCAACATTTTTTTTTTAAGTAGGTACATCTGTCATAAACATGGCTGTGAAATTGCAAGTCATTCTATCAAGTAGTTTGTTTTATACAGCTGTCTGAAGCAAAAGTGTTATCCCCTTGAAATGGATAAATTGAGTATCGTTCGGTTATAAAATTCTTTGTAAAAGGTTTAACGCCAAAAGAAATTCATTCACAGTTCATAAAAGTTAATGGGCACTCTTCTGCTTCGTTTTCGATAATTAAGAAATGGCTGCCGAGTTTAAACGTGACAGCACCAGCGTTGATGATGATCCACGTGAAGGATGCCCGAAAAGTGCAACAACACCAGAATCATTGATCAAGTGCACTATATGGTATTGGATCATCGGCGAGTCAAAGTGCGTGAAATTGTTCTACTATAGGCATTTCAAAAGAACGTGTAGGATATATTTTGCATGAAGAATTTCAAATAAAATGTTTTTCGGAAGATGGGTGACGCACTTGCTCACAGCAGATCAAAAACGCACTCGCATGAAAATCTCTGAACAGTGCTTGGAGCGTTTTAATAAGAATAAAACTGCTTTGTGCGTCGATTTATTACTATGGATGAGACTTGGATTCACCATTACACACCAGAATCCAAACAGCAGTCAAAACAGTGGAACGAAGCCGGTTGTTCAGCGTCAAAGATGACAGTCGTTCCATCAGCAGGAAAGGTCATGGCATCGGTGTTTTGGGAGGCTAAAAGCATTTTGTTTATTAATTATCTTGAAAAGGGTAAAACAATAACTAGGAGTTATTCCGATCTTTTAACACACTAGACGAAAAATTCGTGAGAAAAGACCCGGTTTGCAGAAGAAAAAATCATCATTTTTCATCAAGAAAATGCACCTGCCCACACAGGTGATTTGGCAATGGGAAAATTAAGGGATTTGCACTATGAATCGTTGGAACATCCCCCCCCCATTCCCCAGATTTGGCTCCCTCTGACTTCAATCTCTTCCCCAAACTAAAATTCTTCGCTGGTCAGCGTTTTCCTTCGAATCAAGAGGATGATTGCAGCTGTAGAGGAGTATTTTGCAGATCTTACTGAGAACCACTACAGGGACAGGATAATGGCGCTAGAGCATCGCTGGAATAAATGTATTAATCTTAAGGGAGATTATGTTGAAAAATAAAAATAATTTTGAAATTATAAATTCGTTTTTTCATTGTTCGGCCGAGAACGTTTCAGACGACCCTCGTACATCGAATCGAAAACCAAGAGAAGTCCAAATGCGAATATTTTCAAATTTATGTACAAGCCGAGAAGATATTCGATGCATTAAATACACAAATATTATTTTTCCTGTTTTAACTATTTTAAACTCGCCACTGCCACAACGATTAACTCTCGACATCTTGAAGTATGTATGCATGTTCTGCTCGCGATGCACAGGCAAACTAAAAGGAGAAATGTTTGCGGCGTGCTCTTGTCGTACATATAGGCTAAAAGTTAAAGAGCCGCAGTTACTTGTTCAAAGAATCGCATGCGGATCGTGAGACACATGTTTCCGACCTCTGCTATATGACAACATAATTCACTTTTCATAATAAAGATTATATTTCAATTGTAATAATGGAATTTTATCATTAAGGAGTTTAGAGTTCTCAAATTTATTTATATTTTCAGCTGAATTTCAGAGTGTGAAATCTAAGCACTTGAATCGCCATTGTAACGTGGATAGAATTTACTTGAAACCATCCAAGTGCATCCTTGATCAGTTAACCTGACTGAGCGTTTTCCTAGAGAATTCTTTAACTTGGGAATAACAAATTAATGAAATTCAAAGCGAAACCTAATCTACATATTTCTTCCTTGCCAATACATATAACGCAATGCAATACAATGTGCTTTTCCAGATAGTGTAAACAATAAATATAATTTAAAAGAATGTAATCACCGTGAACTGATAATTCACTTTAAATAAATTCTGTTTTAATTTTAATTTGAGGATTTTAAAAGAACAGAAAATGCCAAAGAAGTATCGTGTGTAATAAAGGATTAAGATTAATATTACAGAAGAGAAATGAGTTATAATAATTGTGATTTATAATAGTACTGGGTACATTAAGAATAAATGGTTATTTACAAAAATAAATAAAATTGTACATTTGTATAGGATTAAATCAATTGATTCATTATTATACTTGATTCATTATCGTAGCTGATATACCAAAGATAACAACATTGTTTCAGAATTTTTGCTATGTAAGAAATTTGGCTATTTTTTTAAAGACATGGCAGGCCAGAAACAGGACTTAATTAACCAAGTGATAACTAAAGAGCAGTGTGTATGCAATGCGTCCTCCAAATGACATCAAAGCTACCCCAGACAGAATATTTTATTCATCCAGCCACTCAGGGTGGGAGTCATCAATGCTGCTTCTCTAAGTGACTACCTGTGCAGTGCTTCTCTACGTGACAACCTGGACGCAAACGCTCATCGACCGAGCTTCGTAATGTCTTCGTGCTGCATGTACTGTAAAGGTTACTTTGTAACAAAACAGAAAACTGTGCTGCTACACATGAAGCCACATTAACAGAATTCTTTACAAGAAAGTGGAATATATACTGTTCTAAACAGAAAGGGAATTACGATAATTACAAACTGAAGCCAAGTATATTTACACAACTGGCTCACAACCGGATACATTTAAGTAGCTCTTTGTTCATGCAATGCAATAACGAGACATATCTGCACTTTGCTTAGACACTGAACATACACTATTACGTACAATGAAACGTTTTAAGTGCTCAAGCATCACTAATAAGAAGTAGTTTCAAGTTTCATAACACACCACTATTATAACTACTTAATAATTAAACGTGTAATATGTATTCCCAAAATGCGGTTATACTAATATGACTGTACATCTGTATATTTATAATATACAGAGTATGTCAAAAATAGAGAATGAAGTCTTTATTCTTTTCTTTCTTTCTGACATATATTGATTTCGAAGCAGTCATGTGACTGTTGTTCGGAATTATCGTCAAGGCAACGAACATAAGGGGGATCAAGTGCATGTGCTCTCCGGAGTTGGTATGCGAGCGAGCGAGAGAGAGAGAGAGAGAAATTTTGATACTTCAGTCAGTGGGTGACTAGTTCCACCTCGACTGAAAAGTTAAGAACCGCGACAAGATTAGAACTCACGCCTTTCCAACCAAAGAGTTCCACTTGTCATCCTTCTAACTTCAACAAATATGCACTTTCTAAAATTAAAAAAATTAATTGCAGTTGGAGATTGAAACTCTGGATCATCAGTGAAGTGCAGACATATACATAATATGATATATACGTCAAAAGTACGACTTACGTTATTCACTTAAAAAGTCATTTTAAAATGCATACCCCCAATCATTAGGCAACTATTAAAATTTCTTTTATCAATATTGCTGATGTAAAAGTAAGATGAAGTTCTATGGTTTCTCCGCTACAAATTATTAAAACTACTATCAGATAGATGATAGTTTACGAAAAGAGTGCACGATTTTTCATGTTCAAATGTAAGGTTATAATCTGATTGACATTTGAGTAAACATAAAGATCGAGGTATTAGAATTTCGTACAGCCATTTTAATTTCATGAAACGGCTGTACGGAATTCAGATAGAAACTGGCCCAATTGTCATTACTAAGTCCTATATAAAATGTATGTTCTGAATATCTAAAGAATGAATCGATGTAAATGTTTATATTATTTGTTTATATTATGCTTATATTTATAACGCAAACATTTTATTGGAATATTTGGAAAGATATGCCTATTATGCATGCACGGTATTTACATATCTAGTTTTCGAAAATGGGAATCTTTAATATAACATGTTAATAACGATATAAACGGTTAAGGATAAGATACCTGTTACTCAACTTCACCGATATAATTATGTGATGTGAGTGAAGTTATGCTGGTCTAGCTGGTCGTGTGGTTAGCGTATCTGCCCTCCGGCCAAGAGGCTGAGGGTTCGAATCTCGCAATGGGCGTGGATGTTTGTGATTATTCTACTAACTCTATGTGGAAAGGGCATCTGCGACCCTACCACTTCCTCTAGCATATGACTGCACTCCCCAAAACCCAATGAGGTACAGGAGTGACCATATGGCGTCACATGTGAGTAACTAATTAATGAAGTTATAAATATATCTGATCTAATTCGAAGCTATGGCATGCAAGCTGCATCAGTGATCTGTTTTGACATTATTGCATCCTGGAGAATTGACTACTGATTTTTCGTAATGTTCTTCTATGATTCATAACGCTATTTCGCCAGAATTTTATAGAGCAGCATACGACATAAGTATTAAGCTCTTCTGATGATAATCAAATTTGATATAGGTTAATAAAATCTGGTAGCATGAAATCCCATTGCCTTTAATTTATCGACCTTGAAGTGATGATATACACCGATCTTTGCAGTTTTTTGCACAATCGAACACGATCAGTAAATTAAAAAAAATGGAAAAACGCTTCGAGCGAGTTGAACATTTTATAATACTTGAGAAAATTCATTTTGTTAATTTCTTCTGACTTATACAGTTGATTTCAATTTCTTCACTAAAATGCAAATCACATTAAAACATTGGATCAAGTACAACATTAAATAATCCTAGTCACTTTATGTAAAGTCATTCAAATCTAAGTGAATTTTATGTACGTATAGAAGATGAACATCTTTACTTCAATCAAGTTAGAGATTGTAAACAGTACTGTTTGTCATGTTTATGTGTAATCCGAGATTATTTCTTCTTTTGCAAAAATAAAACGTCTTGTAAAGGTTTTCTATAAAATTTTCATATGACTGATTAGATTTTATTCATCACCATCATCGGAACATATGCTATGGGATGTATTTTTTCCCTGTGAATACGAAATATTTCTTTTAAAATCTAGCAACCAGTAAGAGTGATTTATAAAAAGAAGATCGCAAATATCTATATTGGCCAGAGAGCCAAGTCTCCGATTTACTGATTTAAGATACTTAAAAAGTAAATGTTCAAGTGAATAGCTTCACCGCCCTCCAAACAAGGCTGCGATTTCGAATCCTACTGCCATCATGGATGTCTGAGTATTCATACAGTAGATTTTCGACAACCATTCTGTTCATTGGAGACCTGAAGTGGCTTGCAAATGTACTATGGTTGAGCTATACATTAGATCAAACCGGATTAGTTTTAGTCCTATCTATCTATGGTATGAGGTCTACGACAGATTTCGGACCATGAGTGGGCCAAATTCACATTAAAAGATCGTAAGCATTAAACATTACTAAGCTTTCTCTTTTTTTTTATAACGCTTTTAAAGAAATGGCCAGAAATAAATATTTGACCAATAAGCAAATTTTTTTTCTGATAAACAAAAGGACTATTCATTTGGGAAAATCTTGAAAGAGTAAACTAAAATGCTCACAGAATGTCAGAGATTTAGTAATATATTTTGGTAGAACTGTAGTCGGTTCGTTGTAAATGTATCTAAAATCGATATGCAGATATTAAATGTATATAAATGTTATCCTTAACGTAATGAACAGTAATAACGAAGTGTAATGTAATCCTGTCCTAAACCTAAATTGCCTGTTATGGCCTGAATTTGATAAAACAAGATAAAAGGCAATTCAAAAGAACGAAGATTGAATTTAAAATCTGGTTCAAATAAAGAGGAGTGTAAAAAATGGAATTTTAAAGTTTTATAATCTACATGGAAGAAACTGTTTTCTGCTGAATTGTTTATTGTTGCTGCAGACTTAAGGAATACAGCCTCATAGAATATACCACCAAGAGTAAGGAGATGTTTGCCACAACACCGCTCTTGGCATCCTGCAGAGACAGCACATTGTACAAGGAAGAGAACTATTCACATGTTAACGATGAAAAGTACATATCTACTAATATTTATGTACGAAGCAGGTGTCGTGACATTTGTATAGGTTACCTTCTCCTCTCTGATGTATTTACTTTTCGATTTTCATATACATCTAAATTTCATATTTAAATACACTTGTCAGATACCATGGTAAATAAATATATTGAAAAAAAAGCACGCAAACAGGCAAACGTATGTCGTAGAAGCTTAGTTCTTATTGTTTAGGTTTATATTACTATATTTGAATATTAATTATGTAGCTTTATTTTATTATTATTTATTAAATAATTTATGTGGCTCTCATCCACGAAAGGTTTATTTGAAAACCTATAGTACATTCGTACCGTGGGTGGACTAATAATTTTTTCTATTTTTTTTTATTAATTATATATATTTTTTGTATTTTTATTTTTTAAATAGTCCGGAAACCCTGCTATAGAAACCAAACATGGAACTTTTTCAAACCAATTCAGGCTTCCAATAAGTGCGAAGGCAATCTCGTACCTGGAGATGAAATTCATCTACTATCTAAAGACAATCGTACACTACACGGTGGGATTCGGACCTACGGTCTGTTGGTTGAAGAGCGGATACGCTAACCCACTTGGCCGACCAGGATGGCGAATATGCTGCTTTTATCGTATACGTCTTTGCGTTTCGGTTATTTTCTTTATTTTGTATTAATCATCCCCCTGCCCCATCTTACGGTGACAAGCATTATTTATTAGATGCTTTCTAGACCAGGAAAAAAGTATAAAATCATCTTAAATGAATTTAATGCTAATGATTGTCCTATATTTTTGTCTGTAAATTATGCGCATCTCTAGTTATGTTTGTTTAGTGAATGAAAATCTTGAGTTTGCGGGAGGTAAGCCCTGAGACCGAGCTAAATCTTGTTTTCCAGATAAACTGGTAGTCTCAGAAATTTAACATGGTTATTCTAAAAAAAGAAAACTTGAGATGATATTACTTTGCTTATTATGGGACTAAAGTGACCAAGGTGGGACTTCGGGTAGCAGTGATTTCGACTCACTAACCTGCAGTTTGTTAATGACACTAACATAGTATCGCATTTCACTTTTTCAGTGAGTGGGGTTTACACAGGTAACAAGTAGTATGTTGAGTGGAAGAGAACGCCAAGTTCTTTGGGGGCCATGTGTCCGTTTCATAAAAGAACAAATGCAAGTCAGTCCAAAAAGAAAAGTCTGATCGCGATGGAGATCTGAATATAAAAGTAAGGAGGAGTGAAATGAGATTTCGCTATAAGAAACAAAACAAGGCTTGGTCGCAGAATTTCATTAGACTATCCTCACTATACTGGAGAATGATAAGGAAATCATTGTTCAAGGCAACGGGTAGGGAAAATCATTTGAGCAGCGCAAGACCTGTAAAATGAAAGAAGAATGAAGTACTTGCACTACCTGCAGGGTCAGCTAGACTTGCAACACTTGCAGGCGCAAACTTGACTGACTTGTCTGTTTGCTTACTTGGGAAATGGAGTAAAAAACCAGGTTTATATTTAAAAGTTTGGTATCTTTAACAAGAATGAAGTACGTTGGATTCTAGGGTAACGGTGCTGTTAGAAAAATATGAAGAGAGAAAATCAGCGATCCAATCGGAAACTGCGGATGGTAGACTACAAGTCGGTACTTTAGTAACGAGTCCACTATTTCAGATACGATTGAAATATCCGAAAATGCAAATAGAGATGACACTGGTCTTTTCCTATTCTTCTATGGCCTGTGTGAAAAAGTGGGCAAGACTAACCTGAAGATGAACTATGGAAAGAAAATGGCTGCTTTCATAATAGTAATTACCTGGTGGGTCTCTATATAGTAAAGAGTTCAATGTTCATTAACGTTTCTGTTATTTTCGAGAAGAGTGGGGGATTAGGACAATAGCCTGACTGACTTACGTTTCTCTCCCCCCCCACCTTTTGAGAAATTGGCTGTGTATAACCTTTTCGCCATGATGTTAGACATATACCAGACGAGTATGACAGCAAAGTAAGTTATGTATGATGAGCGTCTATTCTGGAGTGCAAATCTCCTGCACAACAGGAATGGAGGATAAAGCTAACCAATCCGGAACCAGAGGTCTATTAACATCCACATTAATGAATATTTTTCTTATGTCTTTCTGTGTACAAAAGGTACACGATAGGCTAAGGCTATGCACGCATTGTGTGGGGAGGCCATTTTCCTTGATCGCCCATACAAGAACTGGAGGGGGAGGACGATGACAAGTTAACTCCCTATCCTTTATGCCATATGGATGCTGCTTCTGGTCTTCTATGCTTCCACTCCCTCATATTCATAATTGAAATCAGATTTCAGAATTCATACTTAAAATCAGATTTCATAATTAAAATCAGACACAATAACTGAAAACAGATAAAGAAGTTGAAATGAATTTACGTTAAAAGAAGATATAAACAATACAGAGAAAAGAAGGTATAAATAATAGAGAAAAAAGAAGGTATAAACAGCAGAAAATGTAGTGTATGGTAAATAAATAGAGTTACTTGACAAAAATATTAATACCGCAAAAAAATAAAAGCAGGTTGTCTCTTCAAAATAAAAATATTGATGCTGGGTAAAATTTATATTTTTGCATACAAGAAATGAAATTTACATATATTATAATAAAAATCCGATTTTAAAAGAATAAAATATTTGCTTATTGCTTTATGAAGCTTATCCGTAAGGCATTTTAAAAGGAAAACATTTACGTTAATTGCATACTAATGCAATTTGCCTAAGTGAATAATACTTAGAGAAACTTAAGACATTGAAACTACTAAAACTAAAGTGAAATATGTGGATAATTGGAAAGAAACCTCCACGTAGCCGATCAAGGAATGCGGAGAACCGACCAAGGCTTCTAAACTAATGTCCAATTCTCCACTTCTGGCGGTGCACCCTGTTAGATATCGATTAGATGCTGAACGAACGAGGATGGGCTGGAAATTTGAGATTTAGCCGACCAAACTGTATTCTAATTGGCTTAAACCATAACGAAAAATGATGGCACAACATGACAGAATTTCATGCCTCGTCGCCCGAATAAAGAAGGCCCCCATTGTTTTCATCAGGGAATCAAGGCGAACAGCGAAAAGTCGACTACTGGAACAAATCCCAATTCGACGTCAGTAGAGATCATGATTGGTACTATCAACATAAGAAGCATCAATGGAAAAGAAATGGAACTAGCAGAAGAATTGGATAAGTAGCAGATCGACATGGTGTTAGGAAACAAAGACAAAAACAGGTGAGATCTTTCTAAGCAACAAATACAAAATATTATATTCAGGCAATAACAATCAGGAAAAAGAAGAAGTTAAAGTTTTAATATTAAACACTAAATATGAGGATAATCTTCTCGAATGACAGTTAATATCAATTAGAGGGATGTGGGTTAATACTAGAATGGGACTTATTTGTGCCTATGGTCCCACAGAAGTCTCCAAAAAGTGGAGAAAAGAGCAAAGCTAATAATAATGGAAATTACTTGCTAGATGTCCTAAGAACATGGACCAGTTATTACTAATACCATGTTCCAACATAAAAATATGCACAAAATTAACATGAAGAGAAGATGCAAGGAATAAGAAGTCTCGATTACTATGTTATTGTTGGCGGTAATGTTTTACCACTGGTTCAGGGCACAAAAATATCCAGAGAAATTGAAATAGGAAGTGATCACCACTTAGTAAATTAAAAAAAGAAGGATGAATAAGAAAGTTTTGGAACGAAGCAAAGTTGAACAGCTATCAGAGGTGAACTGGAGACTCAAATACACAAACATTATTCAAGAAAAATAAGAGTTTGAAAACAATAACGAAACGATTCAGATTCAAAGAAAATATTGATTGATTCAGATAGAGATATGTGGTGAGGTTGTCTGAAAGGACAGAAAAGCCAGAACTGAATGGTGGACTCAAGACGTTAAATAGGCAGTCGAGGAAAAGAAGAAAGCATATCAAAAGTTCCTTGCCAGGAACTTTTGATATGCTTGGGCTCTTAGAGAATACAAGATGTAAGAAATGTAAGAAAGCAAAGCACTGTGTAAAACTAGCTAAATTGGGATCTTTGGTGAAGAACATGGAAAATAAATATCAGGAAGGTGGGAAAATATTATGGAGGTTATTAAAAAATCTTAGAAATATAGGAAAGGGTACTGTAAAAGGAATCAGAGATGATAAAGGTGACATGAAACTACATGTCTGAAGTAATTACTTTGAAATATTGCTAAATGAAACAAACAATGTCAGCAATGAGGTAGAAAACACTTAATAGGAATGCAGTCAGGAATAAATTTCAATACTTGAGTAGAAAAAGCTATCAGAACCTGAAAAGCAGCTGGAGTAGATGATATTAGACAGAAATGTATAAACATGGAGCTATATAAGTTTTGCAGTTGCTCCACTGTATTATTCAGAAGGTGTAACAGAGGGTCGAATACCAAATGATTAGAGTTGAGCGCTCATAGTACCCATCTATAAAAGAGTAAACTCAATGTGAGAATTACAGAGGTATTTTCCTGCAGAGTATTCCTGGTAAGATTTATACAAGTATCATTGAGAAACAGATAAGGAAAATTGTGGAGTAAAAGCTTGAAGAAGAAAAAGCTGGGTTCAGGCAAACAGAGATTGTCAGGTTCAGATTTTCACTTTAAGACAACTAGTTGAGAAATAATAGGAATATAACAAGGATCTGTATTTAAGTTTATAGATCTGGAAAAGGCATATGCCAAGAGGAAAGCTGTTCGACACGCTCCAGTTATATAGTGTAAAGTGAACATTATATCAAAGCAATACTTAGTCTATATTTAAGTTCAGTCAGCAGTTAGAATTGAAGGAGTTACTGGAAGATGGTTTGATGTTAAATCAGTTATGAGGCAATGCCAGTGGATCTATCAGTGATTCACAGGCTGATGAAGGAAGGATTCAAAATGCATGGCTTATATTATTACCGACTGAGAAGAGAGAAGCCAAATTCTTAGCCTTTCCACCCGTCTAGTCTGGATCAGATGGAATGGTATAAGGTTAGATAAGGCAAGACGGTAAGAATCTTTATCAAGGATTTTCAACTAAAAGTGAAAATCCTTGATAGCCGGTTTCTTACGGAAGTGAAGGATTTTCCTCTCCCGGAAATTAGGATTTGTTCTCATGCAAATATTCTCATCGTATATTGTCTTTAAATTGTGTATGGGAACATACACAATTTAAAGATAATATACGTCCAATAGGCATTAGGCGAACCACCTTATTCTAATAAATTAAGATTAGGAAAAACCCAAGCCACTTGGCTGGTTGCCTGCCAAATGCTGCTCCAATACCTATATAAACACAGCCTATTGCTCCATTATTTTGACGTGAAATGTCTTTATTATACATTTTCCAACAGGAGTTAAAATTCAAAATACAGTTTCTTTAAAATAATAATATAAGACATAATATACACCTTATCAACAGCTATGTGACATGTGCAGATATGTACATAATATATTTGTGGATAAAAATTAATAACTTCTCCTGCATTCGGCTGTTATAAAAGCTTTAACATATTCCGGAAAAGTTTTGTATTAATAATTCCCACTAATTAAGATGGTTTCTTTATTGTGCTCTATGTTATTTTTTTTCATCCTACAGATGTTCTGTCAGAATCAGGTCGAGATTTACTGATGGTCACTGCCATGTTCCGACGTTATATTCTTCACTCGTATGATCACTGTTTTGTGAGAAAGAACGTGATCCTGTTGATAAGTGTAAGGACAGTACCGTAAGATTTCCGCAATTTAGAATATAAACAACCAGAGGATCTAATACAAGCTAAGAGGACTCCATATCTTTATTCTACTTCCCATAAACTCACGTAAAATGTTTTTCCTGGCATTCTCCATATCCAAACACCCATCAGATTCGGACAGAATTGGTGAACAGGACTTTGACTGTTCCACAAACATTTAACATTTGTTGTTAAAAAAAAAAAAAAGCTTTGAAAGCAGGAGATCGTTCTTGAGGCCTGGTTGGCCGAGTGGTTAGCGTATCCGCTCTCCAGCCGAAAGGCTGTAGGTTCGAATCCCGTCGTGGGCATGGATGTTTGTGATTGACAGTAGAAATATTAATTGTGGTGGTGGTGGGCGGTAATAATAATAATATTTACAGCATGTGCTGCATGCTATGACTTTTCACAGCACAAGGAAAGTGTGCTGTGGCTGTAAATTGTGTGCGTTCCTCTGACCGGTTTGCCTGTTTTGCAGGATGAAATCCTCGCCGCTTCCGTATGAGATTAAATTCACCTTCAGATAATAAAAAAAATCTTATAAAGGCTCTTCGCGTCCTAGACGGGATTCAAACCTGTTTCTGTTTTCAACCAAGAGCCTATCCTTAAGACCTGAGACAGTAAATGTTTCCACGGTATTCGATAACACTATTTAACTTCAGAGCAAAATTCATATCGGAGTGGATTATGTGACTAAGGTGTGGGACAATAGAGAATTAAGTAGTCAGTAGAAAAGTGCAAGTGTCCTTTCACACAACTGACGAACGTAATCAATTCATGGCTGAGCACTACGGATTAAGATATCTCCGCTGTTGGAACTTGGAAATTAACTGCGAGTAACGAGCAGTTTAGAATTCGTAGGATAAATCTATTCAACAGTTGAGTGGAACAATAATGAACGTGGACGCGAAGCACACTAAACCTGCGGATTTTGGTAAGCCTATGAGATGCATATCATGTGTGTGTCGGTTCTATTGCCCAAATTTTGTAAGGGGGTATTGTGAACTTAATTTAGACGGAAACAAAACACTCTCTTTCCCAAAGAATATTCCATAGCCGAAGTGTCTATACCAGTTTGTGTCATGAAAGTGAGAGATAAGAGTGGAATGTATGAATCGTAAACACCTTTCATCCTAGCATGTACAACAGTCTCAAAACTCTCTTCTCATTGATATTCCATGGATTGGTCTCTTGACACTTACCGTTGTCGAAACCTTTTCAACTAGCTTTGCTTTTCCAGTTCCGCTGATCAAGAACTGCTAAGATATATCTGCTGTTAGCACTAATCTAACAAATATTGGCCATCGATCTATATGCATTGCGTTCTGTACAAGTTTAATTTTGTATTGAACGCAATTTTCAGAGCCATTTCAGTGTGGTGTCATTCACACTGGAAATCAAATGGGATATTTCTTTTTTTGTATGGTCTGACCAATATTTTTGCACTCATGATTCAAGCAATTTGATCAGAAATCTAATCCTGACAGAATGATTTTAAATAAAAAGCTTTAATATCCCATTCCACTCAAACGTTTTGCAAGTGACTAGAGTTGTTGCTATAAAAAGTATGAAAATGCAGTACAAGAAAAAGAATGTCGCATTACAAGTGGTTGACACAAAAATACACTACAGCTCACAAAAGATGCAAAGGGAGAAAAATTAACCAAATCCGACTTTGAAAGGGCCAAAGTATAGCAACTGAGACTTCTGGTTTCTAGCTAAAGCCACTAAAGAAACTTCTGCATCTTCATGGTTACATTTTTTTCATATTATACTCATTGCCCAAACATACATCTGACATTTATTCATTATTCTCCAATTCCTGTATAAAATGAATAGTTTTTCTTAATATAGTGAAGAGAAGGCCCCTTCACTATACTAAGAACAACTTACCACTGTCTCTGGTCTTTTTCTCTGTTCACCAAGACATTGGCATAATAAAGAGCTTGGATACCAATACTTTTTTGGTTCTACTGTTTCCTCAACTGTACTAAATAAGCCCTCATTCTATATCCTTAATACAAATCTTTCATACTGGTTCCGTATCTACTCCTTACAAGAGTAGTACTAGGTAATTCCAAAACACATTCTTGTGTTTTGGAATTACCTAGAAGAATGGCCAGGCATCACTTTCCCTATCTTTTGATAATATTCCTTCGCCAACCAAAATCAGCCAAGCCAATCTGTAACCAGAGAACAACATTGGGACTTTTTTCAAATCATTTTAGGCCTGCAATAAATGAGATGGTGATTCTCACACCCACTTGATCAGTAAGTTAAAATATTTTTCTAAATATTTATTTCCACTATAGTAATCAGTTCATTGGATATCAGTAAAATGCTGTTTAGGAAAGGCCATATATTATCATGATGTGGCATCTTCCAGGCATAGCGATAAATGCGGAGAAAATCGATGAGAGAAGAGAAATATTATTCTTTTAGTTAAAAGAAATCGTTACATTTTTCAGGCTAAAGTATTTTCAGAATTTTCCTCTTATTTTCAGAATAATGTATTATCTCGTGAATAGATGTTCATAAGCTTAGGAAATACATTTAGTAGTGGAAGTCTCCGTAAATAGACAGGATGAGCACAAATGATCGGAGCGATGTTATAAAAAATGCATACAGAAGAGAACTTACACTGATGTAAGCCGAATTCAAAGTGTTTTTGGTAAACTAGTGACAATGAATAAATTTAATTCATTTTTGTACTTTTCCAAGACAATAAGATAATACCTGAGTGAATACAGAAATCTTTTGTTTTCCCTTGTGAACTAGTTTCTCTCCATAACCTTCCTTATTTGAAACTAAAATTTCGGAAGAAAATTTTCCAAGCGCATCCGTACGTGCGAGCACAATTTAAGACTATATGAAGAGACTAACTATATATTCCAAAAAAAGAAGAGTTCAGGTAGACATGATAGGGAGAGTTAGTTATCGGCGATTCTTTCCTTTCATTCTCAGTAATGAACTCGTCGGGAGACATTTGCGAGTTGTGACTATCACTGTCATGGAAAATTTTGAGAAACGTTTTGTCTTTTATTCTACACTGTTACGTTACGCAAAAATAAAAATAAAAAAAAGATTAGGTACTATGTCATTTTGTTGTGACATAACACAACAAAGTCCTCTTAGTGCAGATAAAACTCATGTCTAGAATTTAATGGCAAAAAGTAAAAATGAAGATACGAAAAAAAATGAAAAGTTATCTATCACTCATTTATCCAAAAATCCGACAGAACATCTTAATCATTGTTTAAATGAAAGTAAGTAAAATAAACGATAAATTGAATTAAGTACGCTAGTGTACCAAAATGCTTTTGAAGTTCTCCTTAATATGTTAGCTCCACTTCTGTATACCGCGCAATTTATGTATTATTTCATTTTTTCAAACAAACTTTTGGAATTGCTCAGACAATTGGTGTTTACCCCTTATTATGAATATACATATAAAGAAAATCAATAATATAGCTGAATTTTGGAGCGAAGCTAGTTTCCGGTGTTTTTTTATTACTATTATTATCTAGAAGATTCAATTATTTTGTCATTCTAATTTTTTAAAACATCACGAAATGTCCCGAGGCAGTAAATATAACATGACACTAAAACTAGCATTACAGGAGGTTATTTGATGAAATGCTGCACAAGAAAATGGCATCAGCATATAGGACGCATCGCCAAGAGGCAAGTGTACATGTTATACACTTGTGTACATATAACACAGCATGCATACACACACAAACATATGCAAACACGTAAATCATGCTTGATCATTCACAATACCTGAAGTGCTAATTTGAAACTAATTTTCAAGCAAACATTTGGAAATTGTAGTACTAAAACAAGCAAATATCTTTACATGCGAAAAACATGCCATGGTCAATTACATAAAAGATGTTAAGTGGAAGAAAGAATGGGCATATGAATGAAATTTGCTGCAAGAAAACGTGAAACGGTTAGACATAAAATGTTAAATTATTTGACAATAAGTATTCAGCACAACAAACAAATGAATATCTTTCAATTTTTAGACCTCAGACCCAAGTTTTGTTACAATAACACGAAATCATGGGACTCGAAATGTAAATCATTGCTTAAAACGATACGAAATTCAGTGCTATGACTATGATTTATTTGAAATAACATAACAAAATTATGTGCTAGCGAACCACATTCAAAAATAGCAAATTTCTGATAACTGGTTAGAGTGTAATGTTTACTTAACCAATCACATATGCTTTTCTACTCTATTACTACCACTGCTATTAGCAACCTGGCTAAATCATGTCTTTTTTTCCTTTTTTTATTAAGTTAATATGAGCTACACCAGATTTTTAATATGCAATATGTATTAAATTACATTTCATAATGACTCAAATTAAGTTTTTTTTCGTAAAATTATATTCTAAATATCTAAAGACATAACGACGTGAGAGCAATATGTGAGAGTAAGGGATGAGAGATGCTAGTTTAAATGCAAATAAAAGCATGGATGGTGAGGTGAATGAAGAGTTATATGTAATGAGAGAGTGCTTACGTGTAGTTTTTTTTTATGGGACGAAGCGTAAGCTTGAGAGACTGATTTAGCGTTTGGCGTGTGGTGCTTCTGAGGGAAAAAAAGAGGTAGCAACGAAGAGAAAGGAATGCTCGTCAAAGAACGATAGAGTAGAATGAGAATTTTGTATGGCGCCTCTATGATAAGAGGAGTGCTTCATGAGGAAATGACGAAATCATGTTTTCCAGGTGCAAAACTTAATGACGTTAGTGATGCTATTAGTGTGCAAAAGGGTAAAGTGAAAGAATGGATTGTTTTTGCAGATACAAATGATCTGAAAGGATAAAAGTATGATATGAGGGAGGATATGAAAGAGTTACCGACTGTAGCAAATTAGAATACTGAGGGTATAAAGATAGTGAGTCTGTTGCCGCGGTATGATAAAGGTTACTTGTGAAGAAGGGCCATTATTGCAAATAACTCAATGCATAGGTTGTGTAAGAGAAATGGAGTGCAGTTTCTTGATGTGTGAAATGAGTTTGTTGGCCGAAAAGACAAACAAGGCAAATGATTTGCACTTAAATGGATTTGGTGTTAGGAGTCTAGAAAAAGTGCTGCTGTCTAAATCTACTACAGTCAACAGCAGTTTTTCTAGACTTAGAGAGGAAGCTGGTGAGGGTGCATGCAAGTAGGTGAGAAAATGCAGACTTGAGTCTCTGAGGCAGTAAAAAAGAATGGGATTGTGGGTACATGACATAAGGTTAATTATGGACCTATGAGGTTTATATCATTTATATATATACTAATGACAGAAGTATTAGGAACAAGATGGAAGAGATTTTAGCACTGGTTAGTTCCTATTGGCCAAACATTACTGGTATTAGTGAGACGCTGACTGATGATGATGTAATTATAGGGACAGAAACTAATGGTTATAGTATATTATGGCGAATAGACCCAACAGAATGGGGGGTAGTGGAGGGTATTACTGATGATATTAGATAAGTTACAGCCTAAAAGAATGCTAGTACAAACAGGAAATCTGGTGTAAGGCTATATGGTGTAAGATACAAGCTCACATGGCAAAATATTTAGTTGGCTGCTGCTTTAGGCCAGGGAATGCAAAGGATGATGTAGGCGATATGTATCAGCAAATAAATTCACCAAGTAGATGGAGGGTAATTATTATGGGTGACTTTAATTACAGGGATATAGATCGGAAGGCGGAAATGTCATATGGGCGGAAGGAAATGGAATTTATGCAGCTTCATAGGAATAATTACCTAAGGCATCTTGTAATACAAGGTATAGAAGGGAGATCGCGAGTGCTGAACCTTGTGATTACATCTGAGGATTTGTGTATAACCAAGATAGATATATTGCCGCCAATCGGCGAGAGTGATCATTCAGTTTTGACCTGTAATGTGGTTAAGCATATAGAATTTTCAGTAAAGGAGGGTTTGATGTGGAATTACAATGCTGAGAACTGCGAGAAACTCAGATTTCTAGAAGCGGTATCATGTGATGATATGCTTCAGGGAAAAGATATTCATAGTGTGGGAAGTGATAAAAAGATGTTTCAAGAAACAAATAGTCAACTGCAGACCAAGAATTAAGAGAATTAATAAACTGGGAATTAAATGGATGAGATACAGAATTAAGCAGGAGTTAAAAAGAAACAGAAGCATGTGGAAGATATTCATAGATAGAGGTGACCAGCAAGCCCATGAGCAGTATAAAGCACAGGCCAGAAGAGTCACTGGTATGGTAAGGAAAGCAGTATGAGAAGATATTAACCGAGCGAGCCAAGAGTAATGCGAAATAGTTCTTTTAATATATATGTGGGCAAGCGATAGAAAGAAAGAATGAATGAATCACAATAGAATGATTTTGAAGAATGCAGACGGGAGGGAAATGACTGAAGCAGACAAACTAGTTGAATTATTAAGTAATCATTTTGCAAGCATGTATCGTCCAGGCGACGATTAATGGATATGAAAGGAATTAATGTGGAAATAAGGAGAGGAAGTCGAGGTAAATAGGATATTACAGAATCTGGATGTCAACACAGCTATGGATTTGGAGAGGATATTAGCTCGTATATTACGAGAATGTGCTATAGGAATTGGTAGTGCCTATGACTGGATTGCTTAATCTGAGTCCCATCTCGGGTAGAGTCCCAAGGAGGTAATAATAGTTCCATTGCATAAAAGTAGTTCCAAGACAGAATTAACTAATTATAGATCAATCAGAATTTCAGGAGTGGTGGTCAAAGTATTGGAGAAGTTGATTAAAGACAAAAGTCAGGAATGGTGGATAGAAATGGGATATTGTATGAGGGGCAGCATGGTATTTTTGTGAAGGGTGGGTCATGCTTCAGTAATTTATTTATCTTCTATAATAGTGACATCTGAGCAGGATAAAGGTAATGGCTACACGGGCATACTGTTGAACTTCGCAAAGGCGTTTGATAGGATACCGCATGGAACCCTGATACATAAATTACATTAAATGGGTATGGACATGAAGCTGGTAATGTGGATAAGAGTTTACTTGGAGAGATACCAGACAGTGGATTATACAGGTGCACAGTCCTGTAGAAGGCTCTTGTCTAGTGGGGTGCCACAGGACTCTATATTGGGCCACAACTATTTAATTTGTTTATTAATAACATAGGAAATGATCTGAGAGGAAATATTCGTTTGTTTGCAGATGATACAAAATTAGGTAGAGCAATCGTCAATGAAGATGACGATGATGATTTGCAGAATGATTTTAGACTGGCAATATGGGGAAAGAAAAACGAATGCTGGGGGGATTATAGGATTGATGTAGACAAAATATTTCAGTACATGAATAATGTGAGGAAAACTAGATATCATCCATGGAAATTGAGTAAGAGTGGTGTGGTTAGTAAGGACTAGATTGTTTTTTTGCTTGGATAGTGCTGAATGAGTGGAATACAAAGCCCGAATTGTTTGTGTGTGCTTTGTCGGTGAATGATTTTAAGGCAAGATATGACAGATATTATACAGGTATTTGTAATTGTCGATTTGTTTTTTAAATGGACCTTCCGCGATGAGTCTACAGACTCCATGGAGGTACCTGCATAATAATAATAAATAGAACATAAATATTTATTCTTAATTTGAAGGAAGTGATGTAGCTATTAATTATATGGAAAAAATAATTGCATATTGATCTATTAGCAATATATCCAGAGATGCCTATAAAATAAATGTATACAAGATAAAAATAGTGAATCGAACCACAGTGCTGTAACAAAGGCGTGGCGAAAGAGGCGCCCGCAACGGGCGAACTAGGTTTGGAGCGCAAAATGTAAAATATAAATAAATAGATATAAAAGTCCGCTATTTTATATTGTATTTATTTTTAAATTTCAGCAATACGCCGATTTAGACACACAAATTCTGCAACACACTGCAACTCATTTTGAACGGGTTCATAGTAAGTATTTAGTAAAATTTAACTTGTTACATTTAAATTTTTCAAAGGTTTTGTCATTTTTGGGTTAGGGGGCACAAGTTAGACACTTGCCACTGGCGCTTCATATCCTCGTTACTGTACTGTCAAACCATTAGGCAATGGTTCGATTTACTATTTAGAAATGGATGAATAGGTTAATCAGTTTTTCCCATAAAAGAAATATGGAAGAGAACTGGACAGTAAAGGTTTGTCTTTTAAAAGGATCATTTATGAAATTTAACAAGATAGCCTGAAGATTTCTGCAATGTGAACTTTTTCCCTTCCGTTTTACATAATGATCTTTTCATATGAATTAAAAGAGTATGATATAATATTATTTTTCTATATAGTTATCAATTAAAATTTTCGTGAAATATTGCGAAGCCTTTCATTTTTTTTAAATATATATGTTCAGTGATTTTTTTTTGCTTTCATAAATAACAAAGTAAATACCTCGCTAATTTAAACAAAATAGTACCTGTCATACAGTGTTAGATATTTTTTAAGGTTGAAAATATACACCCAATTTGCTTAAACTTCCGACTTATGTAAAATTTGCAAAAACTCCTTCTCTAAATTTAATAATACTTATATATCCAGTGCTGGCTAATGCTACAGAAGTTACCCAAGTAAAGAATACATTTAAAGTATGTCTAATAAAAACATTTATTAGACATACTTAAATACAAAAATAAAAGAATTAATTATGGGAAAATGAATGGCATTCATATGTTATATTCGTTATATGCATATAACACACACTTATTCAAACTTGTCAAAACTTCCTGACTAAAACCGCTATTTTAGTCAGGAAGCTTAGACTGTGTATTCTAAACTTCTTTAATTATCAGAAATGCTTATTAAAATGTGAAATTTTAAAACCACAATAAAAAGCATAGTCGTAACACCGTAAAGATTACAGAGTAATATTACAAAATTTTAAATGTGCAATAATAGCAAATGTCCAATATACTTTGGGTAAATCATTTGAAACCATATGCAATATTATAACTATTAAACCATTTAAAATTCAAACAGCAAAAATTAATAATTATACATGTTAAAAATAAATAAATATTGTATAGATAGTTCACAGTACACTTCAATAAAAATTCGTTTATACAAGTAACCGAATAATTCATAATGTTCGGATGACTGAAATTATGAATTTATAAAGCAAAGTAACCAACTATTTCATTTCCTCTAGTAAATAAACCATAAAGTTAATTCTCTAAGTACACTATACTAAACAATAGTAAAACCTAAATTACTAACTAGGCACTAGATAGTTTTCTGCTAAATAAACCATACTTTACAAGGGTGAAGTGATCCTTTCGCAGGACCAACTTTCTACGCTACTTAGTGCTGCTAAAAAATCTGAATGTTTAGATCTGTACAGAGGTTGCACATTGAGATACTAAAAATATTGATATTCAGGAGCAGATTAAACATGAATCAAGTAACCAGGTCTTGTTAATTATTGAGGTGCAACCAAAACAGTAGCGGCATAAAGACCAATATATCATCAAGAATAAATGAACTAGATACACCAGAAGATATACACACATAAGTCAGTTCCTGACAGGACTGTCAGGAACTGACTATCCACTAAGTGAGGTTTCTGTTTCTCATCCAAATAATATCTTAGTACATCTCATAACTCATCTATACAGAGTTCAGTATTGGTAAAATAATCGTAACAAAATGAAGATACAGTAATAGAAATGGAGGAATCGCAGGCCGTGACAACATCTTTTGACAGTTTGCTACAAGATCCGATGTTAATTCCATTAACAAATACGACGCATATTCTTAATGCTGTTGAGTTAATCGAAACTCACCCAAATTACATAGAAGGGCAAAGTGAAGATAGCCAAATCTCAGTTCCTTGTCCTGTATCACCTAAATTATCTACTTCTTGTCAAGTTGCACAAAGTTGATAAAAGATATTGAACCTGGTGTCAACTCTTATTACCTATAAGTACAGTTTTGCCATTTGCCAGTCCTTAAAATAAAGATAGTAGTAGTTCCACGTGATGATGTCTTGGAATACATTGCTTCCGCCAAGCATTCATAAAATACATAATCAGCAGCTTTCACTACAAGGTCAGAATGTCGCTCAGAAGAAACACGAGTCAATTAATTATCCTTGTGACAACATCAGTGTGAGATCTGATGCAGATGCTGCACAACCAAAAATAATCAAAAGCATAATATGAAGCTGCACATGAAATTATCAGGCATGAATCTTCATGTTATCATATATTGGATACGAATATGAAAGCAGAGTTGATGAAGATGAGACAACAGATGAAGTGCATGCGAAATGAATTAAAAGAATTACGGACGTACATGGAAGAGTGAAAAATAATCGAAGGAAAGATGACCATGCGAGAGATGCAACGAATGATTCGAGAGTGGCGCTCTGTGGAGATTCCGTTATTACAGGTGTGGTGAATGAAAAGGTGCATAAGGTTTTTTTTCCCTGGTGGTAGAATGAGCAGAGTGATTGAAGTGCTGGACATGAGGAATAAGAGAGCAAAAGAGTTGGTGGTTATAGTAGGGACGAATGCTTTGGATGGGAACAAGGAAAATGTCAGATTGGATATTAACTGCCGCGATACTAATTTTTTTCCGTCTTCACAGGCCACTGCGCTGAATCGTCATATTATGTTATTCTAGTGATTATGTCACTTAACCGGGCTGTGAAAACCATGTGTTGTTTGCTATAACAAAATATCAACAGAAAGCAGAAGAAATGTTGAAACTAAGAAAGCATCGACTTCTCGGTGGAAATGTGACCAGTGCGAAAAATATTACTGTGTGACATGCATTTGCGAAGCCCATGATTGCACTCTTTAGCAATTAGCTATTTTGTTTTTCATTTATTGACTAAATATAATAAAAATAACGTTTTATTTATTGTCTTCAAGCTGAAATCAAAATAGCTTTCGTTTCTTGCCATTTTGAAATAAATACTTCAATTATTTCCTTTGTTTTATTGAAACACTTGCGAAAAAATAGTAAAAATATATACATATATTTTCTTATTTTGATACATGAAAATTTTCAAGTATTTTGATGGACTAAGCTCGGTTTCTAGTGCACTAGGCCATGCTTATATACAGCCCATGCATTAAAAATAGTTGCTGTGAGACACAGCTGTTTCACTAAAGAATAATGACAAGTTAACCTGTGAAACTGATACGTATCACATGGCGCTAGCGGAAAGTATGCGTGAGGCACACTTGTTGCATACGGTCAAAGTGTTAAGGAGAGTAAAAGATAACAGTGCGATAAGCAGGTTAGTCTGTGCATTGCCAAGGTATGATAGTAATGAATTGAGACAGCGAGCAAAGATTATGAATGATATGTTAGTGCAGTTATGTGAGGAGAAAGGAGTGCATTTTGTGAATGTGTCGGTTGAATTTAAGAAAGGGATGGAACTGTATAAATAATATAGGCTGCATTTAAATGATGGTTTTGGACTGAGTCGGCTGGAGAGATTGTTTCTGGCAGGAGAGGTAACGAGTGTAATGAACAGGTATGAGGGAGTGCGAGGTGATATGAAAGAGCAAAAAACAGGGTGGGGAGGCTTGCAAATGGAGAGGTGAATATCATGAATTAAGTAAATTAGAGAGTGGAAACATAACACAAACAGGGAAAGGGGGTCAAGAGTGGACGGGAAGACACTTTATGAAGCATGTAGCCAGCAAAGGTTGGTCGATTGGTAGAGCCTCTGCTACTAATGGCTCGCAAAAAGTTAAGCAAGTTTGAGCGCGGTTAGTAGTTGGAAGGAGTTCAATCGCTCGATGCTGTTGGCACACTCTCCCTCGATGAGTCTTTGGACTCCCTGGAGGTGTCACATAATAATAATAATAATAATAACATGTGGCTGCTGGATTCAGAAGTGAATATGTGAAGGGGAAAAAACAGATTGAGATGGTCTGGGTATGAGGAGAGTTGTAGAATTGGTGGTAATATAGAGGAAGGGACTGGGGAAGTTACTGAAGAGTCACATCGGAGGAGAAGTGATGTTCGTAGGACTTGTAGAACCAGAAATGATTTGCTATGTCAGAAGTATTCGAAATAAGGAAAACGAAATTGTTGCATTACTTGAGTTTATTCACCCCAAAATTGTTGGTATAAGCGAGACATGGTAAGATGACGATGATATCCTGACAGGAATAGAGATGAAGGGATATTATATTTTTCGTGAAGACAGCAAGGAAGAAAGGTTCGTTTCTTCTTGTTGTTGGTAGCAGATGAGTTGTGCCCATCTAAGGTGGATTTGAAAGATGCAAATAGTGGTCACCGTTTTGGAGCAGTATGGTGCGAGGTGGAGGTGAATAGGATGAAATATTTAGTTGGGTGTTGATATAGACCTGGTAATATGGATGATAATGAGAAGGAAATGTATAGACAATTTAGCCTGGCTAGCTAGAAACGAGTGATCGTTATAGGCGACTTTAACTGTGGCAATATAGAATGGAATCAAGAGACTACATCTAAGGGCAAAGAAAATGAATTTCTGGAATTTTTGAAAGACAATTACCTTAGGCAGTACCTAACAGATGGTACACGAGGATCAAGAGTATTGGATTTGATCATATCATCAGATGATGTTATTATAAATGGGGTATCAAATCTTCCACCACTTGGTGAGAGTGACCATGAGGTGATTACTTGCAGGGTGACCAGTCATTCGAGGACGTCTGTATATGTGGAATTATAAGGCTGGTAATTATGAAAAGCTCAGTAAACAGCTTGAGACAATAAATTGGAAAGAGGAACTGGATTGAAAGGATATCAATGCTGCTTGGGCCATACTCAAGTACTGTTTGGTAGAGGCAATATCAGAATGTATTCCAAAAGTTAAGAGGGTAAAAGAGCAGGTGTGAAATAGATGAATCAAGAGATGAGGTATGCAATCTGGAAGAAAAAGGTATTACGGAATAAGCAGAATATGAGTAGTTGTAACAATCAATTGCATGAGAAGTATAAAGAGCAGACGAGAAAGGTGACTCGCTTGATAAGGGTAGCACAAGTGCAGCATGAGCAGTAGTTAGCTAATGCGGCTAAAAAAACCTAAGAAGAAAGAATGATTATGGAAGGATGGGACTGATTAGCGAAAATGGAGGAATGATAATCGCTGCGCCGGATATAGCTGAGATATTTAACGAGCAATTTATAAAAATATTTCATTCTTCTGAATGTGACATCATGCAGAACTTGTATGCAGTGGGAAAGGAGGAGGAGGAACTGTTAGTAAGTGAGCAGGAGGTATACGAGGAATTGAATAGACGTGATATAAATAAGGCTGTAGGACTTGATGCTATTTCACCGCGTGTTTTGAGATGTTCCGGAGAGTTAACAACAGCTTTTACATATCTTTTTAACATGAGTCTTGGACTGGATCAAGTTCGAAGGAGTGGAAAGAGGGTAAAATTGTTCAAATTAATAAGGGAGGTAAGAAAAAGTAGTGCTTTGAATTATAGACCATTCTGTGTGTCTGGAATTGTGGTTAAGGGGTTAGAGAAATTAGCAAGGACCAAGAAGATTCAGAATTGGGTTGAGAACAGAAAAATACTCTTTGGTGGCCAGCATGGATTTGTTAGAAATCTGCTTACTTTTTATAATAAAGTGACAAATGCATTGGATAAGGTTGTTGCATATACAGTGGTATATTTAGATTTGACAAGTCGTTTAATAAATTTTCACATGACAAGATGAAATTAAATTGGAAAGGACGGAGCTGAACAGTAGATTAGTTCGCTAGATTGGAGACTGCTGTCTGATAAGTATCAATGAGTTGTCTATGGAGGAGCGATATCCCAGAAGAGGAAATTTACTAGCGGTGTACCCCAAGGGTCTGTTTTGAGTCCATTGCTGTTTCATTTGTATGTAAATGATATTTGGAGAGATCTGAATGGTGATATACAGTTTCTTGCAGATGATGCAAAGTTCTGGAAAGCTATCAGGAGTAGAGTGGATGCTATGGCTTTGAATACAGTGGATGAATGGGTAAATGAGTGGGAGTTATCAATTTAATGTTGCAAAGTGTAAGGTTTTTAAATTTGGAAAGCAGAGATGGGACATACAGTACATAATCGGTGGAAATATCTTGGAAAAGATAGAGGAAATGAGAGATCTGGGAGTGATTGTGGACACGGATCTAAAATATTGGGGCTAAAATATCATGTTGCTAAAATTATGAGGACGGCACAGCGGTTAATGACAATGATGCAGAGGGCACATTAAAAATGTTATCGTTCCTTGTATAAGACTTTGATCGGGCCACATATGGATTACTGTGCACATATTTGGTCACCTGGATTTCAAAAAGATAAAGATGTATTGGAAAAGGTTCAGAGACGATTGACTAAGGTAGTTTATGGCCTCTGGAATGTTGAGTATGAAGACAGATTGACAAAATTCAATTTGCAGAAATTGGTGGATAGAAAGAGGAGGAGGAGAGGGGATATGAACAAGACATAGAAGCTGTTAAGAGGTTATTACCAGATTAATGTCGGGGAAATTTTGCATAGCATCGATGAAGGTGGGGAGAGAACAAGAGGTAATCCCTAGAAGCTGTATAAGGAGAGTGTGAACAAGGGATTGAGGAGCAGGTTTTTTGCATGGTGAGTAATTGGAAAATATTGCCCCCGAGAATGTAGTGAGCGCAGAGACAGTGAACATATTTAAGGCACGGTATGATAAACTGTTTGTAAACACTGGATCTCCCGCGATGAGTCTTTGCCTTCATGGAGGTTTTTTATAATAATAATAATAATTCTAGATTCTTCTTTAGAAATCGTTTTCATAAACTGTTAACTAACGTTTAAATCACTATAAAATAAGGCATACTAGAACCACTGCCTAATATTTACGTGATTGATTCGCCAATTTTGAATCAACCAAAATGAGGTGGTTAGGATGATCTTTGAGCAACTGCTAAGTTTATGCGGACCCTGTATTGGACTCCATAACTCACTAAGTTAGAGGCCCCATAGTTTGGTGGCTAATGGACTGATTAATAAAGCAGCTTTAATTTTTCTATTTACAGTGCATGTGCAACTGTTGAACTTAGAATTTCAATTTCATTACTGGTATATTGTATTTAGCAGTAAGTTCATTACTGCATTTCATTTATCAGGATAGATGGGGTTTTGTTTAAAAAAAATCTAATTCGTAGCACCCACATGCCTTTTTTCTATATAATTTCACTTTGTAAATATTTTTCTCAGCTCCTTTACTATCTCCCACACTCCCTTGTTCTGACCAGTTTTCCCACGAAATACTTTAAAATATTTTTTCATAAACATATTGCTTGTGATGCTAAATAATAAACTTCTTCAAACCATTTTTGTATCAGGATTATTCTTAAGTTTAACCAAATTCTAGCTTTGTAACACAAGATTCACTGCGGATAGAGAGCATGGCGCAGCTAATTCATAATATATATATATATATATATATATATATATATATATATATTTATCGTATAATCGTACTGTGTGTGTGTGTATTCTAGAAATTCGAACTTTCGGTTTGCAACCGAAGATTTAATGAATTCAATAAAGTTACTTCCAATGAAGTCATTCGTCACAAGTTGATAATGTCTCATAAAATGATGCTAATAAAATATCTTTTAATATAATGTTTCTTAGCAGTTGCCCAGAGATCATCCTAACCACTTCAACTTGGTTGATTCAAAATTGGCGAATCAATCATGTAAATATTAGGCAGTCGTTCTAATATGCTTTATTTTATAGTGTTAAGTTAGTTAACAGTCGAAACTTTTCCGTAAAAAATGATGTGTATGCTATAATGAGAAAGGCAGAATTACTCATAATTACGAGATTTGGATGCATCGTGTACATTAACTTGATATCTGTGAGATATTCTTCACTAGGTGGAGCTTTTTTATGCATATAACACACACTAATACAATCTTGTCAACACACTCTTCATATTGGGAGGGGGCATTTATCTTCTATGTTAGTCAGGTAATCTCCAAAGAAATAATTCAATATTCAAAAATCTTATCGCCAAATATTTTGGTCCTGCGCCTAATTTGATAATGTTTTTTTACCTAATACACCTCGAACCACTGAGAAGTTTGTCAGCCTTTTATACTGAAAACAAATAAAAGAAATACAGATCTAAAAACTTAAAATTTCAAGAATAAAGTATTTTTTTCAACTTTTATTCTGAACACATTTCTCCCAGGCTGATTCAAAAATACCCGCAAGATGCTGTTGGGTGTTAAGAACTCGAGATAATATCTGAAATGTTTATTCTTAATCTAAATTATTATTATGTAACATCACTAGCAAAGATTTTCCAAAACAAATTCCAATCACAGCAGAAATAATATAGCATCATTTCTAAAGAGAAATTTTTCTAGAAGTGAATACTTCGTGTAGAATTACACGAAGACAACATTTATCCTCAACAGCACGAATAGTATGTGTGGTTTTCTTCAAAGAAAGAGCACATCAACTAAAACAGGAACATTGAGCTTTTCAATAAACTATTAATACAATTAAAATTACTTTTCTTCTTCTTCACATAAGCTATATTAATGGAAATATATGCTAAGGAACGTGGTAAATAAAGAGATTAACGTCTCCAAAATGCAAGAACAGCAGTTCATAATTTGAGCACAAAAATGAAGACAAGCGGTAAGCAGCCTCCATCACTTATCAATAGAATTATCCTATAAATATGCCATGTAAGTCCAAAGAAGTAATTGAAATAGTTACTCTCATAGTACGTCTAGTAACTGAAATAGGATCGCGAATTTTCAAGCCGGCCCTCAGAACACTAAGATATTCATACTAAATCGCAGTAAATCCATTACGTTTCTCAGGGTAATAAATCATAAGAAAGGAGTTGGTATTGAATTCATTGTGAAAAAAAAATCTGGATAAATAACCTTTGCAAATAAATGATTACATTTGGCGAGTAAAGAATCACTTTACTGACTTTAGAAAAAAAAATGCTAATAAATTACAACTGTTTGTTTCAGTCAGTTCAATATGATATTTCAACATAAAAAAAGCGGGGGGGGGTGTATAAAGTAATATAAATTTGAATGAAATGGAATTATTATAACATATTGCAGATTTATTTATGAGAACGCGTAGCCATTCCACCAAAATCGATAACCATAAAGAAACTATATTCTTGTGAAAACATCCCAAAAAATATTATAAAAATCAAATTTTAATGTCCCTGTAATATATCACATACTGAGTAAATATGCCTTATTTACAGAGAAAACGATATTATAAAAATGGAAACGCATGTCTATCTAATCATAAAAAAAGAGAAAACTCTGCAGCAATTTCAAAAGAAGCGGCCGCACTGGAACATGGCTTGGGAAAGCCCACTCGCCAATAAATCAAACTGAGTATTTCACAATCTTGTGGGTTCTCTTAAGGCAATCAAAACAATTTTTTAAAAATGAAATTTGAACTTGACCCGAGAAAGAGAACTGTTGTTGAGTGATGTTCATTCTGTAACGAGTTATACGTATAACATTTAAAAGTCAGTGACGTCAACATTTTAGCGCTTGAGTTAGAAAAACTAGCACATTCCTATAATAAATATCCTAAGGCAATTTGACTTTTTTAGAGAAAAATAGCATCCTAATATAGATGATATAAAATTAAATATAAGCCACTACTTTAACTAGCATAAATATAACTAATAACATAATTATAACAAAGAACAAGTTTAGTAGAACATGAGTATAGTACATGAAGAATATGTACTAAAAGAGATATGTATAACTAATACCATGAATTTTAGAGAGACAGAAAACAAAATGGCTCAGTACATTTAACGGAATCAGTCAAAGAAACCGTGTGTTATTCAATTTATGGAACAGTATTGACATTTTCGATTTTTATGTAATTTATGTAAAATAAACAGAGTAATAATATATTGGCATTTTGCTAGATACGTAAAGTAAGGTATTAAGAAATGAAATCAGCAGCAAAGAATTTCTAAAATGGGTTTAAAATCCACTGAGATGCTATTCCATTACATTGATCTGAGATTAACTGAAAACTTAAATACAAACTATCTACTGCTAGAGAATATTTCAAAGGCATTCCGAACATTTTTTTAGTAATCGCGAGTCATGTTTGATTATTCTATACTAACAACATTTCATGTATTAAATTTAATGACTTATTAAGTGCATTAGAGAACTGGAATCAGAGAGGAAGTCCTAATAAAGCACTGATATGAAAAAGCTTATCCTAATATCAAGTCATAAAATACAGGTTAGAGCTCTAATTAAAACGACACTTTTTGTGTATGTGTGTGTGTGTGTGTTGTCCCTGAAATTACTGGCTAATTAAAAAAACACCTTTTGAATGTCTGAACTATCATTAGCAAGTAATTTTCTTCTATTTATCTGAGTTTTCCAAGTTAGATGTTTAATTACTTGTTGGTCTGAAAGAAGCTGAAGAGCTAGCGAATTGAGTCGACTTATCAGTATATATACTACTGATAAATGGACTCCATTCGTTAGTCTTTCGTCTGTGTGTGTGTGTGTGTGTGTGTGTGTGTGTGTGTGTAGAAAGTTTTTTTAACTTGGGTATATTATGTATTCAAGATACCAAGTAATTTTATATAAACTTGATTTTTAATCCTATTTCCCAAGTAAGCAAACAAATAAGTAAGTCAAGTTTGCGCCTGCCCGTAGTACAAGTCTGAGGCAACTCGTGGTAAAGGTAGATTAAGCTCTGATCACTTTCCTTAGTATTTTTCCCTTAATGTAAAGCACATCCCCTTGCAGAAATGTATGATGCTATGCATTAAAGGCAATGGTCACTACCCATATCGGTTTCGACCTTTATTGAAGTCTCGTCAGTGGGAGCCAGACCTGATAATGCTAAGGTTGAAGTAATGCAGAGCTTATGAATTTTACCTAAACAAGTTACCACAAGGTGCTTTGACCTTATTAAATAATTCTATTATTTAATAAAGTAATAATTCTATAATTTTTATAACTTATATAATTCTATTAATAAGGTCAAAGCACCTTGTGGCAACTTGTTTAGGTAAAATTCATAAGCTCTGCATTACTTCACCCTTAGCATTGTCAGGTCTGGCTTCCACTGACGAGATCTCAATAAAGGTCGAAACCGGTATGGGTAGTGACCATTTCCTTTAATGCATAGCATCATACATCTCTGCAAGGGGATGTGCTTTACATTAAGGGAAAAATACTAAGGAAAGTGATCAGATCTTAATCCACCTTTACCAAGAGTTGCCTCAGACTTGCACTACGTGCAAGCGCAAACTTGACTTACTTATTTGTTTGCTTACTTGGGAAATAGGATTAAAAACCAAGTTTATATAAAATTACTCGGTATCTTGAATATATATATATATATATATATATATATAAAGCGTTGTTTCCACAGAATAATTAAACATTTTAATTACTTAACAAAATCAAGAGAATTTAAAAATACTTTTGATTTTGTAGTTATTAACATTATTAATTAATTATTTATTTTTATGATATATTTGACTTGAAATCATCTATATGCTTTATGTTATGAATTAAGTTGCATACAGCATAGTTAAATCCTGGATTAAATCCAATATCCCTAAAAACACGATATCGTCAGTGTGGAATGAGCTACATAAGCTATCCTTACTTCCATTGGATTTCATATTACTATTATTCTTGATTTCATATGTATACAAAGAATAGCAATATATGCACAAAATGCAGAAGATATGTTTAGATAACATAATACATTACAAATTATTCCAAACAGTTATGTTTTAATCAATTAGTTAAAACAATTTATGATACTGTACCTCGTCAGTTTCTGAGCCTAAGAACAGGAGATCAAATGGAATAGCGGCAACGATGTCAATGATAAACCATCCGCGGAGGTAATGGACGGCAATTTTCCCCGGGTGGCTGACAACCTCGTCGTTCGTATTGACGTACGTGGTGCGGAAGTTGATAAGAATGTCGATGATAAACATTACGTCGACGAGTAGGTCGATGATGATGATGGGGTCGTCACCGTACTTCTTGTTGCGTTTGTTATCAGATTTTTCTTCATTTAATAGGAATGCGGCGACATAAGGGGTAAAGATGGCGGTATAGATAACCAACAAGAGGATGATCCAGTCCCAAACCGCTTTAAAGGGCGAGTAGTGGAGGATGGTCCATTTGTGAACACGTGGTTTTTGAAGTTTGTATTCAGGAAGAACATCTTCTCCTAATGATAGCACCTAAAATGAGAACCTTATAAGTACTAAATATATCGTGCATGAATGATAATGTTCAAGCACTCGTCACGTATTATTTTATTAAAGTTCAAAAAGTGATAATACGGGATATTCTTTAGACACAATATCGTATCAATTTGTTACCATGTAAGCCATTTACCATAAAAGGCTCTATTTAAACAATTTCAGTTTTAACTGCATCATCATCATCATCATCAAAAGAAGAGAAAATGAAATACTAGTTAATTTATTACTGAATTAAATTTAATATAAATGAAAACAGCTTGAAATATGTGTTTGAACTTGATCTAATTATCCTAATTACAAACCAAATTATTTAAATTATAAAATAAAAAGAAATCAACAATTCAAGATAAGTCAGGCCATCATTTATTCATTATGAATAAAGTAACCCTATTTCAGATTTGAACTCAGAACGATGACACTGTCATGATGAAGTGCAAGAAGGCAGTTTCTCTGTATAACTTAAGTTGTTCTGTTTGATACAGAAAAATGTGGATATGACGCAATGTTGCCATAAGAACAGATTCCACTTTTAGTATCTAAGTAATAATATATTGAAATATTTGGCATTCTAATCCAACTTTTTTTTAATTGGGGAAAAACGAACTTAGAGTTATTTTTAGCATGCTGAACGCAAAGACTAATGCATATGAATAACAATAGTTGCTCCCCCCCTTTATCCTTATTGAATACCAAGTGAGTACTTAGTATAATATGGATAACAAAAGGCAAGTACATTAACAGTTTGTGTCTATCCCATGGATAAAATCATCCAACTTAGTTCGAAATTAAGTTTCCAAATCTCACTTGGAATGCATGCAATCCAATCTATTCTTGATAAACTGCGTTATAGTGTGTCAATTTTATTCACAGTGTGGAATAAGATCTATAACAAATATCCTTTTCACAGTAGTGATTTGTTATATATTTTGATGCATTTCTCATGCATGCATTATCAGCATATTACGCCGATAAGATACATTTGAGACACTAAGCTCGACATGTGTGGCATGACTAATATCTGTTTATGACTGTTCTATTTATAGATAATTTTTATTTACTCATATGCCAAGGTCATTAGTTTTAAAATCGAAGTGCACTGAATTAAGGTTTCATCGTTATGAAAGCAGTTTCCTACTTAATATACTTAATCAGAGGGTCACAGTACTAGTCTTTCTTCATTCGACATCTGGAGGATTCAAGTACGATTTTACTAGTGCCTAAGAGAGCTTTCAGGGTTACTGAATTATGTCAGGGCATTAGATCAACATTATATGCCGGCTGTCATAACAGCAGAAAGTCCAGGAGATAGCAAAATCCTGATTAAAGGAAATTGGTTCTGTATGTAAAGTCATTGTCTACTTAACATATTAGGCTCAATAACCTGTATGGACCCGTAACTGGACTTTGTATGAATTTAATTGATGCTATACTAGACCGATTAAATATATATTTGTACGCTCAATTTCTATACATTTTCTTTTATCTTTTGGGATGAAAAACCAGGCCTTTATAACTAAAGGCCATCGTTGTCACAGACTGAGGTGAAAGAAGCTCCTATACAAGTCTTAATGACTAATATTTTCTTCCGCATTATTGCAATAACTTGGGATTAAAATGTTTCGAGATTAAATGACTTGAGGTGAACTAATTAAACCCAGAATATTAATGATAATGGCAGGAAGTTCTAGAAGCAAATATTAGGGCCAGGAAAAAGAGTGTTTATTATTCCTGTATATTTTAAGAAGTTTTATTCTTGATTTTTGCAGGAGTTGTTTCTGATGGCCTCGATCTAATATTCGTTGTCGTTCGTCTGTCATCCTTTGTTCATGATCGAATTTGGCTTGATTAAGCTCTGTCTAAAGCAGAAGTCAGTAAAGGAGGTTAGCTGTTATTTTTTTTTAAAAACAAGTTCTAAAATAGGGAAAAAAGCACACAAATATTTCAGTATAATTAGCGCATAATATAGAAGCCAAAGATTTATAAGAAATAAAACTGGACTCAAGTATTCCCGATAATATAGTCAATTCATAGTGTTTACAGATTTAGTTAGAAATTTCCATATGCATTATATGTGAATAGTACATACACAAGCCGATTAATTTCACGTAAGTTGGTATGCACAATTTAACAATCACCGGCTGTTAATTAATATTCGTTTTTTAATAAAACAATAATCGAAATTGTGTGTGGCTTTAAACAAAACTTATATTTACATCGGCGTTGTCTATGCTAGACCAGTGCCCTGGCATAGACAACGTCTAGCATAGACATATGCATATTGAAAAATATTAAATGTGTATTTGTGCAGTTTATCCATAAAGAGAATTACATTTTTTACTTGATATGCTTAAAAACATGTTCTTTTTAAATATAACGAGAAAATAAACTTATGTTTGCCGCTTCTGAAAACACATTATTAATAGGACTGTTCTTTTTGTATTTCACTGTTTTTAATTTTGTCGACATAAAGGGTGTGCAATTTCATGTTGATGCACTAATTTCTACACATTCCGTATTGACTTTCAGTGAATATCTAGGAATCCATGATTTTTCGAGAAAAAAGACTAAATTATAATCAAGAAAGGTTATTTGATTTTCTTTCGTTTCTTCGATTTCCTGATTATAAGTTAAAATGGCATCATTCGATTGCGAAATTTTGCGAAATCGCCTGCAAGATTTATTACATGTAGAATATCTACTGGTACTTGTGAAATTTTTCACATTCGTCATGATGTAACTAATTGTGTTTAGAGGTTTGTTGTTAGAATATACACTGTAATGAATGTAATATATAGACTCAACACTTCTGGTTCTATTATTACATAACAGTATGCAGGAAACCAGAAATTAAGCTGCTCTAATACAACTTATATATTAGTGTGGACGAAAACTTCCTCGAGTATAGCACTATTTTCAATTTGGGTATGCACTGCACATTATCATGATCCATCAGACATACGAACTTTGTCTTTCTACGTAAGAGAAACCATAAAATGTTATTCCATAATTGAATTAAAGAATTGCTCCGAAACTAATGGAGTTATCGATGGGTGAAAATAGAAGACACGAAGTCGTATGGTTTCAGTTTTCTTTCACTATTCAGAGACAGGCGTTATGATTTAACTATTTCTCAGATTCTCATAATGCTGAGTCAAAGATTTTCTTCGTTTCAAAATAGGCGAGTCTAATGGATAAGCTTGGTGCTATGAAAAGTTAAGCAAAGGAATCATCTTTATTTCATCCGCAAGCACAAATCAGAATTATGTGAAAGTGCACTTATATGATCGCTGCTTTCATCGTTTTATGTATAACTTGTAACTACAAGTAAGCTATAAAACCTTTAGAAGTTATATTATCAGTGCTCTCATCTTGTCACGTATGCTTTTGTATGTATAAAATTCTGATACACGCTATGGACGAGATCACGGTGAGATTTGTATTATATTTTTTATGAATAAATCATATTGCAGTAAAGCAAGTAACACTATTTACATGTATACAAAGTATGTTCAATACAGTATCAGGAATAATGTGGACAGCAGAAGGAATAAAAGACTTGCAGGATTTGAATTTACTTTCCTTCAAAGTAAGTCCCCTTTGTATCAACATGCTGTTTCTATTGTTGCTAAACTTTTATCGAAATACATTTACGATAAATGTATAGACATTTACAGAATGTCTAAAGGTCTTTTAGACATCCTGTATATAAAATAAAAATAACTAGAATTGACTCTCCCTACTCACAAATGTTGCACAGATATATTTATAACATACTGCAATTAAAGCAACTGATGCACTTGAACAATGAAAAAATTATGAAAGAAACTTTCGGACATTGTAAAAATCATCATTATTACAGTCGATGTTTTATATTAAAATATAATAAAACATTTTCACATTTATAAATAATTTGAAATAATTTTTCTGTTCTGCGTGCCATTCACTGTTAATGTTTTATACAAATTATAAAAAATTATTTTATACATCCTCCATATAACGTTCAAAGACCCAGTGACGTAGCTAGAGCTTTTGCCATCCGGGGCGGTCCCTGAGTTTGCTGGCCTTCTCAATACACACCAAAAATACTACAAAAAAAGTCAAAAACACGTATAGCATTTCTGACAATCTGAGGCTTAGTCACCGTCACCACTGGTCAGACCGGCGGGCGTTTTCGCCGTAGCTCCCTGATCGCCGTAAACTCCCAAACACGCAGCAGTATGATAGATTTGTTTAAATCTAGACTCTAGACCAGGGGTGGGCAACTTTTTTAAGTATGCGTGCCAAAATCGCCAAATCTTTGATGCAAAATTTTCTCACGTGCCAACCAAAATTTTGGGGAACATTATTATTTGGTGTCTTAAGTATTGGGAAAACCTTTCCAAATAATCAAAAATCACACTAGAATGGTAAAATCAAAGAATATCGTAAGAGATATTATTGTAAGTCATGTAAGATTGAATGAATGTAAAAATTAGTGAGGAATTTTTACTTAAAAGTCCTTCTACCCTGTTGATAGCATGAATATTTTTACTTGCATTTAAGTGTAATTCTAACTGCCATATAAAGCCGCACTTAAAGACGCAATTTTTAACATCAACAAGAGTAAACAATAAATAATTCTGTTTTTTCAAGTTTTTCTAATATATTACAGTGCACAATCTCATAATCGTTTTACTTGACTAAAGCACAATAAAATTAAATTAAAGATATAATTTTATTACTTCTTAATCCCTTAATACATAAAAATTACACACAAAATAAATTGTTATTTTACTTAACATAATATGTTAAACAGAAATTAATCTTTACCATTTTCAGCAGAAAACATCAAATAAAAACTAGAGAAAGAAAAATAGTGGACATTTCATTTATTTAGCATCAATGAGACTTCTGCTGTTGCTGCATCACTAATAACAGATAATGTATGTCAGGTTTATATTTTGTAACCTTTGGAGATATGCATGCGCTACTAGTTTCGTCTGTAAGGGTACTCCTGACTTAACAAAGTTCATCACTGAGAACAATGATTCACCAGAATATGTAGATGCAAAAATGGATAATAATGCTGTTGCAAGGGTTTTTAAACATACAAAATGTTTCGGGAATAGCATTCCAAGTTCTTGGTACCCCTTTTTCCGCACTTCTCCCTGTTACTCCCGTCTCTAATCGCTCCTTTTCAATATTTTCCAAGTCAACAAATATTTGCCTCCAAATTGGGCTACTTTGAAAATCAATCAACTGCATTTCAAAATCATCCATATTTATCCACGAAAACATCTGCAAGTTTATTTGAAGATGTTTTCGTGTCCTGTAGTTTGGGTTCAAGTCATTTAAATGTTCGCAAAAATCTGCAAAAAACATCAGTTTACAAACTCACACGATGTCATACATTTCTTTAGAACACATTTGTTGATTAGTCAAAAAGAGATTTATCTCACCCAGGCATCCAACAAATCGTTTCTGAACAAGACCTCGACTAAGCCAACGAACATTGTTGTACATTATTAGTTCTTTGTACACCGAGACAACCTCATTCAATAGATTCTGAAATTGTCTTTTATTCAAAGCACATGCAAAATTGTAATTAACAACCTTGGTTACTGTTTGCATCACTTCTTAAAGTTCCTTTAGGCCAGCATTTACGCAAAAATTCTCCTCATGTAGGATGCAATGAAAACCTATCAGTGGATGACTAACATATTTTGCACACAGATTTACAAATCCTGCTTCTTTACCAACCATGCTGGGCGCACTATCTGTTGTGACGGATAGGACTTTTGAAATATCAATTTGTTGAATAGATAATTCGTTCATAATTTTGCTTTAAGGTTGAAATGTAACTTTGAGGTTAAAATATGCTTTACATATTTCAACCTTACTGATACGCTCAGGTAGTGTTACAAGGTTAATCCTCTCTTCGCATACTTCATCATCCCTACAAAATCGAGCAAAGATTACCAGCCTAGCTGATGATGTAATGTCTGTGCTCTCATCAACACAAATAGAAAAGAACTTACATGAAGCCAAATCTTTTAATTGTTCTGCTGTATTTCTTTCCAACAATTAAGTATTCTATCCTTAATTGTTTTTCTACTCACAGACAATTCTTTAATGCGCTGAATAATTTTTACCTTTTCTGAAAGATTGTCAAAAAGGAAAGGAGCACATTCCATCCATGCTTTAATATACTCCCCCCATCACTGAGTGGTTTTCCATGTTGGGCAATAACTTTTGAAACCTCAAAACTAGCAGCAACTAAGTTGGAACTAGGCCTACCTGAAATAAATTTCATCAACGTATAGGACTGTTTTTTTTTCTCTTGCTCTCAGTTCACGAGAAATTAATTTTCTTTGTTCTTGCTCACTTTTATTACTTAATTTCTTATGAACAGTTGCAAAATGTCTCTTTACAGAAGTCTTACAAACAACTTATTCGGAACATAAAATGCATAATGCTTCATTATCTTTCTTAATCATGCCTTTCTTAATGTTTTTTAATGTGTAACAGATTAAAAAAAACTAATGATGAATCAAGCATTTTAGCATTTTTAGGATAAAAACGGAATCATGCTTGTTCATTTTTATGCACGCATCAAAAGGCTTAAGTAAAAACCTTAATATAATAGGGAACCACAGAAATATTATTATTACTACTGGGACCCTAAAACCCTGTCGATGGCCTTAGTTATATGCAAAATTAGAAGGAAAAAAAAACGTTTTCGCAAATGTGTACTGACTGTGCAGTGCCCGCTGCTGAGATGCAGCCTCCACGGTATAAGCAATAGCCAATAAAGCAATCGCCTTACCGTGCGTTTTTATTGTTTTATTTTTAAGGATTTTAATTATAGTATGATAGGATATGTAACGGTTTTGTTATATTTATATTTTATTTATTTTAGTTGTAATTATAGTTAAAAACTAATTATTAATTAATAAAAATTACTAATTTAACATAAATAAAAGAATCGTGGACAAATAAAATTGTGTCTCACGTGAAACCCCCCAAAAAGTGCCGCCCGGGGCGAACCTCCCCCCCCCCCCCCCAGCTACGCCACTGCAAAGACCTTATATAACGGTTCTTTGCACTCTAGACGGATTTTAAATTAGTCATATCACTTGCTTTTCGGTCTTTTCAACAGAAAGGCGAGCGTCGCATTGTAATGGCGCTAAGCTCAGAAAGTGTACAAACATTAAAATTAATGATTTTCAGCGATGTTGATGTAATGAAATAGAAATATATATCCTCACCAAAAATATGCTGCACAGCAGAATCTTTGGTGAGCCAATAAAATCAAACGTGTTTTGAGGAGATGTTTATGGTGTCTCTGAAAGGATGTGGCAAGTGTTTGTATTAAATGTCTTAAAACTGACAAAATATCCATTGAAACATAAGATTTACTAAAATATCATATATAGATTAATAGGAGACACACCATTTGATATGAAGAGATAACCTCAATTGTAAACGAATCCCAGCTTGGACGATCATTAACATTGAAAATGGCAGAAACTGAAGTAAAGTGTGCAGTTTTTAGGATTACCGATGATTAAAGGTATGCGAAACAACGGAAAGACGTCAGAATTCATATAAGCTGGCGTGACTCGATTTTAACAGAAGATCTACGCGTAAAACATACAGTGCAATTCAGTCAAGTTCGTTCACGTTTACTGACAGATGAGTAGCAGAAAAAATCGTTCATTGGTAGTCTGATTTGTTTGAGCATGGATCTAACGACGAAAACACAGAAATAACCATTACAGATGATGATGAGTGTGGGTTTATGGATAGCTATAAACAAAACAGTGGAAAAGTCCATCTTTTCCAATGACAAAAATTGTATTCAAATGCATAGCATAACCAAAGTTATGTTCCTAGTTTTTTTTTTTAATTATGCATCACGATTATGCTCCTGAATAAATATTAAAAATTAAATAGGCTTTTACATAAAGCAGTTCAGTTTAAGAGATCTCAGGACTGCCAGTCTTCAAAACGAATGGTTCCTTAAAACCATGAAGTGCCTCAACTCTTTCAGTATTTTTAAAATAAAACGAAATAGTAAGGTCAGTAGCCTCCAGATTTTTTCGTGCGACATTTTGGGAGCCTTTCCCAAATACATAAACACCTATTGGAGCCATTTTGTCTGTTCAGAGTACATATAATAGCTCTGCCTCAGCTGGACGAATTTAAACGAAATATGACATTTAGGACGTATACTAAAATGTTTCGATATATAAAACGAAATTCTTCTGTCGTGGAATTTACTATAACAGCATTAGTAACACCAATTTTCAGTCTCTACAAGGCTGTTAATGTGAGAGTTAACACAAAGAGCACTTAAATATGTCTAATGCTTGACTATGGAATACAAAATCTGCATCATTTTGACACAACTGCAAAATCTAAATATATTCACACAAAATATATGAAGAAGTTGTACATGAATTTTTTTTCTAACCAAACCACGTGAGAAGATTGAATCAACCTGGAAAATAGAAAATGTGTGTAGAGAAATGGAACGATTAGACATTAAAATACATGGATTATCAGACATTCTGGAAAGACGATACGATGTGGAATGTTTAATTACTCTTTCAAATGGAAAGGAATATAAACTTATGGGAAGTGGAGGAAGTGAGTCTAGAAAGGGAGTTGCATTCATTATAGAAAAGGAGTTCTCACATTCAGTTATTAATGTTAATAGGAAATCTGAAAGAATAATACCAATTTTAATAGAGACAAAACCACTGATGATTATAAAAATTTATACACCCACCAAATCTGAAAATTATAAAAAAAATTGAAGAATTTTATGAGAAAAAATAGGAAACTATTCAAGGCATTGGTGGAGTGAAAGGCAACAGGACGTTAATCACTGTGGGTGATTGGAATGCCAAAATAGGAAAGGAAAGAATAAGTTCTGTTGTAGGCCCATATGGATAGCATAAGAAATGACAGATGTATTAAATTTTGTTTAAAACATAAATTGATAACTGAACACATTTTATGAACAAAAAGAAAAATCAACATATACTTGGAGATCTTCCGATGGTACAAATACTAATGAAATAGATTTTATTATTATTATTAAAAGAAACACACGTATTAACCACAGTGAAAATTATTTACTTGTAAATATTTCATCCTAAGTATCTTAGGACATCATCAGTACAGTAGTTTAAACAATAGGAATAACATACAGTTAGGGCGCATGATTACAATGGAATCTCATTAAACGTGCGTAATGTGTTACAGAACTAACTAAAAAAAAAAAAAACCTAATTAGTTTACACAATTTTGTATGACAATTTCCCATACTTTAGGAATAGTAAGAACGTCGTTGCGTTTTAAATTTGGTCTGTGTAGTAGGGCTTCAGAACTTTCTTTATATAAACGTTCATGTTTATGTAAAGATTATGTAAAAGTTTAGACTTTTCCCAATGGATCCTATGGCTTGGATTTTCAGTTCCGTGCTGAGAGAGGCCAGATTTCTGCGGTTTAAAAAGATGAATGTGGTCATGATGTTCCGAGATGCGTTTCTGAACAGATCTACCTGTCTGTCCAAAGTAAGACAATTTGCATGAGCATGGAATCTCATAAACGCCAGGCAACATCAAAGGTGAGAGTTTGTCCTTGGGAGAAGGTAACAAGTTGTAAATTTGGTTGATAGGTTTGTAAGTAGTGGAAAAATTGTGTTTCTTCATAATTTTAGAAAGACGTTCGGAGATGCCTTTGACGTAAGGTATGGGAATCCTATGGACTTCTTCTTGTCTGGTTTGATGTGTGGGAAAGTGAGTGATGATTGTTTGAGTTGTTTTAGGATTATATCCATTTAGGATGGATGTTTTTTTGATTACTTCTAATTCTTGGTTTAGAGATTCTTCAGAGGAGCAGAATTTGTGTGCTCTGGAAACTAGTGATTTAATAATGCCAGATTTCTGAGATGGATGATGAGCGGAAGAATTGTGAATGTAGCGACCTGAGAATGTAGGACTTGCGAAAGACAGACGTAGCGATGGAACCGTCTTCTTTTCTTTGAAGGTGTAAATCCAAAAAGGAGATACCCTATGGAGATTCTTTTTCTAACGTAAAGTTTATGCGATGATGAAGAAGGTTAATTTTATCTAGAAACAGTTGTTCATGTTCGAGATGATCCCAGACTGCAAATACGTCGTCGACATATCTTAACCAAATTTTTGGTTTGGGTACAAAAGTGAATATTTTTCCTCAAGGTGTTCTAGAAACAAGTTTGCTAGGTTTGGTGATAAAGGAGATCCCATTGCTGTTCCTTCTTCTTGCTTGTAAATTTGACCTTTCCAGCAAGTCTATATTCTCAGGTCGCTACATTCACAATTCTTCCGCTCATCATCCATGAACGTTTATATAAAGAAATTTCTGAAGTCCTACTTCTTCTTCTGGTTCCCATCTGCCATACGGCCGCGGGAGGGTAGCTATATGCTACCATTCTAGGGAGATGATTATGAGCAAGGTGGTTTCCCGTTGCCTTCCTTGCCGTAAGTATTTATGACTGTAACCTGTGTGTTCACGGGGCCGGTTTGCCTGCTTGCGGGATGAAAAACCCCAGATAAACTGGCGGAAAAAACCCTGCTGCCCACGCCCAAGACCGGCTAACTTGGCTATGGCTGAGGAAGATCCTTAAGCTCCTCACGTCGTGGACGGGAATCGAACCTAGGACACTCCTTCCCCAGGCATATGGTTGCGAAGCGCAAAGCCACTAGGCTAACCGCGCGGACTGAAGTCCTACTAAACAGACCAAATTTAAACCGCAACGACGTTCTTACTATTCCTAAAGTATGGGAAATTGTCATACAAAATTGTGTAAAATAATTAGTATTAGTTTAATGAGATTCTATTGTAATCATGCGCCCTAACTGTATGTTATTATTGTTTAAACTACTGTACTGATGAGAATGTCCTAAGATACTTAGTATGAAATATTTACAAATAAATAATTTTCACTGTGGTTAATACGTGTGTTTCTTTTAATTATGATTTCTCCACAGGTTTCGTTATTAAAAAGAATAAAAAAAAAGATTTTATTATGATCCATCAGAGATGGAGAAACGAAATAACAATTCAAACGTTATGCCAAGTGCCGACTGTGGATTAGACCACAAACTTGTGAGAATTACAATAAATATACATTTTAAAAAGATAACAGATTTAGAACATTCAAGTGGAATACAGATAAACTAAATAACAGTAATACCAAGACTTATTTCAGAATAATATAGCATAGTAGATTGAAAAGAAAGAAGACCCCAACAAATGTATCAAGATAAAAGAAGCAATATTGACTGCAGCAGAAAAATGTATTGGAAAAACAAAGAGTAATTTTTTTAAAAAAAATGGAAGACTGAAGAGAAACTAGAAGTAGTGGATAAAAGAAGAAACAGGAAAAATAATCCCAATGGAAATGCAGAATATAAAATATTAGACAGAAAAATAAATTAAATGTAAAGAAGAAAAACATATTTGGGCAATGATTGCTTAGAAGATAAATTAGGTAAAAAAAATAAAATTGTAGTGTTGAATTCAAAAATAAAATTTCTTAATATCCAAAATAAAATAGCAAGCCATCAGTTAAAATATAAGAATACGAATATTATTATAAATCTAGAAGACAAGATACAAAGATGGTGCGAATACTTAACAGAACTTGGTAAAGCTACAATCAAGTGTTCATTCAGAAAATCTAGGTATACTTAAAGAAGAAATAACAAGCGCAATAAAAGAACTACCTAATTCAAAATGACTGGATATGATGGATTTATCAGCCGAAAAGAGATAGGGAAAAGAAACAGATTTTTAATACAAATAATACAGAATATATATGATACAGGCATACTACCAGAAGACTTCATAAAATCTATTTGCATTCCGATACCAAAAAACAATAATGCAGTAGAATGTAAAGATTTTAAAATTAGTATCATATTCCATACTTCAAAAATACTATTTAAAATAATAATAAAAAACCAGAATGTTTTCTAGAATTAAATTCATATAATGAGCAACAAAAAGGATTGATGCCAGGAAAAAATTACAATTAATGCTATTTATGAATTAAAAACTATTATTGAAAGATCAATAGAAATAAATAACATCTATCTCTGCTTTATAGACTTTCAAAAAGTATTTGACGTAGTAAGCCATGAAAAGTTAATAGTAATAGTAAAAGACATTCAAATTGATACAAAAGACCTCAGAATAATAATAGAATTATATGGAATCAGAGGACACAAATTATAAACGACATTAATAATGAAACCATATAATGAAACCACAGATATCAAAAGAGGAGTGAGACAAGTGTGTATAATATCCTATATCCTTTTCAATATATGCAGTGAAATGATAATGAAAGAATATGAAGAAATTGAATTGGGAATAAAAAAAGCATTAGAATTAACAATATTAGATTTGCTGATGATTTGATGTTCATAGCGTAATCACAAATAGTTAAAAAATATGGTTGAAATGCTAATTAAAAAGAGTCCGATTTATGTCTTAGTATTAAATATAGATAAAACCAAGTAAGCAAAAAACAGCAACAAAACACAAATTTACGATTATCAACAAGATTCCCTCAAAATGTAAATGAATTAATTATTTAGGATCATAGAAAATGGAACAACAGTTATGGAAATAAAATCAAGAATAGCTAAGAAAAAAGAAGCGTACTAATGACCTCTATAATAAATAAGACAAAATTAAGAATAATAAAATTATATGTATGGTGCACATTGAATTATGGATGTGAGATATGGACATATACAAAATCTATAATAAAGAAATTGCAGGCCTTTGAGATGTGATGCTGTAGGAGAGCACTGAAGATTTCTTGCAACGAGAAAAAAAAAGTAATGAAGAGATATTGAAGTTAATGGGATATTGAAGTTAAAAGTACAATTTAGCAGGACACATATTAAGATGATCAGCAAGTAAAACGTCTCTGGAAATACTAGAGGTAAATTTAGAGGGAAGAAGATCTCCTGGTAGACCAAGAGCTTCTTGGGTTCATGATGTAAAGAAATGGATGGGTAAGAAGAGCTATTAAGATCAAAAGAATCGCAGAAGAGGATCAGACACACTGGCGTACCATAATTGCTAGATTCCAAATTGGAGAAGCTACTAAAGGAGAAGAATAAAAAGCAAATAATTAGTCGTTCCTTTTTCTCTTGTATAGCCTGTGCATTTGAAAATATTTAAATAGTATTGAATATTTAACTATTTACAAAAAAAAAAAAAGGAAGATGAATGTCATCGTTTGGTGTAAGATCACGACCTTGATTATAGGCCTGAAGTGGCTTGAAAAAGTTTCACGATTACTCTTAAGAGCATGGTTTTCGGATAATCCAACCTTGTGGAGCATACTGAGAAAAATAGTATTATGATAGAACAATTCTCATTAAAACGAACTCGGTTAATATCTCAAAAAATAGGTGATAACTTTACCTCTAAGAGAAATAATCTTCTTCGCGATACAAATATGTGAAATGTTTAGTTTCACATCCGCGATATTAAGTTAAGGATGCTGGTGTGACAATTTAAACTCAGTTCTTTAATGTGACCCGTTGCATAGATTACTTTTAAAACTGCAAAAAATAGACTGATATGGAATGGAATATAAGACAATGGTTGTTAACTATTTTTGTGTATTTATTTAGATTTATTTGAAGATATTTTTGAGATTCGAATATTTGAAAGAGAAAGGGAGAGCAAGTACCCCATTTAACACTTTCATTGCCAAGCTGAAAATTGGAATTTCGTGTGGTGGGCAATTTTTTTTTTTTATTATTTAGTTAGTGACGTCCACGCGATAACGCGTGATCGGCCGTTTGGTGAGCACTCGCATCGCGCGATTGGCAATGAACGTGTTAAACTTGAATAGAATAGAATATCACCTTCTTATTTCTATTTAGTAATATAAAAACACTAAGTAGAAATAAAGAGGTGATATTCTATGACGCACTAACCAGACAAGCCACAGTCGAGATTTTCTGCACATATCTAGATATCTGAGTGATGAAGAAACATAGGAGAGGGGTCCGGAGGCGAAGGATCGCTAGTGTGGAACACTGAGTACGAACACAGATCAAGAGAATGAAAAACTTAGTAGAAATGAAGAGAAGGGATAACATCATTGAGGCATAAGTCGATGAGAGCGGCCCGTCAGCTGGATTGAAAATACTGTAACGGATAATAGCCGCAGGTAGAACAAGAAGTCCTTCCTGAAAACAGCATAAGAATGAAATAAAGAGGTTTTTTTTTTTTGCATGGAGCGTAGTGATTTACTGGAATGTATTGCAAGTGCGCTTAGCGAATGCATGACCGCTGAATACCTTCTAGAAGAATTAGAGACATTGGGATATTCAAGGATTGAATATCCGATAACGAGGCATATGAATCAAGGAGTCCAGAAAATCATACTAATCTTCTTAATTTTTTTTATGGTTTTTAATTCTGGATTCGCGGTCATTATTTTGATATTAACAATAAATACTAATACGCTTGTTAGAACGAAAAACGGAAGCGTGTCATATCGAAGAAGTTCACTGATATAAACGTAATTAATGAAATAAAGCAACTGGTTGAACGAGGAGTTCTATAAATTTTAGTAGTAGAAATATACTTTTCTGACAATGGAAGAAGCAGAAAAATGGTGTCGTGCAGATGATGGATAGTCTAAATAAGCATTAACTTTGCTGAATATTGAAATATTGGAAAATGTGTAAGTGGAATTTCGAAGTTTGAAATTTCAGTTAGTAGTTATCAGGATCCTCAGTCTTCCTGGAGACGATTTTCGATTAGTAAAAATCTTGTCATTTGCTTATGTTTTCTGTTCGGTAGTTATCGCCTAAGGCACGGACAATTTCATGAAAAAAAAGAGATAAATGCCGCTGTCTTTGAATTTTCCCTGGATGTGGTAATTCAAAGAGAAAGAGTGGCATTTATTTGTTTTTGGAAACAACTGGAAAATTTAGTTTAAACTGAAGGTTATAGAACTGGATAAGCTTAAATGCCTATTAAATATCCCCTCTCTCTCTCTTCACATTTCTGGCAGCTAATATGCTAATCAATGTTTGCTGTCCATATATATAGTAATACGTGTGATATTTTGGAATTAACATTTTAAACATTTAAAAAATTATAAACGTTTTCGTGCATCTAAATACATGCGTTGAAAAGATCAATTAGCTGTGATTGTTTGCGATCATATGAACACCAGCTGTATTATTTTGTTTTGGGGAACCATACGTCAAGTTGTTTTTCATTTAATTATTAATAGATATTAACTGATTAATAAGTATATATACTGCCTTTTAATATTTTTTAAAGTTATAAGTTTTTCCTTTAGTATTAGAGAAACAGTTTTTGTGCATGTGAATAGCCAATATGCTTTTAGCTTTGCTTAGGTTCCGTCTTCATTTCGGTCGTACATTGTCTACTTTTTCCTGTAGGATGATGGTATAGAACTTTCCCTACAATTTTCCTTAGCCATTTATACCTGATTCTTCCATTTATTCTCTATATTCTACTATTTTAACTTTGATAGTTTTCAGATACAACTTATTTGATATTATTTCTGATATGGTATAATCGTGTATGCCCATTTACTGACTTTATTTCTCTAGTTTGTATTTTATCGAGATGTATTCTGTTAAGAATCCATTTTCTGATACATATATTTCCTGACAATTTATTGTACAAACTGCATAATAACCCTTCAGATGTCTAGGCTATAATATCAACTAAACCCAAACTGTTTGTACGTTTGCACGTTCACAGCCTAATATTATATGGCATAATGGCAGTGCAGCAATTCACATTTCAAGAACCATGAATAACCATATTAAAGCATATTTACTGATTAGATTATTAACGTTTTATTGTAAACAAGATCGATAAACATGGAGACTTAGTTATAGAAATAATGCTTAATATCAGGTATCCTTGATATATGGTAAAGCGAAAACTTTACACAACCTTTTTTTTTTTTTAACATATTACATTGTTATGAATACATTAGTGTTATGAGCATTTCAGATAATACAAATTAAAGATGAATTCTTAATATGTTGTTAATAAATGTTCCTGTAGATAGTGACTAGCACTGGCGGTAAACAGATAGAAAACAAAATATGCGATTTTTGGCTTCCAAAAATACTATATTAAGGATATTTACTAGCAGTTACATTACAGATGGGAGAAAATGTTTACATCAATCTTTTGATATTTGCTTTTCTGAAAATGTTTGGTGCTTCATGTCACACACTGTTTGGAAAGAAGTCAACGAACACCAAAGTGAGGAACAAACAGCTAAGGCGCTCACTTTAATGAGATGTAGGACTTCCTTTCGCTGCGATGACTGCAGCAATCCTACGGGGCATACTACTTTCCACAAGCGTCTATAGCGATCAATGGGAATTTTAGGCTATTCTTCCTGAAGGCATGAAATGCAGTCAATGATTTTTCAGTCTGTGGGGCAGACGTCCCTTCACCTCGCCCGATGCTCCAGCTCATCCCACAGATGCTCGATAGAGTTGAGATCAGGGCTCTGTGGAGGCCAGTTAAGCGTGGTGACGATCATGTTCAGAAGCCATTCAGTCACAGCAGCCTTAAGACACGGTGCAATGTCTTGCTGAAAGAGATAATGGTCAGTTCCGTAGAAAAGCCATAAAGTAAGAAGCATTGCATTGTCCAGATACCTCTCGGAGTTCAATGTTCATGGTGCCACAAAGAGTTCACCTGGCATCCGCCACATTCACATCCGTACATCTTCTCGGTAGATGGCATGATTCGTCGCTGCTTAACAGCTTTCCAAGCCTCACTGTGCATGTTCTTTGCACCACTGAAGACGACGCTGCATGTTGGTTAGGGTAATGTGTAGCTTGCATATTGAGGTCCTACTATGGAAACCCATGTTGTGAGCATCAGTTCTGATCGTTGTGCATATTCATGTTCCAGTTAATGCCCAAAACTCCGCCTTCAACATGTCTTCCGACTAATGGTGGTTTTTTGTATATCATCATTCGTAGTACCCTACGGTCAGGTTCGGTTAGTGTGGTGAATCGTTGACTGCGGGTAGCACTTGTTGTTGACTCCATGCGCTTCCACCTCGGTACGATTCACTGATTGTTGACCCAAATGGCCCACTTTGCCGAACAGATAGACCCGCAACATGGCACTCTATGGCAACCTCAGTACAGGGGGACTCTGTCAGTTTCCTTCTCGCAGCTATTTCACCGGACAAAGTTTGAAATGACTTGGGAGCATCATATTTCTCCAAGTTATACTACCAACAAACACGTGGCTCGTTACATGGCACAATGCACCTTACCAATGAGGGCGTCCGTTGACTTCTTTCCAAGCAGTGTATATGTTAAGAAAAACTACTTGAAACGCAAAAATAAAATGATTTATTTTACCTACTTTAGATTTTTCACTATTCCTTTGGAAGACAGTTTTTTCCCATTTTTATTATTTGTCCACTGAAATCCAAACACGAAATTAAAGATTATAATTTGGTTCGCTAACTGGCGATTTTCCATTAATTTTAAAGGGCATTCTTAAGCTGCTATCAGAATGCTTATAAATTCAGTGAATTTGTAATTCAGATAATTTAACTGGATATATTTACTAGATACTCGATTTTTATGGGAAATCTACAAACAAAAAGTTTTAAATCTATCCTACACATAGTATCATAATATGTTAACAATTATTCTGGGCATCTTCCTCTAGAGATGAAACATGGAATTTATCAAGGTACTTCAGGCTTATAATAAATTGGGGGAACAACTAAAAAACAAAATGCTTATTTTGGTTTTTATTTTCATCTGTTCCCAGTTACGCAATTCCTGAAATTTATTTTTTGGAATCAAACATTTAATACTAAAAAATCTGCGTGGAAAACCTGTGTGTGTGTGTGTGTGTGTGTGTGTGTGTGTGTGTGTGTGTGTGTGTGTGTGTGTGTAAGTGCGAAAAACTGTTTTCTCTCTAAAGTCTTCTGCGTTATATTTTTAACTTTTTGCACTAGAGAATTCAACCCACCTCTGAGTAGATGATATCCATTGAATCAGCTATCAACGGGAACGCTTAAATAAATAAGATCGATCGAAAAACTCACGTATCCCTCTTAACACCTTGGCATGTTTTGGTACTTAGGTCTGATCGAAAAGCAGTAATAGTAACGTATTTTTGAAGCAAATTAGGCAGCCATATATTTATTCTTAAAAGACTATCTTTGGATGTTCTTTTTATGTTTGAAAAATTCTAAATGAATATGGTTCACCAATTGATAATTAGCGAGTGCTGGTCGAAACTGACGAGTCTCGTTATTTAACTGTCTTTACATCCATCTTATTAGTTATCATGAAATACTTTCACTTAATTAAAAAAAGCGTGGCTATTATAATGCAATCGATACCCGTAACGCAAAATATATCCTCCTATATTTACATCCTGGAAACGTAATTAGAATGTTTTATAATTTACCAGGCACATAATGTGAATGAACATACCATATTAACTGTAAAATAATTCTGAACTTATCCACAAGAAAAATAGAATAAATGAAACTCCCTGAAGTTCAAAATTTCGAAAGTGAGCAGAAAGAAGATATACAGGTTATGTTTCTAAATACTAATTCTAGAATTCCAGACCATGGAACACCGGGTATGAATTTTTTTAAACTTAAATTAGTGAAATCAACTAAGTGTTCCATCATTCTGGGGAAAAAGTTGCAATAAACAAATATCCTAACTGGATATTATAACAAGTAGCTAAACATAAGCTTTGTCTTATGCTAAGACAACAACAACAACAAAAACTGCAACAACACAATAAAGCAGTACACTAACAAAGTATTATTCATACTTTGTTAGTGTAATGCTTTAGTTAGTCGTTATTTTAATAATCAACTGTTTAAGAGCGTACGAAAAGCAAAATGGCTGCAGTACGTATAATGGCGTCAGTCAAATAAGTGTCTATTAGATGTGTATTTTGTTTATTGAACACTACAGGTACTTGGATTTTGGCACGCCATATTTAAATGAAAGAAACAAAGAGTAATAAGTTATTGCATTTTTGGTAGACGTCAGTAAAGTTAGTCTAGAGTATTTCACCTTAGAATACGAAAATCGATATTGAAAAATATATGGTCAGTGTCTTCTATCGAGTAAGTTAAGAAGAAAATTAATCAAACATACGATTTTAATGATATACGCCTCCTATGAAATATAATAAGAAAGTAAACACACTTCAGTGAATTTAATATGCAGCCAAAAACAAAAGGCAAGTTTCCATTCTATGCAATATAAATCTGTAAAACACAGCTGACAAATTTGTAAGTGCATAAATAAAATCGCGATCGCGTAATGATTTTCCTTGTTACCACAAAGAAGAATTTGTAAAGTTCGATTTTCAAACATGTATTGAAGGATATGATGTGTAATTAGGTAAGAGGAGCCAAACAATTATCCTTGTAACCAAATAAAGTATGGAAGTTGTATTGAATAAAAATTCACAAACGAGGGTCCGTTTTTTCGTTTTGATTTTTTTTCTCTACACTGATCAGACTTATGGATTTGGAATTTCCTTATTTCACCTATATAATAATTATTTTGAAAGAACAAAAGCCTTTGGAATTATTTCTATAAATTATAATTAACCTTACAAAATGCATAACTGGTATATACACTCACAAAGTAATAACAAATGGGCAAAACATTATCTCCAAGTTGAAACTGTTTACGGGATCACCTGCTTAGACTTATGCTTTAACCCAAATATATTCGACTTGAATCTTATAATACATTAATTCTGTAGATGGACTAGGGGGTTAGGTAATTTGGAAATCCTACTTTAGTGACTAAACATGAAACATTTTTCAGCCCACTTTAGGTTCTCAATAAGCATGGTGGGGGTCCGCACCGGTGATTAAATTCATCTATTACTTAAACACATTTGCAAACATTCATACGGTGGTATTTAAAGTAATAACCTGTAGCTCTGAGAGGATAGACACTGTCTATGTGGCCAACATCAGCAATTAATCGTTTCATTATCGTTTTCTCAAGAAAACATTTACTGCAGGGTGTTGATAAGTGTATGCTATTTCACTCATTATCTGTATGTTGTAATTAAAGTAACATTTGAAATTATGCAAAATCGCAATGTTAATCATCTTTATAAAATTGATTTTTATATAAATTTCATCTCATATTGGAAACGAGTTTCAGATTATACGAATCAAATAAACTCTGTACCTATTAGCATGTTTAATTAGATCTTTAATTCTAGATCAAAACTGAAAACATTCGAATCTAGAATTAATTGGAAGTAAAAATGTGTCTATTTGGTGGCGATATCCATCAGAAGGAATCTACGTAGAATCAGTATATATATTTCATTCTAGTACGAGTATATCAGTAGTTGTGTAACCCTTGTAAAAATGGCGTTAACGTTCATAGAACTACAAAACTAGAAGAAAGATGGTTAAATGTCTAGTTGCTGACTAAACAATAATTGCTGAGCACTCGTGTGAGTAAACTAGGGATCAAGTTATCCGAGAACCCGGTCTAGCAACCAAATATGCAAATTTTTCAAGCCACTTCGGACCTCCAGTAAACGGGATGGTGCGCGAGGCGATGAAAATCTCCTCCCGCCTAAAGACCTACATAAATACCCATGTTACAGTGGAATATGAAACCACAGCTTGTCAGATGGAGAGTGGAGTCGCAATCACACGTGTAACAGGGCTTTACGAAAACATCAGTAACGCAAAGCTGAAATGATCAACCAGGAGCTAATGTTTAGCTTAAGCTGCATTTAAGCTAAACATGAGCGCAAAGTACACTGGTGTTAAGAACATTTTGACAATCCGTAATGTTGGAAATTCGTGATACGGAGCAGGGAATCACGCTACAGCCTTTTCCGAATGAGCTAGCATAGTATGGCGAATGCCATGGGGAACACTATATGCTGAGTCCATCACCATAAATGTATAGTTTCGCCGTGGTGTAATGGTTTGTAGCTGCTTCTTCTCGTATAGATTTGAACCTTTGAACGTAATGTCTGGAAGTATGAATACAGGAGGAGAATTTGCAACACTTCAGGATATTGCAATGCTCCCTACATTGTGGCAGTTTTTGTAGAGTAGACCTGCATCTTTTAACACAACATGCCGAAACTGCACGAGATAATACGGCATAGTATTAGGAACAAATATGTAAAAATCGATTCCCAATGAATGTATATACAGAATCCCAATGGAAATCTTTGGGAGGAACCGATTGGCCATCGAGTAGTGGTCATGTTGAAAGAAGAATGGAACAGAATATCTGAATGATCATCACAAATTAGACCGTATACTTATAAAAGTGGAAAGTATGATCAGGATAACGAAGATCCTCGAATTATTAACATGTATGTGCCTGTTTAAACATGGTGTATAACTTAGCTCAAATCCTACGAGGGGTTTCCGAAAAGTAAGGTAACACAATTTGTTTCTTAATAATGGTTAAAGGGAATGAGATAAAACACGGTAGAAAGATAGGCCCGTTAGTAACATTCAAAAAGACTGCTATTGCAGTGGCGCGCTGTCCCCTCATCCCCTCACAACTAATTCAAGTTGCAAGACGGCGGCTACCATGCAAGTGTGGTCCAAAACAGGTGTCCATGAAGTCATTGTTTTTTTGCAAGCAAAAGGAGCTTCACCAAGTGATACTCACCGTGAATGTCACTTGGTGAAACCCTGGCTGCCGTGTATGGCGAAAAGGTGATATCAAAGAAGCAGGTGTGTTTCTGATACAATGAATTTAAAGTGGGTCGTGGTGACACTGAAGATCGACATTGGGCGGACAGCCCTTCATCCAGCAAGACAGAAGACAACATTTCGCGCATTAAGGGCATCATTCTGGAAGAATGACGAGTGAAACTGCGTGAAATTACACAAATGAACGTAATGACACAAATGAACAAGTATTAGTCCACTGTTTACGAAATTGGTCACGATATCCTTGGCTTTCGAAATGTGTGCTCCCGCTGGGTGTCCCGACAATTGTCAGAGGAGCATAAGGCAAAACACATGAGTATATGTCTGGAGAATCAGTTGCGATACAGCGATAAAGGTGAGGATTTTCTCGCTCGCCTAGTCGCAACAAACGAAACATGGGTTCATCACTTTACTCAGGAGAGAAAAAACTCCAATATCCACAATCTCCTGTGCGCAAAAATGCAAAACTGTCCCCACTACCCGAAAAAGTCATGGCCCGTGTTCTGGAATCGCCAAAGCGTTTTGTTTGTTCTTATCGAAGGAAGGAATAATCAATGCAAAGCTTTACTGTGTTTGGAAGACACTTTACGAAAGTTTCCAACTTTTCGTAGAGTCTTCCAACTTTCATCAAGTGTCTACTACTGATTTTTTCTAAAATTTACAGCTTGCATTAATTCAAAATGCAATGTTAGTTTTCGCTTTCTCTGCAACTTTTAATTTATCCGCACTATTATAACACTGGAAAAACTTTCGTGTTTTACGACTACAATAAAAATCCGCAAAATGTAATTAGATTCATTCATAAAGTTTCTTAAATTGTCTTACTCGCTGTGAGATTTAAGGGGGGAAAATAGTTCATATAATCCAAAACTGCAACGATAATCGATATTCTTTGTCTCCGTGAGAATACGAGTAGGAAAAATGTTTGCGAATTTTTGCTTTAGAAAAGGAACATCAGCTCCTGAGAAGTCGGGGTGTGGTCGTTTGATTCATGATCAGAACGTTCTGCTTGTGGCTATATAAAAAAATTATTTTCTGATATTTAGCCATGTCTTCAATTCATCAGTATGTAATCGAGAAACCAAGTTTCGATAAAGAAGCTTCATGTGATAAAAGAAAACTTGAAAAATGTTGACAGTAAGATAAATCAAAAGAGTTATTACTTTGTATTAACAGATTGGCATTAAAACATTAAAAGTTTGTGCATTAAGTATTTTCTCGACTGGCTATTTACATAGTACTAGATATCAGTGTTGCACGACTTCTTGTCAACTGTTATATATTTTCTTGTATATTATTTGATCTAGAAAATTCTTGAAACCACTATATGAGATAGTTCAAGAAAACTCTTGAAACCGCTATTCTCACTTTATGAGATAGTGGTTTCAAGCGTTTTCTTGGCATATATAATTATATATGCCAAGAAAATATAATTATACATAATTTCGTTATTTGTATATGGAACTAATGTTGATTGGCTTGTTATTCCATGGAGGAGTAGTTACTAGATATGAAGTAATACTTACCTTATTCCTGACCCTCGTTCGAGCGTCTTCTATCTCGGGTTCCTATGCGTAGTCTAACGTTGTTCCCAACATTTCTGTATTCCCCCCATCCCCCGATCAGATTTCCAATATTCTAGCCTCTAACTTAGGTCTTATACAGGCAATTCCCAGCAAGATCTAGGTCTCATATCACTCAGACTACTCATTATATACTGCCCCCCCCTCCGAATTCAAAACAATTAATGTTTGATGCTCTTTGACTTCGTTTTATACACTGAGGTAAACTTGTCTGAGAAAAAAAAAACTAACTGGAGGAATAAACCCATACCACTTTCGTCTGAGATTGGATAACTCAGCTTCGGTTAAAAAGCCTTTTATGCCCAAGAAATATTCCTAATATTAACGACAAGAATCGACCCCAATATCCAACCAAAGAGCATGCCCAGCATCCATTCGATCATACTAAACTATAAGATAATACAAGTTATTTAGTCTTTCCATATCAAGCTTTTCACTGATGAAGTCGGTATCTAAAATTCAGAAGGCTGATGTATATATTTCAAATTAAGATAAAATACCATCAGTGGGGCATTGTAAAGAGTGCACTTCAGAATGACTGCTGTTCTAGATTTGAGTAGCCTCAAGGCAAGAACAAATAGATGATCTATTATTCACTTAAGACTAGCTAAGGTGAAATCATTTGTTACTAAGGGGTCATGGAGGCTTGGTATGTTACAATCTATTGATTCAATGAAAGCCTCAGTTTAGGAAGAAACCGGAGGGAAAGTGACCCTCCTACAAAGTGGCACTAATCAGAATATGAAAAAGAACACAAGTTATTATTAATTATAACATAAAATATTTGTACTATGTTATAATAATACAAATATTTTATGTGCCTCCTATATAGAATGGAGTGAGAATCTACACAAATTTATACTGTATTTCCATTCTTCCCCATAAGGCGTGCAACAAAGAAAGTTTCTGAAGCTGTTATAATTCTTTAAACACAAATCGTTCAATCTGAATCAGAACTAGGACACATCAACTTCTATCAGTCGTTAATATACTTTAATATAAAAAAAACAACCATAATTATATATAATTTTCCTCTACTAAATTCAAGATAATTTAGTAGAGGAAAAGGAATAAATGTAAGTTTCTTACATCAATATCCTGTAAAGTTATATTGATCAAAAACATGGATTTTTCTCATGAAACACGCGCTGCTATTGAAAGTGCGGAAGCTCAAACCATTTAGTCTTCTAAATAGTTTGAGTACCATAAAGTATTAAGGTAACAACAGGTAAAACAAAACAGCAGTCATAACTGAAACATTTTTAAAATGTTATATCTGAGTAATGGTATTTAAGAAGAGTAGCCAAGGGAAATGTAGTGTGTTTCACTATAGACACTTCAGTTGAATAGAGGAAACTTCATGGTGGTTTTCGATTAGTTCGAAAGGATCGATTTAATGTCGTTCTATGGGACTGAAATACTTAATTAAAATACTTAATACTTATTCGATTATTAATAGTAACTAATTAAAAAGGCAGTTAATTGAATATATACGTCAATTATGTAAGGAAAAAAGTATTTATAACAAAAACTCATATTTCGGGTAAAGTATCTATTTCATCACATGTATTCACCCTGATGATGTGATGAAGATACTCATTATGAAATTTGTTTTTAATTAAATATTTCATTTTTTCACGCTGTGCGCAGTTATATGCATAATTTGTTCATTACGTAATACTCAAGAGCTTTTTCAGCGGAAGGGATGAGAAATCAGAAGAAGAGAGAGAGATTTCGTCGGCCTAGTTCGCTGAGTGGTTAGCTTTCCCACTCTACAATTAACAGGTCGCGGGTTTGAATCTTGCTAGATGTTTATGATTGTCTTTAGGTGGGAGATGAATTTCATCGCCCGGTGGGAGACCACTGACCCGCTTATTGGAGGCCTGAAGTGACTTAAAAAGTTCTATGATTGGTCTCTAGAGGAAGGTTTCCGGACTATGTAAAATTAAAACACACACACACACACACACACACACACACACACATATATATATATATACGTGTGTGTGTGTTTCAATTATATATAATTGTTCATCTCTTTTGACTGACTGAAACCGAGAAAATAGATAAGTTAATTTAATGGAGCACACAACATGTTTCGTCAAAACGACTCCTTCAGGTATGGTAACAATTAAAGCAAATTAAATAAATAAATAAATAAAAAACACTGTGCCATTATAATAACAGACTTGTAAACTGCAGTTAAGTTAGAATTGTCGTTATAGTCCGTTCTGTAGTTCCATTCAGGGCCGACGGAAGCGGGCATGCAGGCGCCGCTACGAAGGGGGGGCACGGTTCATAAGTTCGTTTTTAAGAAACAAACTTTTTATCATAAAAAAAAAAATTCTTAGAATGATCAATATTAAAATAAATAAGGCCGGATACACCGAATAAAAATTAAAAAAAAATTGATTGTATATTGCCGCCTCTTTGATCAGCCGGCTGTTTACAATTTTGCAGCGAGAGCAGGCTAAACTTGCCTGCAGAATGTTGTGTCTACTGCAGTCTATCTCAAGTGAAACGGTGAACAGTTTTTATTGATCAAACATTTGTTGTTAGTTAGCCAGTCATATGGTACGCATCTCAGTAGGCTACTGACAGCAGCGCAGTGCGGACTATTATTTCGTCTCTGTGTCGTGTTGTGCAATAATTTCTTGTGGGTATAAAATAGAAATGGAATCAAAAATTAAAAAAAAGTTATCCGGTGCACAAAATCGTAAGCGTCATGCTGCGAAAGAAGCAGTTATTAAGAAACAAACTGGGGCTCTTAATAAATTTGTTAAAATATTAAAATATTCTGATGCAGATCGTAACCAACTCGATACATCAGAAATCAGCGATGACGAACCGTGCATATCATCCAGTTTGCATGAAAGTACTATTGCAACTATTGAACAAAACAATAAGACGCATGATTTAAGTGAAAAACAGTTAGGAGAAGATTTAGTTGTAGTTGACCACGAAACCAACACATTGTTAGTTTCTGTAAATTTAGAAGATCCAGGTGAATGGGGAAATATTGATGAAAAATTACGAGTTGTTTTAATTGAAATGGGGCGTGTTCAAAAGAAAAACATAATATATCCCAGAGACACATATGGTCGTAAATTTGGCGACACGTATTATAATAGAAAAATGGAAAACGGGGAGCTGGTGCCAAGAACATAGCTCATTTATTCCGAAACTTTAAATTATGTTATTATGTTTTTTGCTTTTGTTGCAAACTTTTTGCACTTACTGAATAAAGTAGTCTTGTAGAAGATCATAACGATTGGAGAAATGCAAGTACAACTTTGCATCGACATGAGACTAGTTTAACTCACATGAAAAATTTCTTAAAATGGAAGGAACTTGATAAAAATTTAATAATCAAAACTACTATTGATTGCCAGACTCAAAGCATGTATGAAATGGAAAAGAAACATTGGACGAGTGTTTTAGAACGCTTGATTGAAATTATAAAATTCCTTGGAAGCCAAACTTTAGCTTTTCGCGGATCATCTGATAAATTATATGAAAGGAATAACGGCAATTTTTTAAAATTAGTCGAACTGTTTGCGAAGTTTGATCCCGTTATGGAAAAATCATGTTGAAAGAGCCTTACATCGAAACAATAGAGTACACTATTTTAGTAAAGACAGACAAAATGAAATATTGGAAACTTTAAGTAACGCAATCAGGAATACAATTTTATTATCAATTCGAAAATCTAAATATTATTCCATAATTTTAGAATGCACACCTGATGCAAGTAAAACAGAACAAATGACCATTATTATTCGCTTTGTTTCCTGTGACAATGAAATTGTCAAGATCAGGAAAAACCATTTTAGGTTTTGTAGATATATCAGATTCCATAGGAACGTGGTTTATATGCAACAATAATGGAACAACTGGAAAAATGGAACATCTCCATTGAAGACATGCGAGGTCAAGGGTATGACAATGCGGCAAATATGAAAGGGGAAAAAATATGGGCTCCAAAATTTGCTTTTGAACAAAAATCCTCGAGCTTTTTTACGTGCCATGTGCTGCTCATACTCTAAATTTAATCATTAACGATGCAGCCAAAGTGAATGCAGATACAATTAATCATTCTCTTACAAACATTGTGCAATCCTTTTAAAGTTCGTAAAAAATTTAACATTGAAACAGCCATCAAAAACGCGATGGGAAAGTAAAATTAATGCAATCTGCCCTCTACGATATCAGTTAGGAGAAATTTACGATGCATTTTAAATAATGAAAATTTTAATAAAGATACTCAGCATGAAGCACAAACATTATGTGCTAAAATAAAGGACTACAAATGTATTTGCTCTCTTATAACTTGGCATGATTTACTTAACAGAATTAATCTGCGAGTAAAATGCTTCAAGACAAAAATATGAACATTACATTTGCTTTACAATCTATCGAAAACTTAAAAATATTCTTACAAGAGTATCGATGAGATACAAATTTTAAAGAAATTCTAAAAACGGCAAAAGAACTGAGTGAAGAGGTGGATGGAGAAGAAAAATCGGGGTTAGCTTTTCATTTCTCAAGAACGAACCATACCATAGTGTGGGAAAGAAGCACAATTCCTTACATGGAGGAGGACTTCCGCTCCCGAATTTTTAAGGAGGCCACAACAGTTGCCCGCTGTATACAAAACCTTAACAGGAACCAAGGACTAATCTTGCCCGTGATCTGAAATACCCTTATCAGATCCTTCAACTCGCCAGAACTGAATTATAGTGCCAACTATAGAACGTTCCTAAATAACAAGTGAGATCATCCACGCTCTATGAATGTATTGTACGCGCTCTGTTATTTGTTTAATATAATTGGAATCGGTTGATTATAGTTTGTAACAGTTTTTTACTTTTTAGTGCCGTACATCAGTTATGTACCCTGAAAATGCCAACAGACTTAGTTGGTGAAACTAGTTAGTATAACTTAGTTGTTATTATATGCACTTGATCAATATAATCCCAATAAAAGTATTTCCAGAGCTTTTTTGGTCAAGAAAATTAAACGTTGTTTAAAGTATTAAGCTTTTAATATAATAAAAACATTTATAATACAGTCAATTCTTTTTTCGGAATTTAGAATACAAAGCGATATTCGTATCAAAACAATTACTGCCTAAAGGCAAACTATACAAAAAAAATTGAATGAATTGAATTGAATTCATGCATTTTATATAATTCTATTTATTTAAGTTCTTGTTAAAAAAGACTTAAATTCACTTCGTCAGTCTGGTTGGCGAAGCGAATTGCGTTTTTGTTCTCAATCAACAGGAGGCAGATTCGAATACCATTGTTGCACAGATGTTTGTGAAAGCCTTTAAGTCAGTGCTTCCCAACGTTTTTTGGATCATGCCCCCACTTCATCGCCTCAAAGATTTTGATGCCCCCCCCCCTCCTTTAGCAGAAAAGTCAGCCAAGTTCTGAAAAAGTATAATATAAATATGTACTTTAAATAAAAAAAAGGAACATAGGTAAAACTGTTTTTAATTTGACTTTCTCCAATGAATATAAATTATACATTACACTTTCTATATTATAAAACATAAATCGAACTTAACTCGGGAAAATAAAATCCAAGTTAATGCGATCCTTGAGCTTGATGTCTGCTGCAAAGAGTTTTTATTTGAGATACTAATTTAGTCATTTTCAATCTCAAATCCCCATGGTTTGCGATATCCAGATGATTTCTTTTTTTCATTAGCAAGTCATTTACAGCACTAAAATGACATTCAACTAAATATGTCGACGGGAAGGGCAACAGTATTTTTTTTTTGAAAAACTAGTTGAATTTCGGTATTTCGTTTTTGTCTCATCAGAAAGCCATGTCATTGTTCCTTGTATGTTGAATAAAGTTCTAATAGACTCTCATTTTGCATTTATGTTAACTGCTGTAGTAGTGATGTCCGCTTTTTTTTCTCGGAAAGTCAGGGTTGCAACAGCGACAATTTATCGCCGACAATGGTGAGTTTTCTGAGTATATCGGTGATGAGATGGCGAATGCAACATCATTTTCTAATTGCCCCCTCCCCAAATATTCAAATTGCCCCACGCTGGAAAACACTGCTTTAGGTGATAGAAGATTTTCGTTACACGACTACCTTACTTATGCTTACTGGAGACACAGGACCTGTGTAGTACAGTGGGAGTGGTGCTTGCATCCTCTTCGCTAGGCCACTCGACAATAGACTTATAGTTCAAGTCCAGTCGCCGATTGGAGGAACTTTTTCTAAGCCTTTCTTCGACCGGTTCCCGGGTTAGTCGATCTCTGGCACGACAAGCGGTGTTTTCTCTGAAAAATCGGGTTTTACTTCCCGTAAACTCAAGAAAATCGCCCATAGAACCGACATTATTTCAGACAGTAACATATCCTGTTAGGGTTAGATACCAAGAGATGGCAGTACTTGTTTGCCCGTCTCTTCATCGATGGCCGCCTATAATTAGTGATAGTCATGGGCCAGCTATCTCTGATTGGCTACCGGTGGAGATTGAACTGCCCACTCAGTCTCCAAAAGCTAGATAGGGTTAAAAGGCCTCGCCTACTCCCTATAAGGGAATAAAAAGGTTAGCTTATTATTTTATTACTGGAGATGCCTGAAGCGGCTTGAAAAGGTTAGGTTTGGTACACAGCTTAAAGGTTTATCCAACTTGTAATATATGTCAGGATACCACAATACGTTACAGATATTGCTACTTTTTCATCGGTGATACAGGTCTAAAAGTTAATTAGAGCACATGCCTTCAACGCATAAAAGAGTCCATCAAACAGTGATCCCCCACTGAAGTTTTTTTTTTTAATGTGAGACCACATATGAGAGGTTGGTTGATTAACCTATAGTACATTAGTACCGTATATGCGTAGTGGGGGAAAAGGAGGAACTTATTTACCTTTGATTTAAAAGACTGTATATGGTATTCCTTGGGAAACACATCAGGGTAAAGACCGTTCCACAATACAGCAGTAGTAGGGATGAAGGGGAGGAAAAGAAACTTGTTCTGTAGGTTTCAAGCTTTACTGTGAAGGGATGTTGAGCAGCAGCTACACGTGTTCCAAAGGGCCTAGTACTAAGTGGGGAAATTATTGATGCTATCTCAGATAAACATTTGCCATGGAAAAATATATATAGAATACGCATTTACAGAAACCAAGCCTCTGTGCGAAAGTGGGAGGAGTGAGTTGGTAAGAGATGGGTCATTAATAAGTCTAATTGCATTGAATACTGCTCTCTCACGTTTGGATTGGGGTCCCTAAAAGCTCCCCCAATCCAAACGTGAGAGAGCAGTATTCAATAGCTGGGCAAATTTGTGATTTGTATAAGGTTAACAGCTGTTCAGAGGTGAAGTAACGTCTTGAGCTAAAAAGAGAAATCCTACTTTTTTTTTAGAAGCTGAGGATGCAATAGTTGTGACGTATCTATGCCAGGAGAGGATTGATGTCGGGGTAATTCCAAGAAGAGAAATCTGATGTCTGAAAATTTGGGTGTTGTCAAAAATAATACTGGAAGAAAATAGTTCTCATTTTATGAGAAATAAGGCAGAAGTTGGTTTTCCTAGCATTCAAATTGACAACTGAACTCTATTGAAGGATAGCTTGGAGATCAGAATTGAGGGCAGTTGTGATTGATGTTCTGTAGGTTGAGGTGAGTTGTGTGAAGTAAGGTTTATCAAACGAAATGGAGGAGTGCAATGTGCTGTCATCTACAAACCTGTGTATTTGGTTGGATTTCATCTGAAGTAGGTCATTGATATATAGCAGGAAGAGGGTTGGTGAGAGGACAGAACCTTGTGGAACCCCCCAGCATTAGTTGAATTGTGAGAGGATAAGGAACTCTCCACCATTATACATGGTGTGCATCCAGACAGAAAGCTGGCAATGTAACTACAGGAGTCCTGAGACAGACCAAATGATGGAAGTGTGCTTAGCAAGCCTTTGCATCAGATCCGGTCAAAAGCTTCGGACATATCAAGTGCAACCACTTGATATTCACTAAATTACTCCATGAGGTGACATGGATGGGTGCATGGTTTAGATGGGTGCCTTCAAGATAGTGCAGGAGTTGGAGGATTGATGATTTTTCCATTAATTTAGACAGGACTGAGGTGAGTGAAATAGGAAGGTAGTGATTTGTCACCCTTCTTGGGAATGGGTTAAATATATAGGCCAATTTTCAGGCTGTGGGATAGATACCAGTGGAGTAAGAGTTTATATACGGGCGACACAGGACAGGAGTCAGTTCTGTACACAAACCTTCAGGAAAATTGGAGGAATGCCATCAGGACAGGAGACTTTTTGTGTCTAATTTTGACAGTATTTTTCTGCTCTATTTCTGGCAAAAGGATAGGAAGCACTGCATCTTGTGCATCTGGAATGGTTGAGGGACATTTACCATTGTAAGGTATGCGTGCACTGGAAGCGAAGTGTGAAGAAAGGAGACTGGCTCTTTCCGTGGGTGATGATGAAATAGAGCCATCTAGATATGATAGGGGTGGGAATAGTGTTGGGCAGAAATTACGACCAATTTCTTTGGTGAGAGACCAAAAGGCTCGGCTGCCGTTTGACAGGCCACTAGTTTCATGCTTTTTGCTCTTTCGAACTCTGCTTTGGTAGTGTCGATAGTTTATTGCATCTATTTCGGGCTTGAGTGTAAGCACTCTGGGGTCATTGCAGAAGCGTTCACGTCGCCACCCCTGTCGGCTTGTTTACAAGCTGCGAATTCTGCTACCAGCGATCTACAATATAGAATATTTTCTGTAGTTCGCACACGAAATAAATAAGTGTAAGAACTAAAGGAGAATGGAGTTCTTGATGTGAGTTAGTTATGATATGTTCGATTTTTCATTCGTACAGGCTTGGCACATCTTTTGGAGAACAGGGTTTAGTTAGGGAATGCAGTTCAGAGTAGTGTAGGGAATGTATGTTTTCATGCTAGTGAGGATTATTTTAGTGATACGTTCGGTGCATATGTTTGGGTTGGAAAGCCGGAAGCAATAGCCCGATCACGGGAATGAGGCATAGAAGTCATGGGGGATGTCCCACTTGGCAGTGCTATAATGCCAAACTACTCGTGTATGGGAGTGACTACGTAAGCGTTGTTGCATGGGGGGAGGAGATGAACACCAGATGGTGGTCAGAATTACCAAGGTGCCCACTACATTCACTGCGTATTCAGAAGGGCCGTTGGTGAAGAAGAGATCTAGGGTGTTTGGACAGTGGCTCGGGTTATCTGGTATTCTGGTTGGCATGTGAACAAGTTGTGTAAGGTCGTTAGTGATGGCAAATGTTTCAGCATCTCTGCCTGCAAGATCTGTACAACTGGAGGAGGAAAGCCAGTTGGTGTTGTGGAGATTAAAATCTCCTAGGAGGATGATCTCGCTGCTGGGAAAGTGGGACTGGAAAAATCAATTTTTAAGGAGAGGAAATTAAAGAGCCAAGAGTGGTGGTTGGTGGCATTAGAAGAGCGATAGAGACAGCAAATGAATTTGACTGAGTGGGGAAGGGATATTTTCAACCAAAGAAGGGCAAAGTTTGGCGATTCTAGGTTGCCTGCTCTCTGGTAAGGTATATCAGAGCGGATGTATACGCAAAGGATGTATGCCAAGGTGAGTAAATGGAAAGCAAATGAATAAATTAACTGATCCAGACGATATAAAAATTCTCTGAGTGATTTAGAAAATCACAAGATTTATTTTATTATTGTGCAATATTTAACGTATCGGGTACTTTTTCGTTATTAACGACTATCAAAAGTTCCTGGCAAATAAGTCAGCTTGTGCTCTTAGAGAATACAGAGACAAATGTAAGAAAGCGAAACACTGTAAAACTAGCTAAACAAAAGTCATGGGAGGACTTTGGCAAGAACATAGAAAATAAAGATCAAGAAGGTGGCAAAATATTCTGGAGGTTGTTGAAGAATCAAGACAGCAACTGACACAAAAAGCATCGTGCCTGGCGACTCATGTTTTATATGCCCCCCCTCACCACCACCACACGCAATAAGTTGCTAAACCTATAGCAGAACGGTGGCATGCGCCCACATGTGATTAAAAAGCAAGAATATCGATGTCGTCCTTAAAGAGAGGTTGTATTACTTTGGAATACAAAGTGAGAAAGTGTGTCTAGGAGGACCGAAGTTTCCTTTAAAGCATAAGATATGTTTTGCTAGTCAGAATTTACACCACCCTGCATAATAATGATATGATCAGTTAAATATACAGACATCCTCATAACACACATACACAAACGTGTAGACAAAAGTTTCTTTAATTTATACAGAACGAGCAAGAAACTGAACTTCAATTTTTAGTATGTTATATTATTATATGAACTAAATATGTGATTAAACGTACATAACGTTAAAGAAAAAACGAACACAAAAAATAAATTTGCATTTGTGTTAAATGTAATCAAACGAATGTCACAAAGGTTTAAACACTATGCTATACTTGATATTTCTTTTCAAGAAATCAGTTACATTTAATCTCATAAGACATCTTTATAAAAAGATGTTCTTATGAGAACATCTCCTATATAAAATGCGAGGCGCTATGATTGAAAGCAATTTAAAAGCGCCTATTGTTTGTGGTGCAGTACTGCTCGAATTTTTGAATTTCGGAATTAACATTCTGAATAATAAAATATTCAGCCAAGCAGTTGCTTCTAAATTTCTGCCAACCTCCTAATTCCTTTACTACTCCATTTGACACTTCAGTTAAACTACTTGGAAACTGTTACGGCACCATAAACAGTATTAGAAAGAGCACTGTTAGTTGAAAACGGCGAAATGATGTAGAGATGTCTCGCTAGGACAATCAACTCCCCTCACACACACACACACACACACACATATATACCCTTCTTTCTTATAGTTGGCAGGGAACCACTGACAATGTTTCTAACATTGTCAGTGATCCCCTGCCAACAGTTGTTATCTAAATTTGGTCATTATCAGTTAAAGTGTATAACCTGTAGAAGTATTAGAAGAATGCGGCATCTCTTCAATTTTGTGTGTCTGTATGGGGAGGGGGGGGGCTGAGTTTCTCAGGGAGAGTTCAGTAACATAAGAGAATGTCCCAAATATGGTCGAAATTAGATGAATGACGCAACTTGTATAGACATCTGCAGAGGAATGCCCCCACCAAATTCTGCTTCCTTTAGTCCGACTGGGCTGAATTTTCAAACGACCTCTGCAACGCACGGCACAGCTATATTTTAAATTTGGCCTTAGTGAGTAAAGAGGAAGAGGAGGGGAGAAAATAATATAATAAATAAATGGAAGTTTCTTGAGCAATTTTCGCTATATTCGATATGCGCTATTTTTTATTTTTAATATGATTTAATGGATCAAATTTGGCAGGCTAAGAAGGCTAAATAACTCTCAGTATGATAATAAGCAATTTAGAACCGGCGTTACAGTAAGTCCAAATTTAGTCCTATTATTGGAAACCTAAAACACGAAACTGAAAATTATTATATAGCGAGCCCTCGTAGTGTTATACTTCTATAAAAGGAGAAAAATGAAATTGAGAATTACAGAGAAGTTTTACAAATAAGATTTATTCTAGCGTACTTCAGAGAAGTTTAAGAAAAACTGTGAAAGAGAAACTTGGAAGAACACCTAGTTTAAGGTCAAACACTAGATGTGAGGATCATATTTTCATTATTACTACGTTACACTACCAAAACGCCCAATGACTCACGGAAGGAAGACACTTCTACTCCACACAATCCACTATCTACCCCACTTAATCTATCTGCATACTAGGCCATCTACCGTCCAATAATAGTACCTTTGTCTGTTAATTGCGTGTGTTCTCTGGAAGATTTGTCTGTAATTTAAGACAGTAATTTCAGGAAATCATGAAAACACAAGCGTCTACATTTCAGTAACGTAAATCTGAGAAAGTTTAATGATAAGACGCCAAGAGAAAACTGTCCAAAACATACAATTATATGATGTAAATATGTTATTACATAACAAGAGGAAGATATTTTCTTGTAAAATCAGATTTAAGGCAACATGCATGCTATACACCGTAATGCGTCCTGCATATGGATCACATTAGGAAGAAAATACATTTAACATGATAAAAAAATCGGATATATTAAATTCAGCTCTTTATGTTATGCATATGATGTTATACTCTTAAATAAATCTGCTCAATTCCTTCAGGACTCTTGAAGAAGTGCAACTTTAAATTGAATAACTTCTGTAACAAATTCTGAACGAAAATCAGTAATAAAAAGAAGATAGACAAAGACTATAGAAACAGGCATGGGAGATTGAAAACTTACTGCATTCTCATTGGATAACTTGTTAAACAAGAACAACATTCAGCTATTTAGACACAACAGGTTTGGCGCGTAGTCAACTGAATATATTTATAAGGAATTAGATAGAAATGAGTAAAGACATTAAATTAGCAGTCTATAAGAGGTTTTAACCGTATTTTAACTTATGAATCTGAGAGTCGGATTTAAAATAAAACAGTAGTCAAAGCCGTGTGAGAGAGAGAGAGAGAAAGGTACTGGCATAGGATCAAGGTAAAATCATTAAAACTGAAATTATTAGAGAGGAACTTGACATTGTGGCATTCACGAATGAGAGAGCACATATCGTATGCGGTAGTATGAGTGATTATTTAAATATAATGGAAGAATAAAGAAAGTAAGCACAACAAGTGTTTGATGGCAGTAAAAAAAGACTCACAGGAAGACTAGGATTTAGGTGTACTGATACACTTCTTTGTGTATCAATATCATCGTGTATCAGAAGAAACGAAGTGTAAGATATAATATGAGAATCCTGACAAACAACATATTAATTTGGAAGAAAGTTGTTGATAGGAAGCTAAGAATGGTTCAGATTTAATTATGTAGTGCTACCACAGTATTCTGTATAGGTAATAATCTATATGTACCCCTTAAAAGATATATACATGTATAGGAATTGATTCCTGTAATGGGACTTGTCACTCCATCCGCCTCAGTCACTGGCGTGAGTCTTGATAGCTCACCGTTTTACTTCATGGAATTGAGTAAAACAAATACTGCTTGTCAACTTTCAGTAACCTTACCCCGTCTTGCATCATTGCAATAGCCAAGAAAGAGGAATTTCTAATCAAGAGAAAAATAATTTTTACATGATGTGATACTAGCTATTAAGTATTAGAATATTTAAAAAGATTATTTTAAACATCCTAACAAAAATCTAGACTGTTAAGTTCTTATTTTGTTCTTTTTTTTTTGCTTCCGGTGTATTTATAGTTACCGGTTTTAAATTTTATGACAACTTTTATTCCGTGTTCATCAACAGCACGAGGTGCTCTCATTCATACCTAGAAAAAAGTACTACCAAAACCAAATTTCACTAGTATTTTGACCTTTACAATTCAATGCAAATGTTTTAAAGCATGAAAAGAAACAATCGGTACCTCTACTTATCTAAATCTTAAAAACAGAAGTTACAAACAATGGGTAGAGACTTTTTCTATAATTCGAACTTCAGAAAAAATAAGCAATAAATATAGGTTAAAACGGCGAAATTAATTGAATTTCAGAGATTAGTGAAAACGCATTCCGTGATAATATCACAAGAAAAGCGACTGAACATACACGTGAGTGATACAGAGGTTTATGTTGTTCTCTAGAAGCAAAGCACAATTCATTTAAACTGTACTGTACATATTTTAACAGATACAAAACGGTATCTTAGTTCTTTGGAATGGTGTGTTTAGAACAATGGCTTAGTATTAAAAACTGAAATATCAGGGGAAAAACGTATATTTCAAGATTTTAAAAGCATCATAATGCATACTAATAGCTGTCTCGGTGTGCACTGCAAAGGCAATTTTTTTTTTTTTTTTTTTATCAAGCCACAACATATTTTAAACATATTTTTAAATTGAAACTTTTGCAATGGTTAAGATGTATGATTTATGTGGGAAATCGGAACACACTGCTTGAAATTTCTGAGAATGAAATTCTATAACATTATTAAAGTTTAAAATTCTATAACACATAATTCAGTCTAATTCCTACTGCCTCATTTGATAGTCTTATTTCAAGAAAAGATAAGAATTCAATTTAATATAAATTTCATAAAGCTTCATATGGCCATGAAATGTTTATTACAAACCGTTATTTTATGCAAACTGGCATTAATTAATTGCCTAATAATAAATGTTACCCATTATATGACAAAAAAAACCTCAAAACAATAACGAGAGTTATGTCATTAAACAAGATTTTGGCTTCTACATTGCAACTTTTATAATATACTAATAACAAAAATAGTTTGGCTGTATTTAGACCTATCAAATTATGCTGAACTAACAAAACGGGCGCTCATCCGAGGACAGTCATTTTAAACGTGATAATCAAATTAAACAGCGACGATACCCCCCCCCCACACACACGACTGAAATATCGATAATTATTTTCCTATTCCATATCTGCTGAGGCATTCGTCTACTTAAATTACATTTGTCTGTTTAAATTGCAATCTACATGCTATTTCAATGGAATTACACCATTCTATACTGTCTTGATGATTTAAAGATCTTGAACTAAACTAAGATTCAAAACTAATCAGTTTCAAAATACATGATCTCAGTTATTTGTCAATTAAATGAATTTCATATAATTTATTATTTTTTTCAGTGTGAGATATGTGACAGCATTCCACTTAATATTTATATTTAAATAAATAAAAATAAAGGAAATAAAAATTAATAGTTGAAAATCAAATTTATTTAAAAGTAAAATAAGTGTTTTGAGAAGTAAGGTAACTTTATATATATGCAAGAAACCATCTGTCGGACACATTAAGATTCTCCCTGAAGTACTGTACAAAGTACTTTTTTTTTCGAATGTTCTCCAAGGAAAAAGAAATGTATTCAACAATAAAAAGAGTGCATATTATTTTGAATCAAGTAGAATTTCATTGGTGAAATAATCATATATCATTAACCAGGGCCGACTCTACCGACGGTGCAAGACGTGCATTTGCACAGGGCGGCAAGTTTTTTTTGGGGGGGGGAGGAAAGTTGGCATAAACTATACGAAAAATAAGGGGGAAGGGGCGGCAAAATATGCTACTGCACGGGGCGACAAAATTCCTAGGAGAGGCCCTGATTAACACCTTTAGAATCCTAACAGGTAATAATATAACACAGCGAAATTATATTTACAGTTTGAGTGGGATTTAGAAGCATGGAACAAATTAGTAAATTAGGCTAGTTATCACATAATACACCATCTACAAAAAAATCGTGCTATATAAAAATTAGGTACTATGTCTTTAACAAGAACTTATTTTAAAATTGTTTTATACTGGATTATGTAAAAACACATAAAATGCAAAAAAATCTATAAAATTAATTCAAGTATTAAAAAATCTTATCTTTAGCTTCACCATGGTGGGGCTAAAAGCTCAGTGAAAAACTAATAAAATTGCATTATGAAAATGCCAGCCGATGCAATAAAACAAAAAAGCCAATTGCATGTAATTATTACGTGCAACTGGCTTTTTATGTGTAACAAAAAAGTAATTCTGTAAATTTCTCTATTTCTGTTACCTACTTCAGTTAAAATAAAGCAACATGATTTTACGATTTGCAAGAAACGAACAAGAAGGACTAAACATGAGCTGTACGTAAGTTCTATCCTTCCCACAACATATTTATATGTAGTATTTAGTAACATACATCTTCGACTGCCTTGTAATAATTAATTCCTTGAAGTTATGTAATAAAAATTTCCAACGAATCTCGGAATGGTTTCTAGCTTTAATATAATTTTAAAATAACACTAATCAGCTATACCCTATGATAAGAATTAAAATACAAGATAGATATTTTCAAGGATAATAAGATTTAAAATATTTAAATAGTAATTCTAATGACGATTAGAAGATTAGTTCAAGTTAATTTACAATGTAATAACAAAAGGCATATATTGTATTTAAGAATCCAGTTTTTATTGAACTCATTCTCTCTCTTCCCCGTTTCTAAGATGCTGATTATTTTTGATGGATTTGTGAACATAATTCTTGGCGCTACAAAGACTTGTTTAGCAAGCATTAACCGTTGCCAATGGCCGCAGGCTGTTTGATTTTTACAACTAACATCAGGCTACGGACTTACAGCCACTCCCAATGTCAAGTGCAAGCTAGTACTATTGATCGCAAGGTAAAGGTTCAAGCGAAGAGAAACAGCAAGTGAAATCCAAATGTAGAGTATTTTCTAGCAAAAGTTTAAAAATGGTTCAAACTCGTACATTAAATATAGCACTTGTAAAGTTAAGAGTCTCATTAATACTTATTATAATGAATATCATAAAAATTAAATTAAGATTTTTTTTAATAATAGAGAAAATTAATCCTATAACTCTGTATAAAGCACGTATACAAAACTTATTTGATATGAAAAAGGTGCTAATTACAAATATTCTCTCATAACATTTGTAATAATAAACAGCAAAGAATTTTTATGCGCTTCAATAAACGAATGTATATTAAACACTCGCATGTGCATGCAATGCACATAACGTAATTCTAGTGTGTATGTGCACTTAGTCTTTAATTTTGGACAATAATTAGTCCTTAAATTCTTAGTTACCAAAATTCTTAGTCTTTTATACAAAAATGGCGTTAAACAATTGACTGTTCTAATGACATCTATAATATTTGAAAATAAAATACTCAGATTTTGTTGGTGTATATTAATACCGTGAAATCGAACTAACAAATATTAACATTTGAATAAACCTTTCCTATATGCAATGTTCCCCCATCATGATATAACATTCCTTTATAAACTTTCCTTATTTCTAATACAATTTCATCTCTACTATTCCCAACGTTTTTCCGTGCTTTAAATCTTCATAAGATATGTGGAACTGCGTTAATAGACAAGAGGATGTTATGAAAAAAAAAACGTTGTGATATCAGTAATAAGTAGTAAACATGAATGAGCTGATATCAGTGAAGAGGTAAAAGATTTTACGATTCTTAATATTTTTCAATGTTAAAAATCGTATGCTTTATACAAGCATAAGAGGCGTTCTAAAAATAAATACAGGGTGTTCGGGATAAATTTGACATATTTATAATTAATTATATTTTTCCGTAAGTTACATGTATTAACACACACTTCTCTTCATTTAAAAGTTTGGACCCTTCTTCATTCATATACAAGATGTCGGAAAGGATGGATAGCTGGAACCCACCTGAATCATGGAAGAGAATAACTTGTATCATGATGATTCGTGCCCGCCATCAAAATAAGGATATTACGACTGCTGCCCAATGCTCCCTGAATACAGTAAAAACAATCAGGCATGAACTAGAGACTTGCAATGGTGACTACGAGGATGTAGCAAGAAGAAAGATCCCTAGCAGACGATCTGATTGCGTTCGTACAGCAGAATTCCTCGCAAATCTGCAGGAACAGGTGTTGAAGAACCCTGGCATTGGAATTCGGGCTTTGTTCGTGGAGTTGCTAACTGTAGTCAAGCCCTGAATAACAAGGGTAGCCAATGGTAGGCCGTATGTATGGCAGCAGGATTCGGCCCCTTGCCACACCTCTGGGAAAAGTCAAAAATGGTTGTCTGAAAATTTCTACGACTTCACCAGTCCAAATGTTTGGCCTCCAAACTCCCCAGACCTTAACCCCATGGATTATTTTGTATGGGGGCGCAGTTGAAAAAGACACCAATCGCACTTCCAGTAATACAAAAGCCCAGTTAATGGATAAAATTAAAACAGTTTTTGCGGCCCTTCCCAGGGAGACTGTGGCATCAGCTTGTTCGAGGTTCCGAAGCAGAATTGAAGCTGTGATCGATGCTAATGGTGGTTATTTTGAGTAAATCTTGTTGATAGTATTGTAATTAACTCTGCCTGTAATGTTTTTTTGTCAATTCATTAAATTTAATAGATACAAAGAAGATTTTCTTTTTCCTTACGAAACTGTCAAATTTATCCCGAACACCCTGTATACTATGTAGAAAGTTTTTTTTTACCTTTGGGTATAATATACGTTAAAGATACCAAGCTATTTTATATGTATATAAATATAAACTTGGTTTTAATCCATTTCCCAAGTAAGCAAACATACAAGTAAGTCAAGTTTGCGCCTGCAAGTAGTGCAAGTCTTAGGCAACCTGTGGTAAAGGTGGAATTAGCTCTGATCACTATTCTTAGTATTTACCCTTAATGCAAAGCACATCTCCTTGAGATGTATGATGCTATGCATTAAAGGCAAGGGGCCACTACCCAACCGGTTTCGACCTTTATTGAGGTCTCATCAGTGGGAGCAAGGCTTAGAAATACCAAGGTTTAAGTAATGAATTAAAACCAAGTTTATATTTTTATACACATAAAATAGCTTGGTATCTTTAACGTATATTATACCCAAAGTAAAAAAGCTTTCTACATCTATCTCTCATCCTGAGATTTTTATTTAATAAGGACAAAGCACCTTATGGTAACTTGTTTTGGTAAAATATTTATAAGCTCTGTATTGTATTACTTAAACCTTGGTATTTCTAAGCCTGTCTCCCACTGATGAGATCTCAATAAAGGTCGAAACCGGTTGGGTAGTGGCCCCTTGCCTTTAATGCATAGCATCATACATCTCCTCAAGGAGATGTGCTTTGCATTAAGGGTAAATACTAAGAATAGTGATCAGAGCCTATTCCACCTTTACCACGAGTTGCCTAAGACTTGCACTACTTGCAGGCGCAAACTTGACTTACTTGTCTGTTTGCTTACTTGGGAAATGGATTAAAACCAAGTTTATATTTATATACATATAAAATAGCTTGGTATCTTTAACGTACAAATATACTACTACTATATATTGTCATTTTATTAGCATGTTTAGTATCATGCAGCGCTTCTCTCATTGTGTGTCTAAGCATTCATGTTAATAAATAGCAAAGAAATCAATGGCTGAAATATTGTAGGTATGAGCATCTTCAATATTTTTCCCATCATAATATATATTCTGCTTATTTCCCTACTAAAGCAATTTTTCTCAAGAATTATACCTTTGCTGATTGTTGTCTGGTAGGCGGCAAATATAGGTCAAGCTCGATGAAAAATAGTTTGTTATTCCAATTTTGACCTTCAGTATTCTTTTGGTATTTTCATGCTTACTCCTTATCCAATATTCCATAGTAATATTAAGAGCTTATCAAATTATAATTTGATAAGCTCTTAATTGGAAAACGCAACATTTTTTCATATCTCCAAGATGAATGACTCATTGCGGGGAATCGAGCCATCTTGTATTGTTACTTCTCACATCGAGCCGAAAACTCAATTAACGACAATGCATTTGTCCCTCCCTCCCCTATTACTCCATTCATCTCCCGCTACACCACTTTCAATGAGAATAAATTGAATTCTCACTCCCCTATTTATATCCACTTACATAACTTTCAGGGATATCCTCTAGTTCACTTATACTCTGTAAAAAATCTTCTCCATCTACAGGTTTCGCCTTCTTGTCAATGTAGAAATTATCATCATGTTATTATCCGAGACCTCTAGGAAGTCAAAAATTCATCGAGGGGAGGCTTTATATCATCTAAACCAGCTATCATACCTTCTCTTAAACTTATTCACACCAGAAGAACTCACCACTTCAAGACGCAGACTGTTCCACTCACTGCTCTGTGAGAGAAAAATATAGCTCCTAACAGTTTCTTAACCGCGAACAAACCTAACTTCCATGTTCTCTCTCCACCTTCCAATATAACGAAAAATTTCATCAGACGATATCCTACAACATCAATTCAGAAGTTTATAGACCTCTGTCATAATTCCCCTGTTAACCAGAGTCTGTAATCCACATACTCTCAATCTGTCCACAATCTAAATCCCATAATCCCTATATGATCGTTAGCTCTCCTTTGAGCCAACCCTTTCCACAGCTTCTTTATCTCCTTGAAACTCAGAAGACGAGACCAAATCGTCGCACAATAGTCCAGGTGGGGTGTGATCAAAGCCTTGTAAGGAGGCAAAATGACTTTCTTATCCTTATATGTTCTTTACATATCATATAATTTCCGCATGTTTGGCAAGCTGTAATTGCATTCCTGAAATTTTCAATTAGCGTCAATATTCTGCAGTCCTGCATTAATTATTGGCCTTGGATTTGATTCACCAAATTTCCCTGAAAAATATACACACGAACTCTTTTACACAGTAATTCATATCTGGTGCAATCAAATCCTTATAAAAAGGCACAACATAATCACTTTTTTTATCTGTCAATATCCGTTTCAGTAATTCACAACGTCAATACAAAGCCTTTTATTGACATTTTCCATATCTGTATGCATCTTCCACCCCAGATCCTCCCAATCTATAATCCAATTGTCATCCCAATTCCTATACTTGCCTTCTCACGAATACAGTACGCAGCATTCCACTTAATTGGCACAAAGTACAAAATCACACACTTAATAATAATGAACCGACTCATGTATCCACAGTGTTGGCCTTCCTATTTAAATCTTCTTGAAAGAAACTGCATCACAGGTGTTCTGCATAAACTCTTAGAAGGTTATTATTATGTAAATAACTGTAACTCCCTCTAATGAAAGGTTATAAACCTATAATACATCAGTACTCTGAGTGGAATAAGGATTTCTCTTAATATTTTATTAATTTTGTGTATTTATTTATTTATTACATAAACTGGAAACATTGTTCTAAGAGAGTAAGCATGGATTTTTTTTTCAAGCCTCCAATAAGCGAGGCGGTGATCTCCCACCGGGCGATGAAATCCATCTCCCGCTTAAAGATAATCACAAAGATCCATGCCCTTGCTGGTTGGGGAGCGGATATGTTAAAAAATCGGCCAAACTAGGCTATATTATCAAATTATATTAGCCCAAGCACAGGGTTTGTGGCATCCCACTTTTTAGTATCCCTTTCTAAGACCTCCTCTCCTACATAACTTGTTAATAACTCAACCATTCTCCTATTCATTCAAATATCCTTTAATTTCCTTTAATTTAAATACTACATGATTGTGTTACACATTGTCAAATTTCTGAAAAATCCATCCAGTTAATCATATGCACTCCTCATATCAATATTTTCAAAGCCTTATCCTTACAATTTTACCCATTTACAATACCTCGTCCTTCCTACATACAGAAATACTTCTCAAACCAACTCAATGTGTTATAGCTCTAATCTAATAAGAATCTTCGCTATTATTCATTAATCGAATATAGTTATTTTTTACTCAATTCATGTCGTAATGATACCATTTTTAGTTATTTCATTCATTATCTTAAGAGACATTGCAGTATTCAGTTCAATATTATTATTGCCTTATGAACATCAAATTTGCTCAATATACCAAACACTTCACATTCTTACACTTCCATTCTCTCTTTCTATTTTGTATCTACCATTGAATTTGATGCAAATTTGCTGAATTTGATTTGCTTTGAGCAAATTTGATCAAATTCAAAATCATTTTCTTCTAAATATATCTTACGAAATCCAATAAAATCAAAGGGGTTTACTTTTTTTACCTCCTCGTGAACAGCTAATATCACAAATAATTTCATAAAATTATATAACCGTTTTATATTTGATACATTAATATATTGGCATCAAGATTATTTCAGATTATATATAACCATGAAATCCATTCCTTAATATTGGAAACTAGTCTATCATTTAAAACTATCGAAATTTATTTCTTTTGAAAAATGTAAAGGTTTTTTTCTAAACAGCCTTAAATTTGTTTCATTTTTTTTTATTAAAACGTCAACCATAGTGCATTCCTGATGCACGTATAATGATTAATCATAGGAAAGTGGTTTACATTAGGATCAAAAACACTATAGCTTTTTATTATTATCATCTTTCCTATGTGATTTCCAATCATTGCAATATTCAACTCCATATGGAAAATACTTAATATCTGTGTATACTTGATTTTTAACATTTTTCAGTAATAATCCCGTATTTAGAATATAAGGGATATACGTATTTAGAATTATAGGATTTTATAAATATGGAAATATTACTGATAAATTGAAAAAGCATTTTATAAATACGAAGATGGTTATATTTATTTGTGGAAATACACATCCTAAATCCACCCAGAGAGAGAGAGAGAGAATTCCTGAATTTCGAATTATATAGTGAATAATGGAAGTTGAGTTTCAGCTGCATTATACTAGTAATTTTAAGCGCATAATAATCTTTAATATATATATATATATATATATATATATATATACACACACACACACACACATACACATGTAAGAATTATATAATAAACAAATTATGCTTAACTTCCTAAACGCTCAATTACTTAAAAAGTGATATGACTTGTAAATGAATGAATTAGATTACTACAACTATACATACTATATGATTTTTAAATTCGTACAAAGTAATAAAACTCTACTACACACCCACACCGAGAGAAAAGGTTGACCTTAAACATTCATTGTTCTTTATGTTATAGCGGTGCTCCTATACACCTGCGGTGTCGATCGATATTTATATAAATGAAAACAATTTTTTTAAAAAAAAATATTACGTTTCAAAAATAAGAGGGATCATTTACTGGATAAGTACGATTATACGAATGGCGTTCACAATAAGCAGTTTTCAAGTCAAACACGTGATTGTAATTTACCTACCGCTTCAGTGTTTGACTGCTGAGACCTGGCGCTTGCACGTCGTACTTTGTGTCGCCAGTTTTTAATCCGGCGATGGACGGCGTGGATCATGACCTTAACTTGTAGGAGAAACCGCAACTACATTGTTGTCTTTCTCCTACCTGGTATACCGTTTTAATCCATTATGGAATTCCAAAATACTGTCCATACAAAGACTGAATAAATCATACTCAGTACTAAGAAGTGGTGCTTGGACGGTACAACTACAGCACTTCGATCATATCGATGACGTCAACTAATCATCAGCAGGTAGAAAATGCTATATAATTTAATCAAGATATATCCGCCTGTTGCACAATGAAACTAAGCACTTAATGCAAAACAAAATATTATTATCCAGTGTAAGATTAGAAACAAATTAGCTAAGTCATGTAGAAATAGAATCGCGAAAGTGAGGGTTGTAATATCGATATATATTTTAAACCAAAACTGGCTTTAAGTGAAACGTTTTTCTTTGAAGCTGTACACTTGAGATCCATGTGGCCTAGGCTCCACATATTCAGCGAGCTTCTCATTTTACATTACTGAACTTTACTGCAGTACACACTACACCCACTTTCTAAAACATCCCACATTCTGGATCTGACCAGTCGTTCGTAAAGCAAAAGGATGATGGGAATGTTGCTATGGTTACGGCATCAAACAGTTGGGCTGTTATGTATCGGTCGCAATCAATGGTACTTTGTCGCTGACACCATCTCAGGGTATCCAATCAAAACTTCCGGCTGTAGCTGACGGCAGCATCGGTTACACTCTTACTCCTAGATGGAGCAGTTCTACTATCGTAGGTAAGGGGGATGTTCTCCTCCACTCTTTATCACCTGAGGAATGTCACCAACCAGGTGATCGGTCGAGGTTTTCTTCCCTTCACTTTCAAATATCTGAAGAGATTACTGACACCTTTCACTGTGTTATGTTTTAAGCAAGCATTATTTTAAGTGTACTACACTGCGGCAACAAAGACTGCAATGCGGCCTTATATCGATTCCCGCCGATAGCAAGTTGTAGTAGTATTATGCATGTGAGTGACGTGATGTGGCCAGTATTATTCAAAATGCAGAAAACTTTTACTTATATTTTCATTTAGATGAATTCCGGAATGAATGGGAAATTTAAGATTACGAGTTACGATATACGTGTGTATGATGGAGCGCGTTGATGCTGTACACGCTAGGAAATTTTTAAATATTTACAGAGCAAGAATAGATAACGATTTGGAAGAAATTTAAGTATCCTGGCACGATACCAAAAGAAATCGTATGAAATTTTCAACAGTAAATGTCCATATGAATTCTGATAAGAAACCTTTTAAATATATGTAATGGGTCATTTATGAAACGAAGTCTTATGAGTACTATATAATAGTTGATCCAAAATTATCGATAGAAATTTTAATTGTAGCTGTGTACAGTTTTATTCAAATTACAAATGCATTCATTTTAATATGCGCGATTAAAATTCAGCAGCTAAATAAGAGAAAAATTCCCCACTATACAATGAACAATACCTAACAGCAACAAGTTATATATGAGCTAAAACAAGTGAAACTAATAATAGTTTTCTTTTCTCAACTTGAAAACAGAAAAACTAACGTTTTTTTAATTTGTAAATAACAGACTAAATCACAAAAGAATCAAATGAAACCTTACACTTCTGCACTAATTAAGTTAATAACAAATAGCAAATGTTTGTAAACTCCTTATCATCTATTATGTTCTGTCGGCTCACTGAATAAACCAGGATCTCTAATTTCAACAAAAACATAATGAAATAAGTCAATTATATTTATTTTGATTTGTAAGATTTTGATTTTGATATATTTGTTATATGATGGAATATATATTTGTTATATGTTAAATGATGGAATGTGAAATATATGGCTTTAAATAAATAAATATTAAATATCATTTACTTATTTCCTTGCGTTTTCGTGTGAATTAAAGAAACCTCATGGCAACAAATTAGCTAAGTCATGTAGGAATAGAATCGCGAAAGTGAGGGTTGTAATTCGATATATACTTTAAACCAAAACTGGCTTTAAGTGAAACGTTTTTGCTTTGAAGCTGTACACTTGAGATCCACATGGCCTAGGTTCCTACTGTACATTCTAGGACAATCGGAGTTGTGAGAGGAGATTGGTAGAAGGAGTGCAGTCGATCAACATTACGAGTATTAGAACAATGGAACATGATGCTAATCAAATCCCAACGATTAGCATTTGAATTTATGGCAATAAGAAACATGCGACTTATATCTGCTAAACTCACATCAATGAATAAAAAAATGATTAATTTTGAGTGTTCAAAATACGTATTCCCAAACAGCATACTTATCAAATAGGATTTGTTAAACAGATATAAGTTCTTTATTTAAGCAACATATTTGCATACATAAAAATCTTTAATGTGAATCTTCATAACGAGTATTTTGGATCAACAGAACTATTATTTATTACCAATTATAACTGTTGATTTACCTAGTGACTTAAAGGACATGCTATCATTTAACAAGAAACATTTGTTCAGGATATAAGTGTGGGCTCCCACTATGGCAAGTTCAAACTGGTAACCCTATCTCCAAACGCGATTATTTAAATCACAGGAAAATTCACACAGGAATATCCTGTGTGAATACGAAGCAGTTACCTCGAAATGAATGCCATAACATTTTATGAAGTGGTTGATTGCACCGATGAGAATAAAAGGACAATCATAAAAACAAAACAGAGCGTATGTTTAGCAGGACAGTTAGGAGGTATGAGAGGAGATTGGTAGAAGGAGTGCATTTTGGATCGAATTAGTTGGAATTATGGACGAAACAAGTAAATTTATGAGATAGGCGAGTATATTATACTTACATAGAAAGAGCCAATAGGCTTCGTTTCGGAGATATAAACATTTTTTAAATTAAGGGGATATTAAATCCTACATTGTTTTAAAACCGAATAAGAAACTCAAAGATTGGAATCAGAGAGTTTCATGCCGAATATAGTATAATAAACTATAAAAGTATCGGCGATTACTAGCGTGAGCTAATGCAAGTAGTCCAAGCACGTAGTACAAACTCGGGCAACTCGCAGCAGAGGAGGTAAAGTTCTGATCGCTATTCTTGGTATTTTCCATAATGTAAAAACACATTTCCTAGGAAATGTATGCTGTTATTACATTATGGTGGGAGGTCACTACCCAGACCGGTTTCAGTACCGTGAAAATATATTTTAACAATATTATAAAAGATTCGTCTTAATGAAATTGCAGTACCTTATATAAATCATCTAAAAATCTGAAATATATCTGAAACTCTACATCCATTTTCAAATGTTCATTTTTAAGCATTTGAAATTCTTCATCGAACATAACCGAATAATATACTTTCTACATATCATGCAACGACAGAGTCGTATAATCCCATATATTTCATAAAATAACTACACTTATACCGTATAATTTTATATTTCTGTATGAAATGTAAACAAGCCAATAAGAATTTTTTAATAGTAGTACTCAAAAGGGATAGTAGTTTAACTTCATGGCAACCCCCCCCCCCTTAAGAAAGATTGACTACCTTAAAATTAGGTCCATGAAAATAAGAGTTAAATAATCAGGGAACCCATGAATAAGTCACATCTGACCAACAGTAAGCAGAGAAATGGTCTAAAACAAAGCCATGAAAATCAGTTTTAAATATTAAGATTTTTTTCTTATTTGTTTGTATACATTAAAATATGTAATTGATTAGTAAATAGATTCGCATTCATAAAACAACAAAAATCAAGTATATTTTTTTCATTGAATAGAAAGTGAATATTCATCTCTTTCTATGTTTGCTATACAAGTATATTTGTTTCTTTTATTACTATTAAAACCATTCCATTATTTCCCTATGAATGGCGGTGCAATATTATTTTCGAAAACATATGCATTTTGATTCCATAAAATTTTCCTTTTATCTGCTGAAAAATATAATACGTACAACTTGGAAACAAACCAAAAGACCTCACAGTGTGAGGATCAAACAGCGCTGTTGCCTACCTCAATAAGATGTAAGACTCCTTTCGCTACGATGACCGCAGCAATCCTAAGGGGCATACTTTCCACAAGTCGATAGTGATCAATGTGGATTTTAGACCATTCTTCCTGTAGGCATGTAATGAGATCCTACACTGTTGTAGGGGAGGGACGTCCGTTGACCTCAACCGAAGCTCCGGTTCATCTAATAGATGTGCAATAGGGTTCAGATCAGGACTATGTGGAGGTCAGTCAAGTGTAATGACGTTCATGTCCACAAACCACGCAGTTACAACAGTAGCCTTATTGACAAGATGCATTGTCTTGCTGCAAGAGACGATGGTTATTTCTCCAGAAACGCCACAAAGTAGGAAGCATTTCATTGCCCAGAATGTTCAGAAAATAGAGGTCCGAGGCTAAACTAGAAAAAACAGGACGATACCATTACATTACCATCTCCTAATTTCATAGTTGAGGTTATGCACTCTGATAAAAGACATTCAAGCATCAGTCACACCGAAGACTCTGCATCTGCCCGGTAGGACGGTAGCAGAAGTGATTAGTCACTTCATAACAAGATTCCAAGCTTGTACACGCTCTTTGCGCCAATGACAACGATACATGTTAGTTCGGGTAATGTGGGGCTTGCATATTGCGATACCGCCATGGAAACCCATGTTATGAGCCACGGTTCTGAATGTTTTTGTGCAGATTCGTGTTCCAATCGATGCCCAGAACTTCGCATTCAACGTGTCGGCCGACGAATGCGGTTTTTACATATTATCTTTCGTTGCACCCTACGTTCACGCTCGGTGAGTGTGGTGGGTCGTCCACCGCGGGTAGCACTTGCAGTTGACTCCTTGCGCTTCGATCTCAGTATGTTATCACTGATTGTTGACCTGAGATGGCCCAATATGTCAACAATTTTCCGAACATATTGGCCTGCAACATAGCATCCTATCACAATGACTCTTTCAAACTATGCCAGTTCCCTTCTAGTAGCCATTTCATCCGAACACAATTACCCTGACGACTTGGGAGCATCATATTCCTCCGATTTATACCGGCTAATGACTCGTTACATGGCAATATGCACCTTGCCCAAGGGAATGTCCGTTGAATTCTTTTCAAGAGGTGTATCTCAGATCGCTAATTCCATGTTCAAGCTTTTTCAGTAGCGATAGTGATGGTCACAGAATGCTTGATTGGCAATATTATCTCAGTTACGTCGTCTTTGTAAAGACTTGGTTCGTTTACTATAAGAGGGGCCTTTATATGGACTTCTAGTAAAAGGAGGATTAATCTCTTCTGGACAGATGGCAGAGTTTTGTTTTTCGGAACTCATGTGTAATACCCAACATTATATTGATCTTATATTGATCAAAAACAAACAATTTAAAAGACATCACTATCTTTTAAATTGTTTATTACTTTGACGTAATTGAACAAACCTGACATATTCTTTTAAACCAATCGTTGGAATATTCATGACTATCAGCATATTTGATCTTTGCGAAATATCAGCGATCTTGTGAAAAAATGAGTGGGTCGATGGTGGATTTTTATTAGACGACAAACAATCAGTACCACTTTCAAAGAGCACTGTGCAATATCGTTAGCACCGTATTTAAATATCAAGTTGAACCTCGAAAGCTTGCTCTAAGAAGTGAATATATTACATAGCCCAATCGTGTGATAATGACGAATTATTTTGGGACCTTTTTTTTTTTTTGCCAAGGAAAAACTGTATCGGCTTGCAATTTTCACACTGACTACATAAAAGCAAATAAGTATTATTTTACTTATTTTAGAAATCCATTAATGTTCTTTTTTAACAGATGGAGATCGCAGTCTTCGGAGAATACTTTATGGGAAAGACTGTCCCAGTGAACAGAGGCAAATGGAATGAAAGAGTGGAAGAAGCACGTTTGGTGGATGCACAGTTGAAACCTAAATGTATATTGGGCAATTGGTTCCTGTTATTGCAGGTTTAACAGAAATTGGGGGAAAAGAGTGATGGGTGTCAGTTGAATGAAACAGCGCTCATGAAAGTAATACCGACAGAAAATCAATAAAACAGAAACATGCCATCTCTGAGATCGTTGGAGTGGGTTCGTGAAACAGAGATCGATTATCAGAACCATCCCCGTTTGAAAAGCATCAAGAATTTTATTTTTTATTTTCATTTTTTTTGTGTACGACCCTAGAGTGAAAGTTGTATTATAATTCTAGACAGAGTTATTATCCAGGCATCTTGACAGGAAAAGGATACCAACAAAAGGATACCTGAAAGTTCAGGAAAGTATAATGTTGCGCTTGTGCTTAAAGGCTAGAAGTAAATGACAGTCTCAGAAAAGAAACTGGGACGTGACCTCAGATAGTTTTGGGGGAGAAAAAAAAATTCAGAATGTGAAAGTGCCACCATCCGCTTCAAAATGGCATAAGGCCCAGTTTTAGGCGTCGGCTATAGATCTGGAATATTGATATTGAAAGGTTTGTAAAATGAGCACGAGGCATGGAACATACTATCATCAGGAAAACTATTGATAGAATCCGAGAAAAAAGGTAATTCATGTACAGGACAAGAAAGTGACAGAACAGTCCTATACCGCTCATACGCAGGAAAAGAATAAGAGAGTCATCCACCGTTACTCAGTGAATAAGCAGCGAGAAAACTGACCGATTACGAAAGCTGGAAAACAAACCACATGATGGCAATTTTATGACAGCATCCTATGCATTGTAAATGTTAAATATAACAGTGTAGACGTCTCCGAACCTCAATGATGGAAACAAGATTGCTATGCTATGGTGATGAGGAATTTCAAGGTCAAACCTATAGAGAGCATACTATAAGAGAGTACTGAGAAATAGGTCGATATATTGGTGACATACTTCATTGGAAATGGTGAAATATGCTGCCATGTTGTGAGGTAGATGCCAAAGGAAAAAGTAAGCAGAGTATAAAGATGATAATCGGGAAGGCACTAGTTCTGGTATATAACTGAAGTAGAATTGGTGGATTCCATCAAAATCAGAAGACGTTTTTTTGTATGTAGGCTGTTCAAAATTCTTCTGATATCTTTCTGGAAAAATCCCAGCAGGCATTTGGTGACCTATTTCTGGTATGATTTGAGGCGTTTTGCCGTAGTCATCTATGCATGAGTCGGAAACATGACACCAGAATTGCGTTTAAGTGCATTACAGAAGAATCATCTGTGGGGGAAGGAACACAAATGGAAAGAAATTTGTGTCCTAATGGTCTTTGAAAGGCACCATTATTGCTATTGTACAAAGGGCTCAGCTTTTTACATTAGCACTTTCCTAGTCAGATTTATATTTGCTTATGGTTTTTATGAGGTTCACTGTAGGTTGAGAATGGAGATTTTCTCACGTTTCCAGTCGCAATATGCTGAACGTTTTCTTGGACAGCCTCCTCACTCTTGTGAATTTTGAATTTGAGTCATTCAAAGAATTTTGAATGTCTTCATTCCATCCAACATGGATTAGTTCTATAACTGTATGAGATAAAAAATCCCTAAACTCTACTTCAGTCTGAGATTACATGTATTCCACAGGAGGTAAAATATTTATAATATTACAGCCTGATTTAAGACGAGAGGCGACCTCTTCAGTGTACTTCAGTGATGAAGAGCTAGCTGAAAAAGGATTGAGTGTAAAGTGCACATTACTTATGGGCAAGTACTCATCATGACTTCCAGTTCGATCAGTGGAATTGTAAAACAAGGAACCAACTGGAGATGTGGCCATTAAAGTCACCGGGGAAGATGGACTGGAGTAAATAATACACCAAGGATTAGAAGTCAAGGATAACAGAATAATTTTCAGATTTAACGGAGCAATAGCGACAGCATATGAGTGGTATGAAATGGATCAAGAAAACTTTAAGTAGAAAAGTTCAGGTAGAGTGAATTCAAGATTTGGCATTTTCTTTCATGAAATATCACACCGTACAAACATCGTTTCACCTTTGTGGCAGAAACAACCATACGAAGGATTGCAGTTATTGACTGAAACTGCCACCTGAGGTGCGCTTAATAATAGGATTGGATTTTTTAGAAATACTGCTGAAGCAATTAAGGCTACAATATATAATATATATGATATGTATAAGTGATAGGGAAAATCATTTAATTTCGCGCTTATGCTATTCCACAAAAGCACAAGTACTGTGTGGAATAGAATTTTTGCAATGATTTTGCTTGTTTCCATATTTTTATTGCGGAGGTTTGTTTTTGTAACTGCAATACAGTGATGTCTTTTTAGTTGGTACTGGAGAAGCTAAAGAGTAGAAAATATCTTACACCAGAGAAGCAGTGTGAGTCTGCTACTCAACTTTACGTAACTCATTAGCAGCTGCAGATTTTCCGCTAGTCTATAAGCCGCTCAAGAAAATCATAGCAAGAAACCAAACTAATGTAACAGATATTGAATAACTGAACAATTATCCTTTACCTCAAGGAACTGTTCTAGTATCAGCAGAATCACACAGACATGGAATCGCCATACAATCGTTGCTGACAAACAGCTACTTCGAATGTTGTTGAATTAAATAAAGCGTATGCGTGTTCATACTCAATGAGATGAAGGCATTGAAATCACCAGGCTAAGTGAGGCATTCATTTCCAAAGGGCGAAGGCAATTTCAAAACCGACCTATCTGATTGTGAAAATATTCAGAGTGATTTATGGGAGACTGGAAGAAAGGAGCGGCACTTATTCTACTGAAAAGAACAGCGAGTTCTGTTCATTTTAAGATCCTAATATCAGAAATGTACAAAATCAGTAGTTATGCCTCAACAGAAAAATCAAGAAAACCGTATGCTTCTATTAGGATATTGAGACTGCAAACTCAAAAAGGCTTAATAATTCTGTGATTTTAATGGGCGATCTCAGTGCTAAGATGTGGTTATTTTATTGCTGCGTTTGAGTTAATCATAAACGAAATGGGAAAATGAGATATTCCTCAAGAAATAAGCTTTTCATTTGTAAGCCATCATTTGAACGAAACGTAAATAACAGCTGTACACATAAGCATCACCAAATGTTAACTTCACCAAAGAACGAAAGCATGAGTAGCTTAAACAATTTTTTTAAGAATGTCCAGGATCGACCGTGATCTGATGGCAAGCTACGTCATAATCTTGTGGTATTTACTAAAAATAAAGAAATGGAAACGGAATATAAAGAATATGAGATGGAAAACAGACTACTTAAAATATTACAAAAAACAAATTCAGGAATAATCCTGATGCCAATTTATGAAAGAGAAAATAACAAAATGATCCGCAGAGAGTTAATCAAAAATGGAAAATAAAAATATTCCAAATGACATTAATAGGAACAACCAAATGCAGAGAGATATAATAATCTAATACTGGAGAGACACTAAAGCAAAAGTTATAAATAAAAACGCAATTGAGGTCACTAATGATCCTAAAGTCTATAGTTAAATCAAAACATCAAAAATAAACAAACAAAATTAAAATCGCAGTTAACCTTGAAATGGATTGTTAGTATTGAAGAAAGATTGAAATGAGAAAGCATGAAATAGAAAATAGACGACTTTTAAATGTTACAATTAGTTCATGAATACTCACGATGAATCTATGTATGGATGAAAGAACAAAATGATCCACCTAGCGAATCACCTTTTACTTGATAATGGGAAAAATAATAAAAACTGCTGCGCTTGAGACTGGAAGAAACTAGAAAAAATCTTAAGTAGGCAACCACACCATTAAGAAATATTCTAAAATCAGAACCTCTGAGACGTGATGACATCCCTCAGTTCACAGGATAATACATAAAATGGATAATAAACAAGCAATATAAATAACAAAGATAATAAGGTAGTGAATATAACCAAATCCCATCTGAATGTCTGAAAAACTATGAAGAGAGGATTTGAAAAGACTCAGACCAAAGTGGCCTGGAAAAAAAAGTTCCATGTTTCGTCTCCACAGCAGGAATGCTTAATCCAATACACAGTACTAACATATTATAGATTGGACGAGTCCAACTCGTCCTCATCATTCCAAAGTGCTCATTTCTAGTCGTCATAACTCCAGTTTATACTATTTAAGCACAAGTGCTGTAATAGTTAAGCATGAACTCATCGTTAAACTCTCTACTCTCGAGTACTACTATTTCAGCTCAAACTAAAGAAATGCTTATTGATGTCTCCTTAATATATCATCATATCTTCTTAGGACATTCCCTACATCATTTGTAAACCCTTAAGTCGTGTTCTTTACATAACATACTCTGATGTATGTTATGTTTATTTTATTTGCCTAATACCACTGAGAACAGAGGTAGTCCTCCGTGGTATGGAAAGAACGACGCCTCTTCTTCGCCGTAAATCACAAAATCCAGCTTGAATCCTCTCAAAAGCACAATGTATTTTATTTAGGCCTTTCTCAACCGCAAGTCGGTTATCCAAGTTGAATGGGACCGGCTGGAATTTTCATTGTGCATGATAAATTAGTTGAAAGAAACTATACTGATTCTTCATTATCTTAACTGCCTCAGCACAACTTCAAAATCACCTAACTATCGTTAGGTGATTGCACAACACAAGCTTTTAGAAATAAAGTAATTAAAAAAAAGAGCTATATGGCTTAATTTCGGCGATGTAAAATTACATAGGCAAAGTGGATATTAAATCCAAGAATTATTTCAAAGCGGAATGTTTGTAGAAACTATGAGTTTTATAAATTGACCACAGCTTACAATCCTCGGTATCAGAGTTGCCCTAGCTTGCACTACTTAAGACATGAGCACTTCCCAAGAGTTCATATATTCGCGAGTGAAACCTTAAAAATGAACTAATAAAAGGCGAATATATGGACGCTTGGATAGCGCTCATGTCTTTTAAGTAGTGCAAGCTAAGGCCACTCCAATGTCGAGGATTGTAAGCTCTCTGGTCAAATTACAAAACTTTCATAGTTTCTATAAATTCGGCTTTGAAATAATGTTGGATTTAATACCCACTTTGCCTATGTAATTTTCCAAATAAAGTTTCAGAAGCTAACAGAAATGTCAATAGCTTAATTTAACTTTGCAGTAGATCACCATTATTTCTAACAAGTGAATACAGTGCAAATGATTTTTAAAGAGATTTCTTAAATGATTCATGTACTTTTAAGCTCATTTTTAAAACTTGAAAAATGTGTTCATTCAAATAAATTTATTGAAATGAGTTTGATATCAAGAAATTTAAACTTGCTGTTATATCCTGAGTGTTTCTAAAGAAATACAATTCCGGAACTATTCATATAGCTTCCAAGTATTATTGGTTTCCTTGAATATACATCTGCCTTGGAAATATAGCAAAGGTTCAATCGAGAAAGTTCCATAACAGATTTGCATTTTTCCGAACAGAAAAATTATGTTCAGGAACTTGGAGCGGAATGAATGGTTTAATAGGTTGCTTACAGATTCAACATCTTCTCTTTCTCCCCCCTCCCATCTCCGGATTTATTTTCATACAAATAAAAATCGCGGAGACTTCAAAAAAAAATTCGACGAATCTGATAAGTAGAAAATATGAGCATGCCATAAAGATGAAGAGATGAAAAGAGGGGTGACAATAAAATTAAATGCGTTCTTGTTACTATTTCTTTTGATTTTTGTGAAAACAAATCAGAAGTGCATGTGTATGATCTGTCACCATTCTCTAGACTAGCATTTCTCAATCAGTGGTACGTGGAAAAAGATTTGGTGTTATGTGAATAACGGACGGTTGAATTTTTAGAATTTCTAAAAAATAAAATATTAACCCCCCCCCACACACACACACATGTAAAAATCAATAATAATTACACTTTTTTTTTCAACCTAGCAGGAGTTGACAAACAATGTGTTGACAGTTTGTTTGTTCAACCTTTGAGCTGATAGATATAATTTCTCGAAAAGCTTAAAATCACAAGTCTTAGCTCGCGTTGTTTTCTATTTATCCTTGGGAAAACTTGCAAGAAAGCAAGTTTTCCCAAGGATAAATTATAATAAGTAATAAAGTAATAATTATAAGATAAATATAAGGAAAAATATTAGATCGAGAATTAAAACAGTTACCGTGCAGCTTTGAGGATTTAGTCAAGGTCTGCTTCAATCGACGTAATCTGCTCACATAATTTAATGTCACATCAACATTTAGTTTCTAATTTCTCACTATTATGATTACGTTTTTTGGTGAAAATGTAGACGTAAGATTCATTAATACAAACATTCCCAAAATCAGAGGCGATAAAATTATCCCTACTATCCCAAATATCGTATGTTTTTACAGAAGCACGAGTCCTCTTTGTTTCTGCACAGCAATCACGCTTTAGAGATGCAGAAGATTCCGAGAATATGATATGGTTTGTTGAGATTTCACAAGATATTGCCTGGAACTTTTTTGTTAAATATTTGTTCAAGTTCTTGTGATTTGTTGCATTTAATTATTTTGATTACATTTAAATCTTCATATTAATATATAGCATTTTATAATTCATTTTATATTATACATATTTTAATAAAACATTTTAAAAAGTGATACCAAACTTATTCAATTTTGGTTTTGGTGGTACAAGGATTAAAAAAAGGTGAGAACCTATACTCCAGACTGAATTAATTTGTAGCTTAAAGGAGAAAATATGAACAACTCAAAATATGGCTAATGCAACGAAGTTATAATAAGAGGGAATTTCGATAAATAAATAAAAAATACTAATTAAAGAGAAATTCTTAAGTATAATTCTTTCTCTAAATAAATAAATACCCAAACCACCAACTTTATTGCAACTTTAGATATCACAGTAGTATAGATCCCTGATTTTATCATGAACCGTAACTGTGATGAGACACTGCTTGTTACGCTTCTATAATGTTATGGTACGCTTCTTTAAAATCTTGAGGGAGGAGAAATTTGGCAAGAGAACAAACCATTTATTTATTTTTATTAACACATTTAGATTTCGAAGGCAGACTTTCTTGCAGTACATGCCCAGGGGATGTGAAATTCGTTGAAGAAAAGTTTAATTAAATCAATTAAGATTTAATTTTACCCTATCTATCGCTCTTCGAGCACTGTTGACTATGAATTACATTTTCTTTCATAGGATGTACATGTTTACTTTTGCATATGGCATGTTACACGTCACATTGAATACAACATGAATCATTCAACCAGTTAAAAACATCCACATAGCTAAAGGAAATGTTTTATGTGCAAGGAGAAAGTATTAAATTACCGTTTACGGTCGAAATAAAATGATTTCCTTTCTAGAATGCCCGAATTTCCATCTTTAGACAACAATGGATCTACTAGCATAATTACTGTTTGTTTATATTACAACAAACAGGTTAGTATATCCGTAAACTGAATCTAATTCACAGGAAGCTTTTTTTCTAGGGAAGAACAGAATATCTGTGAAGAAAACTTTGCTACCTCTATATAAAGCTAGTTAACTCACTTTAGTTGAGAAATCTTTACAGAACTCTCTCTCTCTCTCTCTCTCGTACTACACAAGAAGAGAGGGAGTTGTGTTAATGTTTCAATTTAAAGAGATGTCACTTTCGATTAGTCTCTGTAGCTCGGTCGGTTTCGATAACGCAGTTTGGATGGAAAGACCTGTGTTTGAATCCCGTCTTAGACGCAAAGAACCTTTATCAGGGCTTTTAGTGTGAAGGTGAGTTAGCTAAATGGAAGAGCGCTTTCGAGAGAGAATTTATAAAACTCATAATTTACAACAGATTGTCTTTGTATTAATTAGCACGGCTTAATCTGCAAGTCTTAGAGATTTATCAAATAGCATAACAGTGCTAAAGCTTTTGAAATTACAATATCAAATTAAATGCAGATCTACAAAATTGTGCTTAACTAGTCTATGTCACTAATATTATGGACTTCTTTTCTTTTGCATTTTCATATACAATATATTAATCTATGATACAGAATAAAGTTAAATGAAAAGTACATTTAGATGATATCATTATTCTTGGTCTATATGAGTACGCAACATGATTCTATATACTTGAGCTTTCTTCAAACTTCACTTGTTTTCCTAGTTATAGAACGAACAGGTAATGCAATTCTCTGCACCTGCTTATTTAAAGCAGACTATAACACCACGTCATTGAGAAAACGTCGTGATAATGCCTTATGTATGAATATATAAGTAAGGCGCCGTGCAATTACTATTTTTTGATAATACTACTTATAGAAATTTGAAACTTTATAGTACAGTAGAACGTGATTAAGATAAGATATTGCGATTCAAATAAACCGAGAATCACTTTCCCTCTAAAAGAAAAATATGGTACTTTTCATTTCATTCATATCAACATCACCGCCACAAAATATATGTACACTGCAATCTTCCCTCACTGCTCACACGTCCAATGAGTAAACTTTTGTCAGGTTTTTTTTTTGCTATCCAGAATGAAATTTAAGTTTTTTTTCTTTTAAATCATTCATTCTTTCTTTCTTTCAGGGATGGAAAAGAATAATTCAAATCCCATTGCTGGTATATTTAATACGGCTACTCTCATATTTAATATTAAAGATGCTAAGTTATGCAGGTATATCAGTCAGTTACTGAGGGTATCTTCACAAAAATGTTTATGGTATTTCCAAATCAATGTTCAATGTTAAAACAGTAGTAATTCAATATTCGACATTTGATACTGACTGTCAAAAGTCGTCTATCTTCCTTGGGAAAAAATGCAGAAAATTATTCAACCGGTAATGCGATACTTTTCTTTTGAACATGTGATGGCGGTCGAAAGTGTGAAGGTGGACCCTTAAAGTGCGTATTCTAAACTTTCGAAGTAAGACATTTGAGTTCTTCTAAATTTAATCAAGGAAACTACAGAAAACACGATTCATTAATAAAAGAAAGCAATTATTTTTTATGATAATACCACCTATAGAAATTTGAAATTTTGTAGTACAGTAGTACGTGATTAGGGTAAGATATTAAGATTCAGATAAAACGAGACTCACCTTCCTCTAGAAGAAAAATATGGTACTTTTCATATCATTTACACGTTCAATAAATAATGTGAGGGAGATATCCGAAGATGAAACACAGTTTTTTAAGAATAATCACAGTATTATAACTAACAAATTTCCCGTTTATGTGAGATATTGATGTGCCCATCAAATTTAACTAAATTTTCGAATACCCATTTTACTTCTGGCGATCCAAGATTATTCTCATATGTCAAATACTATACTTTAATTCTTCTATTAATGCTTGAATAAATACTCTTTACTAGTCAGTCATAGGTTTCATGATGACAGTTCATGGGATTTGTTCATGAATTTATCCATAACATACCTAGGAGCAGCTTATGGGATCCATATTTAGTCAGACTAAATGAACGAACAAGATATCTAAATAGTGTAGAAATTTTATTAGTACAGATAAAATAAATTATACAGCTACCCAAGAGTTACTTGGAACCGTTCACGACCTTGCAGAGTAGTAACCGGTTCCAAGTAACTCTGTGTTCATTCGTGAAAAGAAGCACCAAAGAAAATAATTTTCTAAAAACTGAGGTGGCCAAGAAACATCACCGAAATGTGACATGAGAGTTAAAAAGAAGAAAACATGTATAATGTACAGTATGTATTACGATTATAACGAATATCTCCATGGAATCAGAAGACTCATCAAAGGAGACTCTGTATTGACACAGTAGCCATTATTCACACAATACAGAGCTTTTTTGTATGATAGGTAGTGTGTGAATAATGACTAGAATCACCGTTCTTTTACTTGAACATTAATGATATAGCGGAAGATTTGAGGGGGATATTCAATTGTTCGCTGATGATGCAAATAAGATGTAGATATCTTAGGATGATTTAAATAAACTGGCAGTATGGGCAAAGGACAATGGATGTCGATTTAATGTTTGTAAAATGTAAGGTAAAACACTTCAGGATGAAACGATTATATGCTTCATATCGTATTGGTGGCACTAGTTTTCAGAAAATTGATGAGGCTAGGGATCTGAGGATGATGGTGAATGGAGACTTGATATTCAGAGGACATATTGCAAGAATTAACAAAATAGCTCAGAGGATTAGTTGGGTGTTGAACACATTGGCAGGTAAAGATAGGAATGTTATCATCTCTCTTTATAATACTATGATTCGGCCACATGTTGACCTACTGTGCACAGATTTGGTCACCTGCGTGTTTGGTGATCGGGAGGTGGTGGAGAGGATTCAGAGAGGAGTGACCAAGCTGATAAGCTGATGACAGGTCTGAGGATAGACTGAAGATGTGTGGGTTGCAGAATTTAGCTAACATGCGGATGAGAGGGAAGGGGATGTGATAGAAGCTTATAAGTTACTGAAGGGATTCTATAAGACCGACAAAAGAAATTTTTCAATACATGGGAAGTAAGAGGGAAAACAAAGTGTCACACTTGAAAGTTGTCTAAGAGAGTAAGATTTTGCGGACTAGGTTCTTTACTTGGAGAATGGTGAATGGGTGGAATAGGAATCACAACCATCTAGCAATCTATCATACATCTCCTTAAATAAGTTTAAGGAGATGTATGATAGGAATTGTGTTAATAGATAGTGTAGATCCTCCCACTGTCTTTGGATTCCATGGAATACTTGTATAAATAATAATAACAATACCTCTACTTAAACTTATTCACAGACGAAGCATTCACAGCCACCTCTGGCAACGCACTCCACCTATTAACCACCCTACAAGCAAAAAATCTAGTTCTAACACCGTTATTAACCACACTCTTACAATTTGTAGGGGTGAACCCTCGTTCGCTTCTCTTGTGCATTGTACCGGAAATAGTAATAGTAACAATATATACATAAATCTTAGCTCGAACATATACATCTCTTAGCATATACGAGGGGAACTGTAAAGTTCTGATAAACACCTAGAACAAAAAAGATATTAAATCAATCGATATAACCACAGGAAAAAAATATAATCTTAAAACCCTTTAAACCCCATGTTGCATGGGGGTTAAAGTAAATGCCAGCAAACTAAACACATGCCATTTTAAGTTTCCTTTACATCCTTTCTCGCAATCGGACATGGTCATATCTGTCCCTCCTCATAACCGACACTAACCACAAACCTCGTTTCAGACGCGTTCGCAAGAACATTTCTATTTATTCTATTAAAACAAAACAGATGAACAAATTATATAGAAACTTAATACTTTGTCCTTCGGGGAAACGGTCGAGTAATTTTGATTCTTGCTAAAATTGAATAATAATAACTGCGACGTTACAGGAATTGATGATTTATCACTTCATTAGGATATTAACTGCGTTTTGCATTCTTGCACTCTGTTCTTTCCTTTTTGTTTATTTACGTATTTGGAAACCATGAATCGTCTGCAATTACGTTGTGGGTATATTTTCCAAATTTTGTCTTATATGGAGGTGGAAAAGTTTTCCCCTCCCAAAAATTACGATATTCGTCATGCAAAATAGGCAAACCGGACAGAAAAACATGCATTAAACAGACACATTATACTGGTCTCATAAACTAAGTTCCTCCGCTGTAATTCAAAACAACGAACTCAAATTGTTCTTATTTTGTATAGCTGCTTATATTAAATAAATGTATAATTAGTCTGTATAATCTACGAAAATTAATATTCGAAGTGTGTATGCACACCCGAGAACAAACAGCTTCATGTAGCATTATATTTATGCACAAAGTCACAGTAGTTAATTCAATTTCCGTAATGAATTTTAGTAGTTATTAAAAAAAAGTATTCTTTAAAATATTCATAGAACAGTGGAGTGGCAAATTATCTGTTATACAATTTTCGATGCGCCATACACTTTAATAACGATTTAAGAAACAATTATTATTATTAGACACCTCCAGGGAGTCCAATTACTCATCGAGGGAGGGCACCTGCTCTACAACTCCGTTTCCACCATTCAATGACCGACTGACCGCAACTACACCAACGCCATCTACCGCCGACCACAAATAATCAAAAACATCTATGCCCACGGCGGGATTCGAACCCGCATCCTTTTAGGCTGGGGAACGGATACGCTATCCCTCGGTCAACCAGGCCGGCTGCTTGGCCGAGTGGATTATATAGTATACATTTTGCTAACGTCTTAATATACATAGGTTTCGGTGCCTGTTTACAACTCACTTATGTTACTTTTAACAATACAATAAAAAAACATTCAGCCTACAACAATATTCGTTGTTTTTATTCCACATAAACTTTGAAAGAAAAGTAAAATATATAATAAACATAGGAAACAAAGCAATTATGTAAAATTCAAAGAATACGAAAAAAAGTCTTACCACCTTCATTAGAAGGTGGTACATTCTCTAATAAGTTCTCAATCCTCAAAGAGCACAGGCTAAATTCTTTTAGCACTAACTTTGTGGAAATTAGTAATCAGCTAGTTTGCACCTCTTACCATCGCCCAGGATGAGTCTATTCCCACGAATCTGCTGAGTTGCAGTAGAATCCATAATATATTTAAACCGTCCCCGCCCCTTAGAACAAAATCATACAATCATATCATGATGTTCTTTACAAACCTTACTCGATGAAAGGGGATATGGCCAATAAAATAAAAGAAAGATGAAGAAACGATCTAAATGTAAGGATGAAATTTATTATAATAATACTTGATATAATCTTGTAGGACCATAAAACAAGTAATTCTACAATCCCTTTTATGTAAAACCTATAAACTACAACATAAAAAAGCACCCAAACAAAATGGATAACAGCGGAATGTAAAAATTATAATATTTTGAAATAAATGGAAATAGATTTGATAGAGAAAGAAAAAGTTGACAAGAGAATAGAACAGGATATTTGTCTAGGTAGCAATAAAAAATAAACAAGCAATGTTAGCAGAGTGGGTAACAAATCTGATTTTAATCAATATGCTGCTTCGGGTTCAAATCCCGCGGTCAATCTTTTAACTCTTTCTACTCGTGATTCCAATTGGAATCACTAACTGTCTTGGCTTTCGTAGCCCATATTACGTGGCGAATGATTCTGATTGGTATCGTACGTCGTAGTTCCATTTCTTTAATATAATAACAGGTATGTATTATACGTACAAATCTTACCAATATCGGTTTTTATGACTTAGTAGAATAATATGCATATATTGGATTATAGGGTATAAGCTCAGAAGTTGAATATTTGCTACCAGAATATAATGATTCCATATGGAATCAGTCAGTCAGAATTCCTATCCTGAAATGTATATTTCATCAAAATACTTGATACTCTTGCTTTTATAGACCTAAAGACAAAATAAATAGAAAGAAAAATTTTTTTCACTTGGAAAAAAAATTCAGGTCAGAAAGAGTTAAAGATTATTAAAAAAAAAAATAAAAAAAAAAATAAGGCGAGTTAACTTGTCTCATACGGCGGGAGTGGGGCTTTCTTCCCAGAAACTCAGGTTTTTACTTCCTGCAAAACATATCAGAACATGCGGATACAGTGGGCACATAACGTTAGTTGCTTTGGCCGCCATTCTAAACAAGTAACATTCATTCGATAATAATATATATGACAGCTGCAAAGACAATGTTGTCTCCTTATTAATGTTAATTTTAATATCAAGTGATTTTACAAATAAAGACGGACTATTTAACACTTAAAAAAATAACTGTTTTAGTATTTATATTCTATACTATGTAGTGTTAATAAAATGACCAAATTAATAGGTAGAGAATGCAGCAGCTACGTGAGTTATGATCAACTGATACAAAAACAAGAAATCGATTGTCTTACTGACATGAAGAATGGAGACAGGTCATATGATGAAAATGGGCATACATCTATGGTTGCTCGAAATCAAAAAATAAAAGATAAGATTCAGCGAAAAGTAAGGAAATGATCCGAATGTGTGTGTGTATGTGTGAGGGAGGGGGGGGAAGAGAATGACATACTTGTACAAATAGACATTTTCCAACAGAGTTCTTGTATTTTGACGTCATCGTCATAGTAATTGAATTTTGAGTCATTTTAATTTATATACTGCCAAACTATTTACGCATTTCCAACTGTAAAATTTTGCCACTAGAATTGATCCCATTTAAAACTAGATTCAGTTAAATGAGAACATTTAAAATATATTTCAGAGTTCAGTAAAATTTGATATATTTACCCATGGGTAAAATATAGTAAATAACATAGTAAAATCTGAAATATAATTTACACATATGACCACTATGTTCGCAAAGCTATGTATAGCGAACGTAGTGGTCATATGGGTAAGAAAGTAAACACCTAAAACAAACGGAATAGGCGCTTATGCATTTTGTAAACCGTACCTAAACCTATCCGAACGAAATGATTTATGACTTAAATTTGACAAAATTCCTCGCTATACTGATGGTATATAACAGCATAAAACCTTATTCTAAAGAAAGATTATTAGACTGCACCGGCCCCTAAAAAACATCGTGCCTATGTTATCGCCAGTGACAACTGTTTATTTGTATTTCAGCGAAATATTCTTTCCACATTTTCGAATCAAGCATAACTTGATAAAGGTATCACTTGGTGAACCATAAGTAACACATTGACATCTTTACATTTTTTAAAAAATGTTTTTGTAAAATTATATATAAGCTATAATATGTTTTTCGTAAATAATATCTCAATCAGAATGGTATGAACTGAAATGAAAAAATTCCTATTTGTTTTTGGTATACGGCTTTCAGTTTAAAAATAACAATGGACTTTACATAAATAGATCATGTAATGCAATTTTACCATATATTGCATTTTACATCTTTCCACAAACATAGACATAAATGATAAAAATGTAATGGTACAGAACAGACCACACCCAACTGGCCCCGTATGACATTTATGATGTGTGTGTGTGCTTGACAAAAGAGAGCAAACTACAAGACAAAACGTCCGCTCAGATAACGTTTAGAGAAAATTAGGAACAGTTAACGCACCACAGGCACAGAAATAGTGCATACAATCACTACTATCGAACACAAGACACCAACACAGGGAAAATTAGTACACATATTTTTTACTACTGAAATATCGATAAAACGTTAGAGAAAATAGTAATTGCTGCTAGGGTGAAAACTTACGCATTGTTCTATAACTTTCTATATCACAATTAGTTTTGTTATTGCAGAAGAAATACTAATGGAGAGGAACCAAAATTCACTAATTACTAGGATTATTATTAATGTAGGAATACCAATATTCACTAATTACTAGGATTATTATTAATGTAGGAATACCAATATTCACTAATTACTAAACCGTAGTCTGAGAATATCATATTCGTATCAGTCATGCACTAATATTGCTTAAATCTTAATTTAAACATATATCTTGCATAATAAAATATATACAATAAAGACCTAGATTAAAAATTATTTCACAGATGATTGTCAATGGGCAACAATCGAGAGAAATAAGAAATAATCACGGGAAAAAATCATGTTTATGAAAGTGTATATGCAGTATTTTAATCTCAGTTTATTAACTGATTTATATACACCTAATAGAAACTTCAGATATGTTAAGAGGGTCACTATATGCCGAAGGAATTTACTGATCAATCTCTCTCTCTCTCTCTCTCTCTCTCTCTCTCTCTCGCAACTTCTCCTTGAATAATCCTTTAAAATACGATGGAATACACTTTTATATAGTATTGCCAAATGCTCATGTAATTTTTGCATTTAGAAATCAACACTAGTGGTTTGAAGAATTAATACACCTTTAGAAAGATTGATTAATACAAATTATTGCTAAGTAGTACAATTTATTCGGCAATATCCTCTCCCGCGGAGTTACTGTTTATGAATTTTGCATTCATATAACTAGGAATATCTCGTTTCCAAGATTTACACATATTTTCCAATTCTCACGTTGCAATTATTCAAGAGCAAGATATTTACGAATAAAAAGCAGCATATTTAAATAATTATTACATGACACCTCTAAGATTATGGCGAAATGAAGTGCTATACCATATTCCAAAATGTACTTAATTCTCAATCTACTCACTTCGATGTCTACCACTAATATTAATAGTATTTTTGTCCATTAACTACACGTGTTCTCTAGCCGATTTCCCCTGCAACTTTTTGAGAGCGGCTAATTCATCTTTTTTTTTTCTTTTTTACTGAAGTAATTTTGGTAGAAATCCAGTATAAAAATAAAATGAAAAGTGTTGATCCAAAATGCACAAAGGAATAAAGATACGATTTAGTAACAATGTAATATGAATATAATTAAACTGAACGTTACAAATATTAAATGTATATTAAAACGCTAGAAACTTTTTCACGAAAAGCCAGCAGAAACAAACGACAGTGTTTTGGCCGTTTTAGGAAATCTAGGATTTCCTAGCGTTTCATGAAACACTAGGGTTTCTAAAATTATTTTAAAAATTACGTCTATTTTTCCACCAAAAAAACGCACAAAAGCAATAACAGCAATTGGCATAGGTCACATTGCATGTTTTTTTTTTTTTTTCGAAGAGGGGAGAGTAGAAAGGTTCATGGAGAAATTCTTCCTTTTTACAGCAAATTTATTTTTTATTTGCTAAAGGAAATTCTTCCTTTTTACAGCAAATATATTTTTAGGGATTGTTAAATATTTATAATATTTAACAATTTAGGATTGTTAAATATTATAAATATTTAACAATCCTAAAGCCTATTTAAGAGACTATTAAATGGGCGCGTGTTTATGTATCTTAAACAATTACCATTTAATACAACGACAACAGCTTAAACAACTCATCAGATATTCAACATACCTGTGTTTCGCAACACTCTGGTAGCCATCTATGTCTGTTGCGCTCGATAAAATGCAAATAAGTTGAGTAAACATTGGCTTACATAACTGTGCCTCTTTCTCAACTATGAAGTTAGGGTTTGTTTTTGTCATTCTATTTATATTTAAGCAGAGGAGCTGCCATCATAAGCGAGCACATTTCATGTTCGAAGTGATGAAATTAGGTGTAAGCAAACATATATAATAAAACGGCCAAGGGTCCCGTGTTTTAGCATTTTCGACGAAGGGAAAGTGTATTTGTAAAGAATATCCAAAAAGTCTATTTTTCAATTCTGAAAATGTATCTTTCACACCTATTATAAAATGATTTCCATTTTAAAAAATATACATAATAACTACATATTAAGAAATATGAAGAATAACTTATTTAACTGCATGATTTATTTCATAATAAACTACAAACAATAATGAAATTAATCATAGTTGAGTGTCTGCATCTTTACTTGGATACTTGAAATCTCTCTAAATTTGCTTGATATGATTGGGATCATATTATTAACCTCTTGCCAATTTCACTACATAAACGAAATCATCTTCCGATATTACGTAAGTTGACATTGTGAAATTCTATAACTAATACCAAAAACCGACACTCAGAAATTTCGACTTTCAGGAGGGAAATATGCTTTCTCAAGAATTAAAATATACAGTAATGGCAAAGCAACCACGTTTAAACTGTCTCCAACCTCCTGTTATTGTATATGGATTTTATAAGGTTTAGTATTTACTAATCGTTTTTAAAGCTTTAAGATGGCTACCTATCTTAAGCTCAGTTATCTAGTTATCTTAAGCGATATTTTTTTTATACAGTGAAAGTTGTATATGAAGAATAACCACTCTAAATCAGGTGGGTATTCCTCATATACAAGTATTTCGGTATTTTACTTTCTATTCCCGCATCGCCACGTACATTTTGGTCAGAATGCGCTGAAATTATTAGAGAACTTTAGGAAACTGTTTTCCAAACATGAAAAGAAAGCAATTCCCCATGTTTCCCTTCATTTCAGTCCGATTGAGATGAAAACTTGGGGGGAAAATATTTACTCACTTAAGAAACACATTCCAAATTTAGTCAAAATCAATTACGTATTCGACCGGTTGGAGGCAGACAATACTTTATGTTTCTTGCTGTATCAGAGTGTCTTGTTCTTTAACTCAGTAACGTTTCGAAATAAAATAATCATTGTAAAATGGATGCACAGAAAACACATACATCCAGAAAAAAAATTATGAATCGAAAACACAACCACATTATCCATTTTTCTGATTAATATATTACAGGTTGGTATGATGTTGTTCAATTTTTCCTGGCACATCAGTAACTGAGGCTATCTTGCGCCATGACCACGGTTAAAAAATATAAATCCAAGGTATAACTCATAAGTCACGACAAACGTATGTACAAGAAAAGGGATTCAGTATAGTTCCTTACACGAATTCTATAAGTCAGCTCGTTTCCTAAGATGCGACATCAGCCGATAGGCTGATGTCGTATCTTAGGATATTTGTCGGTTCCCTAAGGGAACCGACAAATCTTACTAGCTGCAGCGTCTGCAGCTTCGTTTCCTTATTCTAACAGTGGTATAGTAGACTTAAGTACCAGAAGTGAGCGTATTGAATTGGTATAGATAATGCACCTTTGGGAGTGTTTCAGTTTTATGTAATTTAATGTAAGTTCTATTGTATGAAGCTCGGCAGTATAGTTGATACATTGGAGAAGGATCTAAGTTATGCTGTCTAGAAAGACAGCGACAAATCTCCACTAGACTGATTTTGAACCGTTTTTACAGACAGCTACCAAATCAAGAATATTCTGCTCTATATAATTCATAACTCTGAAGAAGCAGAAGCTGTGTCGTGGTAGAGCGGTTGGTGGCGTCCGTGCAGTAGCAGCTACCTTCGATGTCCACAGCTTGAACTAATGTCCTTATTGACAAAGGAAAGCATAGAAGTCTGACCGGTGTTGCACAATTTTTCCAAAACGTGGATAAAAATAAATGGCCACGTTGGATGGTCTGTAAGGATTTCATTTTGGTTACATATACTGCCGGCCTGGTTGGCCGAGTGGTTCGCGTATCCGCTCTCCAGCCAAAAGGCTGCCGGTTCGAATCCCGTCGTGGGCATGGATTGGATGTTTGTCATTGTCTGTGAAAATACTATTGGTGGTGAGCAGTAGATGGCTTTAGTGTAGATGATGATGATGGTAGTTGCGTTCGCTGTAGTTGGTAGAGACGGAGAGTTGTAGAATAGATGCTCTCCCTCGATGAGTCTTTGGACTCCTTGGAGGTGTTACGTAATAATAATAATAAAGACAGATGCTACGTCAAAGTGGCAAAGACGATTCATTTGCTTCGGCGTAGAATAGTAAGGTGGCGTTCGAAAATGGTAGCAGTTCTGAAAACCTGATAGTGAACTGAATCTAACCATCAAAGTGCTGTCTCATGCTAAAGAACAGACTTGAAACCCATAATAGAGTAACGATCTGATATGTGGATATTAAGCGGATCAATAAATATCTGTCTGAATTCCAAGAAGCAGAAGCTAGGGATGTTCATCTTCCTTGGACACTTATCGCGCAACTGACATATGTGGTAGGAATCTCAATTTTTGTGTTGAATATGAGTTCCAAGAACCTTGTTTTTGAAACTGGGATTACTGATTATCCTAAACATAGTGTTCTGGGTGAAGCTCACGTCTTGGGCGCGGGGGGGCAAAATGCAGGCAAAACTTTCTGTGGCGAAAATCTGGCATGAATATCACGGGAAAATGATCGAGCAAATAGATTTTATTATCTACTTCCTACTTTAACAGTAGTACAAATAATAGCGAATATTCAGATAGGCATGTAGAAGGAAACATTACTTTCAGTGTTTAAGAGGGATAGATTATTGTTGTCGAGCTTGCGCTCAACTCTTTCTCTGATGTTAATGATATGGCACTACAAGTGTTGTTGTAGCCATTTAAATCTCCCATTGAGTACTGGAGTGGCAACTAAAACATGAGCTTATCAAGGTCAATTTCCACTAATTATAGGGATCCTTCAATCCTTTTAAACCCTTCTGAAAAAGAATGACATTTTCCAGAATGCACATTTATCTGCCGCATTTATAATGAGAAAATAGAATATATTTGTATGTGTCTGATGTTTTTTTTCCGTTTATTTTTGATGTGCAAATGGTTTCTGGACTAGGCTGGGGCTTACTGATGGCTAGATAAACTTGAAGATGAATGATTCATTCTCAAATGAATGGAGAATTCAGCATCAGAACTCGCTCTCCATCCCACTAGTGGATCCAAACATGGACGTCTATTATTCGACAAACAATGACTGCGCTCGGAAGTAGAGCGCCAGGCTTGCCTTACTGGACCACAGCAAGCATTGGACTCCGTTCTCCCGATCATCAGAAAGGGGGACAACACCACTGCAACATAGTTGTTGACCCTAGAAGGTAATCCATCTAGCCATGATCCTGGCTGGGGAATATACGACAGAGTCTTGTCGAAGGAGAAGCCAAAATAGTGCATGACTACCCCCCTTTCGATGTCCACGATCGCACAGTTGAGAAAACACGGCCACAAGACGATTGATTCTAGTGATCGTGGTCTGTGGGATAGAGTAAAAAAGGAGGAGAAGTAGAACGAAGAACACGGACAGAAAAGACGAAGGAAATGGACAAAAATATAGAGAAGACGAAGAATAAAAAGGCCGATAGGGAAGATTATTCATCACTAGCAGTTGACTACATGGAGAGGGAGATTGGTATGTCAAAGCTACAGCAAGCGTATGTTCGAATAACACTAATAATTAACCAGAACAATAAATATTGAATTTAAGGAAAAATTAGTTTATTAAATGTAATATACGGAAAAAAAGTATCATTTAAGTAGATCCGAGATTTTGATGGAAGAAATAAAACACTTCTTTCACTACACGTTATTACCGCTTCCTATGCAGAGTTCGAGTGTTACTTAGATACGACTTCTTGTGAGTACCACTCCCAACCGCCCTGTCGCCTGGTCTGCCGCTGGGGGGGGGGGGGATATATCATCAGAAGAAGCTGTAGAAGCGTATGTTCACGGGACCCGTTTGCCTGCTTGCGGGAAGTAAAAACGCCAGATAAACTGGCGGAAAAGCCCTACTGCCCGCGTCCAAGACCGGCTAACTTGACTATGCCTGAGGAAGATCCTCAAGTTCCTCACGTCTTCGACAGGAATCGAACCTGGGACACTCTTTCCCCAAGCATATGGTTGCGAAGCGCAAAGCCACTAGGCTAACCGCGCGGACAGATGAAATAACACTAATACCGGTATAAATTATCAACTGCAATGTTTAAGTTTCACAGCCTTGACCAGTTATTACTAGTAATTTATCATGCGCAGATATCTTACGAAAATATCAGCTGGAAATACTCCATATTTTCTATGAATGCTCCAGGACTTGAAGACGGGAGAAGAGATTATTTTATCTAACCAAATTTCAGTAAGTTTTGCTGGTTGCACCATTTTTCTGCTTTCTTAGTTTTGTGATTAAGCGCCAGTTTTCTGTACAAGTGTTAAATGTTTATCCATTTCCATGGCGTAACGTTATGCATTTCTCACAAAAGGTATAGCGTATCATACAAAGTTGGCTAAGTGGACAGCGCTTCCGCTCTCCACTTACTGTGGATTCGAAACTCTCTACAGTACAGATGTTGGTGAATGTCTTTGGGTAGAGGATGAATTTCACTACCTGGTGTGAGACCACAACCCTGCTTACCGATGGCTTAAAGCGGTTTGAAAAAGTTCAGTCTTCTTTGGTCTCTAGAGCAGATTTGTCAGATACTTGGTCTATAATCTCCAACTCACTGTAGTAATATTCGACGAGTTTAGTTTCTGTTAGTGGAATTCATATAAAAACAAATAAAGGACTTGATATAAATGAATAGATTATATATATATATTCCAGTGTAAAACAGAATACACACATTTATTAATTCTATGCAGACCCTGATATTCTTTTTATATATATACAGTGTATATTTAAAAATATATATTTAAAAGAATATCAGGGTCTGCATTTCTGTGAATAATATCGCTGGAAGAATCGCATTCAATTCTAATCAAGATAGTCTATGAAACATGACGTTTCTTCTAATAAACACAGCATCTTGTTTCATATCAGATATGGAAGGTGGGAGGAATGAGAGAGGAAACAAACCACAAGCTCATATAGTAGCTAAACTGTATAAAGATTCACGATATCCAACTGAGAGAAACCGTACAGCAAATGAAAACGATCGCATATCAGTTTGTTGTAGGAACGTTTCATTTTGTATATTTCTCACCATGCTTTTATTTTCTAACTCATCTGAATTTCTTTTCCATACTACAAATAATATGTATTCGTTGTTTACCTGTTTAGTGTAAATGAAAAGTATTATTTATTAATTCTATGCAAACCTCTTAAAAAAGCAATAAAATGAAAATTATCAACAAGCTCAGTTTCTCTCGACACTTGATGTGTATTGGACAGGTTGGAATAGCCTGCAGTCTCAACAGAACAAAAAAATATTAATGGTAAATGAATCTGGTCTAGTTTAGTCTAGTGCTATTGCTAAAGAGTAATAGCAGACGTGCCTGTACTGTATCATTCCTGAAGTGTGATAGAGAGATAATGACACCACATTGTAATAATAAACAACTTTGCAACCCTCTTTGGTTCGTGAATATTTTATAATGCTGCATATGAAGATTCTTTTAATACAGGGAGTACTCTTTGAGTTAAAATAAATCTTAGATAACTAAGATTTTTTTTATTTGAAAGAAAGAAAAAGTAAAAATTAAAGCTACAAAATTAGTTCACACTTTTTCAGGTTGTAAATCTCTTATTCGTACTGCTTTTACCAACCGAAATTACCAAGAATGCGAACAAATTAAACATTGAATGTTTGCAAGCAAGAAAAGGAACCGCTTCTGATATAACTAACAACCGAGAAGGGTTTGTAAATAAACTAAAGCTGCGAAATGAAAAATATATGCAGAAGTGTCATATAGGCGTCCGTAGTTAAGTAGAATTAATACTGACGTACCATGTAATCTATGTGAGGAGAAAGTTTAAGATAAACAAGTTGGCACATAACTTACAGAATGGAAGATACTGCAAGTATAAATAACAGAAACCTGTACATATGAATCATCAGCATCATCCTATCTTGGCCTTTACCGTCTCATTCCATTTTTTATATTATCTTCCAAATGATTCCTCACGGGTTTGTATTCAAGGATTTGTTTCGTGATTCTATTATTGTTCATTCTTTCAATGTGCTGTTTCCTTTCTATCTATAGTTGTGGATATATTCTGTTATTGATTGTTCATTCATTTCTTCCATGATTTTTTTTATTTCTTTTATGGTGTAACAAGGTGTATCCTGCGGTTCTACTCATAATGCTTATTTCTGCTGCAGTTATTGTTTTCTCATCTGCTTTTCATCCGCCATGCCTCACTTCCGTAAGTCAGCACTGGTCTTGCCAATGTTTTATAAACTCTAATCCGAGTATGTTTTTGTACCCTTGAGGGTTTAAAAACTTGATTTATAATATTTAAAGCTCTACTGAAATTTGTTATTTTTATTTCTGTGTCTTTTTCTTCTCTGTAGGTTAAGTGATATCCAAGGTATTTGAAAGAGTTGACTTGTTCAATAATTGTATTGTCTAAACAGATTTTACTTCTTATTGGTTCTCTTCCCTTAAAGGCAAGTACCTTTCTCTTCTCTTTTGAAACTTCCATATTACTTTTTTTTACTAGTAGATTAAGCTGATGGATAGAGTATTGCGGATTAGTTTCAGAGGTTGCAAGTATGGCCTGGTCATCTGCAAACAGTATTGTGTCTATATTAGTGCGTTTGTTAATTGGCATATAACCATGTACTGTGAGTCTCCAATGTCTTACTATAGAATTCATGTAGATTGTAAAAAGAAGAATGGGTGATAGGCTACAGCCTTGCCTTATTCTCCTGATAATAGGTCCCAGTCAGAGATTCTTCCATTAACCTTTATTGCAATCATATTGCCTATATATGTATCGCTTTAATTAGGTGATGAGAAACTATTATTTATTAATATCTACAAAGTTATTAACTCTGTCAAATGCCTTAGAATAATCAATAAAAAGCAACATGGGTTTCTACATTGTATTCTTTATGCTTTTCCAATAAAAAACTAAAGTATCCATCTGCATATATGAATAAGAATTTAATAACGGCATTGAGATTTAAGTGATTAAGCTATCGATATTTTCGAGTTGCAATATATCAAATTTTACAATTTCACACAGTAAGCAGAAATGGCGGCTTGGTTGGCAAAGTAAATAGCGTATCCGGTGCTCAATCACCAGGATGTGGATTCAAATCCCACCACAGTATGGATATTTGTGAAAGTATTTACAGGTGGACAGTTTTCCTCGTCCAACATGAGATCACCGACTGAAATACATTGAAAACGTTCCAAATTTGGTATTTTGGGTAGATTTTCTAGATTATCTAATCTCTCGTCCACTTATGATGCTAACGACTACAGGTTTAGAATCCCTCATAGTGGGATGCATCGAAAAAGTAACCAAAATGTTTAGTGTGGTTTGTATTCATCTTGAGAGCAGAGGTATTCTGGCACTACTTTTTATGTTCGATTGGATCGACTTTTACCAAAGCGGATTTCATCGCTCTTCTGATTTTGAAAGTAGTACTGTTAAAGCTTGCTTCTTTAGAGAACCTCTGAAACGCTATCTTGATCTATGAATCAGCTGACTTTTGCTTGCTTTTAGCGTTTTTTCCATTAATAAAGTCAAAAGACTTTATTAATGGACGTAAATGTACTAAAATATCATTCGCCATTTATTAGTACTTTTTTTTTATTCGTTTCATTCGTCTCACAGCTTTTAGAACTGTTGGTTCTCATCCGACATATTTGGCGATGAAATAAGGATGGATTTATATCCCTTATTTCTATTAATTTACATCACCATAATGGAACTTTTTGGCTCTATTTTTCAATAATATTAGGATAGTTTTTTTTTGTACTTCTCTCAAATGCGTCCTGCTGTAATCACAAAGGATCCCGTAACTTCTGGATGCGATACATTTCGTACTCTTCCCTGAAAATAGGAATATGCAGCAATTTCATTTGGTTTTATTCCCATTTTCAAGGAACTGTAAGAATTTTATCCATCCAGAAGCTTATGGGATTTTTTTTTTGTGTGCTTTTGAGGTGCGGTAGGATAACTTTCATTCAGCCAGGCATCAAAGGAAAGCTTAATATGAAACTTAATGGACAAGTTCCATCGAGTGGAATGCTTTTCTGGAGAAATTTTCACATAAAAATTAGTTTAAAAGATTTTTTTTTGTGATAGTGGAAATAGGCATATAAGCAGATTACTATCGTGATTAAACGATTTAAACGGCTCTAAAATATCGGTTATTTCCTAAAACAGAAGGGGAGAAACATTTTGCATATGTATAGAATCCAGCTGTATTCCAGTGTAAAACAGAATACATATGAAACACGAAATCCTTATTGGAGAAATCATTAACAAAGAACCAAATAGATGCAGTCGGCCAAGTATACTATTTAAATAATACGGCCCCTATATTGAAAATGCAAAGTTCCGATGGTAACAGTTTATGGAAGTATAACATTAAGCATCGGAGTTCTCTAGGTATTGGATCTTAAGAGTTCAGGCTTTGCCCAGAAGTTCCAGATATCTGCCTTTAAGTTGTGCATTTGATTATAAGCTTCTCGACAAAGTTTGCTGTGTTGTAATTAGAGTACGAGTACATGGGTAACTACGATGGTCATACTTGTAAACTGTCACTTTCAAACCTATAGTTTTAATATATTTCACTGAAAACAATGAACAGATATTTAATATCATTTTAAATAGTATTATTTCGCCAAATCAAGCTTTTCAGCCCTTTGTCATTTTTATGCTTTAGGTGCCGACTGAGAGTTCCTTTATGTAAGATAAGACTTTCAGACATTAGACTGTTGTAGTATTAAGATGGAGGATTTTGCCATACGATGGTTTCTACCTGGCTTATGAGGTGAACTAAGTAGTTTGAAAAACCTGCCAAGTTAGCGAGACCTTAATCAAACGTTTTAATAGAAGAATATACAAACTTTTGGGGAAAAGTCCGTGGTTTTTTAAGCAGTGAAATACTAGATAATTACGATTCCGTACGTTTCTTATGAGCTCTGTAACTTTTGAAGTCTGCAGTTTCAATATATCTAGCTGAAAAACGATTGAAGGTTTAATTTCTTCTCTTTAAATAATATTATCGGTAAAAGTTAAAATTTAAAAAAATACATGAAGGAACTCTTTCTGCATGGATCACAAGCTAGTGAAGAAATACTGCGGCTCTATATACATTTGTAAAGTAACCTGCCATCTCCTCCGTAGCGCAATTGGAAGAGCGTTGGTACATTGAACCCTTCCATTGGAAAAGAAATCGGTTCGATTCTCGTCGTGACGGGTAAGATATTTATATGAACTTTTTCAATATAAATATATTTATATGTATTTTTTTCTCCCGGAAACTCGGGTTTTTCATCCCGCATACAGACAAATTGGCCCTTCAGAACACACGCAATTTATAGACAAAAAATACTTGTTAATGTAGATGATTGGTAGTAGAGGTTCGGTGTAGTGGTGGAGATGGAGATTTGTACAGTAGGTGTCCTCCTGCGATGAGTCTTCGGACTCCTTGGAGATGTCACGAATAATAATAATCTTCTAGTTCTGGAATTCTATTCAAAAAAATTTCTTAACAGAATGTAAGTGATCTCTCACACGTGTTATTTAGCTAAATCGCTTCGAAGTTTGAAACTTATGGATGTTTGGAGTTAGCATCAAGGGCTACGCCATGAAACGATTATTAATTCAATGCAAATGTTAATTGACCGTCTTCTCTGCCGAAGGAGAAGAAAACCTTTCATATTTTCCTGTAGATTGCTCCAATTTTAGATTTAGAATATTTATATTTGTGTGAAGCAAATTTCAACAATGAAACAAAGTGAAGAAATTTTTCTCGCTTGTCTTGTAAAGAAAGAAGTTAGCTCAAAACTGCATGAAGCCATTCCAAAAAAAGGACACGTGTTTCACAATTAGGTGGGAGATGAATTTAATCACCCGTGTTTAAACCACTGCCCTGTTTATTTACTGGAAGTTCTGAAGTGGCTTGAAATATTTCCATATTGTACATAACAAAAATAAATAAAATGTTCAAAATAAGCAAAAAAATTAATAGCCTATCCAGCTAATGTGCTATGGGTTGGGAGTCACAAAAAATTGTAGTCCCTCACTCGCAAAAGATTTAGCACATGACAGGAAATCTTATTTTTCATTTAAGCAACTGTAAAGTGAAACGTAACTGGGACTGTTCAAAATTAGTACAAAGTATTAGGTCTATTAATCGCATGCGTTCTCAGTGTGTTTTTCTAATAAGCTGAGAAAAAAAAATCAGAGATGCACAAAGAAAAATAATGCTTTTTTTTTCGAATAATGTAGCCTTGAGAGAGGAAGAGGGGGATTTAAGAATACTTTGCATCACACAGTATAAAAAACCACCATACCATTATATAGTATTCTATGTTGGAATTGATTTTAAATGTATAGTGAGTAAATACAGGGAGAAATCAAAGTAAAAAAAATTGTGTATGTTTCGAGTAATATAGCATGTTAAACACTTTCTCGAGCATATCATAGCTACCATGCAAATAAACAAGTCCAACTTTCCGAGTACACTTAATAAAAAAGTCCTAGCATATATTTTTGTGTGAATAGAAGGAATCAAATCATCTGAAATTTCTAGATGGATGTTAGCATGGCGAAGAGCGAATAAGCTGATGCAACGGTTTAAGTAATTCAAAAAGTTATATACGAAATTATTCCTCACCCATCAAGACATCACTGTATAATTTAGTCTTCGAAAAAGCATTGATCACATGATAAAGTCAAAAAAGCAGTGCATATATTCCTTCTTCGGCAAGGGAAAATAAGAATATAAGTAGATTACGCTGAAAATAATGCAAATATAGATTTATGAATTAGACGTAGATATCGACGTTTCAAAAAGGCTTAATATTTTAACAAGGATCTAGGTATTATTACAGGCAACAAGTGAAGATGGTATGGGAACCGCATTTTAAAGAGCCGGTAAGTAGCACTGATTCTAGGAAATGTACATGGATTTACTTCTTTATATATCAATATGCATTTATATTTATATATAAATTTATATATTTATATTTCTGATTTATTAAGTGACGAATGTGGTGCACTGTACTCAGTAAAGCTATAAAATCCACTATTTTCAGTTAGTGAAAGAGCATACAGAAAAGAAAGGTCGTACTACAGAATGAAGTCTTAAAATGCTCCATCATCAGCAGGGAAAGATGACAAAATATTGTTAGTTATATTTCGGAGCAATGGCACGGATTTCTCATTTTAAGAATAACCAAATATGTGTTATTTTAGAAGCATCTTATCTTTTTAAAACGTAACATAAAAGTATGCAAACAAAAATAGGTATTATGTTAGAGTGTAGGTTTCAGAATACATGGAGAAATTTTATCGGTCAGAAGAAAAGACGAAGTGTTTGATTGTAGATTAACAATCAAACACTTCGTCTTCTCTTCTTAACTGTTCGATTGTAAATTAACAGAGAAGTTAAATTCAGGCTCCCTTTTATAGCTTAGTAGATGTAAACATAGCTGTCAGAAACAGCGACAATTTTAAGCATGAGGAATATTTTCTACTTTTCATATTTTAAAAATTGGATATGATGAAATTTTATAATACTGCAAACTAATTTTTAGAAACAGGGAAGGAAATAGGGAATTTATTTCAAGCAATATGGTGTGTTATCTTGGAAAACTGGTATTCATACTAGGAAATTAGGATTTCGAAATGGAATTTAAAATAATACAGTATTAGTCTTTTTGTTTTTTCATTATCGATGATAATTTGAAAAAATACGAAAAAATCTTTAAATATTAAGTCATGAAATTAATAAAAAGATAAATTTGTAACTTGTTTTAAGTACTGTAGAACAATAAGATCATTAATCATTTTCATTTTCCTAGAAGGCTGAAATTACTCGCAGTGCGGAAAAATGTTTGCTATAACACTCTCAATAATTTCCTATAATAACTGCAATTTTTCTGCAAAAAAGCAATTCAACCAGCCAAATAATGAACGGAAACAGTAACGTACATTTTCAACAAAAATTATCCAATCCAATCACAATTGGTCTGCCACAAATCTAACAGTTTTTCGTGACGTCATCACTGCAGATTTAAATGTCGATGCATTAAATCTTATGCTGTCTACTAGTTTTCATAGTATATTGATCACGATACATTACAGATATCAAGTGGTCATCTGGCATATATTTTTCATATCACATATTCACAGACACGACATGTATATATTTACATAAATCTTACATTTTGAAGAGCAGCAGGATGGTAAATCAGCACAGCTCTAGTTGAATCAGCCAGGCCTTCTAAGTACAAAGAGCGGGAATCTAGGGGGAAGAAACAGCTTCTGTCTCAGTCAGCCACCCTCCAGCATTTCCATAGATGATTTTATTTGCTTTGGGCGACCAGTTGTTAAGTATTCAGTTTTCTACAAAGTCATTATTATAAAAGAAAGATGAGATGATATATGCTCTGCTTTATCAATATGTATCGATAGAATTGGAACAAAATGATGAAATATCAGATAAGAAAAACTTATGTTGACATGATGAAGAAATTAACAGAAACTACAAGGGCTCTTCCAGATTTCTCTTATTGAGGCTACAAAATGGAACATGAGTGAATTAACCTCCTAAGTTTTGCTATCATCATACGTTTCTGAATTACACGGCAGGGCGTGAAGATTGGATCAGCTCTTGTATTTTGTATGCAGCTTTGTAGAAGTAGCATTTCCATGGATTAAACAGCAAGATTAGTTCCACTGACTATATGAAAATAGCAATAAAGCAAAAAGGCCAGTGACCACTTCCCGACGCAGAAAAACTGGGATCTAGCAAATGCGTCTAACAAAGAAGAAAAATTTACAACTAGTTTTTCTTTTTTACTGAGAAGCGTGGTAATAGGATCATTGGGCACAGATATTTTAGCATTAAAAAGGTAAATTAAATTTCATCTTAGGACCACATCGCAGTGAATAAGAAATATAGTTTATGCAGGCTTTTTTGCTTGATTTTGCAATAAATTTTGCCTGTACAAAATAATGCTCTAAATTATACGATTCGTAACATGTGTGGGAAGTATCTGATATCAGGAATAACTTTGTGGTTTGAAAAAATGAAATATGAAAATTTTATATATAAAAACCTAAAACATTATATCTGCTGCCTTCTTAAAAGTTACTCACACTGTGATCTATTTTACTCAGTTGCCAGAAGCCAAACTTGTGACAAGAAAGCAACATGAATGCTCACACCAATGACAATTTAACCAAAATAATTTACTGCTACTTTGATCAGCTTTAATATTTTTTATACTTTTATTTAATTCTTAAGAGTAAACCCAAGCCACATCTCCCACCTCGGGTGTCCCCTGGAAAATGTTGAATATACTCCCAGAAAGCTGACGCATTTAACACATAAATAGGATCAGACATTTCAGAAATTATAAAAAATATAGGACCTTACACGTACCACAATACTATAAACGAAAATAGACATTTTACCTGAACTATGTAACAACACTCAATCATGTCAATTTGCAGAGCAACTTTCCACATAAATCGGCTCGTAAACATCACAAAAGAACAAGATATCAGAGAGATTATAATTAAATAAATGGCGAATAAATAAGATCAGCTCAAAAGGCAGTGTTTATAACATTGTAAGCTCTGCAATGTTGATCACAGAATAGTAAGTGCACATGTAAAACATCATCTCAGGGCTTTTAAACCTAAAACAGGAATAGCAAATAAATCATCAAATTCCTGACATGTACAGGATATGATAGTGCTACATGGAAAATTTACGCCATTATTAACTTCCTATCTACAATTTTCCTCCCAGTCAATCTGTTACCTGTCAAGACTCCAAAATTGTCAGATCTTATATTTCTATCTTCTAAGGCACTTTTTTACCGTATCAATAAACCTATATCTTGGTCTTCCTCAGGGTACTTTTTTTTTTCCTGCCAACCTGGAAGAGAACACGTGGTTTGCTAATCTTTCCTCTCCCATTCTGTTTAAGTGACGATGCCTTCTGAGATTAGCTCTGCTAACACATTCCTGGATGCTAGCAAATAAATATCATTTGAAAAACCTGACTCTTCCTACCGTACAAACCCAGCATAAAGAGGTATTGCAAAATAAACTAACACAAGATAGAATGCCTGAAGAACAATCTTAGAAGCTTCACTTACACATACCGGCCACTGAATTAGAAACTTATTTAATACAGTGTTGAACCTTCTTTATAGACTGCTAATAACTATCCTCTTTTCAATTCCCTGAGCATAGTTCGGTGAGATATGGGTCGAGAACAGCCTTCATTAAATGCTTCGGTCAATTGCTGCACACCGGAAGTTCTATTTGTCCGTACAAGTCTTCTCAGACGACGGCGTTCCTGAAAGACCGTCTTAGGATCACAGTTACGTCTCTTAGAAGAGCAATATGGATTATTTTTCCACTGGTTAAACATCCGGAAAATCTCACATTTGCAGAAACCAATCAGTTCTGCTGTTTCCAAAATCGTGGATCCAGCCAGACGGGCGCCCACAACAAGCCTTTCATTGAACTTCAAAACGTCTTTTGCTGTTCCCATTGTGATCATATACGCTAAATGAATTTATGTACATCTGTATAAGGGTTTCTAACTCAGTGCCCGGTATGTATGTATGTATTGCTTAATACATCCATGAAAAAGCAGCAAAAACTTCAGACACCAAGACTATTTCATTATCTCAAAGGACATTGAGTGACAAACTGCTAAAGAATTAATGAAGAAATGCAGTGATAATATATAAAACAGGAATCAGAGGACGCACGATATGCACCATAGGATACATATACATATATATATATATATATATACACACACACACACACACACACATACATGGCCCTTCAAAATAACAAGGAAAACTACATCCGGACTACATGTTACTAATTAGAGCTATGTCAGAATACGCATAAAACAAGAAAAATTTACTACCTAATTCCTTGTGCATAAAAGAGGAAATCTAAAAGACTAAGAACCAAAGATAAAAACAGGCAACATACCCGAAGACAAAGTGAAGAACCCTTAAGTGTGGAAGAACTATTTTGAAAAAGTGTTGAAAAATTCGCCAGTGAAAAAACACCAGTGAACCAAAGAACTTTATTACGGATGCTCTGCCAGAAATAATCCAAAATAACTTTCCATTATGTGTACTTATCATCTAAAATTTTACAATGCAAGAATCTGACAGTGCACTAAAAATTCAAAAGAATTAGGGGAAAAGGATTATATGGTGAAAGGCAAAGGCTATTAAACATGAAGGAAAGGAGCTTTTGAAATAATTACTAAATATCAGCAGTACAGCTCTAGCTATATCCAACATTCCATTACAATGCAGAGAAGGCCTAATAAAGCCAAAAAAGTGAAAAAATATATATAAAAAATAGATGACTCACATTAATTCCTACCACGCTAAAACTAGAACAATGATTCTAAATCTAACTGAATCATATATAGCACCTCTTCTGCTCAAAAATCAAGCAGGTTTCTTGAAAAACAGAATCATTAATACATCCATTATTAAAAAAGAACATATAAAAACCTTCATTTAATCTTAAACTTCAAAAGCTTCGATTCAATCAAAAGACAATGGAAATATTCAATAGTATGGCATGCCCTTGAAAATAATTAAAGCAATAGCAGAACCATAGCACTTCATGCAAAAACAATGGGTATTAGAAAAATGTCAGAGCTTTCCTATTATCACTACAGTTTTTCAAGGAGTCTTTGGCGCCATATCTTTTTAATCTTGTACTTCATTACGTTAGCGGATTATAACATCATCATACTGATGGTGATATGCTAATCGAATAAAATTTAGACTGCCTAAACTAAACCCAAATAATTTATGTAAAAATGAAGCACAGACAATTTGGACGTCAACAATAGTAAAACTAAAAACAAAATACATTACTCTAAAAATGACCACACTCGAGAAGTAAAATATTTCGGTACCTTGGTTTTTACATCAATACTTCAACTGACATTGAAAAGAAAGCACAAAGCTCTTTAATTCTATAAAAGTCTAATTAATATCTAGAAATACAAACATCGTCACAAATATTCAAATTCGTCTGTCGAAAACGTTTAGTTAAGCCATATTTACATATTATTTCCAAACATGGAACGACACTACTCAACGAGCAAGTTAATATCATCAATAGCTTTGAGACAACATGCCTATGATCTTGCTATGCATATATCTTAATATTGATAGAAGGTATGTTGTCTCAAAGTTATTGAGGCAACATGCTGAAGAAAGCCGGCAAAGAAATCTAATAGAAACAATTCAGAAATGTCATCTGAGGTGTGAGACAATAACTTAGCTATCCCATATACTCGCCTGTGTTCAGTAGTCGCTCTCTACAGACCAACTAATGGATACAGAGGAAGAATGAAGCCAAGAAAACAGTTCTAGTAATACATAGGTTAAATAGTTTTTAAAGATGAGACTTGTGAACCGTCTTACAGACATTTACCAAGTGGCACATAACAGAGCAACTTGGATGAATAAAGTAGCTCCATGAGTTGTTATACTCGTATGCATATGTCTGTATATATTTCCCTATTCATATTTAAATAAGCTATGATGATGAATTCAGTTTGAAATTCAAACAAAATTATTGTTGGAACCGGTTTTAAGAGTAAGGCGTGAAAGTTTCTCATTGAAAGTGATGGGCTGAAAACATTAATATAAATAGCTTGCTCTATTTTAATGAAACTTTGCTTCCCTCAAAATATAACAATTATTTTGCTTGGCTTGGTAAGAAATATAAATTTCATAATTTGAATTGTTCTGAATTTGTAAAAAATGGCAATGAACAATAATCTAAATATTTTGTTCGTTTGAATAATCTGACTAGTTATTGAAACTTAGGAAGAATTTACACAAACCTTAATGTGAAGGAAAATCACCTGACACAAATGAGTCTTTTTGTAAATTATACATCACTTTCAGGTGAATACAATTGACAAAAGTTTGTGATATGACTGTGGGTATAAAATCTTTCTAATTCACTTCAGGCCTTACTGAGAATAGAATAGCTGTCTTATAACGGTAATAATATTCATCTACTGCCTGACATTCACAAACCTTCACGACACAGTAGAATTCTAATCCTACCGCCTAGCGGAAATACAATCTACTCGGCCGACTGAAATTGCATTGAATTTAAATTACGAGCAAAGCAAAATAGTAGCCTGAATGCATTTTTGCTATTCGTTACTTGATGAGAAAAATGTTAAATTTTTACGAACGAACAATATGAGGCAGTGGATAAAGAGATTTATACGAAAATTTGGGAATAAAGTCAACATCCTCATTTTTAACATAACATAACAAATTTAATATAAATTAGTAATTAAAAGTTTAGGTATTACTGCACTCAGAGAAAATATAAAACTCAAGCCAGTTGTAATTATGACTAAGCTTTTATCTACGTGTGAAAATTATTTTAGTTCGGAAAGAAATTACAAAGTCATCTTAGTTTACATCCTTAGAATGTTACACAACACGAAATCGAGAAAGAGTATTAGTCCAAGGAAGAAGAATCACTTTCAGGATGAATCTGAACTGCTCAGATGAAAACCACCATCCAATCAAGAGTGCCAGGGCAGTGGTTGGGAATACTTAAATTGCTGCTATGCAATTTTTAATAGAAAATTGCTCGCCTCTTGCGATGATTCTTTTGACTCCACGAAGATATGACGATAAAGATAATCTCTTGAAGTGCTGTCATTATTCCATCGCGTATATTCATTATCGAGTAGTCTGGATAACTCGTAAAACATCAATAATTGGGCATTATAGAAGAGACTTAAAGGAACATGCTGTAGAGTACAAGAAGGTTTTTGGCTCTTCAAGTGTCCAATATAGTTAGCAGTGGTATAATACTAGGCGATGATTCATTTATCACCTAGTATGGTCTAATACCACAAAAGCTTGGCTTTCTTCTGAGAGAGATCTTCAGGTACCATGCTGACTGATAACGCTGTATCACCAAAATAAATGAACTATTATAAACTGTTTATCAAGACCCACAAGATAATTGGTTTCCAAATATTGATAAAACTTTGTTCCGATATATTATGGGATAAAAATTATGGTTTCAAATAAAATCAGTCCAACTATCGTACTTTTCTTGTTAATTGTTCCCAGATCCTTTCGTTTTGCTTTCATTATTTCTAATACTGATATGAAGTCTGTTGGATAGTAAGAAATCCGATTTGACACCATCAGCGAATTAATGATTCAGATCATCTTTTATATTTATAAAATATATCGATTATATTTTATCTTTTCTTTCTTCATAGAAATGAAAACATTTTTTCATTTTTTCTTGTCAACATTCTAGTCCGTTTATTAGCGACGATAAGTTGGGTTGCTTTTAATAACGGCTGAAGCAGCTAAGACTATGGAGGCTAATATGACGCCTGTTAATTCTGTGTGCTCTCTGGCATGCTTGCGAGAGCAAAACAGCTTGAACTAGAAAACTCGTCGTCAGTTGAAAATACTTCTTGAACAACGTTTCTTATGTCCTAGACAGGATTCGAAGTAGCTTGACATCTTTGTGAAGGCGTTACAAAAGAGAATGTAACAATAAGATTGCTTGACGTAGTCATACATATTTAAAGTATATTCTTTAATGTATTAGCGCTCTCCATAATTTTGCATGCTATACACAGAAAGGCATTTTATAACAATACAATTTACGTCAATTAATGTGTAATTTGTTGTATTTGTGAAATGCATAATTTGGTTAATAGACCAAGAATGGTTTTGAAGCATGAAACTAGCTTACACGTTTGCAGAAAATAGAAGCGGTTTGACACTCTAGCTTTATTGACAGTGTACATTGAAGCCCGCAATACTTGCAAAATAATCATGAAAAGAGATAAGTTTAACTCTGATAGGACTAAATGCAAAAACTCTCCACCGGTGCCTTCTGGTTTCGCGAAAGCTGTTGGACTTTTGCGACAGATCCTCTGTGCTTCCATATTTTTCTCACCCAAACAGTAGCATTACAATATCACCTATAGATAGGGCTGATCTATTGCTGTCATTCTTCTCATCTAACTCCTATAGAGATGATTCATGCAAATTAACTCTTTTATCTGGAGCTGCATTGTAGGCATCCTGCAGTCTTTCATAAACATCAGAAGTATCTTGATCGGTCTAGAAGGTATATATACGAGTATAAGGCCATGAAGACGTCCTCACCCAGCAGCTGGCTAAGAGGATGTGCTTCTGAACACTGGTTATGTATCAACTGTACACTATATTCTATTCAGCTGACATCCCACCCTACAGCATCGAGCCAATTCCAAAAAAATATTGATAAGTATCCACCTTCAATCTATCGACTCATTGCTCTCATCTGTGTTGTCCAAAGCAAATGAGGTTAGCAGTAGTCAAGTTCTTCGACATCTGGAGAATTGTCAGGTAATCAACGACCACTATGGATTTTACCAATCAAGATCAAAGAACTCTTTGTAAATTACTGATAGAATTTAGAAGAGTGTTCAGAAGTTCAGTTGATTGCTCTCTCAGACTCTCTTCAGCCTACTGTCTCATAGACGGTCAGTTTTCTGCATAGTCTCTTCTACAGATATTTCCATGGATAGTGTTCAGAAGAAGTAGCATCCATTATGCCTATCATTTCTGCTAAACCTATAGGAACACAAACAACAACTGCCAAACATTATCTTACAGTTGAACGCTTACTCACCTAACATCTTTTCGCACTGATGCTTATCCCTAGCCTTTCCTGAGAAACACATTACTTCTAAAGCATCGACTTCCAAACACTTACCATCCTTTTAGCTCAAAACGTTACTTTTAATCTTCCGGCTACTAATTCTGTACAAATCTCAAACCCGCTCAACCTTGACTTCTCTCACATTTGGCATGGTGCATCTAAACCAAAAACCTCTCATCTCTAAAAGTTCTTGATGCTCTACAGAAAAGAGCAGTTTTTGCTGATTATCAAACTCCACTATCTCATAGTTAGTTTAGGCATTGTATCTATAGATATTATCTATTTCAGCAGAAGCGGCATTTATAATGCCCTAATTTCTGTTAAATACAACAGCAAAAAACAGTCGTCCTCATGAAGTATTCTCCAAAATACAACCTTCTGTTTTTCAGAGTATCTACGAATTCTCTCTTGTCTCCTGCCTGCTCGTCCCCCACAGCTTTTATTTCTACAGGCCTTTTTACACCCTTTTGTAAGTAACATTATATACTCTTATGTGTGTGTGTGTGTGTGTGTATATATATATATATATATATATATATATATATATATATATATATATATATATACACACACACACATATACTCGTCTATATAATGTCATATGAACTGGGAAGTAGAAAAGAATGTTGCTAGTAGGTCCACGATCATCTCTTGAAACTAATGGTAGTGTGTGTGTGTATAAAATTCATGCTTGCATTAATCGCAAGTTATTTGAACGTGCATACCTTCAGTAATGATTACTGTAAAGTGTTCTTCTGTTTAGTCCGTGCGTTCTGCGCACGGCTAAACAAATTGAGAAAAGCTGCTGAAAAGTTCGCATTATTCTATGAACATAGAAAATTTCTTTCTTCCATATCTTGTTAATTAAACAGAATTAAGCAGAATTAAAAAACAATCCCCTAATGCCTCGAATCTGAATAATTTCCTCAAACTCCACCAGCACTAGTTTATGAATTTTGTAATATATCCTAGAAAATGCATCATATGCCAAAACGTGAGTCCAAGTACTGAGGATGCAGGATGGCTTGTAGTTTAGAAGCCACTTCTTTTTTTACTGACATTTTTATAATTAAATGTCGTCGCTCAAATTTCGGAGTGAAATGTACATTCTCAATTAAAATAATAATGAATCATGTAATTGCTTATAAATTGTAATAAATTCCAGTTTCCTCGATACTTTACTCAATTTTTAACGCGATTTTCTTCGCAGAAATAGCTTATTTTTGGAGAAACTTTAAGGAGAAACTGTATTTCGGTCTCCAATTCTGTTCCAATTGTACTAAACGGTCCGAACAATTCAAGAAATAATATATCCTACTTTCCCGAAACGACTGAACATGTTTCTAAGCAAGAAGTAATCTCACCTTCATTTTAGTCCAAATAGGCTGAATTTCTCATAGGAACTGACGCAAGGGAAGAAATAACTATATTTCAAATTTAGTTAAACAAGGCTGCACGTAGCCTATGGTGGGGATATTTACTGCACAGGGTACTGCGCTTCTCCTTTATTTTATTCAATTCGGAATGAATTTATCCGGACAATGTTAGCAATTTAAGAAACAACTGCATTTTAATTTTGTCTAAATTAGGACAATGATGTGACCTGGTTTAAGGGTGTCCTAATATACCTTCATTTTAATCCGATCAGGCTGACTTTTCTCAACAAAACTATCACATAATCCAAATGTACTCAAAATCGGTGGACTAACCAACCTGTATACGAAAAATTATACTTGTGGGGGTTTTCGCAATGGAGTCGCTATATTTTTTAAGTTGTAGTTTACACTAAATTTTGGTTACCTGTATTTTGCTGAATACCTTTGTGGAGGAAGAAGCGTTGGAATAATAATACTGGTTGATTTCGCTTCGCTAGCCAAAACATTATGTTTCTGTTATTAAAAATGTTATAAAATCAGTTATTAAATTTCCATGGTTATTCAACATTAATGTATTATTTTGATGTGACTACCACGAGTTGTAAGTACCTATAATGCATTTTGAATGCCATGGGTGGTTATCATTCGGTTCTCCTGCTATGGAGACTAACAAGGAGCTCTTGCAAGCCAATTCCGGTCATCAAATATCCATATACTAACTAAATACATTCACAAACACCCATCCCAGTGGAATTAGAACTCAGAGCTAGTTGAATATACTATACATTTACATTGGGAAAATCAGGCCGGTATCAAACAGTATCGCTAATTTTCCATATTGAATCAGAAAGATTCATCTAGACTTCACAGCTATGAATCTTAACTTGAACTCTTTTTAAGACAAAAAACCTAGGCACGTTGTATTTGCCGAATGTTTATGTCAATTTCATATCAAACTTGGCAATGGAACTTTACATTAATATGTGAATACGACTGATGTAAAAATTAAATGAATTCGGTTCCGACTGTTATCGGTCAATATCATGCGCAACAACGAATTTACGCAAAAATATTCTAGGAACAGGCTAAATCAGAATATAAAACTGTATTAACTGCACGCACATAAACTGTTTTTTACTTTCAAGTTTTTCTTTTTCATGACGAGAAGTGGTTATGATTATGGTTAATATGGAATTGGAGCTTAAGTGTGTGTGGGGGGGGATCCACTCCATTAGAAACACCCATCTCAGCTTCGCTTTGAAAAACACTTCAAAACATTTCTAGGAGGCTTAATGGGTACAATAATACAAATGAATATAAATGAAACGGAAAAAAATAATTCAGAGCAGTGCGTGAGGCTTGCTTTCATTTCTGTGGTCTGATACAAGAGTAATTTAAGTGTCATAATTATTTTAGCTTCTAAAGGTAACTATAAAACTTTGTATGCGGGAATGCAAAAACATTTCACAGAAATATTTTGAGAGAATTTTAAAAGATAATCACCACTCCTTAGAAAAACGGAATAAAAAAAATCTTATTATATGAAGATGACAGAAGAAATCAAATGCTTTATTCTTTTCTTTGATATTTTACTAGTCCCAGCAAAATCCCTCGGCTTTACAAGGAAACACTGAAAGTCGAATACATTATCCGAAGAATCTAATATATATATATATATAAAAACTTAATTCTAAATGTGTCTAACCAATATACAAGTTACGGAGCAACTTTTAAAGTATTTGTTATTTTGCTCGATATTATCTAATCGTACGCATAAACGCACCCATTGAATTTCGGATTTTACTTCCAAGTGGAAGTGTCTAGAAAGCTGGACAAAAGAGATATGTCATTTATGAATTACGCAAGGACAAAGGAAAAGCCATTACTGAGCTCGGAAAATATGACAAAGTGCCGCACCAGGGAGTCCAAGGTCTCATCGAGGGAGGGCACCTGCTCTACAACTCTATCACCGCCACTCAATCCACCAACTAACAATAAGTATACAAACGCCATCTACCGCCGACCACCATATATATATATATGGGATCTTTTTTGTAGGAGGGGAAGTTATGATAGGTGTTTATAATTGTGCAGGTACACTTCCATTTCGGATACTGTACTGACAAACATACATGAGATGTTAGGAGACGATTCTGTCTCCAAATGGTTCATTACGAGTATTTATGCAAATACAGTGCATTTACTATAGGTAGAGAGAAGAGTCCCCCCCCATCTCCCTCTGCCTATAGCTACCAACTGTCATATATATTTGGATCAGAGAGAAAGTTTATTTTCAACTTTTAAAGTTTGTTTTAGAGAAAGTTTATTTCTCTCAAGTAAATTATACTTGCCAAGAAATTATACTCTTGTTTAATCCTTTGCCCAAGTGTAATCAAAGAAAATTTGTGCGTGGAGTTCACAACTAGGCTACTTGTATATAGAAGCTGTTGACATCACACTCATTGCTTCATTATCCCATAATGCAAAGCACCCTTCCTTTTAAATGTGTACTTTGCTATACATTATGGGAAGGGTCGCTACCCATTCCGGTTTCGACCTTTGTTGAGGTTTCATCAGCGGGAGTCAAACCCAGAATGATACCAAGAGGAAATTAATGCAGAAGTCATATTTTCCATATATGACGCATGCAAAATTATTTAACCTTATTATTAAAATAAGTAGTTACCTCAAAAATGTACATGGGCAGTTATAACACAAATTCCAAATATATATCTTAGAATCCACTTAATACTGCTATGAAATAAATCATTAACTACCTTCTTGAGACAATGATAATTATTTTAAGAAAACTATTCGAAATTAAAGACTTAGTCCCAATAAGCATTAAAATCTTGATCTGCAATTCCTTGTTGAACTTTATTGCAAATTATAAATGAAATTTTCTATGACAACGGAAATAACCAGCGATCTTTTCATTATTCTTCTAATTTATTCACGCTGTTCAGAATACATCGCAATATACCTAGAAGCTGCAATATCAATCACGTACAAGAGAAACAATTCTCGTAGTGTTAAATGTCCTACTAAACGGGATTAGACAAAAGAAATAAATATTGGGAATGTGCGATCTCCTACAGTGGAGATACTCCACCAACTAAATATACCATAACTGAATAAGATGCGTATTATTATATCGTCCTGGATATAAAAACACCTGCAGAGCATAATCAGTCTATTCACAATATTAGGACAGGAACAGACGATGTTCGACTTCCAGAAAAACATCATCTGTGGGGACCTTGAGCATCTCTAAAGACTGTATGAGTGTGTTCATGAGACAATATCTAGTGTAATTTCTGATCTAAAATGACAGACAAAAGTCAGCAATATCTAGAATAATTATTTCTGAAAGAAAGGTGAATGACAGGTATCATTGAAGTCATACGACAATTGCTACCGCAAGTGAGTAGGCAACATATAGCAGAAGTTATCGAGAAAGATTAACTTAAGTTCGCAGGCATTCTTTTCAACAGGGTTACATAAACTCGCAACATTAGCAATAGACTTTTTGAAATGTTAGAGTAAATTTTGTAATATCTGTTATTAAAATAAAGAATTTATCTAAAAAACAACAAACTATATAATGTTATTAACAAATAAAGACTCCTTTCTTGATTATTATTAGGAAATTCCGTTTAATTATAACGTTTTCCAGATTATGAATTACGCAAGGACAAAGGAAAATCCATTACTGAGCTCGGGAAATGTGACAAAGTGCCGCACCAGGGAGTCCTAATAAGAAATAAGAAATTCGGCGGAGTTATATAGTTACAGTTCTCATTTTTCACTTATTAATCTATAGTATACATGGACAATGGTAATAATTCCTATATTGAATATACGTCATGATATCGCAGTCTATAATTAAACTGAAGAAAACTTTTTCTAGCGAAATAAGATCCCATGATAGAGGTTTAAAAAATTCAACTGTTCATCACTATTCCATTTTTTCGCATCGACAGAGATGATAGGTTGGAACGAAAGCTGCAGCCTGATTGCTGTAAGTAGCATTTACAAAACCACAGACCTGAGAAATAGCGAAAGATCCAACAGCTTTTCAAAATTATTTGACAGAACGTAGAATTTTTCACAGGGAAGGTGTGTGTAATTCGCTCAGTCCCGTTAAATTTTCAGGCAAAATGCACAGTCGTCTATATACTACATGAAGTTTTAATTCGCCAATCAGGGGGTGAGGAGGGGTGGGAGAAAGGATGTGAAAATTCGCCTTTGAAAAAAAAAATCGAAAAAATTGAGTGTTTTAATAAGGAGCTGTTAAGTATTCATAAAGAATTATCCAGTTCAGTTTAATGAAGAAAATATAAGCGGTTATTCTAAGAAAAAACCGAGTTCCTTAAAACGACAGCTTTACTAAAAACCTGCAAGCTTGTTTCCATGAGTTGTTTCTGTTATTCTGCTACTTGTAATACTCTTTTTACATAGGTAATTCGCTTCTAAACTAACCTTGTTATAGATATTTACTTTTAAAGAAATAAAAAGAACTCAGTTTGGAAAATATTATCCAATATGTATTCATGTGCGGAAATCTATACTAAGTCTGATAGAACGATGACGCACATGCAAAAGTTTGTTCAGTTTCCTAATCTACGATATTTTATCATATGCGAAGAATGAAAACTAATTATTCAAATTTACTTGAAATAAGAGCTTAAAATTATGAAACTAAAATTTAGAAAAAATTAATAATATATATAAATAATTATTAGATGAAAGCTATGAGGAATGAAATGTGATACAGTTAAATTACGACAAAACAAGGAGGAAAATGAACTGTTCTTCCTTATGAAAATAAAACAAAAGAGGAAGTTAACTCAATAAACGTCGAAACAGTAATAAGTGTCGAAACACTTACACTGCAGGGTAAGTGTTTCGACACTTACATTGCAGGAACAAAATAAATGGAACAATTTGCGATTTGGCAGATTAAAAAAGTAATCAGAAAAGCAAAATTTGAGAATCCCCAGAAGTAGTACTATTAAAGAGCCTTTGAAGCATACTAGCAATAAGTTGCGCAAGGCTAACTTAAGAATATTGCTAATGGATGCAGCTAAATCTACGCGAAAGAAGTCATATATGTCTCTATTCAAATAAGGACAACTAGAAGCAGTGTTTCCGGAAAAGGGATTAAAATAAAGGCGAGAATTATGAGAGATGATTAGTATAAGCTAGATATCAAATGTTATAGAGAGAACATATAAGATTCATAAAATTCATAAAGGATCATTCGGAGCTTTATTCAAACAGTAACAAACTTTGTTATAAGCTGAAATGTTTATTAAAGATTAAATTATAAGAGAAATGTGATTAAAGTTTGGAATTAGATCGCTTTTTTCATTTTTCTTTACCAAGTATAAGACGAGTACTTAGAGGATGTCTGCATATATGTCAAAAAGAAGGAGCACTCCAACACCAGAATAATTTAATCAGGCACAGCATAATTGTCTACAATAGTTGAAAGTATAGCGTCCTTCATTTAGTGTGATATACAAGTATTATTGATTAACATATTCAAGGATATTTTATTCATTTGATTTGTTGAACGAGAAAATAACAGAATAAAATATCCCTTATTTGCTTTCCAATCTTATTAGAGAAGTTTAACGCTGAAACGCCAAGACATCTAGATAACTCTAATTAGCGATTTTCAGATATTACTTAGGATTAAACTTTGGTTTCTATTGAGGGAACTACGTCAGTGAAACAGTGCCATAATATTACGAAAAAAAACAGTTATATCCTAAATAGGTGGCTTAATCCCAGTCACTCGTGCGATTAGTAGTTAAAATATGTTAAGTTAGACATGGTATTATTTTATATTGCTCCCACCACTAAAAGATAATTTGCAAACTTATGGTCCATTTTGTACCTTGGGTAGGCTAAGGATTTTTTTCTAATTTTATCAATTTTATATACTTTTGTATTTTTACTTTTTTTACGTAATCCTAAAATCCTTCTCTAGAGACCAAACACGAAACTTTTTCAAACGACTTAAGACCTCAAATAAAGGGATGGTAGTCTCACATCGGGCGATGAAATTCATCTTCCACCTAAAAACAATCAAACATCCATGTCCTAAGCGAATTCGAATTCACAGCCTGTTGGTTGGAGAGCGGGTAAGTTAACCAGTCGGTCAACCAGGCCGGAATCCTATTAAACACTTAAATGTTTGTAGGAAACATTGTCTTTCCGTCACTATATTTGATTTTTTTAATCATCAACTATTCTTTGTGTATTTTCTTACGGATTCGATCTATATTTCTTTCTTTCTTAATCCCCCCTCCCCTCTTTTACCGTTTTTTTCGGTGTCGAAACCGTACTCGAGGATAAGGTGGTTAGCGCTATGCCTCCCGGAGTCCTATGTCTGTAGATGGGTGTGTTCACGGATTCGGTTTGCCTGTTCTGAGGGACGAAAAACCTGAGTTTCCGGGAGGAAAAACTCCTCTACCTCCGTATGAGACCGACTAACTCACCTTTAATTGAAAGAGACCAGAGGTTGCTCACGTCATGGACGGGAATCGAACCGAGGTCTTTCTGACCAAAAGGTTTCCGTCTATACCGACTAAGCTACGAAGGCTCTATAAAAATAGATGATACATATATATTTATATTTCCGTTTACAAAAATTGAAGAATTAATATTTTATGGCTATAAAATACTATATTCTGAATGACATTTCATTTGGAATAGCAATTTCAATTAAAACGAGAGAGCATATACCGCAGATTCAGGTTGTCTTCGAAATGCCTTCCTTCCCCTGCACATCACAAGTGCAAATATTACAATTTTGCCATTCTCTTGCAAAAAAAAGCTTACTAAAATGCCGTTCGATTAAAAAAAATAGTTTTAAACATCTTTAAAAAAGTATCTATATATTTTTGCACACATGTTTAAAATTCAGTATGTAAAATTTAAATGTTAAACTTAATAAATATTTTCTGCAATATTAGTTTCGTAAGTTATAATGTTCTTAACTAAAATTTCTAACATTATATTTACACGTTAATTTATCTTTAATTCTATATTTTATTTATATTACACAAGGCTTGCATGCAGGTAAGGTCTGCGTAACAGATGTGTCACTGCAATATTTTCAGGAAATGTATTAATTTACATGTAAAAACTAAGAAATTTCCTCAGAAAGCCGCATCGCAAATGGCTGCGCGACCTCTTTGATACCACAATATGCGTTGTAACGCGAGTGTCTGCCTACCCTGTCTTGTTACATACTGCTTTTATTTGACATAGGCCTAGTGGCATCTCGTGTGTCAGTGATTTATAAAAATAGACCTGGGAGCCACTGTATTGTAAATAACAGAAATAGTAAGGAGAAAAAAGATAAAACAGTCTTCCACAGAAGTAATACAAAAACGATTAAATAATAGAGCATAAATTAGAAATTAATAATTAAAGGGCTCAGACATTGTAAAATTTAATTCCAACAATTTGTGCTATTGAAGATTCAAATATCTTCAAAGTTCAAAAATACGATTCGTCTGCCTTGAGTGGTCGCATACTTTTTATAAATAAATTATTACTATTTTGTCTCTAATGGATTATACTATCAAGTAAAAAGGGTGGGGTGTTTTTTCAGAATATAGAATTTTGGCGTTTTTCCAATATGCAGAATTTTTCCCAAAATTAGTTTGGAAAGTAGGGTAAAGCAATCAGCCTAGTTCCGATAGGTAATGGAGTAATTCTAAATAAGAATTAAGAACGTTGCACCTTTTTTACGTGAGTCTGTATGTTTGCTTTTGTTGATTGGACACTATTAAAATAAAACAAATTGTCGACATTAGTCATGCATATTCTTCCGTGAATAGATAGGTTCTGAGATCATCTGAGGAGGATGCACTTATTTCACCTTAGACAACTGCATGGGGCAGAGTTTTTTTTAATCACTTCAAAGCCCTATTCATAGAGACAACTGCTACTTTCTTCGTCAAACTGAATCTTGCCGAGCAATGTGATGATCGCATCCCCGCAGTCGTCTGAGATTTTAATATCAATCAATCCAACAAAAATATTGCAGAACCTCAGCGCCCGTGTGTGGGTATATTTTAATACTCTAGTAGTTTACTTCCACAGAGTGGTACTCACTATTACACTTACTTGTCTAACAGCAGTATTAATTGGAAAATCGAGGACCAATTGGGATGGCGGGAAAAAAAATTAATATCTTATGTGCGATGATTCAATCGTGTTATTTCTTCTTCTCAAGTGCCTTTACAATATTTGTTTATCATTAATATTTTATATATTACTTATATATTTTATATTCCTTCTCTCTTATTTAAGTACTTGTTGTTAATCATCTCTCCCTCCCCAGAGGCGTTATGATGCCACACGCAAAATGTGTTGTGAGTATCGATGCTTTAGTATGCAGAAGAGGCCTTTAAATTAGCATTTAAAGAATTTCCTTGTGTGTGTGTGTGTGTGTGTGTGCGTGCGCGCGCGCCTGTAATTCAAATAAATAGCGATGACATTATGATAATAACCCAACTTCGAATATCACGTACAATGTTTTAAGCATAACACTTAATGATGGAAATGTATTTTCATGTATATCTTAGTGACGTGTACAATTTCAAGGGGGCAGACATAAATAGGTTTATCTTGTTTGATGTATTTGCAGATCTAAACACAGCAGAATGGATCAAACAAAGCAGATGAATTCACAGATAATGATGCAATAAAAACATCTGAATGAAATATAACATCAAGATGAATACAACAAAGTTGATTCTTACGATTAATGTTTGTATATACATAACACTGGAATGAATGTATTTTATCAATAATCAATCTAATATAAAACAAACACTGGAGATCACTTACTATTTGTACTACTCGCAGATGAAAACTACTATACTATACACTTCAGAGAATATGACTTAGAGATTTGTAAAGTTATTACAAAAGTATTCAAAACAATACTAGAACATATCTAGAGGAGACGATAGGCATTCAAAGGAAATAATCTTATAGGCAGTAAATAATAAATAAGAGACAACCAAATAACTTAACAATGCAGATTAACTCGCAGAACAAGTGAATCAATTTGCAATGTGTCCTGATATATGAAAATTAAAAAGAGTTATTATTACAAAAAAATTATAATTTAAGATTTTATTAAAGTAATTGTCATAAGGAACAGAATACTTTAACCACTGAATACAAAACACATGCAATGCAAAACTTGCATTAGGGGGATAAAAATCCCTTATTGTTTTTCAGCCAGTATGCGAAACTAAGATCGAAAACTACGACCTAAACGTTTCATACCGACGAACTGTCGGCGGATCCAAGCGTAAGTGACCACTTGGTAGTGCCACACCAAGGCAACTCGATGCAAAGGTGGAGCAAGATCATTCACTATCCTTGATATTTTCTCATAATGTAAAAACACACAGCTCCTAGGAGTTGTAGGACTGCTTTACATTATGAGGAGAAGTCACTACTCAGACCGGTTTCAACCTTATGAATAAGTAAAGCCGTCTCTAAAAATTCGGACGATCCCTAGGCCACTCAATTGTGGGCGAAAGACGTTCCATCTCAGCGTTGGTTCCACTCAGTGATGGCCTTCTACCCGCACGCCACCACCGAGCAGAACCACTCAAATTCTGAAGAAAATCATTCACCGACAAAGCCCCCTCAGCGGGCCGTGCCGGAGAACACTTTCCCCGGAGACTCAAATTGCTCCCTTAAGGCAAAAACTCTAAGAGAGCGAACTCATAATAGCCCCCACCGGTTTCAACATTTTTTGAGGTCTCATCAGTGAGTGAGTAGATAGACTAGATATTATCTAGATAATATCAAAGTTTACATGAAAAGAACTTACATACCTTCGCTATGCGAATGCCAGAAAGGTGTGCCACTAGTTGTAATATGTTATAATATAATAACAGATGAAAAGCCAAACGGCTATTTTTTCTGGCGAGGTTGATAAGTAAAGGGGATAAAAATCCCTTATTGTTTTTCAGCCAGTATGCGAAACTAAGATCGAAAACTACGATCTAAACGTTTCATGCCGACGAACTATCGGCGGATCGAGCTTGCTCCACCTTTGCATCGAGTTGCCTTGGTGGGGCACTACCAAGTGGTCACTTACGCTTGGATCCGCCGACAGTTCGTCGGCATGAAATGTTTAGATCGTAGTTTTCGATCTTAGTTTCGCATACTGGCTGAAAAACAATAAGGAATTTTTATCCCCTTTACTTATCAACCTCGCCAGAAAAAATAGCCGTTTGGCTTTTCATCTTGCATTAGAGATTGTTGGAGGTATCGCAAACATAATACTCAATTCCAGTTCAATTTTGGTTTGAATTTACATCATTTAAAATTCGTAGGAAGTTCAACTTAATTTATTTTACACAATAATCTATTTTGTAATGGCCGACTATTTTTTGAAGTTTTAGCTGTTCACATTCATAACTAGAATTTTAATTATTGAGATATTAATGGTGGTTGTCGTATAGATATTTAAAATAGAAAAGGGAATTTGATGAATATTCTGAATAATGAAATATGATGTGAAGATTAGGTTGCAGTGTGGCGAGCCATTTGTTCATGATGTTCATGATAACCGAAAAGCGTTAGATTATGGCTCCTAAAAATAATGCGAATCGATATGTGGGTGTTTCTAACAGCATAAAACAACTAAAGACACACGATATGTACTGAGTGGGTTTCAAATAATTTTTAATGGGGATCCATTTTCTGTAAAATAAGGGTTTCCGCCTCCATCTGAGACCAGTTATATTTGCAATTGGCAAAATTCTGCATCTCTCTCGGTTAGCTTCATTAGTATTGCGTTTTCCATGCTCTTCCATGTAGTAGATATGTTTATTGATATAGATGTATTCTTGCACAGGGAACTGATAAGAAGTAATACCATCTGAATATAAAAGATAAGGTTTGTCATATAGCAGTCTAAAAAAGCAAAGTACCATCTGTGGTCTCGAGGTGAATTAGGCCTTTGTTAGCCAATTACCTGAAAATATTTGGCATTATGTCTTGCCAATAGAATAATCTGAGTTGAAAGATTATTAAGAAAGAATACTTCTCTGTGGTTAACAAAAAGGTAATGGATCGAAATAACCGGAATTATAACTTGAATACTGTCGAAATGAACATCCACTGCAAACTGTCATTACTATTTGTCAAAGATTCAACCTACCTTTTTTATTCCGTCATGTTATGGTATAAAATTAACAAGAGAAGGAAAGGACCTCTTTATGGTTCTAATTACAGTAATGATATTTGTTGCAATAACGAAAAAAACAACGAAATCTATAGACAGTATATTATGCCTAGTCGGTTTCCACCGACTGCCCAATAAAGGATCTTCTGGTGGAAAAACAATAGAATAAAGCGATGCATTCAGCCAGGAAATGCATTCTCTATGAAAATTATGAGGCTATGAAAATTATGGTTAATGTTCTATGAAGATAGAATAGATGATTTCGAACATGATAACATGAGTTTGATGCTTAGCGAAAGTTGCAGAGGTACTTAAATCGCAGAAACTGGACTCCAGACAAACGGGAATTTTAGAGAGAAGAATCTCTCCAGCTTTTTTTCATCATACGGGGAACCCCTAGGGGAAAAACTACATTATCCCATCTATACATCGTGATGATGGTGGCGGTGATGTTTTTCGTGATATGAAATTGATACAGTTCCTAAATACTTACCACAAACGGAGAAGTCTTCCATATTCTGAAAAACTTTGCACTTTCTGCACTTGAGATGAAGGTGAATAACGTGTACAACAGCATTTGCAGAACTCGAGCAATCCCGCGTGAAGAATATAGGTTAATTTCCCATGAAACATGTCATAGGAAACTAACCTACTTTTACATCGACATGAAATCAGCATTTCGTCTACGTGAAAAGTTCACTAAGTAGAACGAAAAAATGCTATTAGATAGGCCACGTGTGCGCCTTCATCTTATTAAAAATATAATATGAATTGAAGCAATTGATAAATTGGCACTATATAAGTTATTGTTTACGACTAGGGCGTGCGCAGATAGTTATAATCCAATGGCGTTTTTGTAAATCATTTAAAATTTCTAAATTAAAAGTACGTTTTAGAACTTAAATTCGATTGTACTCTTTTTCATTAATATATTCCGTTAAGCCTATAGAGAGGAATGGTTTTAATGTAATTAAAATCACTTACATTTGCCTTATAAAAACAAAAGTTTTATAATGGTCACGGATCTGGAGCATTGCGCATTCTAATAAATTTTAATGTGCAATATACAGTAACTATGGTCTCACATATGTTATTCCATCCAAACTGATAGTTTCGGTTTGAATGGAATATCAATTTACAGTGAAACTGATTAGAGCATGAAATTAAAAACGAAACTTCGAAATTTCTAAATAATAAGCAGGCCGAACTCAGGATGTTCTTAAATGTTTCAAATCGGTAAAATTTGATGAAGAATATGAGGGTGCTTCTGCAGGTGAGTATGTTTCTAACATCACCAACATAATAAAAGATAAAATAATGCTTAGAAATCAATGAAATGGATCAGTAAGCCATCAAAGTTCACATTTGAAGAAAAATGCTTTTAAGATGTCGTGTATTAGAAATCATTCGTATCATCTACGCATCAATTACCAAAGTACATGAGTCTCCTGCACAAGATCCTAAATGTGTCACCAGCTGTAAAGATATTTCCGTGACTTTCTCAGTATTCTTTCACTGCCCTTTACGACACACCTGTGCAAAAGATGTTACGTCAAGTAATCATGCTTGATTGACCTGCTCCAAAGATATTTTTAGATACGAGGTAAGCGGACGGGACCACTGCCAATGTTAGATGCTCAACTATTCCGACATTAAAAGATTGCAGTGCTGAACTGTGCATTATTGATAACAGCTCATTTCTCTAGCGACTTAAGCCAATTCGTGCTAACAGTGAAGGTGGTGGCCGTGTTATGGGCGAAAACGGTTTCCATGACAACTACGAACCATAACCGGAACAAATGTTAGATGTGAACACACGGTATAATCATAATTAAAATTATCATTTTATATATTAATTAGATATTTACATATACATTGTCCATACCACAGACATACATGCTATAGAAGCATATTATGTAAATGAAGATATTCAATAAAGAGTTATTGAAGAAGAATTAACGCTGAGGCAGCTCAGGTCTCCTATGAAGAATTGTATTGTCTGCTAATTAGGAGTTTAATCGGATGATGGTATAAACAATATCCCAGAGAGAGCTCATATATATATAATATCAAACGTTTTTTTTTTTTTTCAGATTAGGAAGGTGGTCTAGGTTTCGAAATAAAAAAAAAAGTTCCATTTTTGAGCGTGTGTCTACCCGATAAACGATCCAAAAATGAAATAAAAGGTACCAAAAAGACCGTTGTTTATATATTGAAATTACTAGTTTTTCACAGTTACGTTTTTATATGGTTTACAATGGAGATCAAATATCATATATTCAAACTATTATGCAGAATTTGAAAACAAAATTCAAACATATCCTTAGGATACCAATTCTTTTCCGTTTTCTTTCATAGCACATTTAATTTTAATATAGAAAATATTCAAATCTTAATATCAATGTAATATGATGGCAATTAAAATGAGCATCTCTTCTATAACTCTCTCCCTCTTTTATTAGATTACTCACAAATATTTCATCGGCTTATTCTTAAATATAATAAATTCCTTACAGATTCATTTAACTTGAATATTTAATTGCACTGCTTAATTATGCTTTTTGTTCATGAAAACTGGCAAGAACAATTAAATAATAAAGTTTAACCATTAATAAAACTTTATGAATATGGCAAACTAAAATGCAATGTTTTAATTAACATGATTATTTTATTATTCTGAATAGCGATAAAATAAATCCGTTAGATACTTCTAATATATATATATATATTGAAAGGAAGCTTCTAAACTTATCAGTTCTACAATTTCATAAATGGCTTGCCAGAGGGAAAAACAAGGAACTCCAGTGATACATGCTCGATTGAGAAACGATATCGCTCACGCGATGATATACTGAACACCATTAATGGAAAGAGCGTTCGGAATTATTCAGAAACGTAACATACATTTCAGTTATGCTCTGCTGCAAGTCTTGTTACATTCTTTTTTTTTTTTTGTTATATATCGCTTATTCTAAGAATCCATTGATCTAAGTAAGCGTTCAAATAATGAAAACATAACATGTAAACAATTATATTGATTTAAAAAAACAACCACGGAGTTCGAATAAAATGGAGAATAAGCCAAAAAAAAAAAAAAAAAATATATATATATATATATAGATATATATATATAACGTACGGTTTTCAAACTGTCACCTTTTATCACCTTGACTCGTTTACAGTACACTGTTTCTCCAGAGAATAATTCATAGTAAATAAATATTACCCACATTTAGTAAACCTAAAGTATTTTTGAGCTTTTCAAATTTATATATTACATTGCACCTCAAATAATGGCAAGAAAATCTTATTTGGAAATTAATTCTCTCCAAATTATAGAGAGACAGAAGTAATTTAATAAAGTTTATAAGGTTTAGCAGAGGATGTTGATTATTTTTCAGTGCCGCGGCACATCACTATTCCAGTATAAATTCCTCACGTATCCACAATCAGTACATTCGATTTTCTGGATATTATTGAAAATATCTTAAAAATAGCTAAAATATTAAATTTTTAATATTATATTTTCCTGTGCTGTTCTTTCAACTACAAGTTGCAAATTACTGAACATATATATTAAATTAAACGCAAAATAGTGAATTTAGTATTGAAATTAAATTACGGAATAAAAATAAGGCACATGCAGTCGATGCGCATGTGTCGATAATTATTAAAGAATCGTATCGTAGTTTTAATTTCATATCGCAGTTTAACGCACTTTATGGTGTGCTATCCCTTTATTTAATCGCTGCATATTACATTACAAGGCAATAAATGGTAAGTTGGGAAACAAATATCATTTAAAATGAATATCAGACTTCAATGTCATCCTGATATTAAGGTAGGAAATGTAATGAAACCACATTTTCCAAAGAGAAACATCTCTCTCTCTCTCATTAAAGTGAAACCTGTGATATTATCGGCTGTTCATTCAGTTCTTTTAAACTGAAAATTTTTTACATCAATCTGTCACTTCTCGATTTATTTCAAGATAATGTCCTGATTATCTACTGTTATAGTTACGTATTTTCTATCTATGTAGTAAAATTAAAACTTCATTAATAGTTTAAATTTGAAAAACAAAATTGAATGAAATAACTACATACCTGAGGTACAATGCTGTTTTTGCGACTTGTTTTTTTGTACATAGATTTTGATTCGTGTTTTTCACTCTTAGAATGGGTATCACTATTATCCACTAACAGCGTGATTACACTCTTTCTTGGGCTGCAATACAAATGTGGGTGAACATGGTTGGCATCCGTAAATCGCACATCTTCGTTTAAACTTTGGTATGAAGATGCCAGATTATCTACGATGGAATTCATACTATACTCATCAATAACTTCTGTAAACTGAATTTTTCCTTCGCATTTCTTTGGACTAGAACTATTTGATACATCTTTTCCAAAGGGAAGAGTAAAATCGACATCCGAGTTTAGTTCCTCTGGCTCTCTCCAATCAGAGAAAGTGGCTACTTCTTCGTTTCTGAACGAAGCATTGGAGAAGGTTTCCTCTTGGTCTAATAAACATGGATCTGAATAAAATGAAGTACCCAAAATTTCTGGATGGCCCTCTATATCAACGACAGTATGTTGCATGTGTGATCCGTCTAAGGTGCAATTCCTGGAAGACATATGTGACGGTTCCACTGTGAATGCATCTTTACTTTCCATGTTTTCGTCAGTAGCACAGTCTTTTCTTTCACAGACATTTGTACTCTCTTCTGTCATTTCGTTTCGCTCAGCACTGGTGTCCTGCTGTCCAGGCATATCCCCATGATCTAAGTGACCCATGGCTATATTCTCTGATAGAACTGTATCAACACTTTCCTTGGGTGCATATTCCAAATCCGGACTACTCTCCGTATAGGGTTCTCCCATATCCTATTAACCCGTTTTTAAGTGGCCGAGCAGCCGCTGGCCACAGATGTATAACTAACTTATCCACCGTGGTGTGGAAATAACGATGTGGTTACAAATGGCTCGGTTGCTGTGCGGAACGCACAGTAAGGAAATTGTATAGTCTTTTCGAACATACATCTGCTTGTAAAAATGTACATACGATATAGTTTAAGCTTCATTGCTAGAAACACAATAGTGAAAGGCACAATAATGAGAACTAATGGAAGAACCCATGCATCTCTCATTAAAACATGAGAAGGAACTACTCCTCCAGTACTTCTCGACGAATAACACATGTATGAATACATGTGATGTAACTACAGAAGAACACTTGAGTAACATCTCAAGCTGCATCCTGTTATGCAAAGAAATTATCCCGCTTGATATAAACTATATCTTACATAGGGTTAACTGTCTGATTTGTAGCACACCCCTCGCCGTGTACACAACACGTCGTCGTATGCACGACACTAAACCGCAGAGAGCAAAACGTAGCATAGCTTTTCGGTTGCTAAGCAACGAAGTCTATCACGATATGAACGGCCTGGATAGTCTCCACCCACTTAGCTACACCTGTATGATGATAAAGAACAGTGCCATCACAGATTTGCAGATATCCATTATATATATTGCAAACGCATTTAAAAGTTATAAAAATCTATTAAATGACAATTTTGCGGTTTATTTCACTGTTTTTGTTTGGAATTAAGGCAAGTAATTAAGACTGTTTGTAGGATTTTTTCGGCATGTATATATTGCATAAGTCTTCAAATTCGACTATGTTTATTATAACCCATAAACGTTTATAGTATATGTTCTGATATACTTATATGAGATGTTCTACACAGTAGCTTAATATTGTCTAGGAGACAATAGAGTACCTAGATCATCTAGAATATATATTACAAGATTAAATGGATAAACGACATACGCTGAATCAGAAGCTTGTTCAAAATGACATTCACACGAAATAATAAAGAACCGCGAAACATGACGTGCTTCAGTACACTATAATACACTTACCTGGGCGACTTTTTCTCCAACATGTGGCCTGTGTGAAGGTACATCTTTGAGCAGATATTTGGCTGAATTGTTATTGTTTTCCTTTTGCTTAGAAGTTTCAGAAATTACGTTACTCAAGGAAGGAGACTTGCGGTTTTGGAACGCTCTTATACGCGACAAATCCGACTCGGAGGAGGCGTTAGGCAACGATTTGCTTAGGCTGTTAGCTGTTGCTGAAGATTAGAAAAGGAGCATTAATATATAGGGATGAAAATAATCTCTAATCATACTAGATATGTTCGAAATAATTTTATTAATAAATTCAAATAATTTGGATTTACAGCAAATAAGTGAATTTAAAATTAGTATTATTTATTTCAAATGGCAAACTAAAATGAAGCATTACAAATTAACATTAAAAATATAATTTACTGAAAAACATTAACAGTAAATTATACTTGACAAGAAAGCATATTCTTATTTCAATCCTATGTCCAAGCATCAGGAAAAAAAGTGCACGTAGAATGGAATACAATGAAGTTTATAATCGGCCAACAAGTGCAATGTTGGCCGTCCATTCGGCATATCCTATATAACGCTCGTTGAGAATGAGTGTTGAAATAAACACGCAAAATATTATTAAAACAGCATATTTTAAATACTCCATATAAAGTTTTCTTTAAGTGCTAGATATTTTAAAACCAAAACAAGCTGAATTATCCTTCCTTACTTTCTGTTCAATAGGTGACGAGCTTGTCTCTCATTGCGTGCCTCAATAACATGAATTAATCTTAGCAGCAACTATTATATCAATTGCAATTTTTCCACACACAACCCTGTTTAAGATTAGTGAAACGAGGGTACAAGTGATATAACAACTAAAAGGTATACGGAAGTATATTGAAACACGTCAAATGAAACCACTATTAATAAAAAGACCTCGCTAGACGATAATTTTATTGTGTTTGGATCTATTTTATAAATCGAATTAAAATAAAATCGCAGTGTAATTGCATTTTTTCGAAATCTAACTTGATGGTATAAAGGTAAGTAATCCACCTATCTATAATACAGTACAAGTATAATTCGGCAGTTCAGGTAAGTTTCGTCGCTAACACTGCTGTTCAGTATGATATGGTTTATTTTAAGTTAATGGCGTCGCCATTTGGCACCTTGCTATTCCATGTTGTTTTACAGTAGAGTACAGTCCCTCGGTATTGGTGTAGAAGTTTGTAGATAGAGTTAATAGACCAATTACTAAATCTGGAATTTTAAAAAAAATATTAAATGATAATAAAATACTTTTAAAAAATATATTAAATCGACAGCATGAGTGTTAAAAAGTGAAAATTCATGAATGACTATACTGAAAACTAATATGAGATCACTGTAATTTGTAAATACTTAATGCAAATTACTCGTCGAGGTTTCTTAAATATCGTGAACAGCTAAAAATCATCAATGAATAATATCGAATTTCAGCTTATACTGTACATATTTTGAAATAATTGATTTTAGAAAAATTGAAGGAATTTCTTTTGATAGGATGATCGCTTCAACTTTGGATTACGTAGTTATAAAAGACAACCGAGCTATTATTAGAGGAATAAAGGTCTCTAGTAATCTTGGGGCCCGAGTCTCTTGACTGATTAATTCCCCGCCGCGGTCTTATAATTAATAATTAAAGAAACACGTCGAGGTTAAAGTAAGAATTGGATATGCCATCAAATAAATCTCATTATGGTCATTAATTAATGGTATTGTACCAAAGGTTAATACTTTAGAGCAATTTTTCGAACTGATGTCTTCAAAAACGTTCGCCAGTACGGTATTTATTAAATATACTAGATTCTACCTATTGTCTTGACGTAGAAGTTTGCAGCATACAGAAAACACGGGGATCCTTTACATTGACGGATAATAGGTGATATTTGTCATAATTAATGACTAAAAATTCGATATTATTCGTTGATGATTTTTAGCTGAGAAACCTCGCTGAGTACTTTGCATTAAGTATTTACAAATTACATTACAAAGATCTGGTATTAGTTTCCAGTTTAGTCATTCATGATATCTGTCGTAATTAACATAGATCGTACTGTTGAAATTATCACAGCTTAAAGATTTTTGAAAGTTATCCCCCCACCACCACCAATTTTATATGATTAGAAGTGTCAATCCAAACAGCTATGTTGAACATTTTCAGAGAGAGAAAAAAAAACTAAGCGCATAGTTAAATTAATATCATTAAATGTTTTCCATATCTTTCAATAAGAACCTCTTCTGAAGTATATATGGCACCTTTCAGTTTTAGTCAGAAGGTTATTTCTTCAAGATCACAAACAACTATGTCCAAACGAATCCAGTGCTATTGACGACTACAGTTTCGCGATGACATGTAAGAAATTGACTTAAAATAACCAGTATCTCGACTTTAGAGATTGCTGACAAATTGTTAATATTGATTTAAGCAATATTAAGGCCCTCTGATATAGCAGGCATATTAAAAATATCCAAGATGGAATTTCTTGTATGGAAAAAAAATAAAAGTACTACACAGGTGGATATTTGGCAAACTCGTGGACGCAATTTACGAGAAATAACGTAATAGCTTGATTTAGCTGTAAGTGAAATGATATAAAATATAAGCATACTTTCCCACACTGTTGCTTCGGAGGTAAATTCCAAAAAAAACTGAAAGTGATGTGTTAAAGAAGCAACGAGTATGCATCAAATTTCACTTCCAACTTGACAGTCAGAAACTACGGAAGATGCCATCATCACCTAAGCCAAAGAACGCTAGGTACATTTGGTGAAATGTTGATATCTTCTTTGACGTCAATGGTGCCGATGCATCAGAAATTTCTTCAATTCAAGTGGATGAATCGGGCTGCAGTATCATTCTGTAATGGCTTCGACATGTGGATCGTTGGAAATTCCCTCGAAAATGGTCTTCCGTTATTAATCAGCTTCTGTATCAAGGTTATACTGCATGGGGGTGGGGGATAGTTTTACTCAACATGAGAAAGATTATCCACAAAACTTTAAGAAATGCTGATTCTTCCCCCCCTTCAATGATACATAAGCAGTAGACTTTCTTCCAAATAAGGTTTATAATTAGATAATTAGTTTATTCGCCAAGCTTGTAGCTTTTTTGAGACGATAAACTATAACAAAGTTATACGCTTTATTCCTTGGCTTCACTGTACACTGAGTGAGCTAGTACAGAAAACAACATTCACAGGTAACTTTTAATAATCTGTAGGCAGATATCTACACTGCAGTATTAAAGGATTTACAAACGGATGAGGTATGAATCATTACCGATGAATATATTTAATAACACAGAGTGACCTGTATAATAACGAAATATAAGTTTTGTTATTGGTAATAAATACTGAAAGAATCTTCTGAGACGCAGAAACTCACCAAATTTTAACTGGCCCGAGAATAAGCTGAGCATGCATGTCCTTGAGTGCCAAATTCGCGTTGCACTATGAACAGAGTAATTTTGCTTGCTTAACCAGTTTCGGGTTACCGTGTAGAAAGAAATCCAGGCAAAAATAGAGCCAGGATTTACTCAGATAACACAATAGCGGTATGTCATCTGAGTATATCCTGAGGCCGAATGTTATGAGGCATGTGCATTTGTCTGTTAACTAAGTGTGTTCTCTAGTACTAATCTGCTTTTTTTTGTTTTGTAAACTGACGTTTTGATCTCGAGATTGCGGGAGGAAATACATAACGAAAAATAAAGGCATTCGATAAGCAGCTTTTGGAAACAGAGTGTGGTGGAAAAAAAAGCAGTACCGGCAATGGCTAAGGATCAACTTGAAGTGATGCGTGACGAGATTTTTCGTAAATCAATTCGTTGAATGTATCGAAAAGAGTACGGCTATGATTATGTACTCGGCGTTCTTCATAGTGTGGTCATTCTTTTGTGCCTAAAGATACAAGCAAATGACAAAATTTGCCTAAACGAGTCGCCTTTTCTAACAAGGCAGCCATTTATTTCTAGTAAGATACCAACCCAAGCTCGAATTTAGGGAAGCGAAAATCAACACGTTTAATGGAACAAAAACGTCAGAGTTCTAAATGAAAATACGGTGTGCTCTGATTTTGTGATTGTTGTTTGGAATTACGTCCTGGAAAGCTAAGGCTAGGAGATTCAGTGTATTAAGTCTGCTGCTTCGTCTGTTCTGACCAGTTTAGCTGTTTTGCAGGATGAAAAACTCGAATTTGAAACCCGATCACAGTGTGAAACGCTCAAAGACAATTCTTCTTTCCGGGTACCACTATGCCACAAAATTACTAATTTCTTCCTATATCTCAACGGTATCCGAATATATTCAAATAATATATTCATATTTCTAAGTAGAAGAGAAATGGGGCAATAACTAAATATTTATATGAAAACGTTTCGCCAGTTCGAATTAACAATTACTACGCACTAGCAATATACACTCAACGATAGAAAATGGAATGACCGAGAGAATAAAAATAGTCATGTATGAAGCTGGAGGAGAGCGGTGTGCGAAAATCGCTCCTCTTGGATATTTTCTGTACCTAGTGCTCATCGGAAGATAAAACAGCGGACTTGAATGTTTAATATCACACTCAGTAATGTTGCAATTACAATAGCTCTGTAGAATGTGAGCTGTTTCTGAGAACAGTTTTTGCGACTTGAAGTATGATTTGTGCAATAATTTGGCTTCCTTCAATCTCATGAAATGATCTTTATGTTGTGCTAATTAGCTTCGCGCTATCGCATGTATATTTTACGTTCTGTTTTTCTTGACTCATGATAGTCCGTCCTCTCTGTACGAAACAATAGGCAGCACATCGACAGGGGGATACTTTAGTCCCTGGACTTGTTTGGTCTGCCACAAACCCACACATACAGGCAGATATCTACATGCCGCTTCCGACAAATCACCAACCTGGATCCAAACTAGTAAACTTTACAACTTCGGCTTTCGAAAAAAGCGAATATCGTCCTCAAGATAAGCACAGCATAGGGAACAACAGAGTTTAACACCTGTCTAATAAAACGTATACAACATAAGCGATCATACCCAATTTAATTAAAAAAAAACAGATGAAAAACTCATCCTCCCATCCCCCCCCAATAAAAAAACGATTATATATACACTATATCGATATTTACCTCAAAGACACAGTACCGATAGACAGAGTTAACTTCTAAAACAGCACAGCATGAAAATAGTCTACAAACCACTGGAAAAGTTTCTACCCTCTTTAAGCAGATTAAAGAGAGATAGGATCCTTTCCTTTTCGATGGTGTTCACAGTATCCCTCTGTGAATGGATTTTGGACAAAGAGAATGGAATGTTGATTAGGAAGAAAGAATATAAAAATTTCATAAGGCAGAGACAACCCAAAGTGGGTTAGCATCACACCCTGGATAAATACCACTTTTTCAGACAGAAGCAAGCCAAGTTACTGCACAAATACAAATATTTCTAATTGCACCAACATGTGTTTCTAGAATTGGCAGAAATTCTACACAATCCTAATAACTGACACAGAACTGATGATATAAGTTTAAACAAATTCTAACACACCGCCTTACTTTCTTCATGCAAGTGACTGTCCTTGTTCTCTGGACCATTTCGTTGATTGTCTTTTAAGTACCTATATTATGCAGGCTTAGACTAGCGATATGACGATGTATAAAGTGGTATTTTTCCCCAGTAAACTTCGACAGAAGGATGCCTGTTCCAGCATGACTGAACTCATATTATGCCAAACACTGAATATGATGATGACATATGTGATTCTTAAGCGAGTCTTCTTGAATGAGTAATTTCATGAGAGGTGGACTGGAAAAGCATATCCCACCGCATAGCCTCCTGATTCATCAAATTTGCAAATCTCGATTTCTATTTATAGAGCACATCGTGTACAGAGTGCAAAGGGAGAATAATTTGTAAAGAGGCCGATTCATCGGTAATTATGTTTGCAACCACCACACAGGCAATAATATAAAAATCTTACAACTGAACTACCAGGATGTACATTGATTGAATTTGGTAAAAATGAATCAAAAAGTGAAAATTCGATGTTTTATCACTTCAAAAGAGATACCATTTTAGCATTTATATTAATTCTGCCGCTCATGGTTTTTAATTTCAGTAAACGGTGCTATCGGAGATATTTTCAGCTATTAAAGAGGAGCATGCCAATACTCACAAGGAATGGATTAAAAACCATTACACACACAGTGCCTGAAAAGATGTCAACGGATATCCCATGAGCAAGGTGCATCGTGCCACGTAACCAGTCAGGAGATGGCATAAATTGGAGGAATATGATGCTCCTAAGTCAGTGCAACTGTGTCTGAGTGAAATTGCTGCGAGAAGGAAACTGGCGGTTTCAAAGAAGCCATGATAGGATGCCATATTGCAGGCCTATCTGTTTGGCAAATTGGATCATGTTAGGTCAACAATCAGTGATATATACTGAGATAAAAACTCTGGGAGTCGATTACAGGTGTTTCCCGCCGCGGACGACAACCATACTCACCGAACGTGAGTGTAAGGTGCTATAAAGGATAACTATGTAAAAACCGCCATTCATCGACCGACGCATTCAATGTGAAGTTCCGGGCATCAACTGAAACACGAATCTGCACAAAAACATTCAGATCCGAGGCTCACGACATGGGTTTCAATGATAGGAGCGCAATATGCAACTACCATATTATACAAATCAACATGCAGCGTCATTTTCAGTAATGCAAAGAGCGTGTATAGTGGGACTTGGAAAGCTGTGATATGGAGCGACGAATCACACTACACCATATACCGAGGTGATGGACAGGTGTGGCGGAAGCCCGATGAACGTCTCTTATGAGATTGCATAACCCCAATTATAAAATTCGGAAGTGGTGGCGTCATGGTATGGTCTCGTATCTGTTTGCGATGTCACGACCATTGAGTTCCAAGATGTATCTGAACACTTTGGATAATACAATGCTTCCTACCGTGAGGATTTCTACGTAACTGACCATTGTCTCTTTCGGCAACATAGTGCCATAAAGCTGCTGCAACTACATGGTTTTTGGAGATGAATGTCATCACACTTGACTAGCCTCCACACCTGATCTCAACCTTACTGAACCTCTATGGAATGAACTGGAGCATCATGTGTGGTCAAGGGACGTCCGCTCTAGAATAGTCCAGGAGCTAATCACATGCCTACAGGAAGAATGGTCCAAAATTCCCATTGATTACTATCGTACGCTTGTGGAAAGTATGACCCTTAGGATTGCTGCGGTCATAACAGCAAAGGCGTTCCTACATCTTATTACGGCGGGCTCCGTGGCTGTGTGTTTCTCACACTATGGTGTCCGCTGACTTGTTTTCAAGCAGTATATATTGATAGCATGCAATCTGAATGTAGCTTTCGGGTAGAATCAAATATCAACTGAAAACGATTCTTTGGATTTTCACTGTGAATCCGCACTTTCTATAAATGTTACGCAAGTGTTCCACTGTTGCAAAAACTATAACCGTTGGCAGAGGATCAAATAATACAGCAACGAAGTGACAAAAATATAAAATTAAAGGGAAAAACATTAACGCGGAAAGACACAGCTGTAACTTTTACTAACTGCAAACCGGCATCTGTTGCAGTAGTCCAAGCACAAAGCTGAATTTAATTTTCCTCTAGAACAAAACATTTTTCACATATCTGCAACACTATTTTCCTAATATCACATTAAGAGATCACAACGATAACTACGATATAGAGGGGAAAAGTTGTTTTTTTCAAGTGTACGACGAAGAAAATTTGAACAAGAACGACTTTAAAATCGATCAGTTTATGAAGGTGAAATTTATGTCCATTTTCCAAGACATAACTGTTGTAATAGTTGCGTTATCTCAAAAATGTATCAACCGTGGATATTTAGATTTAGAACAAATGTATAAAAGATCATTATCCATATAAAAGTCGATCACAATTAATATGTAATATTTACCACCTGTAAATTCAGTTTTTTTTTTTTTCTGTAAAAGACAAGTCGGTTACTGCATATTACTATAGTTGATTAACTATCAAGATCACACCATAAATTGGGTTCCTGAAAAAGTAGTACCTAAATGGCTTTCTTATATAAATCGCACCCGCATGTTGTAAACCTAATGTAGATTCAGATCTGTTACTGAGCTAAGGATTAGCTAATCCAAGAAATCTTGATCTGGAGACTCAATGTAACGAAAAATGGCAAGGAGATCATCTATCACCTAAAGATTTCCGCAAATATCTATACCACAGTGAGATGCAAACCCACAGCCGAAGCTGGTTAAAGGGTTCTTGGAAATATTATTACTGCATGGAAAGAAGTCAATGGAAACCATAGTGTGAGGACCAAACAGCCATGGCGCTCACCTTAATAAGACATAGGACCTCCTTTCACTGCGATAAATGAAGCAATCCTGTGGACTATATTTTCCACAAGAATACGATAATGATCAATAGGAAATTTGCACCATTCTTTCTGTAGGCATGTAATGAGGACTGTTGTGGGGAGGATTTCCTTTGACCTCCAGTTCATCCCACAGATGTTCAATATGTTTTGAGATCAGGGCTCTGTGGAGGCCTATCAAGTGTGCTAACTTTCATATCCACAAACCATGCAGCTACAGTAGCAGCCTTAAGACATAATGCATTGTCTTGCTGAAAGAAACAATGGTCAGTTCTGAAGATATGCCACAAGGTAGGAAGTATTTTATTGTCCAGAGTGTTCAGATACCTCTTGGAGTTCAATGTTTCTTGGTATTGCAAACAGAGATACAAGACTAAACCAGTAAAACTGGACCTACGACATTGCCACTTCCAAATTTTATGGTTATGGTTACGCACTTTGGTTAGAGACGTTCGCTGTGCATCTGCTACAGCTGTCCATCTCCTTGGTGGAGGGCAGAGCGTAATTCACCCAATAACACAGCTTTCCATCCACTTTCCACAGGTTCATGAAAATTTATCAAAAAACAGTTAATCGAAAGAACTCATCGAATGACAGTAGTATACCTGCCACCATGAAGAAGATCAAGATAAGATAAAGATTCGTGACGTCATTGGCTGATAAGATCATGGCGTCATTGTGTGTGATTTACTGTGTGACATCATGATTGTGGAATGTTTGGAATTTACCTGGGGGAACGTGTCATTGATGTCACATTGTGTGTTTTTGTGACTAAATGCTCAAGTTTCACAAGATTTAGTTTGCACTCTTAATATTATCCAATGAGTTCAATAAAGAAAATGTTCGTTACTCACTGTTTCTTGGTTACATTACATCAAAATAACTGGGTACATAAGTGTGTTAAGATCGGACACCACAGGAAGCACAAACCCTTACATTTGATACAGTGTTAGCCTGGATGACTCCGTGCATCCCAAAACTTTCCACATATTCGTTTGTCACCAGATATACACAAGCAGTCTTTGTATAATGTTCGTAAGTATCCCAAAATAAAGAATCCTTATCGCATTGAATAGTCTTGAAAATCTAATTTAACCACAGGGTGAAATTAACACAACCTTGCAAACAAGTTTAACTGTGATTTTACAGGAGAGGCAGCAGTTTACCATCAAGTATATGCGCAAATGCAAAGAATGAAAGTGTCATGTCCCGTGAAGGCTCATTTCCGTTAGACACAATTGACTGTTGTCCTCTCAGATAAGTATGGATGCATCTCTTTGGAACTTGTAGCAGAGCATTTAACATGAAAAGTATAGTATCAGCACTAATATTCAGCTAAAATACGAAAATGACTTAGCATTATAAATTTCTTTATAATGCTAAGACTCAAATTTATTTCCAAAAGAAATTTGTATTTCAGATAGAATAATATTTCTCAAATTTTAGTTTTACAACCCGAAATTCGCATCACTCGATGCAGGCTTTTGATATGCTTCTGCATATTTTTTTTCAATCTGATTGGTCGTTTTTCTCTATTTACTTTAAATCTTGCAGGGTATTTTTCGTTCCCGGCATTAATTTCACAGTAGTTAAAAAAAAAATAATAAATAAATAAATAAATATATATATATATATATATATATATATATATATATATATATATATATATATATTAAACTCATTTATGATATTAGGTATTTCTTCCAACAAAATAAATAATTATTTATTCTTATTTCAACTGAATATGTTATCTTTATTACAATTCTAAGCAGAATAACTGAGCAAAAAATAAATAAATTGTGTGTGAATTCACTGTCACTTCAAAACATAGATGTGATTTTCTTAATTTGCATAACACATTAACGACACCATAAGTTGTTCATTTAAGTTTATCCATTTTATTTGACTGAAATGTTATTTACAATATTGTATTTTCTGAATCTTAAATAATTTCTGACATACAGAAAAATACACGCCTTTCATGCTGTTGCTCTAGGGAATGTTTTCCTACAGTTGTGGGATATTCATGTGATGTTTTCTTCATAGTGCCACTCATCTGAGAAAGTTTATTCATCGTGTGATCGTGGAAAAGTGTTACTGTAGTTAAACGTAAGGTTTACATTTTTATTTTTTTAAATCAATACATATATTTTTGAGCATTGATATAAGCACAAAATTTTTGGTTATGTTTCCAATAACAATTATAAGAATTACATGGTATTTTTATACGTTTTGGGCAACTAATATCATAATCAAGAAGAGGTCTGCTTATATGCCTATTAACTTCGTTAATGTTTTTAATTTTTCTCTTCCTTTGGCAAGCAATATTTGATATTTGCATGTTGATTCTGTTATCCAATCTCTTAGTTTGTCCAGAGATAGTGAACCATTGTTCCATTTCAGCTAATGATTATATTTAATTAACCATGAATTCTGCTTTTCAACTTTTTCAGGTAAATCTTTCCAACTACATGGTGTTGTTGTCAATGCATATCTTACAATGAATCCATCAGAAATACAAATTTCTTTAGGAAATAAACTTGAGCGTTCATCCAAAAGAAAAAATTGAGTATCAATAATACCAGTGATATCTGGAACTTCGTAATTTTCTCCCATTGGAGATTTATCATTTTCTTATTTCTTCATACTTCTTATGTAACTTCTGTTGCCAGCACAAATAAATAATTATTTATTATTATATCACAGAATATTAGCTCTGGTACTATACTTTATGTTAACTTTCTGTTACAAAGTTCGAAAAAACATTTAGAAATTTACACTATAGTGTTATCTTTAATCATTACTCATATCTGCTCTTTTGATTTTTATGTGGTGGCCATCTATTGAGGTAATCACATTTTTTTTTCTTTATGTACACATTTTCTAAATTAATTAACTATTTCTTTTGGTTTTTCTATTCTAATCTGATGGACACATCTAATATAGTAATAAAATTTTTACTATTTAATTCATTTTGTACTTTATCCATCAAAAAACACACAATTATGTTATTTTCTAGGTTCCTTAAAAGTTCCAAACATTTAAAACTTTAGACTATAGTGATATGTTTAGGTGAGTGTAAAACTTAACATGTCTAATCATGACTCATATCCTCTTTGTCTTGTGCTATTTTCCTGAAGAAAGAAAATTTCAGACTTTTGTGGCTTACCCATTATTTTACTTTATCAGACATAAAACACACACCACACAATACGATAGTTGCACTGCATGAATGAATTGCAGTAACTGAAAATGCAATCGACTCGATTGCTTTTCATCATAGTAGTTTACTCTGACTGTTTCTTCAAAAATGTATCTTTCGCTCAGTTGACTCATGGACATGTTTTCACATGCTGCTGTATATAATGCTCGTGATTTTATCTTACTTTGTGACATCATGGGGCAAACCTTATCTGTGGCTCGAATGGTGTCCTATATTATTCATCTTTATTATGTTAAGTATTTTTATCCTCAAACAGTGGTTTTGATGTAAGAGCATGCGACTAGTTCTGCCACTTATATGTCCGAAATTGTTGGATGGAAAACAAATATAGCATTAGGTGGTGGAGGGTGAAAGGGTAGTTGAGAGGATAACAGTGGTCTTCCCTACAATGCTCCTGCACCCCCCCTTTACTCCAGAAGATGTCTGCTCAACCAAGGCATGATGAGTGAGCTCGCCATTTGTGGATATCTTTTAATGATGTCACCTTAAACTGATAACCAGGGAGCTGTGCAACCTGTCCTTTTGCAGATATCTATTAGTGATGTCACTTAGGAGTATCACACTGATACTCATAACTTCAGAGCCAAAAAAATGGGAAAAGTTATGCAGGAAGTGGTCTGATATCTTCACCTACTTGCAAAGAAGAGTTGACTAAGAATTGGATGTCGGTGACTGTTATATTCTGAAAGGCCAAGATGGGGAACTAATGCTCAATGATACAGAAGCTGGTGGAAGTAAAGTTTTCTCTATTAGTTGTGAAGATGATGAGAGATTTTCACCAAAAATATATGACATTGATAATCATTTACTATTTTTGGAAACTGAATTACTAGCTATTCGTATCAGGGGAAGAATTATCACTGAACATCTAAATTCATCAATGGTAAAATTAGACTTTCAAGATTTTATTCAATTCAATAAAGATTCTTTATTTTGGGACGTTTACGAACATTATATGAAAACTGTATATCTGGTGACAAAAGAATACACCGAAAGTTTAGGGAGGCATGGTATCATTTCCAGACTAATGCAATATCAAATGTATGGAGCTGTGCTTCCTATGGTATCCGATCTTAAGACTCTTTGCATGACCAACTATTTTGATGTAATGTAACCAAGAAACAGTGAGTAATGAACATTTTTTTATTGAACTCATTGGAAAATGTTAAGATTGTAAACTAAATATTGCGAAATATTTTAAGGTAATTACATGTTTCGAATTTTTCTCTGTGAATATATTTGTAAATAATATTTCAGCAAAATAAAATATGCATTTGTAAACTTAAATGAACAAAGACGTGTGTTGTGCTTTCCACAGTGAAATTTTTACTCAGTTATTCTGTTTAGAAGTTGATATTAGAATACAGAAGAACCATGCATAAACATCAAAAAGGAGGAAATGAGTCATGATTAGACACATTGAGTTTTAACTCACCTAAACATGTCACTATAGGCTAAAGTTTTAAATGTTTGGACTTTGTAACATAGAAATTAACAAAGTATACTACAGAACTAATATCCATTTGAAATAATAAGAAATAACTATTTATTTGTGCTGGAAAAAGAAGCTTCTAATACGAAATCGCTAACGGAGAGTCCAAAACCTTGTTTGCCTCATTTCCTTTACTTAAACTTACTAGTGCTAAAGAAAAATAAAATAAAATTTCAGTTACAGAAGTTGATTACGGTGTTGGTAGGAAGTTTTGGACCAACACCGTAATCAACCTATCTTCAGTCACCTGGAAGCCACCAACACTTTCATGTGGTCACAACTTCGGCATTGCTCCCAGAAAAATACCTAGTGAGGATATTATGATCCCGGTCGAACGTAGAATCCACCACCTTCCAGATCAAATTGCCAACAGTGTAAGACTGGATGTAGCTTGTGTCCTGTCCAAAGCAAGAATACCCAAAACCAACATATCCAACAAGGAATATAAAGTTCTGCAGGAAATGAGGAATAATAAAGAAATAGTTATCAACAAAGTGGATAAGAGAAATGCAACTGTAGTACTTAACCAAAAGGATGACACAGGTAAGCATAATGCTCTTCTATTAGATTGGGATACTTAGCTCCCTACTGAATACAATCCCACCAACTCACAAATCAGAAAACTTCATAGGCTCCTTACGAAAGTCACTTCTTGGCCTGTAGAAGTTATCAACAGATTAAAGCTGTTTAATTCTATACCCACCCCCGTATTTACGGACTCCCAAAAATACATAAAGAAAATGTGCCATTACATCTCATAGTGGATGGCATTGATTTCCCCACATACAAATTAGCTAAACATTTGGCCAAAGTGCTCACACACCATACTGGCAACATAACATCACACATAAAAAACTCAGCCCACTTAAAGCCAGCATAGAAAACCTTACACTCCAACATACTGATAATGGTCAGCTTTGACGTCTCCACCTTATTCACAAATGTCCCACTCAGGGAAACTTTAGAGCTAATCCAAGCTAAATTTTCTCCCAATATCTCAGTTCACAATGAACTTAGGCTATTTTGTTTGGCAGGGAAAATTCTACAAACAAATAGAGGGGACAGCCATGGGTTCACCACTCTCCCCACCCTTGGCCAATTTCTTTATGAAGACCTTTGAAGAAAAAGCCCTAGCCTCTGCCCCACAAAAACCAACCATATGGCTTCGCTACATTGATGATGTGTTCGCTATTTGGCCACATGCCTCTGATACACTCCTCTCCTTAACACACTTAAAAAACCAACACCCCAGAATCAAGTTCACCCTGGAAAAAGAGGAAGACAACAGCCTCCCTTTTCCTAGACACACTAGTCAGCCACCAGCCTGATGGAACCTTTGTTTTCCCAGTTTATAGAAAACCCACTCATACAAGCAGGTACATTCACCAACAATCCCCCCCCCCTCACAACAATATGGAGTGGTGAAAATACCATACAACACGGCTAAACTAATCTGTTCTAACGACATGGCCCTAAACACTGAACTAAATCACATCCTCAACACTTTCTCAGCCAATGGCTACCTCCCCCCCCAAAAAATCCAAAAAATATTAAAACCTACCAACCACACACCCCCTCCCCCTCCACAACAAGGATTACTCTAAATCCATCACCATTCCCTATGTCCGAGGCACCTTGGAAAAAATTACCAAAATCTTAAAAAAACATGACCTGACCTCCTGTTACAGACCATACAGATAACTAGCATCCCTTATCCGCTCTACTAAAGACCAACCACTTCCCCTAGACCTACCTCGTGAATACCAGATCGCTTGCAGCTATAAACTGTCCTACTTTAGCCAAACAGGCAGGACAGCGAATATCAGGATTTCTGAACACAAGGACTACATCCGTTTTCACAAGTACAGCCATTCTGGTCTTGCAGACCATGCTCTGGATACATACCACAAAATATGGTGGAAGAGAGCTACAGTAATTCACCATAGCAAATACAAATTCGAAAGACTATTTATTGAATCAGCCTCGGCCCTAAGAAACTCTCCAAACCTCAACAAATTTGGTTGTATGCGACTGCCCTAAATTTGGTAAGCTTACATTAGAAGACCTTCAGCCCAACAACCAAGAACACCTACTTAGCCCGCTAGAGGGCACCATCAGGACTTTTAGGAGAACAATAGCTTCATCACTTCATTCTCAGTTACTGTTTTGTAATGCCTACGTGCATGTGCCCTTTTTGCAGGTTCCTTTTGAAGATGGCAACGTGACGTGGCCGAAATATCGGAAATATTTATTTAAGTATAATCTAATTTATATTCGTATCTACGTTGTTCAATTCCTTAAGTGATTTAGTAATGCATAACCAACGTATAGGCCTGTCTACGAGAAGATATATCCTGAGAGGACAACAGTCAATTGTGTCTAACTGAAATGAGTTAAACACAGGACTTGACAAATTTCATTCTTTGCATTTGCACTTGCACATACTTGATGGTAAACTGCTGCCTCTCCTCTAAAATCATAGTTAAACTTGTTTGTGAGGTTGTGTTAATTTCATCCTGTGGTTAAATTAGATTTTCAAGACTTTATTCAATTCGATAATGATTCTTTATTTCGGAACATTTATGAATATATATGAAGACTGCTTGTGTATGTCTGGTGCCAAAAGAATACATGGAAAGTTTAGGGATACATGGTGTCACATCCAGGCTAACGCTGTATCAAATATGGATCTGTGCTTCCTATTGTGTCCGATCTTAAGACTCTTTTATGTGCCCTGTTATTTTGATGTAATGTAACCAAGAAACAGTGAGTAACAAACATTTTCTTTACTGAACTCATTGAAAAATGTTAAGAGTGTAAACGAAATCTTGTGAAATATTTCTAGGTAATTATATTATTATCATTATATAAGGTGCCTCTATGGAGTAAAAAGCCTCATCACAGGAGACCCAACATTGACATACTAACCGTTATTCACACAAAACCTGTCATACTTCTCCTTAAACCCATTCATAGACCACCTCTGGCAACGCATTCCACCCATTTACAACCCTCCAAGCAAAAAATCTAGTCCTAACACCCTTGTTAATCATATTCTTACACAATCTCAAGGGATGACCCCCTCATTCTCTCCCTTCCTGCACTAGTCTTAAAAAGGTTATCAGTATCAATCCTATAAAAACTCTTTAAATAATTTATATGCCTCTATCATATCTCCTCTCCTACATCCATCAACTAGTTTTTGAAGCCCACAGACCTTCAATCTATCCTTGTAGGAGACATCCCACAGGCCTGCAACAATTTTCATAGCCCGCCTCTGAATCCTCTCCACCATTTCCTCATCACCAAGAAATCCAGGTGACCAGATTTGTGTACAATAGTCCAAATGAGGTCTTATTAATGCTTTATAAAGTGGGACAATCACTTCCTTATCCCTGCTTGTCAGTGTGTTCCTCAATAACCATGTAATCTAATGTGAAGTTTTGGCAACCTTTGCAATATGCCTTCGAAACTTAAGTTCTCTGTCCATAAAAACTCCCAAGCCTCATCAAGTTCAGTTCCATCAATATAGTAGACAGCATGTAATCTCATCCTTCCGAAGTGCATCACCTTACATTTGGCCACATTAAACTGGCAGCCATTTAGTATAGCCCAAATCATCAACCTATTTAAGTCATCCTGCAAGATAAGTCATCATCTGAATTAACTATGGTTCCTCCATCATCAGCGTTTTGCATCATCAGCAAACAAGTGGATATCTCCTTTCAAAGTATTCCCAATATCATTGATGTGCAAATTAAATAATAGAGGACCAAGCACTGAGCCCTGAGGCACATCACTAGTCATCTGCCTTCAACCTCTAATCCACCTCTATTGGTTATCGGAAACAGTTATCGGACAAGAAAGACTCTAAGAAACCATATTGTTCTATCTGAGTAAAATTCATCGCGTAATAATTGCTGTATTGAAGTTGCATATTACTACTAATAATAATAATAATGGAGCCTGCGTAGTTCAGTCAGTATAAAAGAAGCCGTTTAGTTAGAAAGTCCTGTTCAGCTGAATGTAAGTTAGCAGGCATAATACGGAGATGGCTGGGCTTTTCCTCACAGAAATAGGCAAATCAGTCCCTTGAACAGACATGAAATAGTTATCGGACAAGAAAGACTATAAGAAACCATATTGTTCTATAATTATTCCCCATTAATGTGACATTGCTATCTCACTCTGCACGGTTCAGGTTTTGTTCTAAATGGATCACTTTTCTCATAAAATTTTCGAAAATTTCAAATTTTCGGTGAATTAATTTTTCGAAGAATTGCATTTTCGACGAATTATCGTTCGATGAATTGTCTTTCGATTAACTGTTTTTCAATGAACTCTCCGGATACCCTTTGCACCGCTGAAAACGATGCTGCATGTTAGTTTGGGTAATGTGGGATTTGTGTATTGCAGTCCTATCATTGAAACCCATATTGTGAGCCTCGGTTATGTTTTTGTGCAGATTAGTGTTCCAGTCGATGCCCAGAACAACGGATTCAACGTGTCCGCCGACAAATGTCGGTTTTTACATATTATCCTTCGTAGCATCAGAAGGTCACGTTCGGTGAATGTGATGAGTTGTTCACTGCGGCAGCACTTGCAGCTAACTCCGTGCGCTTCCATCTCAGTATGGTATCACTGATTGTTGACTTAAGACTGCCCAATTTGCCAACAATTTGCTCAACAGATGGGCGTTGTGATAGAATGACATGTTGTGGCTCTTGCAAACTCTGTCAGTTCCCTTCTTGCCGCCATTTCACTCGGAGACAGTTGTGCTGACTTGGGAGCATCATATTCCTCTAATTTATACCGTCTATAAAGAGGTGAGCCTCATTACATAGAACGACGCACCTTGCTCATAGGGAAGGGTGTTCATTGACGTTTTTCCAAACAGTGTATCTATCGACTGAACTTATGGACGACCAGTTCACAAGTTCAATGATAATGAACGGCTTATGAAAATGAAGCTGTGTTATTGTCCTATTCTATCAAACGTCATTTGATAGGATAGAGAAGAGGATATTATGGATCTGCGCATACGATATTCGTATCTTGTGCTAATCTTACGCTACACAGTTCAGGCCCAGCCAATTCTTGTAGCACAGATAGTGGAAAAACAGGAAGTATATTTAAACAAAAAAACTATTGTAAAAAGTTGATTAAAAGCAGAAAATCGCGTTATGTCAGAATCATTTTATATAACAATTATCTCTCAATAACTAGTAGAACAAGAACGTTTTAAAAGGAACCATATGTAGTACACATTTTTATAACTGCTAACATGCACAGAAAATCAGAATTTATTTAAATACAATATATTTCATTTTGTTATAAGGGTATCATTGGGGATCGCAGAGATCAGTTGATAATTCAAAATATGAATCACAAGACATGTAGCATATGCTTACTTGCTACGTCTCTCTCTTTCACACAGCTGAGTTAACAGGGGGAATGCACTATCAGAGTTAAAAGGAAAAAAATGGGTAGCTTTTTTTTTTAATTCATACAAAGTTATCACAGAAATTATTACAAAAATCGTGAACAATTAATCGCAATTACGGTGCGGTTAAGATTCGGACGACGTAGTAAAGTTTCACAAGTTTCAAGAAACATACGATCAAATTTAAATCTAGAGTAGTGAAGAATCTGATTCCAAAGAATTATCTGTCTAGTATCAATGTCATAGTAAGCAAGATCAGACTTTCCAGTTTCTAAAAATTTTGATGTACTCTTGTTCTTAGATTTTAATCTTAACAGAATGGACAGCCTGTCAAAAATAATGAAGTCGACATGAATAGAGCACATATCAGGTATGCCTGATCATGTTGACACTATCACCCATCAAGGAAGACGGGTATTATCAAAACTCTTACATAGGGTTCATGCAAGCTGTTGCGATTTCCTTCTATTGAAAAAATTAAATACAATAAAAAATCACCGTGACTATTAAAACTTTAACGAAATCACCACCCAGAATATTATCGATAGATATCATCCCTCAACAAGACTACAATTTAATGTAAAGAGAATTTCCATACCCTATCCTAAAGGAAGACCCAAACAAATAGCACAAGTTTTTCTCAAGTATAATCTATACGCCACCTTCAAACCAGCTCGGAAACTGTTTTCTATCAGGCGCTAAAGATAAATTACTACCTCTCTTCTTTCCTAGTCGACATGAACAGGCTGTCAAGTAGCCTGTTCATGTCGACTTCGTTATTTCGGACAGACAGACCGTTCTGCTGCAATTGGAATTCCAGAACCTAATAAAATTCTTAAAATCGGAAAAGTATAGCCTCGTTTACCATGCCAATGACACTAAACACAGTTATTTGGAATTAAACGAAGATTAGTTGCTACAGTAGATTTAAATTTGGTAGTCTGTTTCTTGAAACTTGTGAAAGTTTACGATTACAAAAAAGCGACCAATTGTTTCTCTTTGAACTCTGATAGTCGATTCCCGTTTAACTCAGCTGTAATAGCGACACGAACAAGCAAGTACATGCTACGTCTTGTGATTTCGCCGATAAGAACTCTAGCGATAGCAGAAAGATGCTCGTTAGAAACTTCAGTAAAGGGGTGGAGGTATCTATGAGTATGGTTTGGTTCGATGAAGAGATGTCTGTTTCTTCAGAGTCCTTCAGTTTTAAATCCAAGAGAGGCAGCAAACCGAGAGACTAGTTCACACGTGAACCTGATATTGGGATGCTGGTTACTGCCATGACTCCAATGAAGAAAATGTCATCGATATATTTGTGATGTATTCTTCTACAGCTTTTTTTCTCTCAAAGATCTCCATATAAAAGTTTGCTAATACCGGAGAAGCCGAGTGGTTAGCGTATCCGCTCTCCAGCCAAGAGGCTGCGGGTTTGAATCTCGCCTGGAGCAAGCATGGATGTTTGAGATTGTCTTTCAACTTCATACATTCATTCATACAATATACATACTCTTCTAAGATGGACTGGAAGAGTATGCATTTTTATCTACTTCACCATGGGAGAAGTAGATACAATTCTCCCGTAATGAGAGATGCTTTAATCCTGTAGTGGGTGAAAAGTCTGGCTGATCATCATCAATGCCAGAGAAAGAGAACAGCCCATGGCTAGCCCTGAGTTCTGTTTGTATATAGACGCACTGTAGTTAAAATACCGTCATACAGTTTTTAAGAATTATTTGTTTTTTAGATAATTCGATAATTTATCTTGTCGAAACATGAAAATCCATCAGCTGGAACGTTTGTAAAAAATGCATTACATCAAAGCTCACTAAGGCAGCGTGTTAATTAATCAAGAACGATGCTGTTGATGACAGAAATGAAACAGCTTCATGTTTAATGAAAGATGACTGTCATGCAAAGCACATTAATAGTTTTGCTAAATGTTTGGATAGATTATATGTTGAGAGTCTATACCTTTGACAATTTGACGTGTTCGACGCGGTCCTAACAGTGGTCAGTCAATAAATGCCAATACACCTTTTTTTCATAACGTCCCTTTTTGAAAAATTAATTATACACCCGAACTTCACAATACCGCTACAAAAATATAAAAGTAAAAAAAATAGTAATCAACATTTTAAAATGTCCCTCATATCCCTAATAAAGACCTTTCGCTTACCCCTGGGGATACGCTTGTAACACTTTGGGAAACATTGGTGTCGAGAGTTGTCATTGTTATGAGATGCGTTTCTGTTATTATTAACATTAATTCAAGTAATTTCTCAGTTAATGGTATCTCCGATTTCTTATGCACAGGATTTTGTGTATAGTCATACGGGATTTGGTTATTGATGAATATCATATTAAGCTCAGTTACAGAGATATTCTACTTTTTTTCCGGATTATACGATTTGGGAAAAGTAATCAAAAGTGTACAGCACACGAAGAATTCCCATATGTACGGAAGACATATGCGTCTATTATTAGTCTATTAGTTTATTATTATTGCTTATAACAATAAACGCATTCCACACAAAACAAATTTTCTCAGTATATATAAGATTAAAAAGAAACTATTTACGATAACCTTATTTTAAGGGGAAATATATTAGCAATATAACAAAAAATTAAATATATAAAATGTAAAGTTTCATGTTATATTCATGTTAAAGCACCTCAGTAGCGCAAATAGAAGAACATCGGGACATCGCGCACTTTGATTTCAAAAAAAACTAATTTCGATTCTAGTCGCGACAATCTTTATACAGTATATGAGCTTTTTCAATTCAAGGTGAGTTAGCCGATCTCACACGGAACACATGCAATTTGAAGACAAAAAAAAATACATTTGATGATGGTGGAAGATGGTAATGGCATTGTCAGTTGATGATAATGTGGTAGTGATAATTGAAGGATTAAACAGGGGAGATGGTGAGTTGGGTATAGCGGAGTAGAGTGATTCCACGATGAGTCCTTGGAGGTGTCACGTAATAATAATATTATTGCAACTGATATAGAAAGCACATATTAAAGTTTATAATAAAATGAATCAATAGTTTTTTTCTTTTTTATTCACATGTACAATTAAGAAAATATGGATGAAAAAATAACATTTTACATCTAATTCATTTACTCTATTAGCTTATGTATACATTTATATTATTATCGGTTTTCCTTAACTACTACTATCACTACAAATGTGTTCAAGACCGGTATGGTGTTTGTGAAAAAGGAGGAAAAGCATCTGGGCGAAAATTAACTCCGCAAAGTCCCACAGATTCAGTACCAGGGCAGGTGGGTCATTTATTGAGTAATCGCTATGGTAGCGAATCCTATACACCTATTGTACACAATTAACTTGCCTTCATCTATAACAGTTATGCAATTCTTGCATAAAGCTAATAAATTTATTGATTATATAACTTGGCGATGAAGGGTTGCTTAGGTCATATCATGTGTCTTCACATAAACTTTTAACATGAACTTTTTAATTTGAGCGTCCTTCACTAACTTTTTCTTATGCCCATAGAATTTGCTGTACATCAGGTGCAGCAAACGTCTATTTATTTTATGTTAATCATATCCCCATGAAAGACTGGAAACTTCTCTAAAACTCAAAACGCTTAACTTCAAGCCAGTAAGCTGGAGAGCAATAAAAATATATCGACATATCAGACATGTGAAAACACTCATGCCATAGTGGGATTCAAATCACAGCCTATAGATTGTCAGGGTGAATAGTGTCCGTTCTACAACATGTTGGCAATTGACTCGAGAGATAGAATATATACAGATAATATGTACAAAAAGTACAAAGAAAGGTTGTGTAAACCTAAAGTACATTAAGACCATGAGTGAGCAAGACTTTTTTATTTTTAGTACTTTTATATGTTTCTGTGTTTTTATTTATTGTTTACATAATCCGAAAATCCTACTCTAGAGACCAAACACAGAACTTTTTCAAGCTACTTCAAGTCTCCAATAAGCGAGATGGTGTCCTCACAGCAAGGGATGAAATTCATCTCTCATCTAAAGACGACCACAGGCATCCATGACCATGGTGGGATTCGAACCCGCAGCTTGTTGGTTGAAAATAGGATACACAAACCAGATAGGATATTCGAGCAACTACTACATTTATATCGCATATTCGATAAATTCAAAAAATTACAGGTAACCAACAAATTCTCATAACTATTATAATACTGTCCTCTATATATCTGGATTCTCTTGATATCAATTAAATTAAAATCTGGTGACTAATTTTTAGCCGTAAGTCATTAATAACTTGACTAGAGATTTACAAAGGAAGTAGCTTCCTTCTTCCTACAAGTGAAGGTTATTTTAATTAAACCTACAGTGTTATTAGTTGTCTGACAGTTAGGATTCCTGAAATCAAATTCTTATCAACCAAAATATCAAAATCTGTATATTCATTTACTCTCTTCAATTAATATCTATGAGATTGTTATTTTACCATATCTCATAAAACATACGTTTTTCCACATTGTAAGGTTATCCGAACAATCACAAACTACTCCAACTTAAAAAATGTGCTTTTGCTGATAATATGAAGTTTAATACTTTAATCTAAATTATTAAGAAACACTATTAAGCAGGGGAGCTAAAACTGAACGCCGAGGCGCTATGTATAATAGCCAATTTTCAGAAGATTCCCATTAAATACTAATTCTCTGTGAAAGTCAAATAATCATTATTATGTAGAAAACTACAGGTAATTAATAAATCCATCACTAATTTGATATATAATTAATAATTTGGGTTAAATCAACATATAAGACATATATAATACAACATATACAAATATATATCAGACATATATGGAATTTCTTTTACTTCCCTAAAATTGTTTTATTATTTTTACATAATCGACAAAACCTGCTCTGGAGACCCAAACTCTGAACTTTTTAACCTACTTCAGTCACACAAGGATCTATTATGAAAAAATTCTCAAAAGCTAGTTCAAATAACTAATCTTGGTTATTTCAATACCTCTGATTTCAATTACTTTTATAAACTAGTACTTAGTAAACAGCAGAGCAGTGCTGTTGCAGTTTTTGAGATAATTTGTAATTGAATTCAAAGTTTCACTGCTGACCTTAGTTCACCGCCAGCGTTTGGCTGATATTTAAAAAAAAAAACTAAATCTGAAATTAGTATTAAATTTGTAAACTGTGTATGATCAGCTGATTTGCAAGTTTTGTGGTATGAACAACCCTATTACCTCCAATTGCGGACGAATAACCAGACTTTAGATGAGAAGCAGTTATAAAGTGAATTGTTTTTTCTCAATCACTCTCAAGATAGGAACTTAACTCGGGTATTTCTGACCAAAGATCGTCGTTGTTTCCGACTGTGCTATGGATGTGTTATTAGCACATCCAGCTGGTATTCAAAATTCCACGTATTTTCTGCGACATAACGTTGATGCTGGCCTTCAGGTCATCACTTATAGGTGATTGTTATCTTGAAATTTGATGGTTAGGTAGTTATAAAAATATAACGACTAGCATGTTTCAGGTGTTAAATCTGACACGCTGCATAAATTTGGGTTATGCCATGTGTCATTCTGATGTCACACCTTTCTCACATCCCGAGCTAAAGATAAAGCAGAGTTCTTGGCATCAATTTTATCCTCGTACTCTTTCATAGACGTTTCATAGACGAAGGAAAATTATCTCCTGCAATACCGAACGAACTGCTCACTGCAAACTTCCTTTGATATTTCTCCAGAAAGATTATCTGAAAGCTCTCATTAGTCTTGATTTTAATACGTCATATGGTTCAAACGGTGTCCCTCCAGTTATGCTTGAGGGACACCTTTTTCTTGAGCTCCGAAATTAACACTCCTGTATTATGCATATGAATATTCATATGGCATCTACCCAACAGTATAAATGGAAACATTTATCCAGCCTGTACAAAAAAATGATAAACTTAAGCCATGAGACTATCATTCAATTGCTCTTAGTATTCTCGAATGCATGGAGAATGTCATTTTAAATTAGTGTTCAATATTGAACATCTGCTGACAAAAGAAGAATGAGTCAATAATATGTCGTGCATTAAAATACACCAACTACTATCATAGGACTTACTCACATACTCATATTGTGGCACTTTATTCAAGTGGGAGAAAACATCGTCAGAAAACAAATAATACAGTTCAAGGCAGTGCCATGTAGCAGATCTAAGAATAATTACTCTGTGGCATGGCAAGTACCTGTTATGGCGGTTATATAATTTGAACTTTGTATGCGCTGTAACCATTGTACAGCAGCTTTTTTATACTTTCATGGTGCTATTAATTCACAAATGATTATTCTGCTCAATCTTCTCTGAAGCTTGATCAACCATTTCTACATTGATTGTGGAGACTTGTTTTCAGAAATTTGCATCAGTCTCTGATCAGCTTATTGCTTATTGTGGTGGTATTTTTTGTTATTCTTTAAATAATGGTACATTTTCTGCACCTATTTCATGCATTTTGCTGGGAAAGGACAACCAGCTAAGTGTGCATATCCCCAGTAATGTTGCTGTTTTCTCAACAAGGGAAATCGACTTTGTATGTTCACAGTGTGAAAACTTCAGCGGACTTTCATAAACATTATGGTGGACCAACTAACGTGCTGCGAAACTGGATGATTCAGAGAACATTCTCTTATAGTTCAGAAGAAGATGAAAAAAATATTAATGGATCCAATAAGAACTGGTGAGGGAGTCTAAAAAATGTAGCTTTCTTCACACTTCTTTTATCACTAACCCAACAATCATAAGAGAAATTTTAGGAATCAAAGCTCAGTAATTTGTGTCCGTTAATGCATAACTTGTCAATCCTATTTTGTGATAAATTTTAAATGCTCAATTCAGCTACCATTATTTAAAAAAGTTGTGAGACTAATTATGTAATATAACTGAGAAATATATGTTCTTGATGGGAAAATTTTACAAAAGTACTACCTGAAAGGTCAGATTTAAGAAAACAGCAAGATGATCGTTCCGGTCGCAAAGTATTTAAATATGATTTATGTAACTATTTAAAGAATACGAAATATTTTATTCCTGTATATTGTTATATTATTATTATTATTAAATACGCTTAAACGTGATAAAAATTTAACTCAGTTTTTCTTTCTAATTGCATATAAAATTTTATTAATGTCAAATTTTTTTTATATATCTATAACTGCAGCATATTATTTCACTGAAATGGACAATTTTTTATTCACATAAAGTCAGGTTCAACTTACGTGAATTCTACCGAATTTCCTCAGACAAGTATTGCACCATTTTGAATCTGCTCAGAGGCTATGAATCGTTTGCGCACGTAGGCATAGGCAGAAATTTCTTAAGAAGAGGTATATTTTTATAGGTTTTTCTGTAATACTCTATCAGTATGTTACTAACTTGTTATAAAAACAATTACAAGGAAGAAATTCTCCAAAATTAACCTGCAGAGTAGCAAAGTTGTCTTACACTGAAATCTACCCCTCCACTTTGTCAGACCAAAACCAGCTACAGTAAATTAAGCGACTACTTTATTTTCCCGTCGACTTATTTTTTTCATTTTAATGCATTTGAAATCGTATAGTATTAATCGGATGACGGAAATAATGAAATAGGATACGGCATGGTATGTTAGAGAGGTAAATTTGAAACTGCTCAAATTTGGTCATTTTGGTAATATTATGCAAAATGTTATGTAAACATTAACTAAAGGAATAAACAAATACCTCCTCCTTCACTGCATGAGCTACTAATATAAGTACATATAACATGCAAATAAGGTATATCAGTTATGTTATAGCACTTCGAACATAAACGAAAAAGCAAATCAAAATAAAATATTTTAGAACATATTTTAAAATCTTAAAATGTTACATCTTTGTATGTATAATATAAAAACTGAAAATAAATAAAAATGAAATAGGATTAAAATAAAGCATTTACCTTTTCCAAAGTCTATGGTGAGCGCCCGACGCCTCTGCGGGTAGATCTTGAAGACAGTCACACCGTCTGGACTAACTGGACACAAGATAAAAAAAGTCACGCTGGTACATGCATGCTATTAACATGCACTTCTAGCCACGAGCAGAGACGGTGAAAAATCCCGCTGAATAATTCGTTCAACAGTTTCATAAGGAAATAATATTGGAATGAAGTAGTATAAAAATAATTAACTATGTTGACATTGGGATGTTATTAAAGATTATAATATTTTTATTAATTTAATTAGTAATAATTTTTCAAGAATACTTATCTGTTTATATAAGAATCATGGATATGCCGGATTTGTGTAAGATACTCAAAGTGAAAGTGTTTTCTTAAATAAATGAGCTTTTGAATTTCTTAATATCAGATTAAACGTTAGGGAACAGAAATCCTTTTATATCTATGCCTGAATATAATATGTTATGGAGAATGAAACTTAGTTACGGTGATAATATTCTGAATTGTGATGCTTTTTTAATGGATATCACATTGTACAAGACTTCAATAAATGAACATGCAGATTCCATTTTAATATGGAAATATGACTGGCGGCATCACGCAGTGTTCCACCTTTAACATGTCCCACATTAATAAACGTAGCAAATATTTTCCGGTTAGAATTACTGTCTGAGCAATTCGGATAATGCTACTGTGGAGCACTTAGTAGTAAGATCTAATGTAAATTCAGTTGAAGCGCAAAGAATCACTGGATACCGAAGGCTGGATACAATTAGGAATTACAATTGTAACAACAGTATCATAACTGTGAAGATATAGCAGCTACTTCAGAACAGTTACATAAATAGGTTTGATCCTATGTCGCACAGGCAAGCCAATTGCAATATAAATCTAACTTTTCGTGATAAATATCAGCTGCAGCAGTTATGTAAATTTACAATATTTGGAAACTGTCTTTAAAATCCAATCATCTTTTTTTAAAAAATATTAAGCTTTTCCATTAACCGTTTTTATCTCTGGACACTTCTTTGAACAGCTTAGAATGGAATATATTCAAAATGGCATCTAATTTCTAATCGTGTATCAGCAGTTCGCTTTTTCACTCTTTGGACAATATTTCTCTTGAAATAATTTCTTCAACATTAATTATGTTTTTATGCTTGAATTTAGTTTCATACACCTAGTTAACGGAGAAGGCTGTTCATATATATTTTTAAAAAAATCCAAAATCGAGATTAAAAAAAGTTTCGCATGAAATTTCCTTCATGAGACAGTGCTTGCAATCAGGGCGCTTTATACTTGGCAGGAGTAGCTCAAAATGTCTTTAGTCCCTTTACCTATAAATCATTACCTTATCATTCATTATAGAAATTTTCATACAGCGAACTTTGGAATTATTTGCCTGCTATAGGCTATTACTGCACCAAACGGAAACATCAGAACGGTAGAGGTGAAATGATTGATAAGCATTTTTGTTTATAAACCATTTGTTTCAGGTATCCGTATATCAAGGGGTTTCTATTACCACTAAGCTCACTAATTAGGTGCTTTAATTCCTGCCACTGAATGGTTGCTTTAGCAAAGTGCGCTTAGCGGAATATCTTTAAATCGCATTTATTATTTCAAGTCTCCACTAGACGAAGTTAATCTAAGATGGTGAGCGTACATACTATGAATTATCCAATTCATTCTTACATGCTGAAATAAACAATATTTCCTTGTGCCTTTAACACACTCGATGTTCATCATATTCAAGTTACCAGGGTAGGCCACAGCTGAGTGCTCGGTCTGTCTCCTCTACCTCCTATCCCTCTTTCCGTTTCAAATTAGTTACTTAGTTTCCCACCCTGCTAGATCTGGAAAAGTGTGTTAAAGGTTTGTTTTAATGGAGAATGCAGCCTCTTTCAGCTCATTAAGAGCAATTGTTTGTATGGAGGCAACAACAGTGATGTAATTTCAATTCAATTCTATCCAAAACAAATTTGCACACTGATATACAAATATAATGCTTCTCACCATCTTGCTTTGTCAATTTACTAAACTCATTACGTGTTTGGTGCCCAAAGTATTGCTGTTATCTTCCCTCTGATATTAGATACTTTAACTACTTCTGTACTAGGTGCAACTGGTGTTTTTTTCCCCCTTGGAGTAAAAATTTATTTCCTTGTCATACATTTTTGCTTACTTGCCCTTCACATGCACACCGTTCACGTGACCACGACAATGCAGGTGAACTCTCACTCACCCCTTTACTGCAGCCGCTAGGCGATTTATGGTCTTCCTTTTTATTTCAGCTTTCATACTATCTAAAATTATTAGCAGAATTAAGGCTATATACTACAGTGACTCATTTAAGAATCTGTAAAACATTCTTATATAATCAATATAGTATATATTATAGTTATTGTATACTAAAAAAAATAAAAACGACAAACCATATAAACTCAAGAAGCTAGACAAGCTCGTCCACCAGACCACGCTTTAAGCTCGCTCTATAAATAATAGAGCTTTATAAGCATCCATGCGCACGGTGGGATTTGAACCCACAAATCGTTAATTGGGGAGATTGAATACGTTATCCACTCGGCCAACGAGCCTGAACACTTTCAACATTATAAGGAATATTACTAACAGCATAAAGATGAAGAAATGGCTCCGATAAGCCAGATGTAGTTATAACATTAAAATTATATCAACGATTCCTGTTATACACAACTAGCCTCCGGAATGCATTTACCAAACACGTAATGAGTTTAGTAAATTGATATATAACGTTCCACTGTTTTATATATCATGTGAAAGGTCTCTTCAAATAATTTATGGATGCTTCGTTTTAAATCCAAAGTTTATTTTTAATCTTAAAAGGCACACACACATTAACTATATCCAGAAATAAACAGAACTAATTAGTAGTTATTTATATATATATATATATATATATATATATATATATATCTTAAGTGTGTCATTAAAAAGTACAGAATCGAGGGCGATAACTCAAAAGGAAGCTATCGAACACCAGCGGCGATGGGGGAAAACTATGAACTGAAGCAGAACGAGACAAAGCATAGTAGGAGAGGTTAGTGAGTAATAGCATGCAAGGAATGGGAAAGTTAAAGAAATACATTCAACTCAGATTAATTATAAATAACAATCTTATACAAGGATGATGAGGATATGATCATACGACTTCAGGGTGAAAGACTAATTTCAGGGAAGCAATTCAAATACATTTGGGTCGGTCGTCGAGAGGAATGGTGACCTGGATGAGGAAATACAGCATCGAATAACATGCGGCTGTATGAACTGGAGGAAGATGAGCGGGGTCCTGTGCGACAAGAGAGTGAGTTGTAAGAGGAAAGGAAAGCTGTATAAGATGGTGGTGAGGCCGGCGATGCTTCATGGCGCGGAGACGTGGCCTACAACAAAGGCACAGGAGAGGAAGATGGAGGTAGCGGAGATGCGGATGTTGAGATGGATGAGTGGTGTGACAAAGAAGGACAGGATAAGGAATGACTACATCAGAGGGACGGTTAAGGTGGGACCAATTGGCAAGAAGATAGAAGAAAGTAGGCTGAGGTGGTTCGGACATGTAGAAAGGAAGGGTTAGGAGTAGTTGGTAAACGAGTGGAGTATATGGAGTTGGAGGGAAGGAGGAAAAGAGGCAGGCCCAAGCTCAGGTGGAGGGAATAAGGTGACAAATAAATAGCATTAGGGAGACAGGATGGAGTCCAAAGGACGCCCTGGACCGGAGAACTTGGAAGAGGAAGGTTAAAGATCAGTGCGCCGACCTCGTTTAACATCGGATAAGGCATAGTGAAAGAAGCAGAAGAAGAAGAATCTTATACAAAAATGTTATGTCACTTAGTAATATTACTATTATTCAAATAGAAATTTCTAAAACACCATTAAAATGAAATCACTCTCACAGGAGCTAGATTATTGTGTACGACATTTCAATTTCTTATTTGGCAGTGTGCATTATATTAACCATTAGATGTAACACGCGTTAGTCAAGAATATTGTAATATACAGAAATTACAACAAACGTCTCAATAATTTCTAAGTCGAATAAAATTCTGATATGTATGATATAGGAAAATGTTCTTATCTGAGAATGATATTCTAAGGACGTATCTAAAATTTTCGATCGCGTAATGGTATAGTTGCTGTAATACATACTAAACCTTCACCGACTTTACAGCTCAAAGTTCTAGCTTATCCTTATTTTATTTTTTTCAAGCTCCTTAAATTTTATCTTTTGTTTTTATATAATCTCTTCTTTATAAATCCACATTATGTTAATTCGGAAGTTTCTTAATTAAAAATCTTTTTCTATGCATTGTAGGTACAGTTTGCAACAAAATTGTTGTATCAAGTTTGTTGCAGTTTTGCCAGAGTTTCTTTTTTTTTTTTTTTTTTTACTTAGTAAACACAGTCTGTACGTCTAACTTTAATAGTTCACCTGATGAAAGAGGCATTGTGGCATGACCGGCGATTTTTTAAAGCTTTTTGTTAAGATAAATAACAGATTTCTAATGATAGGATACCACTTAATTTATCAAGATTGCTGCTACTGAGAAGACGGAAAACTATTAATTTCATAAGTAAGGTAAATCTTCATGTAAATCCCTGAAATTCAAAATATATTAAAAAATACCAATTTCAAAATGAAACCGTTTCACTTAGGCAGTGGAATGTTCTCTTACAGTAAACTTGATATTTTACATAGTTAACTCCCTGCTCGTGGCGAGAAGATATAAATAACAGGCCAAGGTGCAAGATTTGCTAATTCTAATTGATAGTAGAGATAAACACAGGTTTCTAGTATTACAAAATACATCAAATCTAAGTATCAAAACTAGAAAAACTCAAATGAAAAGAAATATAAATACATATCCACAAATACAGTTAGTTATATTTTGATATAACATGAAGAGGAAACCTTAACTTACCGGCATGATATATAATCAAGCAGAAAATAACATGTAAAATTACGCCCTCGTACTTTTTTATACATGCAGATGCAAAAGCGCATTGTATTGGCAAATGTATTTTTCATTAAGATTTCTTCATGGATTTAGTTTTCATTTACAATCCAGTTATAAAAATTGATTTGACGGAGTGCCAAAGACAATCAAATGGCGCGTTTCACAGTAATATATTTGTTAAAATTTGTTTTGTTCATCCTTGTTCGGATGTTATCCCTATGCTCGGCTAGATGAATTTCATTGAAGATTGGTATATGAGATTCTCACAAAAGTTTGTCGAGCGAACTCAATGTTCGTTTCAATCGGGTTATTTTAAGGATCAAACATTTGGAAATTATATATAGCCATAATTCCGTTCATCCATAATGAAATTTAATACAGTTTTGTACTTAGGATGCAAATGGAATAAGTCATGCTTCCATTTTTAGTTTTAATCAGCTTATTGATGCTGACCAAGAAATTCAAAGTGATAGTAGTAATTTTGAATTGACTGAAGTTAATGAAGTTTAGTATATAGGATTCTATTAAAACTGTCCACTAGTTTCAATCTGATTATCAATAACAAAATTAGGCAACGCAAATTGCATATTACAGTATATATATGTCAAAATAAAGAAATAAAAATAGCATTTTATAAATCTCATTAACTTTTGACAATTAGGACTCATTTTTGGCTACAAGGGCCCAATTAAACCAAAATTAACGCCACTCGACAAATTTTAATAGATTCTAAATGTCGAATTTCATTAAATTCTATCCACTAGTATAGAATTGCTCTCATTTCGAAACACACTGACAATAAAATGGCTCGAATGTAACCCAAACTGTGAAAATTTAGGATGCAGGTCATAATAATGTGCACATTTTAGCATATATCTTAAATACCAAATTTCATTTAATTCCATTCGGCCAAGGTGAAGTTATTGCACTGTATCATTTGAAACAATTTAAACGTGAATGCTCCTATCACGTTTAAAACGAAAATGAGATAACCGGGCAAATTTTGTAGTGATTTCAAATACTGACTTTCAGTAAAATCCGTCCATCCCTTGCCTAGGAGCAATAGTTTACTTATAGAAGAATAAACTGTCTAATAGACAGTTTATACCTTTTGTAAACGCGGCTAGAAGATTGTAATTTGATGGGATATTTAAGTTAGTGCTTAAAGAGGTAACTCAATAAATAATTTCTATTAACATTCTACTAAATATCAACGACAATTATTCATTTATTCAGGCAGTTGAATGGATTCAAACCAAGTAGGAAAAATTTACCGCTAAGTCTTACTTGCTATGAACGATAATTGAGATTAAGCACAACTTTAAAATCATATTTAAGAAGGAAATAATAAACATACTGAATGTACATATTTCAAAGAAATGTGGATCATAAGCAGTCTCGAGAAATATTAGATAATAAAATCGCTAGCAAGGAGGAACAAAGTCTATCCACTTCAGTGGATAGACCTTGGAGAGAGAGAGAGAAAGTAGTATAATAAAAACAGGATAGAAAGTTTGATAACTTCATGAGATAAACACCAATTCAACTTTGTACCACTGAATTAAGTAAAACCATAAATGGCATTCCTGTCCGTTTTGACTAGAGAATAACAGCAAGCTATTTTAGAAAACCAAAACCTTTGTGGTCTACTCTTCCCACAGTAAATCATCTAAAATGCATTAGTTAAGAGAATTTAAAAATTAAATAAATCCACTAAAGCCTTTTATTCCCCAAAAGGAATAGGCAATGCGCTAACTTTTTGAAGACTGGATAGCCGCCGTCTCTCTATACCTAGCCATTAATGATAGTCGGCCCAAGGCTATCAATAATTTTCAAAGGTATCCAAGATAGAGCAAGATATAGCAAACAGTTACCGTCATCTCTAGGTCCTTACAGTATATATTATTGTCTCAAAGAGAGTTCTAAGGTCGATTTTCTCGAGAAGCAGAATTAAAATCCCAAGTTTCCAAGAGGAGGAAACCTCTACTTCTCTTTGCCAAAGGTCAACTCACTCCGGAACCAGCTGAAAAAAATTCCTCTACAGGAAGTTTCTTTAGTCAGCATCTAAAATAGAATTAATAGCGGTCTTTCTTCTGCGATCCCGCAGTATGGATATCAATTCCTTACATAGTTAATTGTATATAATCTGAAAAAAAAATCAAAGCTAGCAAACCAAGAAAGTGGGTATTTATAAGCTAATAATTTCAGCTAATTGAGCAATCAGAAGTAAATTGATAAAAAGAGGTTTAGCATAAGCAGCCTAGTCTAAGCAAATGCAGCATAAATTATAAAATATGAAATTATTAAAATTATATATAAGTACAGTATCTCAGTCACTGGACTACTGTAGATTTAGAAAAAGCATTATTTTAGCATCATCGCTAAGTGCTAAAGTATCCGCAGAAAAGGGAACTCGTGAATCAAACTTTTTTTTCAGATGCAAAACATAAAAGGCGATTCAATGTCTTAGAGAGACAATGCCTACAGAAGAGAGACAAATAAGGCTTACAAATATATGATTGAAACGATTACAGAGAAGAAGCAGGCAGGGTTTTGTAAATCTACAGATAACTTTTTCAAAAGAAATGGAATGGGTGAAAGTGCTATAGTCTTAAGACATTAATTATTATTCTAAACACCAATATCAAAATATAATAATAGGAAAAATATAAAGAAGAGACTCCAAACATATATTGCACCATCTTCTATTTCTCTAACATATCTCAGGCATTTACTAAATATCTGGTACTAAAAGGGTATCTGAACATTTCTTGGATAAATAACATCAGAATGCAAATGGTCTTGCTTTTGGATGATATCTTATGGTACTAACCACGAAATTCGAGAACCTAGATTTACGCCAAAATTCAAGGACCAGTCCATCATCAGCAGAGATTGGATCCAAACTTTGGGGGGAAAAATTTGATGAAAATGTTATTCAAAAACTGTTAGAAAACAAACATCTAATTCATTTTTGTTTTCTAACAATATAACATTAATAATCGTATAGTACGAATACTCAATGAATAAGTAGTAATAATGGCTAATTATAATCCTTTAATAATAACGCCATTTTATTATTAGATATTAGAAAGTGTCTAATTTTGATGCTTTCATTGCACTACTACGTTTTTTCTCCCTCATCGAAATTTTAAGCAAAATTCAAATAAAAAAATAATGAAACTACTACCGACAAAAGACTGTAAACCCATCCTGTATTAGCATAGAACAGGACAAAGATTTAGATAATTCAAAAATAGCAATCCAGAGATCACACATGGGATTTTTCCAAAGTATTTCAAGTTTTCATTTGACGATGAAATTCGTCTATGTATCTAAATATATCTAATTTAATACACAATATTTTATCTGTGTTTACGTTTTTTTTCGAATTTGTATGTGTACAGTGCACATATCACCCCATCCCAATTTTTTTTCATCCGTTTTTATTTGTCACAGTGGAAATCTGATGAAACCTATCCTTCGTCACCGATGGGCTGTGGGTTCAAATCCCCTTTAGCTTTGTTTAGCTTTTAGCTTAAGAAATTTCTTTGGATTATCCGTAAAATAAAACAAAAATCTAGGACCGTGATGATTTTTATCTGTCACACCTTTTCTCGCTCATCGAAAGTCTGAAATGGCAAACAACAGTGAAATAAATTGAACATGGAGTGTGATGTTCAATGTATCTAGCCCTCGGCCAACTAAAGTAATAGTGTACCACTGATTTTCGCAGAGTCGTTTATTTATGGCTGATATAGAAAAAGTTCATATTTTATGCTCATTGTGGAGTTACATATACATAATCATTTGGTCGCAAGTTTAACAACTTTTTTTTTCTCTTATTGAAATTTTAAGCAAATCTCAAATTAAAAAAAAAAAAAAGAAAGCAAAGAAACTCCAACAATAAACACTTAATAACCGTCTTCGGGCTAAAAAATATTTGCTAAGCTCAGCCAATAAGATGACACTTAATCAATAAATACGAAATAACAATCGCATTAACAGTATATTTATTCTTTACCAATGAAGTAGTATAATTATAGCATGAAATAAGTTAAAGACTATCCTGGATAAATAAACGTTCGATTCTGTCAGTGAACATTGAATAAATTCTCCCAGTGTTAAGTTTTGAATCTGCATGTATAAACTATCACATTATTATTCAATTATTTTACTCAAACTAAATACAGAATATTCTGTGATGTCAGGTTATTATATAAATTTGCTCTTGATGAGATTTTCAGTCTAAACAGGAAAAAAAAGATGCAAATTATCAAACTGAAGACAAACAATAAACCAGCTGGGTATAATTAAATGCCGGTATAGTACAATAAAATACATGCAATAGACAACGTGCGGGTGCATGCAGGATGAGAAAGGACAGCACTATTTACACACTACACTCAACTGGTAGACAACACCTAAATATTACAAAATCGCAAGTACCTTTATTTTGCTCCCTCACTTTCCTGAATCTGAAGAAGAATGATGACACAAACTCAATCTCGCTAAGTGGAATAGCACTTTTAAGCATTTCGAGTCAGCACAGAAAAATAAAAACAACACCTTTGCATAAAAGAAAGAGTATTCTGGGTTAATTTCTTGAACACTAAAACACATTGTGTGGATTTTTGTTGGGATGGAATAACTCTATTAGGATCAGAAGTGTTAATTCAATTATTGTCCATAATGTGAAACGGTTTGGTTCGATTATGATGATAAAAATGATAGTGTTACATGCAACGTTGGGATTACTTTGTTAAATTAAATTCTTGCGTGCACACAATTTAAGACGTATTATTAAATAATACACTTAAAGAATCAGTTTATTTTTATGCGCTCAAAATTAGTAAATACATTTACATAATTTCCTCGCGTGATATTTGTCAAAAGCTGCTCTACATTTAAAATTTTATATTTGGTTGTAGTAAAGTATTCAAACTTAACTATTTTATAATTTTAAAGTAAAATATAACCTAAATATTTACAATGATAGTGTTAAACTTATTATTCCCAAATATCGTTATTTCAAATTAGAAAAGATGTTAGGTAACTCTCTTCCACCAAGTAACGAAAGTTTTACTTCGATTATCCCAGAATCTCGAGATGTAATGGTCACATCAAGATGAATCCTTCCCATTTTTAATAACTGGAGAATATCCTGCTTCACGACATGATTAAAGTAGCAGCTCTCTAAAAATATTGCCTGGTGCTATAACATTGTCTGATTGAGCTTCCTAACAAATTCGTCTATCATTTATATATATTTGTGTATGATGTAAGATATGACTAGTTGAACGATTCCCATACTAAGTCATCTTGCAGCCAAACCAAAACTACGGCCTTTCTTACACGTACCCTAGTCTTTGTCACTGTTTAAATAAAGGACACTAAAGAAAAAAACATCACGATGTACATTTCTCTATGATATTTTGATTTTCAAAATGAAGGACAACAGAGTTTCTATTCCTTTAATTCAACTTGGATATAAAAATAAATATATTCTGAATAAAAAGCCTTTCTAAAGAGGAGATGAGTTACAAGGAATCAATGTCAGGATGAAATTTAATTCAATAACTAAGTAAAAATCAACACCATATCACAATGCGTCTTGTAAATCATCGATATAGAATTAGCATTCGAGTCATGTATCGCTTCACGCAAACAATTGCTATCATATCTAGATGCCAGCGAGTCTGAGCTACAAATTAAAGCAATACACTATTATGAAACGACATAGTATAGAGTTGAAATTCAAATATACGATGAAACTCATCACCTGATTAAAATAATCATCAAGAGCCTCCCGTAGCTCAGTTTCGACGAAGTTCTTCGTGTAAAGACCTAGGTTTAAAGTCCGTTTAGGAACACTGATGAGGGCTTTTCAAAGATAAGTTAATCGATTTCATACGGAGGCGGAAGGGTTTAACCTCCCGAAGCTCAATATTTTCATCCTGCAAATTGGAAACACGATGATGCAATAATAATCATGATTTACTGATGTATATCAGATAGCATAAGTCTGCATACCTCAATCGGTATATATACGATGTCCTTTGGTTGGAAAGACCTGGATTCGAATTAAAGACGTGGTCCTGTATAAGGATTTTTACTGAAGGTTAGCCAGCTGGTCTAACACGGACGTGTAAGAGGTTTCCTTCCCAGAAATTAGATTTTTCACTTCTCAAGCAAGCAAACAAGCTAGAATAATGCAATAAATTTACATGCACATATACATAAATATATCGGCATAAGACTAACCATATCACTTATTAAAATTATGGTTACGTAAGGCAAGGAAGGATGCTTGCCAGATTGTGTGCTCAAATAGCTTGTAGATACCACATTGAATGAATGACACGATATGATATTAAAGTGGTTTAAGATAATTACAATTTTATAGTTTGTTTTTGATAAACAGCTTTTTTTTAAATTGTTCTATTATTCATCAGGTCTATGATTTGATCATTTCTTACATTTAGATCAAGCTAGATGTAAATGTAAGAAGTACTTTAGTACTTCTACCGACAAAAATTCACCTATATCATTGTCTTCCTCCGTTTTTCCCTCTGCAATTTCTGAGGCAAATATTAGTTTTATAATTTTTCATTCTCCTTTCGCTTTAATGTTACCATCTACACCTTCCTTGGACATGTCCGAATTAATGGTACAGACTGCCAAGTAACTCGGCTTCAAATAAACCTAATCAATGCTCTGTCTAGTGTGTTCAACAATTGGGTGTATTTTCACGTCGGTTTGTCCATTTTGTAGGAGGAAATTACCCTACTATTTCAGTATGAGATTGGTTACCTCTTCCTCAGCTGAAAGCCCTTATTCTTTCCATCCTAAGACGGCATTCGAACCTAGGTGGCCTTTCCAACCAAATAGCATCGTTGTAACCGACCGATTATTAGTTTGGCTGATTTCTCTCTTACTCTGTGTAATTTATTCAAATAACTTCTCACCATACTAAATTGACTTATTTTCTTTCTCTATATTTAATGTCATCTTTAATAATAACTGAATTCCGCTAAATTCTGTTACTACTCAGAATGCATATATGAGCCTATTTTTCGTAGTTTAGTTTACTGTACCAAATTTATCGTAACAATTTAGTTCAGAATTATTTAATTTCCCGAAATCAAGGTCTGCGAGAAATTTAAAGGAATTTAATAATAACATCTGCATGGGAACTACGCTTAACATTTATTTCCTGCCTATAGTTTATAGACTACTTTCCTTAATAATGTGGTTCATATAGCTTATAATTTTATATGAAATCCCACCCAAGAGAGGCTGTAGCCTATAGTAAATGGGAAACCACACTAACGATCAAACTCAGAACTTTTCAAGCTACTTTTGGTCTCCAATAAATAAGGGTGGTATCTCACTAGGCGACGAAATGCATCCCCCTGCTTAAAGATGCTTACAGAGATTCATCCCAATGGTGAGATTTGAACCCACATCATGTTGGTTAGAGAGTGCTAAACACTCATTCTGGCAGTGAATATAGAGCACAACACTGCCTTTGCCATCGCTTCTTCCTGTACACCCTTCGATTTTTATGCTGATTTGCAAGTTATGTATTCTATATTATACTTTGTATAAGGCTTCGTTTATATACATGATCCTACAAGATTTAATATTTGAGCAGTCTTTCTCTTGACGATTCATCTTACATTTACCCCACAAATCGAAAGCTTAACATAAATCCATATATTTTTAAATTACTTCTTTTTTATGTATATATTGCATATCTGTCGTAATTTAAAAATCTGATCTGGGCATGCATTACATGAACTAAATCGAGCTCGTTCTTTACCAAGTGCGTGTAACACTTTTTAGTATGCTACTTATATCTTTCCTAAAAAAGGCAATTCTCTATAATTCTCATACTCAGCTGTACTTTTCTTTTATTGATGTCATTTCATCCTTCCCCTTATGACCGGAATTCTAAATTATACAATGTAGTGACTGTAATACTTTTATACTATCGTATTTCATAATTTTCTGTCGATTTTCCATCTATTCGAGTGTTTCATCATTTCAGGTTTCTGATGGCTTTCTAACTATTCCTCAAGTACGATTAATACGTTAAGCTAGCTAGTGTTTCTAGTTATAGGTGCACTGGTGAACATACGTGATTGAATCATCTTTGCTGCTCTGAACTCCTCTGAGGCAATACTCAATGCAATGCTTCAAGTATCCAAGTCCTTAAAAAAAGATAGTGTTACAAACATTAGGCTGTACGGGATTATTCTATCACATATAGCCTAGTGTTGGATATTTATAGACTGGCGGAGGCTACCAAATTGGCTTAGCATTTTACTGCATGATTTTATCAGTTCAAAAGCATGAACCATATTTTTTGTTGTAAAAACATTTTGCAAAAGTTTTAATTTTCTATATAGAAAATCAAATTCTACTACATACCATAATGAAATTTAGTGAAGAAGAGTGTAACAAAAAACGAGTTTCATTGTTATGATTTAGTTTTTTTTCTGCAGTTATGACTATGAACATGTTAGTCTATGTAAAAATAAGAAGATAATGAAGAATATAAGAAAACGTCAGAGACAGATTTCAAATTTTTCTCTCTCAAGCATCTCAACATAAACACGCCATCCTATACGTTTTGGGGCTGTCCACTATAAACTTGTTTGTCTACAGTTATTGGTTAGTTGTTGCACGGTGGGGGATAGGATACTAATGGTCTTACTCAGCTCTAATATTGACCCTAGTCTGATCATGTTCATCTGCCTGTTGAAGGCGCATTCCTATTGGAATGTAATAGTTTTACAGCTCCTATATCAAAATCCAGATTACACATATATCCTCTATATCTGGTTCCAAATATATTTCCAAACTTTCACATAATTTAAGAAACCAAACCAATAAATCCACGTTCTATTCGAGAACGTGGATTTATTGGTTTGGTTTCTTTAGACTTTAAATATCCTTTAGACTATCCTTACACTGCAATCAATACGCAAGCTTCTTAAAGGTTCATTGTACTCTTAAAGGTACCCATGTCTGAATTATGTGGCATATCTTCAGGCTGATTTATCTGATGGTGGGATAAAATCTTACGTTATCAACAGGGGAACTCTTCCACTCATGCACACACCTACTAACTCACCGCCAATTTAAAAACCATATTTTATTTCAAGAAAATGTTCTTACATCAAGGATGATAAACAAATTCAGGCATTTGTCGACCAAAAGGGTCACTTTAGCCTTCTAACTGAGTCACAGAGATTCTCATGTGCTGAGTAATTTTTTTCAAGTCAACTTGGATCATAACAAAGGACAATGCCGCTAAAGACTGGACTACGAAGGGTCAGAACACAAAACATCAACCCGACAGCAAACACATTTAGGAGTGGTAGTAGTAGCATACATAAAGTTAGTAAGGAGGATGACAAGTGTATTAAAAAACTTGTAAAAGTCAAGTCTTGGCCATGCTGCTAAACCTATACATGAAGTGCATCAAAGTGGCGAAAGCACTTTTGTTATTATTGACTTGAGTATATTCGATGAGCTGAATTGTCCCATAAACAAAATGGATATATCACAATAAGAAGATAAAGATGCAAATAGTAAATTTTAATTCATGAGCACTAAACAGTTATCAATGAATGCAAAGGTAACTTCTGCGCGGGATACCTGAATGTCCTAACTGAAAACCTTTTGCCTTTCTTTCAAATCTAAGCTTTCTGTTATCTAGGTTCTCAGAGTACTACTTTGCATGAACCAATATAACTGTAAGAGTCCTAAGCATTAGTTATTACCAAAGCGCTATACATATAGTATGTACCCATCAAAACACGCATATATTTTTTTCTTAGCGTGGTTAACACTAGAGAATGAAATGAGCCACAACTCGTGTTGTTCCATTCCGTGATCATCATCATGATATTATATCATATATCTGTGTGCGCGCGGTCAACGGACACCATAGTGTGAGAAACAAACAGCCGTGACGCCAACATTAATAAGATGTAGGATCTCCTTTCGATGCGATAACTGCAGCAATCCTGTGGGTTATACTTTCCACAAGCGCATGATAGCGACAATGGGAATTTTGGACCATTCTTCCTGTAGTCCTGAACTGCTGTGTGGGAGGACGTCCCTTGACCTTACCCGACGCTCCAGTTCATCCCACAGATGTTCAATAAGGTTGAGATCAGAGCGTGGAGACCTGTCAAGTGTGGTGACCTTCATATTCAGAAGCCATTCAGTGACAGCAGCAGCCTTATGACACTGTGCATTGTCTTGCTGAAAGAGATAATGATCAGTTCCATAAAAACGCCTAAAGTAGGAAGCATTGCATTGTTCAGATACCTCTCGGAGTTCAATGTTAATGGCACCACAAACAGAGACCCGAGGCCAAACCAGTAAAAACAGGAACATATCATCTTACCGCCACTTCCATAGTTGACGTTGCGCAGTCTGGTAAGAGATATTCACCGGGCATCCGTCACATTCACATCTGTCTATCTGCTCCGTAGATGATGTAGATAGATTGATTCGTCGCTTTATAACAGCTTTCCAAGCGTACACGCTCTTTGCATCACTGAAGATGACGCTTCATGTTGGTTTGGGTAATTTGGGGCTTGTTTTTTGCGGTCCTACAATGAAGCCCAAGTTGTGAGGCCAAATTGGTGTTCCAGTCGATTCCCGGAAATCCGCATTCAACGTGTAGCACTTGCAGTTGACTACCTGCGCTTCCGTCTCAGTATGGTACCACTGATTGTTGACCTGGGATAGTCAACACAATTTTTCAACAAAATGCTGAGCAGAACAAACCGGTAACATGGCAACTCATCACAACGCCTCTTTCACACTCCGTCAGTTTCCTTCTCGCAGCCATTTCATCCGGAGACAGTTGCACTGACTTTGGGGAATCATATTACTCCAATTTATACCGGCTATAACATGTGACTTGTTACATGGCACGATTCACCTTGCCTATGGGGAGGCGGGGGCGTTGAGTTCTTTCCAAGTAGTCTGTATGTATATATATATATATATATATATATATATATATATTATTATTATTACGTGACACCTACAAGGAGTCCAAGAGTTTATTGAGAGAGCGAATTCTACTCTACAACTCTATGTTTCCACCATTTAATCCACCAAGTACCACTAGAACGCCATTATCATTATTATTCATCATCTATACACAACGCCATCTACTTCCCACCACAGTAGCATTTTTTTTAATTGCGTGTTCTCAAGGGCGATTTGCCTGTATGCGTGATGAAAATTACTAATTTCCGAATGAAAAAATTACCATTCTGTGAGATCAACTAATTCGCCTTCAATTGAAAAAAAAAGCATATAAAGATTCTTCTCCTCGCGACGAGAATCGAACTTGGGCCTTTTCAATCGAAAGGCGCAAAATACCGTTGCTCCTTCAATTGCGCTACGGAGGCTTTATACAGACGCGTGCGCTCACACATGAAGGTAAGTAATGAAGTAATGAATTTATATATAACCAACGATAAAATTATTTTCTATTTTTCAATATGTAATGAATTTTTCAATTTTTGCTAACAGGTGACAAGCCACGGCAAAACTGCATATCCCTGGGGATTGCACGATGCGGAATCTCAAAACGTAATGAGCTAAATGAAAGCGGAAGAGCATACAATAAAGGAAATCAACCTATTTAAAAGCACTTAGCCATTAGCTACGTGGGAAGCCAGAAATAAATATTAAATATACCACAAGTGGCTTAAAATAAAATTCGGCAGACTGGCAGTTGAAAGCTGCCTGTCTGCCTCTTTCCTTATGAATACTTTTCATGCATTCATAAATATCTTCTGCAGCATCGCCAAAAATTATGCCCTATGATCTATGGCCTAAATGAATTCTTCCTGTCGATACTACTACCTCATACTCTGTATTTCTCTCGATATTTCGTCAAAAAGAGTTTAAACGTCTTTTTACCACATTCCTATTCTACATTTGCTACGTAGCTTGCAGATTACCTAAAAAACGAATGCAATCTCATCTTCCACTTCACTGTAACGCTCAATAACCTGTTGCAACCAAGTAATTTGGCTTCGTATAGCAGTTAATTCTATGTATAGTCTGCAATAGTTGCTGTTAAGTTCGTCTGTTCTTTTGAACCATTTGTTCTACGGGGGGAAATTCCGGCCACCGCATGATACATGCTTTCGCCTTTAGTTGGAAAATTCGCAAACGTTTTTCGCGTTTTGGATCGAGGACAAATCTATACAATTCAACTATTAATCCATTATTTTAACCTTAACAGATATCGATTATTTTAGCAAAGAATATCATTATTCAACTTGTTCATCAGAAATAAAGTCTTGCAAATTCTGCGCAAAAGAGATAGTAAAAGAATGAACAATCATTTGACAGATTACTTGCAAGTAATACATTCATTTCATAACACTTTAGCTGCCTCGAAAGGTCTTCAGGTGTACCGCGAGATTTATGAAAACAAATTAATTGAAAGAAATAGTGTCGTAATTTGCGCATTTATTTATTAGTGTCTGGTCTTCCCTCTTCTTGTGTATGTAAATCAATCAAAATTATGCCAATGTTTTGCCAGATCATCAAAAAAATTAAAAATATATTTTTAGTGTGCCGCAGAATTTTAATAATTAGTCTAGGTGTGCCGTATTATGGAAAAAGTTGAAAATCACTGACCTAGAGGGATACTGACTTAGTATGAAATAAACTGCAAACTGCTAGAATTTCTTCTTATCTTCGTAACTAATCTTTTAAAAGTGCTACGAAAAGCTTGAAATCCATGGTCTTACTCTCTCCAAAGTATTTGATCTAATATTAGAAAAACACTGTCGAGTAAACTGTTATAATATAGTCCTTTTTTTCAATTTGGCGATTCCATAACAGATTCCTTCTGTATTCGCTCACGGTATATAATATTGAATATGGAAGATTTTTGTTCCATGCTAAATACTTCGCGGGTCTTATTGTTCACTGTTTTGCCGATGATATCTATTCGTTCTCGTTTGAGAAATCATTCGAAGTCAGAAATGCTAACTGGGTAGTGAGTGGTCGGTAATTTTTATCGTTCGCTGCAGCGACGATGAAAATTATTTTATTCCAGGCATAACCGGCTTTTCTTTCTTCTTGCATTCTCCTCATCCACTTGCCCTCTCCTATCATGTTGATATCCAATATTGTTACTAGCCGATGCCTCGCTATTCAACGGTTCGGCAACAAAGTAGTTCATAGATAATGGGACAAGAATCAACTTAATAACGCATTAATAGGTTGTTGGGCCCAACGCGATATTTTCAGTGACACCTTCGCTAAGAAATATGGAAGCACCACATAAAAATTCCGTACATTTATAGGCCCTTTATATTTATTTATTTGAAATAACTGTGGTGAGTATTACTAACAGACAACCTCTTCGTATAAAATTTCGACAACTACTAACCACTTCTGAAAAGAAAAATAATAAAATGAAATAAACGTTCAATTTTCAATATTTCATATTCATCACCTTAAACATCGACCTCCAATGGAAAAATTATAATCTTATCAACTGTATTCCATCCAATAATCATGTCTAATTTCTCTAACAAAGGGATAATTCTCTGGACCCTTTGGCAGCTGCCACGTCATTTGCAGCGAAGCTTCTGTTCTCTTTTTAATCTTTCGTTAATCAACAAAACTTTCGCAAAAACACCTGCTATCTACAGTTGATTTTGCATACTTATAAACTGGGTTTTCTCCGTTGTAGGTGTTACTTTTTATATGAGATACTGATTATATGTTAAAATAAAAACGAGATTAACTAATGCTGGGCCCATGTCCGGAATTATACCCCCAAAAATTTCACGTCTCAGGAATGAATAGTTGCTCAGCGATAAGCAACTTTTTTTTTTTTTTAATTTTGTCTTATTAGGCGGCATATGCTATGGATAATCTTTTGTTTTTTTGGCGAAGACCAATTTAAAGAGGTTCGAAAATTGTAAAACCTGATCGGAGATTTCTTGATCAGTTGAAGAATAATACGTCTGGAGAAAGGAGAGGTACAGAGAGAGTGCAAGTATAGGCAGTTTTCGGAGGACATTTATACAGTGCCACCCATGGATTGGAGTCTTACTTTTCCCTGTGTGAGAGTCATGTCCGCAAGACTTCATTCCTGCTGCTTATCCCTATTGTATAGTTTTTTTTTTCAATATTCCACTAAATATTACAGTGTCATTGAGATTAAAATCTCTCACAAAAATTAACAAAGTTTTTAAAAGATCATAATGAAACAAATGTAAAAAACAAGAAATACTCCAAAACACATGAAAACAACAACATTCAATGTAAAAGAATTTACGTCCATCCGGGGGAGTGCTCAATACCAACATCGGTGATATGCAACCCCCCCCCCCAGTTACAGATATTCACACTTTATCTGCTATTCATCAATGAATTTCAACTGGCATCCTCTACGACGCTCACCCAAATCAGTAAGAAAGTCGTAATATGTACTATTAATGAGTCTGATAACTCATGACATAGGTTTTCAGATCTGAAATCTTCATATGGTCTGATGTCGCTCAACATTTTCTTGCCTCATTTTGTTGCGTTTTTGATTACTTTTCCCTGAAAGTTCATCATAGTTTTATTACCAAAACGTCCGCGCGGTTAGCCTAGTGGCTATGCGCTTTGCAACCATATGCCTGGGGGAAGGAGTGTCCTGGGTTCGATTCCAGTCGCCGACGTGAGGAACTTAAGGATCTTTCTCAGCCATAGCCAAGTTAGCCGGTCTTGGGCGTGGACATCAGGGTTTTTCCTCCAGTTTATCTGGGGTTTATCATCCCGCAAGTAGGCAAACCGGCCCAGTGAACACACGGATCTACAGCCATAAATACTTAAGCCACCATTGAGGGGGCTCAACTCGCCCCAATAGGGACGGGGGAGAAAAGGGAGGAAACTTCATATGAATAAATAAATAAATAAATTACCCAAACAATGAGATAATCTGCCTTAGATATTTAAACGTCAATAATTCCAATTCGCTTCATTTCCATAACTATACAGATCAAGCCGAAGGAGAGTTGCATACTGTCAATAATGATCTAACACAACTCCTTTCCTTGACTATCAGAAAAGCAGCTAATCCTCATTATTCGTCAAACATCCTGGCGAGTTGACTAAGTTCTTCAACCATGATTATGTGATCTACAGCTCTCCGACTATTCTGGGTGGCATTACTATAAAAGTGCCTTTAACAGTGCAAAAATCCCTGCGTTTTTAAAATAAAACGAATGCCATATGAAATGTATTGTAATTATGAAATAAAAGTGGAATATGCACAATCAAATATTAATTTTTACACTGACTCCGTTGTATGCTTCCTCAGGATTATAAATTACATAAAATACACTTGAAAGGTATTATTTATACAAAGCATCGAATTTTAGCATTCAGAAGTAAGTTATAAGAAACTAAGTTATAGGATTCAGGTAAAACACAACAATCGCATTTCATGTGTATACCAAACGCGGAAGTCACTGTTCATCCGGCTGATTTACTGCCCTTTATATCTCTGCTAAGTTAAACTGTCTAAAGAGAGCGGACTACAAGCATTCAGTACAAAACTTGGTTCTTATTGCACTCAGGTCGAAAATTCCTTGAACTTACGAATGCAACTATTATGTGTAAACGGTTTGTCCAACCTACATGAATTCGGCAAGTAAAACATATCTTGTAATCTCCTGGATTGTTTAATTATCCACAATGTGCTTTCGCTGATCCCAATATGGTGGTTACTTTAAGAGGGGGGAAGGCAAATTGTATTCTGTGTTGCTTCAAGCGCAGGCCTATTCTCTCGGATTTAAAGTAAGGTAAAGTGACAGGCACCTTTGTTACAATTTTCTTGACTAATGAATGTCTCTTTCGGTACTTGTTATAAGCATCTTACAAGTGCCGGTTATTCAAGAAAATCTTAAGTACAGAGATATTGTCAATTTACCTCTTAATTAAGTGGCTTAAAAAAATGCCGTATTTGGTCTCTATAGCAGGACAATCGGATTATACAACATTAACCCATCCATGGCACTTACCCAACTTTTTGTGGACAAAATTAACACAAAATACGGACTCGTTGATCCAGACATTTTTTCCAGATGGAGAATCAAGGTTATTCGTAGCAAACCAAAATTATTGTACGACTCTTATAATAAATTAAAGTTTCAAAGAAGCTTCGTAAATTCTTCCTTCACCCATAACTACAATATGAACAATGCCGTTAAATTTTCAACCATATACCAGGTCTCATAAGACAATTTAACTTAATACAGATTGGATCTTAAAGTCAACCAGCCAGACAAACAATAACACTCAGGTTTGTCATCATCATCACAGACATGAAGTCTAATTGTTGTTGTTTTTATAGGAAGGTATATCATATTTCTACTTCTGACAACAGAAGTAGAAAAAATTTCACGAATATATACCTAAACCTGAGATATTTTCCGTAATAGCGTTTTTCGATTTCGATGGCAGTCCTAAGCATGGAAAAAAAACCTATAGGACATCAATTCCGTGGATGCGTTAAGGATTAAGGAAGCTGCGAGCCCTAATCTAAAGACCAAACATACATTTCATGCCTACAATAAGTGGAGTGGTAGTCTCACATCAGTCGATGAAAATCATTTGCTATCTAAAGACATTTAGAAAATCTAATGGCAAGGTGGGATTTGAACCCACAGTTACATGTTGTAATAAGAGGATATGCATTATAATTATACATAATAGTACCAATGTACTATAAGCTGAACAACCTCTCATGATTAAGACTACCATAAAAAACGGAGCAATTTTTAGTGTACATCCTAACTCTCAACGTTCATTAAATTTCATCCACCCATATTCATATTGGAGTTATTACTCTACATAACTTGAAAACGTTTTGACGAAATTTGTGCATCCAAAATGGTGAATTTTGGATGCACAAATCTCTATCTCTAGCTCTATCTCTAGGTGAATATCCCTCTTCAGAAAGAGTTAGCTCAACTCTTCATGCGGTGTTAATGGTGTCATTATACTCAAAAGACGTCCATAACAATTACAAACTGCAGTCTTTATACCCCTTCAACGATGCAGCTGGTTTGTTATTGATGATGATTAAATAACAGATGTACTACATATCAACAGTTACTGTTTATAATCGTGATAAGCTGTTGCAAGCTTTCTTTTTTAAAAAATATATTTATCTCTACTAAAATAGAATATACATGTTTTTCTAGTTATGTTTTTGAGCACTACTCTGTATATAAAGAATGTCTTACAATTACTTACTTTTTAAGTTACTGCAGAAATGTTTCTTCGATTAATACGTTTTATTAAAAATTTCTTTGATTAATACATTTTAATTTTTACTTTTTTTAATTATATTTTAATACATTTGCGCTCGGTATACTAGGAACTCAGCATCGCTCTTCTAACAAATACTCAATTATATAAAAAAAAGTAATAATTGTAAATTTCATGCAAAGCAGTGAATTAACGAAGGAAGTGGAGGAAAAGGAGCTGGTAGTGGTGAAGAAAAATATGTGAGGGAATGATTCGTGAAGGGGAAAAATTAGCAAATCACTAAAAATGCTATTGCATATGATAATGAATATCCAATAAGCATTAAACTCATCATGGAGCCTTAAACATATAAAATACAATTTATATTATGCTCTAAAGTGAGTTGTGAACGAAGGTTGGATATTCTTCACATTTATATGATTCAGTAACTAACTAGCGATTTATTGTATTAAAGGATCAGCAACTCATGACGACATTTATGTCATAATAATCATAACATCAAATTAAACTTTCACCACATAACTGTTCATATTCAACCAACCTGCTGCCAAGGACGCCGATTTCTCTTTCAAAGATGACGTTGTACGTGTTATGGTTTCTGCTGGACGATCTTTGTAGAGGTCCAAATCTCGCGTCATTCCGATATGGTCCATCTCAAGACTTTGATGTCGTTTTGCTAATGCCTCCAGCTGTCGATCAAACTCTGTAACACTCGGCAATGTTTGCATAGCCAAAACTTCAGCATCCGGACTCATAATGGCATTTTCTCTATCTTTTCTGTCTGCACTCTTCCACCACGGAGGAAACCGAATTCTGGACTTGCTCGGCACTTGTGAGGGAAAAAAAAAATTAAGAAAGTACTATGAGAAAATAAATGCCTTGACACAAAATATCATAATTTAAAATGAACAAAGCATCAAGCAATCGGAAAGTGCCCCATGTATAAAACTCTGAATTTGAAAGTAACAAAGCATCAAGCAAAAAAGCTAAAACAAGCAAAATTTCAAGTTAAAAAAGAAGCGACTGGGCATAAAGCTATCTTATAGAGAAGAATCAGTATTCAGATAAGGATAATTAAAACTGATTATTTTGATTTTTTTAGATTCATAATTATGTTTACTGAAAATTAGAAGGTCCACATATTACCGAAAGTATAGTCCAAAATTTCCATTTAACACAATCATAAGAATTTATAACAGTTCACAAAAATAGACTAAACCAGGGACAGCTCAAAGCACATGTATTTTGTTTTCCTTAGTACTGTATTTCATGATATTTTACAGTACAAAGTCAGAGTTGAGTTTTTCTATAAATAAAGAACCGTTACCAAACGCCACTCCCTTTCGATTATTTAAACAGACGTTGAACTACATTATGCATACAATTCCAGACAATACAGATTTTAAACATTTTAGAACCAATGGTCAACTAACACAATAAAATGTATGTTGAGAAGAATATACGAAAGACAGCATTTATTTTCAGTAATTACTATACTTAATGAAAATACCGATGAAGGAAACTTACGAAACAAAGAGGAGATAAAAAGCATCAGCTAGGGAAGAAAAATAGGTTAGGCAAAAATAGAATGGAAGGGGCATCATATTCCCTTATTTAAATAAGTATTATTTCAGTATGTGCATTTTTTTAAAATGATTTTTGGTTATTAAGCAATAATGAACAGTGTAATACTAGAAAATATATATTTCACAGCCTTTAAGAAATTTAAACAACGTTTGTTTAATGAATTAGATGGTTTATATGGCACAGTGTTTTACACTTCTCTGGAGAAGTATAAAATACTGTAGGAGCAGAGTTACAGAAAATAAAGGACAGAAAACGAAAAGATACTAGATACACCTTTTGTCAACAGTTAAGGTAACATGAAAATTAAATCCATAAGAATTTAATAAACTAAAGGAATATTTTTCCACATTTTATATTCACGGTTATGGACATTTAATGGAAAATTCATTACAAAATAAAACTCGTGCTCACTTCATTCGCAAAATTGCAATGTGATTAAATTTTGAATAGAAAACTTAATCCAAAATCAGAAAGAATTTTAACATCGAATTAACCAAAAATCATGAAAAAGGTGATCCATGTCTATGAACTATCTGAAAAATCACAAAAAAATGAGAAGTTGGTCCAAATCGTGGTTTAGTGATGAGCATCTTATTCTTTTAGAATAACAGCATTCTCCATTTAGGGTTTCAAAATTAAGATAAAATCATAACAGAAGATCAAGATATGAACTTTAATATCTTGCTCATTTTCTTTTTTCCTTCTAAAGGAGGAAAAATATCTGCAATCATCTGTGGATCTTCAGAAAATACTGCACGTAATCGCAAGACTTCTTCCTGATTCCTTCTGTCAAATGATTAGCGAATTTCAACTGCAAATATTTTATATTACATAACCACTATGTAGAGATAATCGAAGCTGTACTTATGTTTTCTCCTATAATAAAGACACATCACTAAAATGAAATTTGAGACTAACACAGATTTACGAGTAAAAAAATCTATCTATCTATCTATCTATATCTATATATATACATATATATATATATATATATATATATATATACATATATATATATATATATATATATATATATATATATATATATTGTGGTTTATGATCGAAATGTATTCCAGTGTAAGTTTGCAAGAATCGCATGGGATTCGTGGTTATTAAGAAAACTAAGGATTACAAGTTAATGAGAAGTACAAATGTGTAATAAACAAAAATGTTAAAGCGTGAATACAGTAAAATGGCAGTATATACAGCATGAAACAGTGCAGCAATGACAACTAACAAGCTAGTAATATGAAGCCTCGTGCATGAAAGATGTAAGAAGCGTAGCTAATTTTGTTATAAACAAACCATCTGTCTGTGAATCCTCGCTGTTCACATCATCTCTGCTCCTCTCCCTGCCGCCAAGGATCGGAAGATGGCGGCGTAAACGCCTGAAAACTGCAAGATCAGAGATCACATTTCAAACGTAGGAATTAATATGAACTGCGGTCATTAAATATTGTAAGAAAAATATGAATTCCAGAAGGAACTAACATTCCTTCTAAATTCACTGCACAGAAAGTTGTAATCAGGTTGAGGGAGAAAAATCATAAGATTAACCATAACAATAAACAAAACTAGGGTATACAAAACTTAACTTCGTGTTTAATAAGAATCGTAGGCTTTGAAGAACGTGTTCTGCGACATATATTAGCAGTACACAGCTTTTCAATACCAGATAGAATATAACACATAAGCAGCACCATTAATAAAGGAGTATATTATAATAAGGATATTGTAATATACTCCTAATAACGAATGAAACACTCTAGCCCTAATGCACTGTAATTTTCATCTCTGTTCCTTTTCATCATAGCCAACCAGGCAATTCACTGTTAAGGGAGATTTATGTCAGTTATTCAGGGAGCAAGAAAGAAGACCTATCGAGCGAAACAATTTGATGCTCAACTTTGCTGTATGGAACTCATCCATATCAAGCTATATCATTCAAGTTGTATTTTAGTACTGATATCGAAGAACAATATGGTGGTTAAATTCCACGTACAAACTTTGAGGGGGGGGGGTAGAGAACATCAAAATCAACCATATTCAAATAGAAAAGCATGACCGGAAAGAAACGCCACCGGAAGGTACTAACATGGACACAAAGATATAGAAATAACACAAGGCAGTAAGTAGTGTAAAAACCTTTATTAGGCGTAACTGAACAGTTCAATAGTAGTTGGATGCATAATATGGTTTCACATCAAGTGCTCAAAGTTACGACCATTAGCAGTGATGCATGCCTGACACCGACGACGCATTGACTGCCGTACATTTTCGAAAATACCTGGAGTTTCCTGGATATTAGCAGCGGCGATGGCGATTCTTGCCATGAGGTCCATGTCAGAGACAACGGGCGTTTCGTACACCATGGCTTTAAGGGTCCCCCACAGAAAGAAATCAATGCTCGATAAATCAGGTGAGCGGGGATGCCATGCGATGGGTCCACCACGCCCAATCCATCGAGTCCCAAAGGACCTGTCCAAATACTGACGCATAGAAATGCCGAAATGAGCTGGAGCCCCGTCGTGTTGGAATCACATCTGCCGACGCATAGTCGTTGAAACATTGTTCAGTAAATCTGGCAGAACTTCTTCCAGAAAGGTCCGATACTTCTGGGAATCCAGTCGGGGTGGTAACAAGTATGGGCCGACTAAACAGTCAGCGACGATATCTGCCCATACATTAATGGCGAAGCGTTGTTGTGCAGCATGTGATCACACAGCGTGTGGGTTCTCATGGCCCCACACATGAGCATTGTGGTGATTGAAGACCCTTCGCGGGTAAATGAAGCTTCATTCGTGAACAAAAACACAAGTTGAAAAATCCGGGTCTACGGCACTTTTCTGCAGAAACCAGTGCGCGAATTCCACACGGCCAGGATAATCTTCGACCATCAATAACTGGACCCGTTGCAGATGAAATGGATGTAAGGACTCAGAGTGCAAAACGCGCAATACACTGGATCGAGATACTCCTATAGCAGAGGCAACGGCACGTGTACTTGTCTCTCAATTATTGTCCATCGCATGCAACACCTCCTCTTCCATGGCGGGATTTCGCGTCGATCGTGACCGCCCACTATCATGCCTGTGATCCCTGAATGACCATAGTCACAAAAATTCTGGTGAAAATAGGCAAACATTTGGTGATGCGGTACACGTCTGTTTGGATACCTTTCGCGATACATTCGTACAACGGTTCGTCCATTACCACCAGCAACCCGTAAACGAGGTGCATGTCTGCCATCTCAGCGTTCGTAAAACGACGCATGTTCTTCGTACGACGTCGAAAGCTTGAATGAGGAAGCCCCAATTGCTCACCTGGAGCGCTGGCGAACAGCGCCACGTATCACTTTCGGGTGGCGTTTCCGGTCATGCTTTTCTATGTGAATATGGTTGATTTTGATGTTTTCTACCTCCCTTCAAAATTTGTACGTGGAATTTTGAACCACCCTGTATATGTTTATACGGCAGCCATTCATATCAATTATTAGGATTATAACATGAAGAGTTCTGTTTTCTATATCCTCAAGATACTACAGTTGATATCTTCAATATTTTCCAAGTGTACCTAATCCATTCATTAGAAAATATCAAATATCTCGAAAGCTAGTGTATATGATGTACGATAATGACTACAGTTTGCGATTTCTTGTCATAATTTAATTATAACAATTTACTATATGTTAAGCGAATCTGGAATAAACGCGGATAATGCATAAAATATAAAACCTTTATAACGGATTTTCGAAGGAAGACAAGTTAACTGGTATCATAAAGAAGTGCAGATTTTTTTCTCCTACAAAACAAGTCAAAATAACCCAAATGTAATGCATGAAAGTCAATGAAATAGTTGATATTGGTCCCATAGTCTTTGTTGATTCGACCGTAATTTCAAACATAATGGATTCAATAAAACCGGGAAAATTGTTTACTACTGCTATAGCAACAAAATATTCACTTTACATCCACAATGAAAGAAAAACAGAATGGTTTTTCTTTCATTATGGCATAATGAAAGACAAACATCATTGGAGCATAAAATAAATTAATTACAAACATAAATTAACAAATGAATAGAATAAGCAAATTGGAAGTCTGTGAGTGGTGGTGGTGGAATGTGCTCAAAATTTAGTCCACCTCTTTAAAGCATGAACAAAAACACGCTTTAAATGATCATGGTTTGAGGCGTCGGATTTTGTTTACGGTGGCACCCCATACATTGTATTTGTACATGCAAACGTTTTCCCGTACAAAAACATTTCACTCAAAAAAAACGAGAATACCAATAAAGACCGGAAAAATTTTAACAGTATGCAAATTTTTGAGTTACGCAATGTGATAGCAAGAATTTTTCACCTCTCTTATTTATCTAAAAATCCTGCTTTACGATTAATCCCTTGCTAAAACAAGCAAGGAAATGATCGTAAACATCATAATATAGTTCATTTTGTAATAGTTTGAATAGTGACAACATTTTTCGTAGAGCATTTTTGACTTATGTGCAGTATATTACAGGAATATAATTTTGTTTTGCCATTTTCCACTAAAAACGGTCCAAATGACGCCAAAATTTGGTGAATGGACAATGTTTAGTAGAGGATTTAAATACCAGATTTCAACTAATTCAATGAAGCCAAAAACAAAATCATAAAAGTAAATAAATCGTGTGATATTTTTTATTTTCCACAGGGAGTAGGCAAAGATCTTTATCCCAAATTTTTGAAAATCTTATTAAATAGGGCATGGAGCTTTTGTCCCATTCGTTGGTACGGTTTGTCCTCGAGAAATTAAGGGTTAATCCAGAGTTTTCTTCTGTATTGTTGTTTACATCTCTGACGTATTCTCTTTTTCTTATTTCCAAACTTCTTGAGGTCTGACCAATGTAATTTAATCCACATGAACAGGGAATGTTATAGACACCGGCGTATTTGAAGAAGGCATGACTGTCTTTCTGAAATCTTAAAAATGGCCCTATTTTTGAGCATGTGTACGGTGCTCAGTTTTTGAGAAATGTGATGCGAAGATGTGAAGTGCAAATATCGACCTATGTTGGTTGGTTTGCGATAAACTACAAGGCTGATATGTCCATCCATTTTGTTTTTAATTAAGGTATCCAGGAATGACAATTGTTTGTCCTTCTCAAGTTTCAAGGTCAACTTTATTTTGTGATGGAAGGAGTTAATCTTGGTTAGAAAAAAAAAGATCTTTTTCTGTGTTTTTTCATACGATAAATATGTCATCCACGTACCTCCACCACACTGTGGGTTTAGGGTCTAATTGAGACAATGTTATTTTCTAATTTCTCCATAAAGAGATCTGCACAAGGTGAGGGGTGGGGAAAGAGGGCTGCCCATTGAGAGGCCTGTTAATTGTGCGTAAATCGTTCCATTCCATAAGAAAAAAATTAGATTTTAGGCAATGATGGACAAGAGAAGCAATATCTTGAGGGGAAAAGGTTGCTCAAAATGCTGATTACTTCTTCTACTGGACCGTTAGTAAATAAGGATATTACATCCAAGCTTGCAAGTATGTCTGTTTGGAAGATCAGATGTTCTTCAATTTATCAACGAAATGTTGTGAATTTTTTATGTAGGTATCCGAATTACGGATGTGTGCCTTTAGGAGAATGGCGAGGTGTTTCGATAATAAGTATGTGGGAGAATTAATTCCATCCAAACCAACCAACACAGGCCGATATTTGCACTTCACATCTTCGCACCACATTTCTCAAAAACTGAGCATTGTACACATGCTCAAAAATAGGGCCGCTCGCATCACAACAGAAAAAAAAGAAGATCTCAAAGATGAATTATCCCATATATATATATATATATATATATATATATATATATATACACACACGCACACCAAAAACCCTGATAGACAATGGTTATTCAAAAAAAAAAACTGATCAATAAGACACTTTTCTGAAAAAAAACCCACAACAATCTGAGAAAAAACGTTACAAATTCACCACTGCCATTCCTTATGCTGGGACAGTTTCTAAAATGACTGCTACACTCCTCAAGCCACATGAAATACGAGTGACTTTTAAACCTTTAAAGACTCTCCGCCACTTTTTAAGATCTCCGAAAGACAGTTATGCCTTCTTCAAATACGCCGGTGTCTATAACATTCCCTGTTCATGTGGATTAAATTACATTGGTCAGACCTCAAGAAGTTTGGAAATCAGAAAAAGAGAATACGTCGGAGATGTAAACAACAACAGAGAAGACAACTCTGGGTTAGCCCTTCATTTCTCGAGGACAAATCATACCATCGAATGGGACAAGAGCTCCATGCAGCAAACAAATAAATATCACCCCTGATGGATTATAAGACAAAAATATAAGAAAATCTCCAATTGCTATTTTGTTTTTATTACAAGAGAAACACCAATGCAAAATGATTAAAAAAAAAAAAAAAATCAGAAAATCACAAAAAAACCTTTATGTTCCAGTATAGGGAGTATGCGAGGCCGTTTTTAGCTCTATCTAACTTTTTGAGACAGAGTTGTCAGTTCAATCTCCACTGGTAGCCAATCAGAAATAGCTGGCCCAAGGCTATCACTAATTAAACGGCACGCAGTGAAGAAGGCGGCTAGTAAGTGCCGCCATCTGGTGGTCCCTAATACAATATTTTTAATGTCTGAAAACAGTGTGGGTTCGACGGCCGATTTTCTTTTGTTTACCGGACGAAAAACCCGAGTTTCCGGGAGGAAAAACCCGCTAGCCCGTGCCAGAGATCGATTAAACTCTGGAACCGGTCGAGAAAAGGCTTAGAAAAAGTTCTAGTCGGCGACTAGATTCGAACGCCTTTCGTCTTCGCCCAAGCGCTGTAGAGTGCAAACGCCACTTCTACTGAACGATTACATAATAATATCAATTAAATGTTTACTCTACAGGGATATCGCACAATAAAACTATTTATAAGCTTTTCTAAATTTAAATTATATTATGAGCTATGTCCGTCTCTATTGATATAGTTGCTAGACCAACCAGTCATCTTTCTTGGGTCATTGCTGTTCGCAAATAATTTTTAATAAGTTTAAGCTAGGAAAAAAATTTCTTTCTGCACTTACTACGTTAACAATTCCTGTAAGCGTAGTAAGTGTAGCGACGGCGCCTACCGCAATATGGCTGAACGAGCGTCCTTATTAAGCCGCACCGTGAGGCAGGCTGCCTCTATGCTAAACCCTGTCGACGGTACTGGCTCCATGCCATATTTAGAAGATTTCCGCTCCCGAAACATAAAAGAAGCTATAGCAATCATCCTTTCTAAACGCAACCTCAATAGAAATCAAGGTTTAATTCTAGCTGATATTTAGAAGACTCTCATAAGATCATTAAGCACGCTAGAGTTAAATTTCGCTGCTAATTACAGAACGTTCCTGTATAACAACAATTGATATCATACACGCTTCATGCTTTTGATGTACGCGTTCTTCGGAAACAAGAAAGTGCACATCTTTCGATGTAAGCGTTCTTGTAAAAAAATACAATTGTATTCGGTTCATTCCTTCACGAACAGTTTAAGTTGATTTGTATCAACTTTCTAAGCGCCTCCGTAGCGCAATTGGAAGAACGACGGTACATTGCGCCCTTCGATTGGAATAGGTCTAAGTTCGATTCTAGTCGAGACGGGAGGAATCTTTATGTGGACTTTTTCAATCGAAGGTAGCACGGTTTTTACTCACGGAAATTCGGGTTTTTCATCCCGCATACAGACAAATAGGCCTTTCAGAAAACACGCAATTTACAGACAAAAAATACTAGTTGTGGTGGTGGGCGGTAGATGGCGTTGATGGAGATGATTGTTAGAGGTTCGGTGTAGTGGTGGAGATAGTTCTATAGTAGGTGCCCTCCCGCGATGAGTCTTCGGACTCCTTGGAGGTGTCACGAATAATAATAATAATGTATTTTATACACCCTGACGAAGCCAGACAGCTAAGTTGGCGAAACGTGTTGGTGTTTTTACTTAGTATAAATTATTAAAATCCTTCGGCCAATATACAACCCAGTTTAATTGTTAAATAAACTGGGTTGTTCATATGCGTTACGTTGTAGTATTGTCTTAGTGTTCAAGGCTGAATAATCGCTTTTTTTTTTCCCATTATAATGGATTGCTTTATTGGCCAAACATTTATAAGTGATACTAATAATCCTTCTCTAGTTCTATAATGAAGCCATTTATAGAAAAGAAAACTGTTATAGGCACGGTTCTAATATCCGACTAATGGAACGTTTGATCTAGAATTTCAGCTGGTGTCCGACTCAGTTACTCTTAGGCACAGGCAAGCAAAGTTTTTCCTCGGGAATGTAGCGAATTCGACCGTATAACTCACTGTTTCAGAAACAATATAAGTTAAGGTTTCAGAAACAATATAAGTTAAGGTTTAGGACCACAGAGACAGATTATCCACAGTTGTCTGTGCTATCTCTGCTCCCTAAACATAAAAGAAGCTATAGCAATCATCCGTTCTAAACGCAACCTTAATAGAAATCAAGGTTTAATTCTAGCTGATATTTGGAAGATCCTCATAAGATCATTAAGCACGCCAGAGTTAAATTTCGCTGCTAATTACAGAACGTTCCTGCATAACAACAGTTGATATCATACACGCTTCATGCGTTTGATGTACGCGTTCTTCTGAAACAAGAAAGTGTACATCTTTTGATGTACGCGTTCTTGTAAAAAAATACAATTGTATTCGGCTCATTCCTTCACGAACAGTTTAAGTTGATTTGTATCTCTTTTATACACCCTGACGAAGCCAGACAACTAAGTTGGCGAAACGTGTTGGTGTTTTTACTTAGTTTAAATTATTAAAATCCTTCGGCCAATATACAACCCAGCTTATGTTAATTTCTTGAAAGTCATCGTATAGTAAAAACTATGATATAAGTGATGCTTTACTTGATATGTACAGTTACGTGAATCAAATGGCTGGACAGATTAGAGTAAATATGTCTGCAAAGCCGATGTATTAGGCATGTCTTCTGCTTGCCAGTTTGCCTGTTTTGCAGGTTTGTCTGTTTTTTACTCATGTAAAATAACTACCAAACAGTTCCACGTTAAAATGAATTCAATCTGTCATATTTTATAGCGATCTAAATAGGATAACAGGACACGAATCGTCTGAATATCAGCGATAATATCCAGTTATTAAGACTTTTTCTCTTTTAAGCATTACAGCGTGTAGCAAATACGAACGATGATAATGAATGGCTATGAATTTCTCAATGTGCATCTATTATTTTCTCTGCTTTAAATTTATTTCCTGTTAAGTCATTTTTTTCAAATTATTTAATTCCAAATTCGGAAAAGGAAAAAAAAATGGTAAGAGCTTAATCTGTGAGGGGGTACACTAGTTTTAAATAATTCTTTATAATAACAGTAAGAAAAGATTACAGATTATTGACCTTAGTACGATGTGCACGCATATAAAAATGCAATAATGATATCTATCAATGGTATTGCTGAAATCACTAGAAGTCAGAATTTATTCAAAGAAATCACGTGGGGCATAATCTGAAAAGTTATCTTATTTTTCTTTTAATACTAATCAATTGTCCCTTCCTTAAAGTATATATCTATATTGTTTCTACAGAGTGGATACATGCAGATTATTACGTACATTTTTACGGAGGCGCCACATAGTTACAGCGCCACTAGCTCAGCTAATATAGACGAGCCCTCTGGTTGCAAAGACCAGAGTTCGAATCCCGTCTATGGGGAACGAACCTTTATCAGGTGTTTTTCATCATATGGCGAGTTACTCGGTCTCATACGGAGGAAAAGAGCCCCCCCCCCCGAAACTTTGGTTTTTCATCGCTCAAATTCGGCAATCCGGCCAGGTGAACACACATCTACAGGATACTAACTGCGAGATGGAAGAGATTAGAGCCTCACCATATTAGCCTTCTACTGCACATTATGAATATCAGGTAGATATCCACAAGTAGGTTGAATAAATAGTCAGCCTACTGGATGAAGATGACATTTGATGGGACGCGACATAGTTATATTACTGTGTATAATCTAAAAAACTTTAGGTACTACCTCGTACACTATGCTGCACTTAAGTATATTGCACGATGATTAAGAAAAAAACATTGAAACTATTCCTGAGAGTTAGAGGTTTATCGAATTAAAATGCGATCCGAATAACCAATGCCAAACATACGCAACTATTTCACTGTTTTGCGCGGGGAGTAGCTTTATTAGTTGCCTGATTTAAAAATTTCTAAATTTAGAATTTTATTTTAAAAGTAGATTTGTAAAATAAAAGTTTTCACTCCATTCCTTCCTGCTATCTCGATCCTAAAGAACAATTATCCTGCATTAATATTCCCCAGAAACTACAATCCGCTTATTAATAGCAGAATAATTGTCAATCCGTTTTACGTGCTGCACGCCACTTGCATCATGTATACATACTGGATTCCTAGATTACGTGTAACGCCATAATATGAAATGTGAAGCCAAAATGCATTCTATCAGCTAGAAAAGTTTCATAGAATCGGTATATTTTACTAAATGCAACTAAAAAAAAACTTGTACTTCAAACGAATGTTTTTAGTATTTTTTACTAAAAACTCGTATGCTGTAAACTTATGGCCAGCATGTTTAGGCGAGTGGTTAGTCTCTCTTTTCCAATTAACAGGTTATGAGTTGAAATCTCACTGTCATAACTGTTTGCAAATGTTTTTAGGTGGGAAACGATTTTCATATCACACCCCCACCACCCTGTTACTAAAGATGTGACATGGTTTGAAAATAATCCATGTTTGGTGAGTTTTCTGACTGAAGGTAGCACACATCTACTGTACTAATATATTATAGGTTTACAACCTTTGTTTTTTGTAGGTGAGATTCACATAAAAGGTCAAAGAAATTAGAAATTCAGCCTCAAATGATTTCGCATCTGATAAACATATTGCACGGTAGTTTCTCATCTCTTTATCTTATAAGTTTTTTTTATTTTTCAATGGCTTGTTAATATCAAAAGAAGAATGACAAATAACATACATTTCGAATTCGAAGAATGTTTTTTTTTTACCTCATCTCTTTTTCTGAGAGACAAATATCGACTTCACTAAGCTAAATTAATAAATGCTTTTATAAGATTTTCATCCTTATACCATAAAAACATTCTATTTCAATTTCAGGGTACAGATTCTCGATTTACTAGTAACTCAGAATCCTCGCATAATATTAAGTAAGCGGAGCAGAGTTCGTATCGCTACAACAAATAAAAGAGGTCAATAAACAAGAGAACCTGTTGGGAGATAGAATAGGATTAATGCCTTCCGCTGTCTTGTAAATACATTGAAATTATGTGAGTATCAACAGTTTAGTAGAAAAAAGGTAACTGATATAAAATTAATTCATTAAAGTAAGATTAAAGTAAGAGGCTGGAAAGCTAGTCAAAATTTCAAACCGTAGCAAACCAACCGGAAATAATTCGGAGTTATTCTGAAACAAGTTTTCACAAGTATGTATATACAGTTTTTATTCTTCCGCTAACTGCAGGAATTGTAATGTAAGCCTATTACTAGAGTTAAAATGCATATTTAATTCGTTAGAAAAGTTATTATTACAGTTAAAATAATTAATGCACTTAATTTGTGCGACGTGCCTGATCTCCAAAGTACTAGGTCAAACCGATTTAGTAATAATCTTTAATGTATGCTAGGCATAAATATAAATGAACTACATACAATTAATAGTAGTATTTATTCCATTACTACTAGGCCCTCTGTTTGTAAAACGTACGTATAAATTATTCAGTGTCAAAAAAAAAAAAAAAAAAATGTTACACAAGTAGTTGCATGCCTCAGAATTCAACGTAAGTAGAAATCTGAAGCATCTATTTCTGTTATACGAAATTTAAATTATGAAATATTTTTAATAAAGCTTAATTATATAAGGAAAATAAAAAGAAAGATAATAGCAAAAATCGTACGAAGAAAATCTGGCTGTCCAAAAATTTAGAAAAATGTGGTAGAATCAAGATAGCCAAAATTATCAGAGCAAATACAGATTGCAAACGGACTGGGTGAGATACAAAGTTTTAAATAGACAGATACCAAGAAGAAGAAAGAACTAGATATTTCGAAAAAATCCAAGTTTCTATTCCCGCTCCCCGACACACACACACACACACACACACACACACAAAAACTAAGCTAGTCATTGGACCAGTATTAGGGTGACTACTTTCCAAGTGAAAGTCCGCAGCTATTAGTACGATTGCAATATCCGATTTGTAGGAAATTTTGCATATGTTGTTCGAGTTGATGAAGATCAAAACAGTTTTATTTTATTTATTTATTTTTTTATTTTTTTTATTTTTTGAGAATCCTTCCCAGGGAAGGTTGAAAACGAATAGTACATCAGTACTATCGGTGAACTAAGGATTACATAATTCAGAGAAATTGTTCTAGAAACTAAACATGGTATTTTTGGAGCTACTTCAGGCCACCAATAAGCAAAGTGGTAGTCAAACAACTAGCTATGAAAAGCAACTTCCAGACATTCGTGATACAACTATCAGGTAGCAGGATCTGAAAGTGCAGATTGTAGACTGAAAAAGAGCAATGCTGTCCATGGCAGTTATATACAATGCTTAAGGAAAGCAACATGAATCAGTCGTTAATCAGATGTGTGAAATTTCATGCAGAAATCAAGCTGGGATATGATAAACATTGGAGAAGACGAAAAGGTCTGTAACTGCAGTTATTAGTAAGAGAAACTAGATGAGAATCCCTTTCCTTAACCTCGAAATTACTTCGGTATGGTTCTGTTTAAAGTTTTGATTCGTTCGTTAAATTAATAATTATTTCATTCTCCTACAAGCGTGGATTGGTTGTTCGGCTGTATTACAAAACAGAATTCTGTTATTGCATGGGATCATAGCCGAAGTAACTAAGCTTATGAGGAGAGCATATTATATCTGTAAACTGAGTGTTCTTTTTTTGTATAATAGCAGTACTCTGATAGAGTTCCCATTGCACAAAATTCAAGTATGCATGAATATTGAGTACAACCCTTTTAGATAACTGTAAACACTATTAAAGTTCTCTTAGCAGAGGAAAATGTTTGTATAAGCTACTTGTATTTTTTAAGCTGTTGATCGATACTTCAGTAATAAGCGAAGATACACATATTCAAAATTCCAAGCAGATACAAGAATGGATTTATATAAGAACCGTAAGGTACTTTTGAAATAAAGTTTTATGCGCCTGCACAATTACTAGATTTTCCAATAGAAGTAAAGTGCTTATATGGCCGTGTGATAACGTTTCAGTATCCATAATAAGATACCAGAAGAAAGGCCATTATAGGTTTGTTCTAGTTGGCAACTTTTTCAGCATTTCCGTGAGTTAGATAGTCGATCTTTGGAACAAGCAGATAGCTTTTGTCCCCTCCCAGAACCTCCGAATTTAATCCGGCAATCCTGAAAATTCCACTATAGAATTTATATCATTTCAGACTGTAATATGAGTTAGGATTCAGGAATGAGATGGCGGCAGATGAGTACTGTACTCTTGCCAAGTCTTGAAATGGCCGCAGCCACAAACTGCCACGACGACAACTAAAGATGAACCGGCTGCCTACCTATTCCAAAGTTGATTTGAACAAACAGTTGTTTACTCCCTTTGTGGGGTAAAAGTCCTTAGAGGATTTATTTCCAGTGTGGTTCAAAGCATGTTAAGCATTGCTACTTGCCAACAAGACGATTTGCGGTGATAGGCTACAAAGAATGGCCCACGAATGGCATAACTGTCTGCCATGATAATTTTTCCTTGTGTAGTATTCTGCATTTTCTGGTGTAAAAGTGGAATTTGTTGTAATCGTGTGAATTTGTGGACAGTAATGCCCGAACAGATAGAAATATTACAAAGTGGCAAAACTTAATAAATTGGTCACTGAATTTTACATCCAAGAATATATATATAAATAAAAGGATGTTAATATTTTTGACATACATATTTTAACTGCATTTTTATTTGTGTACTGCAAGTATTGAAGGGTGCAAAACTTTTTCAAAACTTGAAATATCAGTTTGAAATAAATTAGCATTAGTGAAAATTTCTCAATGCAAAAAAGTTTAAGTGACCAGGAATCGAGAGAAAGATGAAGGGGAAAATGTTAACATTTAATTTAACTGCATCTAATGAAATCTCTAGCTATAGTATTTTCTTTAATGCAAATTACCATACCTATTATTGGACTTGGATATGGAGAGGGCAATTCATCACGGTATGGAGCATCAGTTATGTCTTCAAAGTTCATGATAAACATTGCTATGTCCCCCTCTTCATTCCGTATGGGTGCGGTCACCTGACTACAGAGAAACTTTGTACCTATAATTGAAAAAAATCAATGAAGTATTGTTCAACAGTATGTTTACTGAACACCTATCAAAAAGGTTACAAACATATTTTTACAGGCTAGTAATACATATATTATTATGAAAATAGTTTACTTCGAAGACAGAAATATTTGATTAATTCAATTTGATTGTATGATCGTTTTAACCATTTATGTACGGAATCTAGATTTCTTGAATAACGGCTTCACACATGTATGAGAAAAATAAATATAGTTTATTACTCCTATATATTTCGCTCAATATGTCATGAGCTTCTTTCAGAGAGAAGACAGAAAAACCAGGTAACAAACAAGAAATACAAGAACGAGTCACACGGCATGCGTATAATGTCGTGTGTCTTGGTCGTAGCTGTCCAAGTAGGAAAAAAAAAACTATTAGACTACTGAGACATGGGAATAGATGTATAATTAATTAATTTAAAATAATAAATAAAAGTATAAAAAATGAAATAAATTATTTCAGCACATCAAAGGTACTGCAATGGGTAGTCGTATATCACATGACTTGCTGATTATTTTATGGAGCACTTAGAGGATCGGATTACTACCATTTCCTCCAGACCTCGCATTTGGCTACGTTTTGTCGATGATATCTTTGCGATCTGGTTTCACTCTGAAACAGAGCTACTTCAGTTCCTGGATAAAATTAACTCTTTATAGACTCGAGTCACATTCACCAATGAACGTAAAACTAACAACAATCTTCCCTTTTTGGATACTTTAATACAGCATAACTCTGCTAGTAATATTCATACTCAATATCTTCCTTTCGCAAAAAACTAGGCATTATCAAAATCCTTATACACCTAGCACGCACAATTTCTTTTTCTGAGTCTCTTCTATTAGAAGAATTAAATAAAATAAAACTTACTCTATACTTAATGGATACAGCAAGACTTCATAAAGATAATATTTGATAATTATCATCCCTCTTCCAAATTGGAATCTGATGTTAAAAAGGATCAGCATATCCCACCTTAAAGGAACATCTGAACAAATAGCAAGAACCCTTCATAGATATAATTTATACACCACTTTCAAACCAGCCCGGAAGTTATATTTCTTGTAACTTATCACCTTTTTCCTTGCCTGGTGTTTATCAAATACTCTGTTATATCTTTGCTACTTTGGACAGACTGGCCGTTGTGCTACTATTAGAATCGAAGAACATCAAGATTATATAAGATTTTTTCGGATTCCGAAGGTTCAAGCCTTGCTTCTCATGCCATTCGACACAGAGTTCACGGAGTCGTACCAAGATGCTACACTACAGTTCAAATCTGATCGGCTATTTTTTGAATCGTGAAGACCTACGCCACCATCCTACTTTTAATCGGACAGACTGTATCCCTATTTCTAAGTTTTGGGAAGCGGTTGCTGTTAATTTTATATATTTTCATTTATTTATTATTTTAAAATTAATTGATTACACATCTATTCCCATGTCTCTGAACTCTAATAGTGTTTCCTCCTACTGGACAGCTGCGACTGAGACACGTGATATGACTCGTTCTTGTATTAAAATGTTGTTACCAGTTTTTCTCTTCTCCCCAAAAGAAGCTATTGACATACCATATTAATATGGTATGTCAAAAGAATCTATTGACATACCATATTAATATGGTATGTCAATATGGTAATTTAATATGGCACGTCAGACATACCATATTAAATACGGCAATACCTCGCATAGTCCGGATTCACTATAGTCTGGTTTTAAATCCTAAAAAATTGGTACACAAAATTATTTTTTATACATAAGTGTTCGGTGTTTTTCCTTTATACAGTCAAGTCTCTTTTTTGTGCGCTTTTAAAGTGATGCGATACGATATTTCAATTTTTTCGGGGGGTTCCCCTTTGTATATGTATGTCCCTAGACTCGGCGAGAATGTAAACGCAGCATTATGTTCAACGTCTTAATGTGTAAGTATAGTACGAGTAAGCAGTGGACGTTTGTGAACTTTAATATTGAATTTGTGATAATTAAATTTTAATCCCATTTAAAAAAAAACTACTTAATGAGTGCAAAAAGAAAAACGTGAAAGTGATTCTGTCACCAAGAAACTTAAATGGTTCACTTTAGAACAAAAACTCGATATAAACAAGCTTCATGAAGAAGGTGCATCCTTTGCTAAAATTGGCCGTGAAAAAGGAAGTTGTCCTTCCCCTTATGAAGAGCGGGAGGATAACTTAGACAACGACGACTGTGTTGAAGTGCCTGCACGAGAAATAACAGCTGAACAACTATCAAAAATTATTAAAATGGTTGAAACCTTGTCAGAGCATATTATGGAAGTTGATCCCAATATTGAACGTATCCTTACAATTCGCCGAACGATAAACAATACAATGTAATTGGTTGCTACAAAGAAATGTATGAAGAGAAAAACCCAAAAAAGAAAAATGTGCAGACATCGATATTGTAATTTTTAGAGAATAAAAAATGAATTACGAAAAACATGTATTTTTTGTTTAATTATTTTTGATAAAGACATTTGAATTTATTAATCTCGTTTTATTTATTGAAAAACAGGGAGAATATTTTTTTTTTGGAACCAATTATAATTTTTTGTATATATTTAGTTTCTCGATTAGTCCGGTTTAATCAAAGTATGCCTTTTTAACGTTGTGCCCCGTTTGATCAGGCTGTACAATAGTTTTGTACAGTCCAGTCAAACTCCTCCACTTCCAGCATGATAAAATTCCACAGCAAGATCCTTTCGTTTAGCGATACACTACATTTAATAAATAAAACAGAATGTTGAATGTTTGTCACACTGTTTGAACAGTAATATGGAATGAATGCACCATCTCTGGTTCATCCAATTTTTTTATTGAACTAAGGATAACTGAACAATAATTTCCCCTATTAGTTAGATTAGAAATTGAGACGTTACGTTTATTAAATGTAACTTCTCCATTTCTAAAATAAAAAAAAACCGTAAATTTTTTGGCATGGGATATTATGAAGTTTCCTAATATGATCACAATGCGAAAGTGATCACCGACATCTTTCAAGTGTAGCGTGTTTATAGACAGTTGCTTATTTACTTGTTGTTTAGAATTTAATTTATAGACAGATCACATCACGAGTGATTATTATCTTGTTATTTGAAATGACAGAAGCAACTAAGGATACTGGACCAATGTATTTAGGTATGTTAGCAGTCTGGGTGTTCTCTGACCAGTTTGACTGTTTTCGCCTGCCCATGTGAGACTCACTAGATCACTTTCACTCAGAAACGATAGTATGTCCATCCAGATCTAGACTGGATGATCTGAAACTGAAATGCTTCCTATTTAAATAATAAGTAAGTTTATGACTCATTCAAATCAGCAATAAATAATAGTGAACAATACAGACAACATAAATAGAAAAAGAATTTTTTAGAGAAAAACTATATAGTATTATAATATACTTACACACTTGAAGCCTTTGGCTCTTCATATATCTAATACTCACACACATTAACTATCCCTTCCAGTTGGGCAGATTTGTATAAAATCTTACCAGTTAATAAAAAACGTATAAAAGTCCAGGTTTACATTACTGTTATTACGATCTAAGCAATCGTTACGCGTCCATTTAAAGCAGCAACACGAAAAATTGGACTGATTCAAAATAATCACAGAAAAAAAAAAGGGGGTGAGGCACGCGAACAGGTATCTCTTTACTGAATGTTTGATGTCGACAACAGGAATAGCGCATAATGATCTCATTATTACAGCAAATGAACCCAGAACCATGGGTCATTTGTAAATCAATGACATCGTGGATGGAAGGTTATATAGTTATTGTTGATGACACAAAACTGAAATTTTATTATATAAATATCAGGAAGGCGTCAAAATATTTTATTGAAAAAGTTTAGAAATGAGGGAAACGAGTACTACAAAAGGAATCAGAGATGATAAAGGTAAATATGAAAAGTGAGAATATTCTAGATGCCTGGAGTAATTATTTTTGATAATTACTATCTATCACATGGTGATAGATAATATTCATCAGGAATGCTATCACGAGCACATATCAATAACTGAGGTAGAAAAGCCATCAAAAATCGATATGTGCAAAAGGAGGGTGGAATAGATGATACTCAACCAGAAATACTCAAAGAAGCGTAAACGTTTTACAGTGGCTACACTGCATAATTCATTTCTTCATTCATAATTCATATATGGACAGAAGGTCGCCGGATGACGATTGAGTAGAGTTCTCATAGTACCCATCTATAAAGAGAAATTTACAAAGGAGAATTCAAAGGAGAAAAAGATTTATGCAAGTGTACCTGTAAATAATGCAGATAGCAGGTGAGCGAAGCGCCAGTGTAAGCCGCATTTCAGATAAAAATGAAATATGCTTGAGGGTTAGATAACACTAGCGTTAATTCCAGTGCTCAGACAACTAAATAAATTAGAGCAAGTGTACTGGACAGGAACTGGAAAAAAGAAGGGAATCAAAAAGGAAATAATATATATGAATATGTTGCCATTATTTTTCTCAAGAAAACAAAAGAATAATTGGCAGAAATTCGTTCGAGTGTAATGCGAGATTATTTTAGACAGTAAAATGGAAATCTTGGACTAGTAATAGTTAGGCGAGGTAGCGGAAATCAGCTCTAGTTCAGATAGTTCAGAAATGACTCCTCCCAAGTTGTTCAATAAGATATTGGACGTCCTAAGTCTTCGATCGGTGAATAATTAGCTCGCAACGTCACAGCTTCGTGCAAGCTAACTTCTTGAAATATGGGGAAACGTAACTGTCCTAAGACGATTTATTTATGATGGCACGTTCCGAAAGCCAGCTGTTTCTGCTGAAGAATAACCTCATAGCATCAGCAATATTATAAGGTTTAATTAACGCATGAGTTTCCAAGATAACATGAAATCCCTTGTTTGCTCATAGTAGTTCAGTAGCATTACTCCTGCTTACTTACTGCCATCTAGGTGAAGTCAGAATCAGTTCTTTGGCAATTTATACAATATCCTACGGAATCAAATGTAAGACTATAGTTGCAAACTGTTTGAACTGCGGCTGAACAACTAAGAATATGAAGCCAGTATGTTATGTCTTTAAATTGCACGTGTTGTTCTGGTCTCGATATAATGAAATAAGCCGTAAGCAGACTAGCATGCGATTGTCCGGCTTAACTAATGTGCAGAAATAAACAAACCTTTTGAAACTGAGATATAAACAGGAGACATATCCCAAATAGCTCATGCCAAAGAGCTCAGCTTCATATTAAAGGCTGCTACTAGTACTACTGGGCGCAGCATCTGTTATTTCATTTCTTCTACCCATTCAACGTGACACTCATCAGAGATAAGGCTAACCTTCGGGTATCAATCTTCTCCTCCAGCTTTTGTATAGATGATCATGGTCAATCGCCTCCTACTATAACAAAAAACCAGATCGTTTCATGAGTGATCTTATATTTCGCCAGAAACATCAGAAAAGTCCTTAATACCTTGGATACTAACAAGTCTCTTCATCCAGAGAGTATCTACTCCCGCTGTGTTATTTATCTAACTTTCCTTCTGTATCGTCTAGAAATTTGTTACAAGGCCTAGCCATCTTATGGTCTAGCTCTTGCCCGTTGAAATTGAGTTACTAGTTCTCCCTGTGTCATAGTTGGTGGTTTCTTCCCTTTATTCCCCATCAGTGCCAGAATAGCCTAGGTCTCTGTAGGCCTATGATCTTCTTTCTATAAGATCATTCAACTCATTTCTCACACCGTGTAGTGCTTGAATGAACCAATCTTAAAGATTTTCTATAAAACCAATGCCTTAAATACTATCTCCCTACAATTCTCAAACGGAGTATCGACAACGTAGTGAACTTAAATACTACCAAATACAGTATTTTTAGTATGCAAGATCTCACATCACTTGCCCCTGGTAATACTTTATTGTTCCAGTCAAGATTAGGTCTCTCATATTGGAAATTTACACATCCATTAGTCTGTACAAAAGAATTTTCTAGAAAGCAGGCTGCCCTATTCAGAGTGGATAGTTATTGAATCACACGCCCCAAAGGCGAAAACAGTATTCTATAGTTGAACGGATTTAATTCTTAAGACTATGTAAATTCTAAATCCGTTAAACCATAGAATACTGTTATCACATTTGGAGTAATTCATCAAAACTCCCTAAAATGCTCGATACTATTCAAAGGAGGGAATAGTTCGCTAAAAATATAACTCCTCTCTCACAGGATCAGTTCAATACTTCCTCAGAAACATTCTGTTTCTGTGTTGTCAATATTCCATTGCGCTACTACACCGAACTGGAAACCATTACTCCTTCACTTTCCTTCTAAAACCGCCAGCAGTTGCTGATAAACAATCATCCACAATTCAACTTCAACCTTACAGAAAGATGCAATTAAAAAGGAGGGTTTAAATTTGCACGTCTGTTCTGTTCTGTTCTTTGGAACAGCGTTCCTTATATCATTTGCTCCAAAGGCTACGATCTGTCTCCAACTGTTCAAGAAACATAAATCGGCTCCCTTTCTTCTTTATCCACTTTCTTGCGCTTCATTATTGTGCTTTAGGTTTTGCGACATCGTTTTGGGGAGAAGGAATTAATAAAAATAAAATGAAATGAAATAACCAATTAGAGAAAGGTGGGTAAAAGTTTTTTTTTAAATAAAAAAAATACTATTTAGCATCCTTACCATTTTATGTCGAGTAATACGCTTGTAACTCGCAACCACAAAAACTTCGAGATTGTACATGACATGAATTCTTTAATACATAGTTTGTGACATCATCCGCTATTTTTTTTCCCGTGATTGTATTACAATATGGTATAGTTATACACTCCTGCAGCATCGATCGGCAGAGCAAGATTAAGCTACAAACAACTCACAAGGATGCGAAAAATCAGACAAGGCCAGAACATTAACATTCCAGTCAAGAAGACAGACAAAATAAGTACAAACCTATGTCGATCACATACAAAATTTCTTTCGGGGTGCTTTTATAAGCAATTCAGTTCAAAGGGATCTTACTCATAATCACATGGTGCATATGGAATACATCTGGTTTCAAAGGTTAATCTTCGCTATATCTCAGCAGATCCTTTGAGAAAGAGTGTGAGTGAGTGAGTATGTGTGTGGTGGTGTGTGTGTGGGGGGGGGGGGGGGGAGGAACATACAAAATGTTCAATTTGTATGTTTCCATTTGTATAATTTGAAGTCAATATTTAAATACACTAGGAACCAAATTATTTTGTTTACTAAAATTAATAATTGCGCTCAATCCCTCTGAATACATAGGGCTGAGTGCATACTTCGAACATCCCTTCAAACTTAAAAATTGGCAATTCAAAGATATGTCACTATACATATTTAGCAAAAGCAATCGCTTCAGGTTTCTCTTGTGCATTTAAAAGTTCCAAAAATACACAGCTTATATAGTAACGAAATCTTATTAGATTTCGACGTAGAATTAACTGCATATTATATTATATAAGCGTTTAGTTCACATCATTAGGTATAATCGTTTCTCAACAGCGAATCGGGAGCAAACACTTGTTGTTTTGACATCCTCAGGAAACGTTGGTATTGATCTCGAGTTGAAAGCGGTGGCAATTTTGCAAAGGGTGCGGCGGCTGTTTTGTTGTCGTCTCCTGGGAGACAGGCGCCTTATGGGATATTGACCACTTACTGCACGAGCGCTGCCGGCAGAGGAAGACTGCACAAGTTGTAGAAGATAAAACCTTGTGGCAATACGAAAATGACTGTGGAAAGTGCTGTTAAGAAATGTAAAAGTGCAGGCCTGCAGAAATCTTCAGAATAACATTCAAGATCATATCAACTTTTAAGGAATGGAGTTCTGCTTTGGATACAAGCTAACAAGAAGAGATAGATTTCTGTCAGAAAACGTAACAATATATTTATATGCCTTGTCGGAAGCAAACTCAGTAAGCTGGGAGCCAACATTACTGGCCAGACAAGTTAAGAATATCTATGACGTTACGCTTACTGAATTTCCATCCTACAACCTAAGAACGGGATCCTTCTCCATTCTCGTGCATACCATTTATTAATATGTGCAATTTAAACTGCAAGTCTTCTGGGAACTTTTCAGGACACTCTTATTCTAAAATATCTAAAATGTTCTATTACTGAGAGGAGAGTGAGAAAGATATGGATATTTCCTAGAGCTTTCTGACACACGCACAGAACTGTGTTTCAGAGTGAAAAGTTAGTGGGCGTCTTAAAATTCAACATTTTAAACTCTATATGTGTTGTGATATGCATCAATAATAACAAAATTATCAAAACGTAAACATTCACATCTGCCTTAAGTAGGTAAACTATACGGGTATGCAATGCGACTTAGCTGTGCTGCTGCATTTTTGATAAAAAGAAATGAAACTTTAGATGGCAACTATCTGGGACAAATTCTCCAAACAACCAAATCAAGTGAAAGTCCATTTGCTCAGGATTTCTTATACGGCAGTTGCATATTTGCAGGCACAAATCTTTCTGAATTAATAGTGCTTTAATTATTAGTTCTCTAGTATAGTAAATTAAAAAACATAAGCAAATAAATAAAACTTTTAGTGAATATAACTGCAGGTGATATTCAAATTTTAACCACATCCTTAAACTTCAGAATATGTAGAATAAATTATTGAGCTCAACCATAATGGTGTTAAATATCGCTTAGTAACCGCAGTCAATATTTAAAGTTATTTGAAATTAAGGTATTACTTAAACTGAATTTTTATGAGGTGTTTTAATTACCTCTTTGTTCTAATAATAAGCGCTATTTGATAACATTTACTTTCATTATGAATGTCCGCTCACAATTCAAATAGTGAATTTACTGCGATTTGTAAATTCTCCCCTTAAGGGATTAGCAAACACAATCGAATTATGTGAAAGGCTTTGAAAAAAAAAAAATAACAATAATATTTACAGTAAATCCATCATTTCGCTGTGCCATGTGACAAAGGGTTTCAACAAACACATTCATCAAAAATATAATATAATATTCTTATAATAATATAAGAATAATTGTCTTATTCTTAAAATGTGAATTCGCGTTCTACTGCTTTCTAATAAATTATCCATAAATAATAATGATTTAGTATATGTAAATACAAATCAAATTAAGAAAAAAAAAAGATAAAAAAATAAAATGAAATAAATTTGTGTGTGTCAATAAAGCAAAAAAGCAATACGAATATAAACAAACTTCACTGAACTGACAAAAGCTGCGCAGCAGACTGTCAAATTGATAAATGAAACTTCTCCTAATTTAATAAGTAAGGCAAAAGCGTAAAGTGAAAGAGAATAAGAATGAAATGGAAGAAGGCATAACTTTCACGAAAGAGATTAAAAGTGAGCAGTTTTCAATAGACTTGACTGGAAAAGAGCTCTAGAGTGGACTGCAAAAAGAATACTCTCAGCATTCTTGACGCTATTGCATATTAAGAGAACTAAAAGAAATCCCTTTCACTTAAGACTTCATATTTACTCTTAATGTTTACAGTGTAAATTGATTTCGTTGGGAAAAAAGTTACTTAAACTTTATAACAAGCATTAACGTTACAGTTTAATGTCACGAAACAAAAAGGTAATAACTGTTTAAATTACATGCTACTTAGAATCAAGTGTTTTACGAAAATCATTTTAAAACCGATACTAATTACCACAGAATGAAATATGAGCATTTGGAACGAAGAATACGCCTTCGACATACAAATTATACTATTGGTATTACAATAGCTAAAAGCTTATTTTAGACGAACTGAAGTGCAGTTCTGGAATCGTTGAAAAAAACTGCTAAGACTCGACGCAGATGTTTTACAGCAATGTGCTATTGTTATTGAACGTTTTTTTAAATTCCTACAGGTGTCCACATCACATTTTGGAACAAAGGAAATTTCAGTGATCACATCGATTATTTATCAAAGAGAGAGTCAGTAGGACACACATTTTAAATATGCAGATTTTTTGTGCTATACGATAATTTTTCCCCAAGTTGTATGTGCATAGTTTGTGTAAAGTTAAGTCAATCTGCAGTATGGAGAGAACTACAGAGAGCAAGCACAAAAGCATGAATAACTGTAACTCATATATATTTCTAATTCACACTTGGTAGTCCAAACTCAGGAACTCATGTTTCGCGATTAACGTCAAGGATAATACGCGATCCTTGTTTTACTGTATGCGTCACCTGTAAAGGTTTGATATCAACCGGTTAGGTTATGGACTAGGCCTAAGGATTCATTTTCTGTGCGCGTGAGGCATGGGCGCGCATGTTATACAATTTGAATAAATAACCACATATTACTGTAATTTAATTTCATTATTAAGAAAATTTTACGATATTAAGATTTTTGTCATTTATAACTTTATTTTCTCTATTGATAGGTCACATTCCGTATTTGAATATTTTTCATAAAAAACAGTAGTTTTTATTTCTTCTAAGGATTAGCACTGGACGCCAACCACACTTTAAGAAACTTTTTATGTCATAAGAATAGCATTGCCTTTCTTTATAATTGCCTCAGATAATTTCCTTACTCTTGAGTATAAACAGTCGACAGCTATCATTCAGGTCTCATATTTTTGTATTATTTTGCCTCAAGTGGTCTAATGAAGCACAACTGAAATGACTGGTTGAATTTCATTAAATTACATCCGGTCAAAGTGGAATTATAAATAATTTCGAATAGCTCTGTTACTAAAATTGTCTTAAAGACAATAGAAATTTTAAACCGATATATTATCAATTCTCTATGACATCAAATCTTTACCAAAGATGATTATTATACGATTCTGTTACAAGGAAATTAGAGTCAGGACGCTATTATTTGACATCATATACAGATTTCAATAAAGTATTCAAACCAGTACTGTACAATTAGGTGCCATGGAATCTGTGTTTTCTTGTGGATGTGTATTTGTAATAAAACCATGTTGTATCCCTATAAGATCGGATAACTCACCTTCAGTATAAATGTGCTTATGAATATTCCTCCTGTTCTGGACTACTCTAACCTAACGTGGTCTTTCCACTAAAAGAAGGCAGGCAGTAGCATACTAAATGGCATACCCGTAAGTTAAACTGCTTCAAATAGTGGGATTCCACGTGGCTCAGAGTTTGCTCCTTCCTCCCTTATTTATCAGTGATAGTGATCACGGAATTTAACGTTTAATGTCATAATTTGCAGACAGTAGCAAAGAGAAAAGGAGTTAATAACTATGAGCAAAGGACAATGTGGCGTGTGGGGAGATTTTAAAGATATTTCATTAGTATAATGAAATATCTTTAATCGTATAAAGATATCTTATAAGAAATGATGAACTTTAACACTTCACAACGTAAGATTCTTCAATTTAAGCAGCAAAAACTCAATGAAATCATATTACTTGGGTAAGAATAACTCAAAAAAGTTGAGGATGAAAAGGAATGGTGAGCTCAATTTTGTTTAAATATCGCTAATAAAAAAAGAAGATATAATTAGTTCTCTTGTATATAAAAGAATAGTTGGAACTTCAGTGACAATATTAGAGTACATATCTAAGAAAGAACACTGAGTGCTGAGGACAATGATCAGCTTAATAAGAGTATGAACGGCTGATTTTTTACGTTATTAACCTTGGTGATATAATGAGTAACGGGAAATTTGATGGACTTTATGAAGTTAAGGCAAATAAATTAGATTATAAAAATGTTTTCACATGATCCCAAAAACAAATAGGAAACGGAGAAACAAAAAAATGCCCTTTAAGTAAACATTGTAATAAACGTCTACAAATCTAAGACAGTCGTTTTTGTGATTGGTTTCCTTTACTGTATAGCCGATATTCGGTACTTTTCTGTTTTTTAGAAAAGGCCTGGTGTAAAAGCCGATCAAAGTTCTTTTACTTTTAAGGAATGTGTTGTTCCGGCAATGAATTTATATCGATTCTTAAAAGAACTATTTTTATAGAGCTTCGTAAGATAATATAAATTATAGGTATCCATAAAGCTGTCATAAAGGAAAGAGAAGGTTTATTTAAAATTATATTTCGAACGAAATTGAACTGGAGAGTAGGTAAAGCTATGTAATAAGATAATTATATTACAAGGTAAATTTTGTTTTAATAATGGAATGTATAATTTGTTTATATGAATGCGTGAAGAAATTCCAAACATCCACTCTTTCCTTGCTTTATACTTTTTCGTGATTTAATTTTTAGTATTTTAAATTTCTCATTTCAAATCAATGAAGTGAGTAATCACTTTGAAATTAATTTCAAGGATATGAATGCCGAACAGTTAATGATGTGACTAGAAAGATGCGATTAGAAAACCTCATTTCCTGAGGGTAAAAAAAATTCGAGATTTTATGACGAAATGAAATAACTTCCGTCTGAAGCCAACTAACTCAAGATGGGTTCAGAATAATCTCAGGATTCTAACCTAACTCCTTCCTCCTTCAAGGATACGTATCGCTCTCCCAACTAATGAAAGATATTGAAACACGTAAATTATTATTATTCGTGATACCTCCAAGGAGTCCGAACACTCATCGCGGGAGGACACCTACTATACAACTGTCTCCACCACTACACCGCACCTCTACTACCAATCATCTCCATAAACGCCATCTACCGCCCACCACAACTAGTATCTCTTGTCTGTAAATTGCGTGTGTTCTGTAGGGCCGATTTGTCTGTATGCGGGATGAAAAATCCGAGTTTCCGGGAGAAAAAACCCTGCTACCTCCGCGTGAGATCGGCTAACTCACCTTCGACTGAAAACGTCCACATAAAGATTCCTCCCGTCACGACGAGAATCGAACTTAGGCCTATTCCAATCGAAGGGCGCAATGTACCGTCGTTCTTCCAATTGCGCTGTGGAGCCACTTTTTTTTTTTTTTTTCAATTACTATCTCTAGCGGAACTTCGTTTAACAAACTCTGATCTGAATCACATCGTCATTCTATCGTGAACAATCAACGTTTATTTATTTATAATTATTATTATTTATTTATAATTATATTTAATTAGATAGTGCAATCAAGTATAACGATTACTGTCACTTTGATAACTCACGAATGGTGACTGGAATACCAACGATTGAATAAACGATATTTACGTAACGTATAGAATTGAACTGCAAGAAGCTGACGAGGCAAAGAACTTGGGGGGGGGGGGGGGCGAGTACTGTGGATAGAGAACTTAAATTTAGAGGGCATACTGCAAATGCTGCCAAAACAGCACATCGAATTACATGGCTGTTGAAGAACACTGACAAGCAGGTATAGGGACGTTGTTGTTCCACGTTATAAGGCATTAATAAGGCCAAGTCTGGACTAGTGAGCACAGATCTAGTCGCCTGGTGATGAAGCGGTGGAGAGGATCCAGAGGTGAGTCACTAAGATTGTTGCAGGTCTGTGGAATATTTCCTATGAGGAAAGACTGAAGATCCGTTCCAAACACTAGCTGACAGGCGTAAGAGAGGAGATATGACAGAAGCATATAACTTATTAAAGGGGATTTTATAGGATTGATACTGATGGCTTTTTTTTCTGTACAGTGCAGGAACGAAGGGAGAGAACGAGGGATCATCCCTGGAAATTGTGTGAGTGTGTGGTTAACAGGGGTGTTAGGACTAGGTGTTTTTGCTTAGAGGATGGTGAATGTGTGGAATGCGCTGCCAAAGGTGGTTAATGAGTGCTTCGTCTGTGAATTAGTTTAAAGAGAAGCATGATAGATATTGTGTGAATAATGGTTGGTGTGTCAATGTAGGGTCTCCCGCGATGAGTTTTCTGACTCCATGGAGATAGTCATAATACTTCTGTATGTATTTCATTATATCACTTCCTTATGCACTGCTAAAATACTTCAGCGCAGTCTGGAGATGGATGTTCTTTTTCAATACTTATTTACGTGTATAACAATATTACTACTAGAAGTGTATAACTGATTGTTATCTTCCAAGCAATCAATTTGAAATTGATTTTTAAAGGAAGTTTTAGATACCCAAAAATTCTGATTTCTTTTGAGTCACATTTCGTCTTATGAACACCTTTACATTATATGAAACGATATAGTTTTACTACTATTAAATATAGGCTTATGAAATCCTGACTGTGATTAAATGGGAATATGGGATGCATTTGACTGGAGGCGTGGGATGAATATAAAATTACTGCAATTTTACAAATGTAGGAAACAAGGTTTAATGTGGATCTCCTACAAACATCGAATTTTCAAGGAAGCGGCAGTGGTATTAAGAACGGGTAACAACCTCAACAGAAATCAGGGTGCCATACTGAAAGATATATGGAAAAACTTAATCAACTCACTCAGTTTAACGGAACTACAATACGCGAAAAATCATGTAACACCTGTGCATACAACACGTATCCATGATACTGACTGAAGCTTCTCAACAAATGCACGCATTGTCACGCATAGTTTCAAACTTAACTGCCTAACGGTTAGCAACGTTTCTGTATTCTCTCATATTTTTTGTGTGTACTGTTCAGCCTTGACAAAGCTAGAAATCGCTGGCGAAACTAGTAGGCGGGATTATACTAATATATGTATTAATAGAGTACCTATGGTCTCATAACCACAAAAAGTCTCATTTTTAAGTATTTTATGACCAAATATGTATCATTTAAATATCGATATAATATATTGTGTTTCCTTCTACGTTTTGCATGCTTTAGTAGGAAATTAAGACTGTGAAAGTCTTAATTTCGCTAAATTAAATTAAATAACAGCGTAGTAAGTCAGATCCTGACTATCTACTGGGAGAATTTATATACTATTTTAAACTCACAAATCCAGAAAGGACGCCATGTCTTGGCCTTGAAATGTGCCATCTTAGTACAGTGTCATCTTTAGTATTTTGGATCAGGGCCTGTAAGACTCCCTACTACACTAACATAAACATGAAACTATTTGTTATTACAATAATAACTTATAACGAATACTTTTACGATCAGCGTGCCCCTAAGTCAATGCAGAAAATTGCACGTATACAAAAGCCTTGTGCGGGTTTCTGGTAGGATATGCCTCAGATCATTCATTTAATCTCAGAATACTAGAATTCCTCTAAAATATTCTAGTTGAGGAATGATACAAGTTCCGACTATCGAGATATTTCGAGCGAAATGTTTCTCCAATAGAGAGCTATATATCGGTCCTTTCACAAAAAATATAAAATAAATTTTTCGGAGACATTCTAAAAGCAGAAAACGTTTTATTTATTTTTATCAAGTTCCACTTCATGTCAATTAATACGCGTATAATTTCAGATGTAGGATAAAATTAAAACTAGAAAACCAATGGTGTTTTCTTATTACACAAACATTTATAAATTTAGGAAAATTTCGCTTGCAGAAATCAGTTATCTAAATATACTGCAGCCTACATAGATTTCTGGGTTACCGAATTTTCGGAAGGCAGAAAAATCAATAGAAAACAAGTGAGGCCAGGAATACTGGGAACAGTAGTTATAAAGATGACAGTGAACAATGAGTCAAACGTGGACTATACTATTGTATACACAGATGTCTAATTGTGTTACAGTTTATATCATCTGGATATAAATAACAAGCTCTTACTCATCTCATCCACGGCTATTAATAATTATTTCCTGGTAACCATAAGTAAGAGATTCCTCTTAATTATAAGAGGTAATAATTATAAATTTAGAATTATGAAATGTAATGTTAACAAGGATCTGGTTCACATTCTCACACAATTTTATAATAAACTATATATGAATAGCTGGGAAGGAATTTTTCCGAAATGTATTTCACTATGGATGAGGATGTTCATCATGTTGGTTACTGGGAGTGGGCACGGACTTCTTTAGTGCTAGTATTGATAAACTGATCTATCGATGGGACAAGTGCATCAATAAATTTGTAGAGTATGTAGAGAAGCAGTTCATGTTCACTTATTTCTTAGTGTAGAATTTCAACTTCCTATTATTAAACATCCTCGATAAAAAAAAATGTGTTACCTTACTTTTCGGAAACCTCTCGTACATCCTAATCCGGATAAAATAAAGATTATAGGTCTCCTCATTTAACCAACTTGGACCAAATTTGAAATATTATTTCTTCCAGTGTTCACACTTTCATGAGAATTTCAGCACAATCGAGCACAAATGAAGAGTATCTGTCATGAACGCGAGCTCGTGTCCATCGCAGATATAATTACATCGTTCAACTGATTTCATCCAAGTTTGGAATACAGCCGTTTCCAACATTCATTTGAAAAATTCAACCCAATTGGACAAACACGAAAATGGAGAAGACTGTAAGAGAAGGATCTATCCTAGACAACTTCACACGCCACATCGTTCAATGTTTTACTGATCGTTGAAAGTAAAATGTTGCAGATACAGCAAGAAGTCGTATTTCAACCACTGACAATTGAGCATTGAGGCTTGGGTATTGGTTAACACTCAAATTTTTTCAATAACGATTAATTATGACAATATATTCCTCGGCTGTTTTACATACTTCGTTTAAAATAAATAAATAAATGATATATCGAAAAACTTCTTATGTTAAAACCAGTGAGTCAAATGCTGACAAGGTAGAAGAAAAGACTACTGAGATAGATTGCTTTAATTAGTTAGAATGGAAATTCCACAGTGAAATTCAAGCAGTATCATAACAATAATTAAAAATAACATCGATAAAATAGCCAGTTCTAAAATGAAGTCCCGAGTACTTGTAATTGGCTCACTTTTTAGAGACAAAATATTACAAGTAGGCAAGTTTAAGGGAGTCCTCTCCCTTCAGATTAACCCCAAAGTAGGAGCTCTTAGTAGTACGAGTAGTATTAGGTATTTTAACCAGCGGTATCCAATTACAAATGCAATCCTTAAACTGTATTTTACTAAAACGGTTTAAAAATGCATTGCGATAAACGATTCTAGTTTCTGAAACGATGGAGGAATTTTGTAATTTAAACAGGGTTTCCTGGATTATTTAAACCTCAGCCAATTCGATATACTAAAATATGCTGTTGGTGTATTTACAAAATTTTGGTTTTGGTACTGACATAAAAATTACATCTAGAAAATATACTTACAAGTGCTGCTATATCTGCTCATGACATTACATTCACTTTAGTTTTGTTTCGCTCGGCCTCAACAATAAAATAGTGTTATCACATTTCGAGTGGCATACTTAAGATTTACCAAAAATGCCTGATGTTATCAAAAGAAGGGAGTCAGACAAATTAGTGATCTTTCTCTCTCTCACTACCTTACCTCAATCTCGTACGGTCTTGTTTTACTTTATCTTTTCTATAGATAACTTCTTGGACACGTTCCACTGAATTGACATCAATCAGTCCTGCACTTTTCATTAACTATTAAAACACGAGCAGTAGCTGTCCAACATCATTTTACAGTCTTACTACAAATCCAAACCTGTTTCTCTTTTTTTATTCGATTTGTGTTTGTTAGTCGGAGTAGCCTTCTTCACGAAGAGTTCTCCAACAACTGCGACTTCAAGAATATCAACAGCTCTCTCCTAACCTCTGAAAACATATGACAAATGCCATGCAGGATCTGCAACCCCCCTGTGTGTTATGTATGCGTGTGTAACTAACTGATATAAAAATGAATAACCATTACTTAAATTTCAAAATGCACAAACTAATTCGAATTAATTTTGAAAGACTGAAACTTCGAATTAGTATTTGAGCTTGGATTTTAAAATCCATTTAATCAAAGTAATAAACCCCAATATTGTTAATATGTTCAAAGAAAGTTTTGTAATCTAAGGCCTTGGGAAAAATTAAACTAGAACCGAGCAAAAAATAAATAAAACTTTGGAAACTAACTTTTTGTAATTGTTCTGAGAAGCCAGGAAAACCTGCTTGTTGTGTCATTAATAGAAAAAACTGGGCCAAGTTTATTTCAGCGAGTGGTAGCTGAAAACGAGGTAATAATAAAATATTAATTTAATTTAAAAAGCCAACTAGATCTAAAAGTTATCGATAAAATTGAATGAAAATATTTTTCTGCAAAATTAATAGCTTTTAATGACAAGCATAATCTATATAACCTGCAACATTCTTGATTAACAACAATGCATAACATCAGAAGCTTAAATCAGATATGAAATATTTAGATTAGGTATGTCACTACTCTCACTTTCTCTCTCGTGATATTTCCGACGATGTGTCTCATACGTTTTCTATATCTTCATAGAACAGCATATTATTAGAAGAGATAGCTTTATATGTACTTCTTATTCATTAACAAGATTTTCGGTAAAGTATATTGTACACCTTCAGTGTGAGGCATTACTTTTAGTAGAAGGATATTATCTGGACTGATACATTCACAAAGTAAAACATGCTGACAATAACAAAAGATGTTATGAGATACATGGAAAAAAGATGTTTATGTAAACATTAGTCTGGAAAAATACTTCTTATGTCAATCAAATTCACCAAAATGGATAATGGCAAATAATTAATCCAGTTTAGATTAGACTTTCTTGGATAATAATATATAATTCCCATTGTAATTTCCGAAGAAATGTTTAAAACTCCAGTATTCTGGCACTGTACTCAATGAGTGAAGAGATGGCATGTTCAAATAGTCTCTCCTGAGGTTTGGTTCATAACACTATATGCATTTTTGATGTTCGTCTATTCGAACTGCTGCCAAATTACTGGAATTTCAATAACATGACAGGTCTCATGAAGGTGGAATCATAAGATTCGTATATGAAAATAATTAAGGTAACATTTCTTTACGGAGACTAAAAAACGAATGTAATTCTGAAACGGACGATGTTTTGAATATGTATGTATCTGAGTAATATAGCAATCGGACGTTACTTTGACTTAGGAGTCGGCTATAATGCAATTGAAGACGACTTAGATTTATTTGGGGTATAAGTATTGTTCATAAAGTTAATGCTGTAACCAATATTTATTAGGAACATCTAGAATGAGAAAAGTACAATAATGTTCTTGTGGCCCCCTGAGTTAGGTTTGGAGTGGTGATGATGAGAAGCAGATATATATATATATATATATACCCTTTCGACTAAAAGGTAAGTTAACCGGTCTTATACGAAGGTGGAGGATTTTCCTCCCGGTAACTCGGGTTTTTCCTCCATCAAAACAGGCAAACCGGTCTCGTGAACACACATGACTACAGTCATAAAATATACTTACGGCAAGGAAGGCAACGGGAAACCACCTTGCTCAATCATCTCTCCTGGTTTTCAGCTGCAACCCTCTTATAAAAGAGGAGGCCACAGCATAGGATATATATATATATATATATATATATATATATATATATATATATATAGATAGATAGATCTATCTATGTTAGTTTTTATGAAAATTAAAATTGCAAGCTGCAGACTACCATACACTTTGCGAATGCTTAGCAAATCAAATAAAGCGGGTCACTTATTTTCTTATGTTTCTAGAATAAGCTGAATTCTTGAATGAACTAAATTATTTTTGTAGAAGAGACCTAGATAGAGTACATGATTCCTTTCCATAAAGAGAAAATAACGAGTATAAATCTGTATTAGGCAGATAGACCAGGATGATATTAAGTTAAAATATACTCTTAATAAAATCTATTGATCAATGAATTTAAAAACTTCACACTAAGTAGAAAATGTGAGGACTAGAGGATTGCCCACTGATATTCCATCGCCAGTTTTCTCCCAAGAAAGAAAAGTAATCTGAATTGATTACCGAGTTGAAAGGTTAAATATTTTTGTGCGAAATCCTTTTTAGAGCTCGTCTGTATCAAACAGGAATAGTTATGATGTATGAGGAGATGATGGCAACACTAGTTTAAAATGCCTGAAAGAGATATGCGAAGATCAGCTCTTATCTTTCAAAGTTTTTTTTTTCTTTACAGATTTCCTATGCTTGATGAGAGCAATAAGGACCAAGGTGTTGCAATAGGTTTTATTTGAAGGCACCGGTTCAGCCTATTCTTGGCGTTAAAGAGAAAGCATCTTTGTGCATTCGGGATAGCCCACCAACCTTGTAGAGTATTGGAGTAGTGATGACTGGAATTAAAACTGGATCAACTAAGGCTATAAAGATAGTATGCGATCTTCTATAAAGTATCTATACGTTTCCAGGATTAAAAATCGGATATCTATTTATGAGAAAGGCTAAATAATTCAGTTGAAAACTGAATTAAAAAAGTTCCTAGCATCCTAGATGATATTAGAACCAACGTCTTTCCGCTGGAAAGGTAAAAATCGCGTCATCCTCGAGAATGCATTCAGCTAAAATGACCTTAATCAATTTGTAATTTGTTTTTAAGTTACTTCAGCCATTGTTATATCATTAAGCAAGTGATTGATCTCGTTGATATGATTTTAAGTGGCGAGTAATTAGCTGGGGATCCTTGTGTTGACCACGTGGTAACAAAGAGAATTAAATCAGCTATCCCTCGTTTTAACTTCGTAATCTATGTGGAATTTAAAATTTTGTTCTCATTAAGGTGATAAAAATATAATCGTCCCTCCTGAAGACAAAGATAAAGCATTACTTGATTATATTTTTATTTCTTCTTAGTAATTTGAACAAGGCTTCAAAATCAGTACAGATTAAGGAACAAACAAGTTGAAGTAACATTAATAGACGGTCTTCCCCGGATTTGTCAACTATTGTGTGAAACACTTTGAGCAGAATCTTAATGAGATTAATCATAATTCATCCAAATGGCTGAAATATACTGTATCCATTTCTACTATACTGAAAGGAATATTCTTGATTCCTGGGTGAATATTTAATTTTTTATAGAAAATCTGCAATTCCATTCATGCAAGAATGGAATTTACTTTAGAAACATAAATAAGGAATTTCCTTTCTTAGATCTTCTAATCATTTGCTGGAAGGCCAGTAGTTTGCAATTCACTTTTCCATAAAAATAACGGAGAGATTAATAGAGCTTTAATGGAACATGGGCACCAGACAAAGTAAGTTTCACAGCTTACACATGTAATAAAAAGTATATAGAATTCATTCAAAAACTCCAATATATATTTAATCCAACGTTACGTGGACATCATCAGGGAGATGGATTGTCAATCAAAAGATGTATCAAAATAATGAGTCATAAATCATGCATACTAGTTCGTAGCTGAATTATATATTACACTCTTCGAGTTCAAAAGGAACAATGTAGAAAGTTGTGTAGATAAAAAAAGAAATAGTGATCGCGTCTCAAAACTTGGATACTGGCATACAGTCTGATCGGTTCAGGTTCGAAAAATAACTTAGCGTTTCCCATGTTTAAAGGAAAGGACGAATTTGAACTTGCTAGAGTGAAGTCTTGTGTGGTTCCAAAGAACTCTCTAGTGTCAATAGTGTGAGACGCAAGGTCAGACTTGTCAGATTCCAAAAAGATAATATAGTCTTGACGTTCTTCAATCAAGGCAGAACCAGCGAGTCTGTCCAAAATAGGAAAAACGACATGAGCATATTTGATGGATACTCGGTAAAGAAAGTGGTGATAATGTATCCTTTGTTGATGATATGAAGGAAGACAGTTTCCGAGCTGGTTTGATCAAAGCGTATAATTTTAATTTACGAAGAATCCTTGTTGTTTGTTCCAAGATTCCCTTTAAGGCAGGGTATACTTCCTAAGTTTTTCTTAATAATTTTAAATATTTTTTATCTAAGCAACTTACTATATTGTTCTTTTTAACTCGAATAGTGTGATATTATACATTTCAGTTGCAACCGAAAAACGAACAAATATACGCTATTATTTTGATTCATCTTTTGAATGTAGTTAATGGTCTATCTCCCTGACGATGTCCATGTAGTGTTGAATGAAATATATTGGAGTTTGAATAAATTCTATACAATTTTTGTTACATGTGTAAGCCGTGAAACTTACTTTAATAATTGAGAGATGCCGTTTCATCATCACTATTATAAATCAGATATCAAAGTATTACCTATTTATATACTACAGATTTCATGCTTCAGATACATATAGAACTATCGATAAATCTAGACATTGCTCATCCTGAACTGAAGCACTCACAGGAATATCCATCCCAACGTGCAAAGAACCTCCAAATCCATTGCCAATTTATTGAAATCCATAAATTTTCAAATCGAACATTCAAAACTATCTTCTTTATTAATTGTTCATAAAGATAAACTACATCCATTATCATTCCTAGACGTGAATCAAGTCCATTCATGTCTGGCATTCCGGAAGATCGACAGAAGTTCCATTAGATAGCTATAAGAAAATGCAAAAATAAATATATGGATATGCTGTATATAATAACGCCTACAACGAGATCGGTAGCATTAATAATCGGTCTAATAATGTGAATGTTTGTCTGTCCGCCTCTCTCTCCACTAAAAAAACAAAACATCTTTAAACATAAAAGAAAAAAATATATAGAAAAAGCAATATCTACCGGCGCTTTCTAGGACTAATGTTCCATGCAGACGTCTACTCTATAGCATCTGGTAACATTTCGTGTCACCATAATGATCTCTTATTTTGTGAATATAAACAGTCCAGATAGGTTCATTTTACTCAACATAATGCCTCTCGCTGAGATGGGCAAATACTTGACCTAAAAGTCTATTAGTGAATAAGCAAATCACGCATGTCACAGCATTTATTAAATTTTAATGTATCTACCACACACTTATTTACTAAGCTAAGGTTTTCCACAGATGCTACCTGACTGCAGCAACAATAGTACATTTTAATATATTTAAAATACAAATTTGAAATAATGAGACTTTTAAGACAAACTTAAGGCCAGTGCAAGTACCAATTTCTCCTTACCCAGCTAGAATATATGGATTTATCATATTTTTACAATGAACTTTTTATTTTAAAGTCATTTTATGTCATTATTTCTACTAACTAGCAAGATATAAAAACTACGAACTACATATAGCTTACAAAACATTCTAGGTTTCTATGTCACTTATGAAGAAGTTCAAGAGTTAAAAGCAGCTGTTATGTCAGTTGAATCTTAATTCAAAATTCGCCAATAAAAGGCAAAAATATCAGCAAGCCTTCGTGGTTCGTGTATCATATAGCCATCGTGTCATTAGTCTTTACACAAACAACAATTTCTTAAATTAAACGTTATTTTTGCCTTTTCTGTTTGAGAATGTATAGACTTTTTATCTTTCTTCATTAAATGTATCAAACAAAGATCCATCCATCTCATATCTTTTCTGTACTCATTTTTCTGCTGGCGAATATCTCATACCATTTGAAGTTATCCTGTATCCATTGCATTCCTAAAAAAAGAAGATAAGTTTGCTGTCGAAGTATCAGTCCGCTGTGGTCTTCTCTAAAATGGAGAAGACTATCAAGAGTTTCATTTAACTAGATGTTACTAGTTAAATGGAAACCACATCATCGATTCCCTGACTCTCGATTCACGATTCTCGTATAAATCATTCACCTTTGCATATAAGCCATCAAAAAAGTTGAGAGATCTCATAAATTTCTTTCATCTCCAAAACACTTATCAGGTAGGAAAGATATCTTGGCAATTTATATGCTAACTGCTAATGTAGGAGTGCTCCAGGACTATCTTGTCCAATATTCTTCCTTCTTGAAAAAGGAGACACTAAAAGATATCAGACTTCTCTCGGACCTCGTCTTATCCATATTTTGGTGATCACGGCACATTCATTCAACGCTCCTTCTCCTCGTTTCAGAAAGCGTGAAACGCTTTGTGAAACGAGGAGAAGTCAAACTCCAAGAACATCCATAACTTATGTGTTAATCTCTCGCCATTTTAATGGGATGAAAACAATCTAGTCTCTGCCCTCTTTCTCTCTAGAAACGAAATATTGCACCTTTCCTTTTTTGTTCTTCTGCTCTATCTAGGAATGATGTTCTCACATTTGAGGCAGAGCACTAAAAAGGTCCTAAATATCCCTAGTATCGTTTAAAAGATTGCCTTCTCAGACAAAAATATTTATAAAATTCTGATCCACTAATATAGTCAGCTAATTATCATCCTTCGCTTTTACGAAGTCTCCCAATCTATCAAAAAAGAGGAAGGCAGCATGTTTCTAGCTGTCTTTTCATTAGCAATTTCATAGGCATTTTTCAATCAAACTGTTCTGCTACTATTCCTCAACTGCTCACTATAAAACGGCAGATTGTCAGCATTCAACATAGTTCAACTTCAAATCCACAGGTGCTGTTTTCCCTCTCCTTTCGTCATTTTCTACTCTTTAATAAGCTGCACGCTGTAATACCGCAATAATTAAAACTTTCGTTTGTTCAAAAACAAATGGATTCCATAGCTGTTCTTAACCTCTAGCACGTATACAGTACTTACTGAGATAGTGCGTTTCGGCACCATTGGAATACCGAAAACGTTACAGTGCGTCTCTGTAGATGTGTGATTAATATTAAAAAACTAAATATTAATTTATTAAGAATAAATAAACCTGATATTTACCATCCTTCCTGTAGTAGAGGATCTCCAGCTGCTTCTCAATGCAATTCGTAAGACTTTCTCGAATTTGCGCAACCGCCAGTGTGCTGGTAAGCGGCCCGTGAAGAAATTCACATAAGGCCGAGCGTTGCATGAGCTCTCCCCGGGTGTAGCCAACGATTTCACAAAATCCATCGTTGCAAAAGATGATGGGATAATGATCCACTTTGGCATTGGCCACCAGATATCGCCTGTCTAAAAATATAGTCCATTAAGAATAATTCACATTAACTTAAATGCTATTTTTAAAATTTGTTTACTTTTCTCTGTATATAAAAATTGAAAATAATCTGTCTCTCTCTCTATATATATAATAAATTCTAGTTGATAGTCCTCTGTCGGTTTCGTTAGACACTCGATATATATGATCATTAGTACAAAAACATAATTACAAGCAAATATTCCGATTGATTTTCTTACTTGGGAGCTATTGCAATTCATATATGCGACTATATCTTCAGTGTTTGGGTGTTATTAATTTCGTCTATGCGATACAAACTTCCTCTATTGAAGAAGAAAGACAGTCGATATTACTGAATTGCCAGTTTCATTGAAAACAATTATCTATTATCGTAGACTGCTGTGAATCTTCAGAACAGCCAGATATGCAAGCGTATAGACTCTACAAGATTTCAGAAGCACTCCACAGCTCGTTCTACAATGTTTAAAGGCGCTCACTCTGCGATCTGGAAACTGACAAGTGAAACAATACAGTAAAGTGAATTCACTGTCATCTGCAGCCATCCCTGGACGACAAGTGCCTGACACAGCATAGGATTCTACTGGATATCTCCATCGCAATCTACATAAATGGATCAGAAATGATTCTGATAGGACCGATGATCTCTTCTTGCTATTCGTATCAGAGAACCTAAGGAAGATGAGGTGGTGGTTATGTTTTTTTTTTTCGAATTACTGCCAAAGTAACTAAGGCTATGAAGCCACTGCATTGTGTCTGTAATTGATTGTGTTCAAGTAGGTTTGCCCGTTTTTGTTGGATGAGAAACCAAAGCTTCCGGGAAAAGTATCAAAGCTTGTCAAAGTGTCACCTGGGGTACCAGGAAAGATGCTGTTGACTATCTTTCTACCATCGTCCTGAAATATTGTAATCAAGCATAGCGAGTTCATAGTTTCGAAATGTGTCATTATATTCTTTATCATTATATTCTTAATGTGTCATTATATTCTTAAGTACATAGTTTCGAAGTGTGTCATTATATTCTTTATCTTTCATCATAAAATAGCAGGTACCGGGGCGATTCCTGAATGCCTTCCAATAAGCAGTTCAGTGCGATAACCTATGCAACCTTTCAAGAGCAGGATTCTCATAGTAAAAACGTTTAAAAAAAGTGGCATTCGAAGCCAAAAGAGGAAGCTTAAGCATAACAGGGTCATTTCCAAAGTTGCACACTGTAATACATGTTTAGTGGCACTGCATGTCACTAAACATGTATTTGAAAATATATATTTACAGGCCTTCAATATGACCTTTACTCTGCCTTATTACTGCTGACCAACATTTGGTTAAGTCTTGTATTTTCATCAAATCTTCTTTTGGTGCATTTGATAAGTTGGGTCACTTTATTCAGTAGAAACATCATCAACGGTAACCCAAGGCGTGTTTTTTTTTTCAACTTAAAACCACTCACTATGAAATTATCTGATCTTATTAAGTGAAACATGAGGCCTTGCACTCATGTTTCACTTAATTATTATCCAAATAATTATCACTTAATTATTATCCAAAATGAGCGCTCCAGCAGGTACATGTCACATGTACCTGCTGGAAATTGTTAAACACAAATGTTTTGAAGATATTTTTGTATGCTGGTGTGTAGTCGACGCTGTAGATAAAACCTTATTCTTGTCGAAAGTCATTATCAACTTTAGCTTAATATTCAATTTGTTGACAGACATTTCTTTGAACGAACAGAGGACAGGATTGATTTTTTTCTTTCCGGTTCAAATTCTTGAATCCACTTTCGTCTATAGCCAACAATTTTATTCAAAAAATGCTCAATTCCATCTCATAAGGGCAGCATTTCTACAATATTCTTGCAAATTGCTCGCTGTTCTCTGTCAGACCAAGTATGGAATCCACTTGGCAGAAACTTCTCTTCTTCAAACTTTCTGTCAAAATTCTTAAAAACAATGTTGAGATAAGATGTTTGCTTCATTTATGATCTCATCACATGTTTTGCGCCTACCTTCTTCCATCAGATTATTGATGATAATCGTAGCAGTCGATGGCCTGCCGCTTCATGGATGCCGTGTTCAATCTTCACGCATTCGAGTTCCTCGTGGCTGAACACGAGCACACAAACAACGATTTCACTCAAAAGCATGGCTTACAATTACTTGTGGCTAAGTGTAGCTTCAAGTAATTAGAAGTAAGAAGTAATCTTTCTCCTTAATCACTTGCTCACACACTGCGCCGTTGTGTTATAGATCTTGTGGTCTCTGTTGTTTGGGGTCAATATAAAAATCGTAAAAATAACATGAATGTTGGAAACGAATACATAATCCTACTGGCCACGCATATATAGTGTCAGAAACTTTAAAATTCTGTACACTATTAATTCTTTACATTATGAAGTACTCAGGAGGCTTTTTAATCAAATTAAATTATTGTGGCGAAATATTTAGTATGAAAACTTACTGTCGACAGAAAAATAGCTGAAACACTAATTGCAGTGGACTATCATAATTTCCAGTACATCCTTGAATGTGCACCACAATGATGATGATTTTTTGAAGAAGGCAACGCCTTCCTCCTGAATCCGTTATTCACCAAATTCACAGCTTTGCTAATGAATGCTTTGTACGCCTTATTGACATACCTTGCACAATGTACAAACCAATAAGGCATTAAAGAATCGAGATATCGAGGCGATGTCTACTCTGGAGATCAAACATGAACCTTTTTTCAACGCACGTCAGGTATTCGAGAAACGGACTAGTGGCAAAATTCTGTCAGAATTCTGAAAAACAATGTTGAGATAAGATGTTTGCTTCATTTATGATCTCATCACATGTTTTGCGCCTACCTTCTTCCATCAGATTACTGATGATGATAATCGTAGCAGTCGATGGCCTGCCGCTTCATGGATGCCGTGTCCAATCTTCACGCATTCGAGTTCCCCGTGGCTGAACACCAGCACACAAACAACGATTAACATCGAATAAGGAAAATTACCATCTATGTATAGGATGTTTGTTTGTTGGAGAGCGGGAATGCTATCCAGCAAACCATACAGAGAAGCTAAATATACAGATAAATGGTAATCTGCATAAAACTTCTCTCTTTGTGTAAAAGGATAATTAGCTAAGTTCAATTTTTCTGTAACCTAGTCATATTATCCCTCCCGTAAAATTATCATTATTTATCCACTAGTAGGGTCCTGATTTTAATCAAAAAGGGATTTTCATTTTTGTCGTAAAAATAACAGTAATCTTCCGAAATCTATACCTGCTTCAGCATTCACAAAGAGACGATCTCTTCCGGACAGTACTTTGCCTAATAGTTATTTAGAGGTCAAGGATCTCCCAAGAACAGACCACTGCTCTGTCTGCTAGCCTGTGGAAAAGTAACTATAATCCAACAACCTCCATCAGGCCAAAATTCGCTCCAGCGAATAGAAAGACTGAAAGACTCGAGGGCGGTGATAACTATATGAATAATGTAAACTAAAATAGTGCATCTCCAAAATGCATTGTATTTTGGAGAAATACAATCTAATATATGAATGTAATATATAATACAATGTAATATAAGAGAAATATATGAAAGTATAAATACTTTCAAAATTAAAAATAAAACCAAATATAATTGTTTCTACGGAATGTGTTAATACATTTACTCAATTTAGTCGATTTGAATTTTGTTTTTTCATAGAATAAAAAAATATTAATACAATAGTTTGATATTTATAGAAATATACAAAAAAAAAAGCTCGCAGGTTCCATCTTCCTCCACCCCGACCACTCTTTATCCCACTGTACAGGTATCACAAATTACCCAACTTTTGCCGTACTACCAACTACGTTGGGTAGGACTGTAATAAAATTATAAACTGCCGTTATCAGGGAATTAGCATCAGAGATAATTCCCACATAATGGGTACGGTATAGTTTGATGAGAGAATTTCCAATGAGTAATTAATATTCGAAATATCAGAAAACTGACTTAAGTTGTCCTATGAATAAATATAGCGGTAATATTCTCTTAGATTAACTTATGTAAAAATAAAAGATACCAAAATAAAAGGAACCATGAAAACCGACAATTTTAATGTGATATACAGTGGAGTTGACTGAAACCAAAGAGCACAAGCAGGAGTCATGATTTAAATTCATAACTCCCTTTCAAAACAGTTAAAACATTATAAATTATGACATGAAAGAATAATAGAAGCTAGAATAAAAATAGATAGAGGTTATTTAACAATAATTTGTTTATATACCCCAGAAGAAGTAAGAGAACAGGATAATATTGAATTTTATAATCAGCTACAAAATATATATAATCAAATAAATAAAAATGATTATGTAATTTTAGCAGGAGACTTAAATGCAAGAATTGGAAAGACGAAAATTAATAATAATATAGGACTATATGGAGAATACACTTTAAACAGGAATGGTAAAAAATTGATTGACTTTATAGTTTATAATAACCTAAATATAATTAATTCTTTCTATAAACATAAAGACATACATAAATATACTTGGGCAGCAAGAGAATGGAAATCCATATCAGATTATTTTATCTTAAATGAAACGACAAAGTTTTCGTTAGATGTTAGAGTTCACGGAGGATATGAAATAAGTAGTGACCACTTCCTCGTTAAAATAAAATTAAGACTGCCACCTAAATGGCTACAAGTAACAAGAACAGAAAGAAAATTTAAAACATTTGTTTATAAAACTAGACTATTAAATGACACAAATATACAATGGCTATATGAACAAAGAATTAACCAATATCTAGATAAAATAAAACAAAATGAAGAAATAGAATGGCTTAATATAAAAACGATACTAAATATAGCAGCAAATGAAGCTTAGGAAAGACCAAAAAATTCAATAAAAGGAAAAAAACAAGATATGGGATGATACAATCAAATAAATAATCAAAAAGAAAAAAGAAGCCTATCACAAATGGTTAAGCAGTAAAAGATTAGAAGATGAAATAGAATATAAAAG